>NC_135038.1:4381927-5006927 GCF_051020975.1 Osmia lignaria lignaria
AGATGATTTAGGAACTGTTCTTTGCTACCACTTACTTCTCTTGAAAACTTTAACATGGATAATACAATTGTAGATTTGATTCAGAGATCATTGCATATTGAATGCAGCGTTGGAAATTTTACAATCTTAATGTTTTAATTTCCCACCCTCTCTAAACAGGTATCGTTCGAAACTTTTTTCCGACTGAAGCTGAAAAATTACCGCGATCATTAGGGATGACACGCTTCAATTGTTTTATAAATGGATAAAAACCGGGAACGAAGGTCTATTCCGCGTGACAGAGGAACGGAGAGAGTTGTGTGCGTACAATGCACGGAGTCGCTGCACAAGTTGACGAAGGAAACACGTTCGGAAAAACTGGCAGCTCTCGTCGTTCGCTTTACAACTCTATTCTCCAGTCTCTGTTCCCTTTCTTCGTTCGTTTCAACGCGGCACGTTTTTGCCTCGCCGTGACCGACCCGGGAATACGATTCTCCGAGACGAATCGAGCAAACGATAATTACTTTGATTTTTCGACGTTTGCCCGCTCGACGAAACGCCTGCTGTTTCTCTGCGGTACAAGATTTTTAATTAATTTCAACGCGCGGACAAAGTATTTGAAAGGGTTCAAGATTCGATCGAAGAAATCCGGTAAGGGAAGTTGAGAAAAATTCGTGGCGAGGAATCGTTCGATAAAGGTGATTCGAGCAGCTGCGGCCCCCTCTAGCAAGGTCCTTTTACCTGACCAAATAAAAGAGCAAGATTTTTTTACGGGTGCAAACGAAAACCCTCGATCTCTTTCTCGATGGTCGCCGATATCCGCTAACGAGGTCGTCCCAATTAATTCTCGAGCCGTCGTCAAGGTGGTCGATCGATAATCAAGACAGTCGACACGCTGGGTGAAGACGAATCCGTCGGAAAGGGGAAGAAAAAACGAATGAAAGGAAGAAAATCAAAGCGAGCTCGAAAAAGGAAAAATAAAAAAAAGGATGATGATTGCGAACATGTTGCCTTCCTCGCTTATGTAATTACAGCGGTATCCCGTCCACGGTATTACCAGCATTTACTTTAATCGATGAATTAGCAAATTGCCGCTAATAAATACCTTTTAATTGTCAGTTTGCGTAAAAGAAGCCGATCTCGTTTCTGTTACATAGTTGAATAATAATCTGCCCTACATTGAATTAAACGATATCCAAATTAATTAATACTAAAAATTGAACCCAGGAATTTTTTAAAAGAGTTACGATTCATCAATGGGAAAAATAAGTGGAAGCCGAGAGGAGAAACAGCAAATCGTTGGCGGATACGCGTGTCACCGAGGGAGAACGAACGCCTCGGAACGATATGTAAACGAACCACGAGCCAAGGGACGATAAATCACGAAGAAAATCGTTCCAGAAGTCGTCGAGGAAGGGTAGAGGTCGGTGTCGATGACACCCGCCAATGGAACCCCGGCGTTTAGGACAATCGGGAACGAGAGTACGCGCGCATATGCCCGAAAAATGAGCATCGCTCGGAGCCCGTACACGTTGGGAGAGACCACCCCTTCCGTGAACACGCGTCGGAAAGTGCGTCGACATGCAAATTCCTCGCCAACAATGAGATCCCCATGGTAGAAACGGATAGTGTGCGATGAAGGTGGGGAGAACAGGCCTTTTATGCGCACGCGATTCATGCTGGTTAGACCTGGACAGTTTGCATCTTCCTTTGTCAGTGGTTTCATAGCCAATGGAAAAGAGAGATTAAAATAAAATTGAATAAAATCGGATTACGAAAGTATGAGAATAAAATTTCGTTAACACCTCTGTTCCGCCTCTGTTATCTAATTATTTTTTTATCGCGAAGGAAGAGAAAAGGGTAGCAAGCCTTGTACGCGCACGCGATTTGCGTTGCTCCGAAAGACGAACAAGAGTAGACAGATATTTTCCATTTCCGTTGAACGAACGAGCGTCTCCGTCGATCCCATGGATCCCTGGTTATTCCGTGTCCCGGTCGGTCTTTCCGCGGGATCATCTGCATATCTAAATAATCGAACGTAGCCATGTGTCGTGGCGCGACAAAGAGGAGTACGGTTTCGAAGGAAGAGGACGTATGGCGTGTGCGGGTCTCTCGTTCGTCGGTAGCTACGACGCACGGTCGCCTGTTTTGCATTGCAAATACAGCCGCGGGTCCCCGGGGTTCCTTGAACCAGATCCGATTGGCTCAGCCAGTACCGCGAATCTAGATCTATCTCTTTCCATTGGACCTTTAATCCCGCGGACGAGCTTCATTGATTGTCGATTGAAAACCCCCCGCCACCCCTTTTCCCTCTCTCGACTCTCTACCCCGTTCTCGGCTGCTCTTCCACGTACCTTCTTTTTCTTCCTATTTTTCCAGCGTTCCATCTTTTTTACCGGTTCGTGTCGCGCGACAAAAAAAAATCATCGCCACCCCTCGCGCGATGTTGTTTCATTGTGCGACACGCTGCCACCGGGAGCAGCTGCGCTCGTTTTTACGAATACATTAACGCGCGGCCGCTTGATAAATTGTCGCTTAACGGGAACACGGCTGCGGTGTTCGCGCCTCGCGAGATAAATCGATCGCCGATGCCTCGACGAGACCGTGTGTACCGAGCGTAAGCAGTCTCGCCGTTAATCGAATCACACCACTGTAATTAGACGTGGGAGCTTCTCTGCTCCAACTTCTTGGCTATGCTTCACCATAGGAGGAAGGAAATTGCGAGATTTTTCAAGTACCGTAACACGCGTCGATACGTGTCCCCCCCCCCATTGAATCCCATACGCGATCCTCGCTTAGTATGCTAATCAACCGATAAATCAGCCAAGGACATCTCGGGTTGCCGATTCATTACCGAAATGGCAGCTGCCAATTGGCGCATGTGCCGATCACGACGAGGCAGGGTGACTTTTGGCAGGGTTTAAATAGAAGTAGAGCGACGCGACGGAATAAGGGTACCGAGCGTTCTGCGTTCGGTGATCAATGAACCGCTTCCGTAGAACGAGCATGCTAAGTGGCATCCGCTTTGCATCGCTTTGCCAAATGAATTGTAGCCCTTACGTACACGCGTCCTCTCCTTTCTTCCGCTCCATTGTTGCCTGCTGTGTTTGCGTTTCTTAAAAATCCACCCTGAATTTATTTATTTATTCATATGGGACCAGACGAATTTTTGATTGTCTAATTCTCCGATAGGGGCAACGAACAAGCCGCGAAGAAGATGGAATTTCCAAGTTATCGATAGCGATACCGGAACAACGATATCTACCGGAACCGAGCAGTTCTCTCTGGCGTCAGAGCGAAGCGAACGGAGATTGAACGATATGCGAGGAAAGAATTCCGTTATCGAGCGCCATAGATACGAGCCCGTGACTCGAATTCGACTCACGAGGAATTGAAATACGAGCGTTGGCCTTGTCGCCATCGCGAACAGTACCAGAGAGGACTTTATACTGACCGAGCGGGTTTACACATCGTACACGGTGGATGTGTAAAGCCAGGGGGTTCTGTGTGGGCAACCGCCTGCTGCATTGTACCTGACCGAGAACAGGCCGCGTGAAATGTCGCGCCGCAGGTAGACACGCGGCTGACTTATGATCCGTCTGGGTTATTAACAGGTCGGATTATGCGACGAGGAAGCAGGATCTTTTTTAAACGCTGCTCCGATCGAACAGTCTAAGAGAGAAGTTGAAAAAATCACGATACGAGCTACCTGTCGATGATATCGATGTCTCCGGAAAATTGGACAAAAGTAATATCATCCGTGTCCCATAGAAACTTACCTGGTCGCTGGTCGCAACTGGTGGCAGCCGCAAAAGCTAACAACGCGGATATTGTTGCGGCCAGCTGCTTTTGTCGGCTCGACCGTTTCATTATACCTGGCCACAAGATTATTGCGCCCCTCTCGAAGCAGGTAAAACCCCTTTGGAATTAGTGGTACCAACTACTCTTACGATCGGAGTTAATCTTCGACCAGGGTCAAAGTACGGTGACGTTTTTCTAATTGACTACCACTCTAAAGACCAAAATGACCGGAGACGTCTTCTAATGATCGCGAAATAAAAGGTAGAAGAGGCGGAGAAAAATAACCGTAAGAGAACCGTAGCGACGGAGGTGAGCGTGCAATTGCAGAAATCCGAACCGCATCGGAGCGTACGGTTACTCGCCCACGCCGCATGCTCGCGTTATCTGGGCATTCACGGTCCGAGAGAAAAGGGGTCCAGGTCGGTCGGAGACGCGCGACGCGCGGTAAACAGCGAATGGAAGTACCTTGCTGAGTTTCCAGGGATCGTACGGACGAAAGTAACCCGTCCAGGACGAATGGAAGCGTACGATCCGGTGCGGCGTGGCGGACAACCACGGTGGTATCGCTGGAACGATATCAACGTCGCCTCGCGCACTGGCTATATCAATATTATGCTTAGTCGTTTCTCCGTAAAACGTGCCCCACCAGCAGAAACTGTTGCGTCTGCACGATGGAGACCGGATACACACGCCGGTTTGCACGACAGCCCGCGAGTAAAGTACGTATAAAGAAGCGGCCAATACATCTTTCATTTTCCTTGCATTTACGCCCCTGGTATTCCTTGGTTACACCCGTTAAAATCTCGTCGATCGACGATCAATTCTCGTCTTGAAAGTGGCAGAAAGTTCAGAGAACGCGGTAGACTCAGGTAGAGAAGCATTTATCTTCAGTTCGGAGGCGAGTTTCCGAACTAGTCTAAGCCATTGTGTCCAAAGGGCAGACAGAAAATTGCGTAACCGCGGCTCGTATACGTCGTCCTATTAAACACGCATTTAGCAAGTTTTCGGGTTCTAAAAAGGGTCGTGCGTGGAAATCTGAGACCTTCCATCCTCCCCCTTCCGTTACAGCAAGGACATCTCCAGCTACTTCCACGATCTACCCGTTGCGAATCACGAGATCACCGTCGACGCGTGTTCGTCGACTAGTCGCAACCTTAAATCGGTCCATTTGCCGTGGATTTTCCGAAAAATCGATCCAACAATGGTAAATCGCATGACTGGCCGCGTCCGTTCAGCTGCTCGCGTTGAAAAACGCGTTTGTCCAGGGAGATTTATAGTTTCTCGCTCGAATCCGAGGATGAGATTTCGAAGATTTATATCCTGTACTGTTTGGACGACGGCTAATCGTTCTCCTTTTCTCGTCTGGCAGCGAATTTAGAAAGCGAGATTGAAGAGTAACTAGCGATCCCTATATCTACCTACTATAGACGATGTGGCAACGATCGAATGACTGGTGGATCCGCGAAACCGATCGCAATTTAAATTCGAAAGTCTCTTCTCGTCCGCTCCCGGAACTCGTTGCGTGGTAAATGACATTTCGTATCGATCGTCCGCTTCGATACGTATACACAGGGTGAGGCGGTCGGAGGCGAAACGCCTTGAACAATTCTAAAATTGTACGGCTGCGTTAGGAAACCTTTCTTTCATTTTTTCTATCACCGCTTATCTATAATCTCTTTTCGATCGATCGATCGATCGATGATTAATCGACGAATAACTTAACCGCTCTATAATTTTGCTCGAGTCCGTGTATCTGGATCGTTCAATACGTTTCCATACAATTCGACTTGATCGATGAGCAACCATCCGATCGAATAAATCGATCGCGATTCCTTGTAGCCAGCAAGGAACACGCTAAATTTGTAAAGATGGCAAACAGAATTTCTTAAATCCTCGAATAACAATTTCTCGGGAATTCTCTACCGTTCGATCAAAGATCCAATCTCCATTCTTCCACGCCATCCTCCGCGTATCACCTCCTGTCTCATCTCGAACAACGCTCAACATAAGACGCATAGTCTTCGGTTTGTCGCAGCGCCACTCCTTGAATCCTTTCGAGCGAGAAGAAAGAGCGATTACTAAACGACGAAGGGCATGATGACGAGGCAAACGTTAAGAGAAACGAAACGATAAGAACCAAGAAGGAGTACGAAGGCACAGAAGAAGAAGAAGAAGAAGATGAAGAAGAAGAATAGGAGGAGGATAAAAGAGAAGAAGCATAGCTGGCGTTGGAGAGAAAAGAAGCAAAAATCGTTCCTCGAACCGCTTCGTTTCGGCGGCTCGTTCGTTCGTCGGCCAACCTCTCCCCTTACTCTCCTTTTTTAATTTTCAGAATCCAGTTAGTCCCGAGATACATCGAGCAATCCCGGCTTCATTTGAATAAGCCGTGTAAGTACTAGCTGGCCGGACCCGTTACAGGGGCGAAGCGAGCTGCAGAAAGGAAGAAGGGAACACGGGAGGAAAGGAATAAGGAAGAAACGAAGGGAAACAACGTTGTTCCAAAGAAGATGGAAATAAGGCGAGGGGAGGAAAACGGGGAAGGAGGCGGCATATCACTTTACTACCAAAGGTGCTTTCACGGACAGGTGCACCTACGTGCACCAACACGGCCGAATGGAAAAAGGCTCGGGCATTATACATTATGATTCGTCATTTCGGAATAACAACGAACCGTTCCGCCGCGCCACGCCCTCCGCGTGAGCAATTCTACATTTGGAACACGTCCACACGCGCGGAAACAAGAAAAATTTCTTGCCATCGAACAGCTCCCTTTCCTCTCCAATCCACCAACGTATTTGCACCACCATTGCACCCCGAGACGTCAAAGGGTTAACGCAGATTTTCGTCTAACAGCTCTACCTCGAATGGAAGGCTAGTCGATTAATCGAATTGAAATTGGAATAAAGAGTGCTCGACTCTTGGCTCTGTTAAATTGAGCTTTAGAACACGTTCATGGAAGTGTTCCTTCGTACTTGTTGACGGTGATTTTCATTCCACGAAGAACGAGACCAGTTGAGTTGATTAAGTTAGAAGGGAAAAGGAAGTCGCGAATGAAATTGATCGAGACGGAGGAGAGAAATTAGAAGTTCTCTGTTCTCGGCTCAATGGCTCGATTTGAACCATATAAATTATGAATGATTTTGAAAAAAAATAAAAATAAAAATAAAAAAAAATAGGATCACGATGGCGTGAAAGGAAGCACGAGCATCTTGTTTCGACTCGTAACACGTTGCACGTTTCAAGCTGTGTTCATCGGTCCGGCCACTTTGCGCTTTTTTGCAGCAAGATTCGCGTTAATCAATCCGCTTCTCCGCTCCAATTTTATCGTGATCGAACGAACGAACGAACGAGCGTGCACGTGGATGAAAACACTTAACGCAATCATCTCGATCCTTTCGGGATTCCCTCGCGTACGCCGGCCTCGCGTGAAATCCGATTTCATGGTCGTCGATTATTCTTCGATCGGTTAATTGAAAGGAATCGAAGATGATCGTCACGGGATCGTCGGGTAACTATCATTAAAACGGTCAGCCATTAGTCTTTTCTCGATGCTATTCGGTTCTATTTTCAGAACGGAAAACGTGTCGCGAACGCGATTTTCAAACATTTTCTTTTCATCTAGATATCATTTGACTGATTTGCACGTAAGACAATTGTGTTTCATCCTGTCGAGTGAGAAGATAACGAAACAATGCGACAATTACCAGAACAAAAGAAGAGAAATCAAACGTAATTGATCTACATACATTCCTTGAGAGCGCGAATCGTTTTTATCAAGGTACGAGGGAGACCCAAGCTGGAATGAATTTATCCAAAAATAAAATTTATCGAACGCGGTTTCCCTCGATCTGGAACGACTATTTAGGTTCTTTCAAACTCGGCTTGTTGTTCTACGTCGGTTCCGAACGTATCCCGGCATCTTGGATTTCATTCTGAACGTCAGGCTGGCTGAGTAAACGTCCCTCAAATGTCGATGCGGTGCTCGCAACGCTTCCTGTCGCCCCGTCACGCTGTCCAAGACAGCTCAAACAAACAGCCCGTCAGCCAATATCTCGACCATGTTCTGGAAATCCTGCTCCTCTGTTTTCGATGGTAACGAGCAAAAAGAAATGTCCGTTGGAACGAAAAGCTTCGAGAAGGAGAAGTAACGCGGAGCGTTGTCGATGGTCGATGGTCGATGGTCGAGTGGTCGCAATAAAGCGGCGGCGAGCATGGCGTTCGTTCATTTACCAAGCGATACAAGACACCGAGAGGCGCGTTTAAATTCGAAGAGCGCGTTCGAACAGAACCGCGATCGACAGCGGGCAAAAGGAACGGAACGAAAGGAAGGGAAGTCGAAACGCGCGGGAAGGGAAGAGAAGAGAAGAGATGGCAAAGGGCGAGGAGTGGAGAGGTGGCGCGAACTGGGGTGGAAAAGGAGCCACCCGCGGCCGAAGAAAATCAACGAGCACGAGGAGGAGGACGACGACGACGACGAGGACCCAAGTGGACGATGAGAAAAGAAGAGTAGAGAAGCAGAGGGAGAGGAAGAAACGATAACGCAATGAAAGAGAACGAGAGAATAGCGAGTGTGTTTGCTCGCATTCGAGGGGTGAAGAGGTGGGAGCAAGGAGCTGAGAAAGAGAGAGAAGGAGAAAAAGAAGGAAGGAAAGGTGGAAAGAGAGTATAAAGGAAAAGGGAGAGCCGAAGGACGAGGAGAGGCTGCAAGAAGCGAGACGAAACTGGTCGCATTCCGCGGGACAAGAGCCGTGTGGAAGAGACGGAGGGAACGGGACAAAAGAGGATCACGCGGGTGATTACAACATTAATAAACAAATGAGCCTCGAGGCGGGAGAATTTGCCATCCAATCGGGTTCTGGAGGCGGACACGAGGCGGAGCCACCTCCGACCAACCTCGAGGGCCTCCGGAGCACGCTCTCTCCCTCTCTAGCTCTCTCCTCCTCCGTTCTCCTTACTCCTTCCCTTCTTCTCTCTCCCTCGCTGCTCTACCAAACACTATACACTGCACTTTTACGTAGACGACTCGATACGCGCGTTCCGATGCGGAGACAACGCTCTTCTTCTTCTTCTTCTTCTTCTTCTTCTTTAACTCCTTCCTCCCTCTTAGCTCCCTCGCCCCCTTAAGACCGCCAGCGAATCGATCTCTCAGAGACATATTTGCTTTTTTCACGTTCACTTCGAGTTTCAATGTAATTCGCGTAATTGTTAATGGCACAATGTTCGAAGTTAATCGACATTCTAGTCTGGAACGTATCGAAGGGAGGGTAGAAAAGAAAAAAGAGATCGGACAACCCCGAAAGGCAGCGTCGCTGAAAATGTAGGTACGATCTACGCGTGGTCTGACCGGGACCTTCGCGGACAACTGGCATGTAGGTTAAACGTTCGAAATTAATCAGCCGTGGACATTCTGCTCACGGCTTCGCCGTGGACACGCGCTAACGTGCGTCCCTGCATTCTACCAGCTTCCAGTGAATAAACGAAAAATAGAAAAGCATTTCACACCGTTTCGATCGAGTATCGATCGTAAATCATATTGCAGCGTATCGAATCGCGAGGGTGGACAAAGGACGTGAGAAAGGAAGCGAAATAGCTGCTCGTTATAGTGGAAATGGAGGTCGTCAAAGTCGAAGCCGTTCCATGCCTCTCCTTAATCTTTCAAGGAATTAGGCTGTGGCCGCGCCCTTTCCTGCATTCGACGAGTTTCAGCTAGCCAAGGCACACGAGCATCCTCCTTTAACCGGAAGTGCACCATTACCGGCCACTTAATAGTCCGTGAAAACAATAGAATTACGCGGTCGCGAATCGAATAAAAATCGAACGGCGCGGCCGGTTACGAGAATCAGCAGTGTCCCGGGACACGAGAATGCCAAAAGGAAATTGAACGGAGGACGTCTAATCGTTCTGAAAATCTATCGTAACCTGGAACCGAGACGTTCCGGAAAATTGCTCTGCCGACCCTAGTTTCCAAGCTTTTTTCGCACCATTGCGCGTTGCGTGCAACCACGCGTGACCGACCGAATGTTGAACGACATCTTTCGAAAAGGTTAAGACACGGCGCCAACTAAAGGGCATAATTGCACAATGTCCCCGAGGAAACGAGGATGAAGAAAGAAGGAGGAACGCGTCGAGTAAAAAAAGATTAAAAGCGTGGGTCGATTGTTATTCATCGATTACGCGGTAACAGGAGGCTGGTTGACGCAGCGAAGGAAGGAAGGAAGGGCGCTGGGCGCACAATTCCGGTAGTGATAAAACTCGCGAAGAGTCTTCCTAATTCGAGACGTGGAAGCACTCCCCGTGTGTCCTTTTAGCATAATCCTTGGTCGACAAGGGACCCACGGTGAGTAGGAACACAGGAGGCAGCCAGGCCTGGACACACACGGGGACAGAAGGATCGCGTCTCGGCGCTAACGTGTCCACGGTCAATCCACGTCTATGTGTCGTGGTGAGCGACCGTGCCCTGCTGCATCAGCAACAGCAACAGCAACAGCCGCAGCAACAGTACCAAGCTGAAGTAGCAGCACCCAGCAGCACCAGCAACGCTGGCCATCGCGTTGTCTGATCATCCTCGCCCTAATGAAGGCTGGTTTATCTGAAGGCTTTCGATTCCCAGTAGAACCCATACCACACGTATGCAGTGGTGGTGGTGGACACCTTCGCGGTGGTGCTAGCCACCAGCTCCGTACATCCTTCGACAAAAGTCTACCTTCGCTTTCCATCACGCAGATGAACGATTCCCTTCGAACGAATCGCGATCAAACGTTTCATCGAACCACTTCGAACGAAGCCAATTAAGCAGCTACAACAACAATGTTCCTAACATATTTTCTCGTACAAAATCCTGAACGGGTTGAAAACACAACTGTATTAAAAAATTTTCGAGTCGTACGTGTAAACATCTTTGATTGATAGAGAAATTTGTAATTGGAGATAAGGTGAATCGAGCTTAGATATCCATTATAATGCTGTAATGTGAATTCGTTAAAAAAGAAGGGAAGATCGATCGATTTGAAGAAATCGGTCTGAAAGAAATGCAAAAGCGTAATCGATGATCTAAGAAGGTTTTGGCTGCGGCTGTACGCGGTTCAGGCCACCCAAAGCTGGAGAGGACTCGAGGTGGGTGCTCCCTGGAAGGTACGTGGGGAAGGGAGAAATCCACGATGTTAATTTTAACTTAATTAAGGCTTAATTGAGAGGAAAACATTATACTCCGCGAGCGCGACATTGCCCCGGGTCTTCTGCATCTGCAACGCAAATCCGGATTTGAAATTTCAAAAATCGCGCCCGCCCTGCCTAACCAGCCCCCTCTTCCCCGGCCACGGGGGTGGAAGATCGCGAATCGTGGTCAATTAGAGAAGGTGGAGGAGTCTGGTACCGGTGATACCAGGGGCCACCGGCGGATCCGGGAAACGAAAAAAAGCAGGATGATCCTCTTTGACGTTGGCACCGTGCACGTTTAATGGATTTATTTAAATTCGATCGTGAGATCTCCGCACCGTGACTCGATCTCTTTGCTTCATTCTTAACCATTGTGAAATTTGAAGCGTGGTATTGCTTGGCCGGTTTTTTATTTTGAAACGAAACGAGCCGTTATCGGCAATCGCGAGTGACCAAAGTCTGTCGCATCGATAAGTTTCCGTCGGGGTCAAAGACAAACAAAACGATTCCAATAAACTAAACGACCGATGAGAGGCGCGCGCGGAGGAGTAGCTTGCTCGTGGGTGACGTCACTTCCGTTTCCTGGTACGCCGCAGTCGGCCGCAGTCGCGTCGAGAACGCTGTCGCTCATTTTAATCGAGAAAACGGAGCGCTAAAAAATATCGTATCACGATTCACCAAGATCGGCTCCGTTTTCTAATCAAGAACGAAAATTAAAACCGACTGCGATTTATGTTGGCCGGCTAGTTTATAGATCGTAATAACACTCTGCCCTAGAAAAATTTTCTCCACCCGTCAAGTTATCGATCGTAATGAAGGATAATTACGAGTTAATCGATCCCGATCTTTCACCCTGTAGGTACAAAACCACTTTGACCGAGACACGGATTGTCGGTCTGTTAACGGTCGAACAAGCTGACAAAGTTTTCAAGGGTGTCGAAACGTTGTTCCAGTTCCTGTTTCCTCGTCTAGTCGCGACTTAACGTCTCGTAATAAATTTACAACCGAGTGTGCCCGTGTACCGGGCAACTATCGCCAAGCAATGCATACATAATAGACTGTCATAATTAATGAGACGGTCGATTAATCAGGAGAACCGATATAAATAACAGAACCCGATGGGGATTTGCATTTGGCGCGTGAGGTCCACGTAAAAATTCCGGGCATTGTTCGTAAGAGGTTTTTTAAACACGGCAAGGTCGCCGTTAAAAAACCATCCTGTATATATTATTACGCGAACTTAACTGAGATATACAGAGATATAATACGTCCGCAGGATATATTCAAAAACGGCTTGCACACGTGGATCGGCATGACGGATCGGTGCCCTCTCGTGATGAATCGCTCCGTTATAATTCCTGACTTGGACTGATGATGAATTCGCCCCCTCTCGCTCCCCCGTGACCCCCTCCTTCCTTCATCCTGGTGACCCTCCCTCCCATCCGCACGCTCTTTTCTTCGAGCACCTTTCGAGGATTTTAACGTAATTCCCGACGCGAACAGCAAACGAAATACGAACGAGCAGGTGACGTAGAATGGTAACAGTGAATCGGAGTGGATCTTGGAACTTGTTCCACGGAGTAGGGAAAACTCGCTTTGAATCTGTCTGCTTCGAATGTTAGCCTTTCGTCACGCTTGTGACGGGTTTAAACACCTCCGCGAGACTTTACTTCCTGATCGTATTATTTCAACATCCTGTTGAGATCGTTCAGCTAAGAAATCGAGAGAGGGCTGAATTGGCTCTATGAATTCCACAGAAGTTACGAAAGCATAAGAATATAAGAATCCGATAAGAAGAAACGTGTAATATCTTCTCGTGTAGGCGTATCACGTACCTCTACAGTCTTAATCAATTAGTCACTATGGTTGGCTGGATCGACTCATTTCGATCGTAATTTGCTTACCGCTATAATAAACCTCGTCAATCCCGCGCTTGTCTCTTCTTCTCGTGGTCGTCACTGGTGAACGCCGACCACGTCCCCCTTGCTCGATCGAGCAGGATCGAGCGAGTCGGTGTTTATTAACGAACCAGGCCTGGAATTCGACGTGTTTAAAAATCCATCGAGCAACTATCTCTACTCGAGCCACAAATAACGAAGGAGATTCGAGAGACGATCGAATGAAAGACGACACGCGATATTCTCTGTCAATGAGGCGGCTGACAAGCGCGGGTGTATATCGTCGATCGTCGAGATGGACTCTGGACGAGGATACGGACGCGACGATTTAGGAGTCGATCGTCCTTGTTTCTTGCCCGATCCGCCGGCTCGACGTCGTACGCCTTGAAACTGCCAATAAAATTTTTTACTCGCGTACGCGATCTGCACGCTCGGATGATAGGCGGCGCCAAAGAAATGATCGGGCCAAGGGGAGGATTAAAACGGCGTTCGTTAGAAAGACGGCTTCTTCAGGAATCGATAGGGAGCACCCGGTCCAGCACGATATTCAAATACGAGAGCTCGAGTTCGAGACCGAAGATTGATGAAGATACTCTCGAGAACTTCATTTTCAACGTCTGTTGGAATTTAAATAGGGCAAAGAAGTTTGGCGGCGCTATGGGGGTTGACGATCGTACGCGTATACCTGCTATCGTTTGGGACGTCTAAGAGGATGGGACAATTTATCAAAGTATCGATAAAATTACACGGTTCCAGAAAATCTGAAAATCGAAAATGAGTCGAGTCAGCCGAGATCAGATCGATAAGATGGATCGTTGCGAGGAGAAATCGTGAGAATCTGTTCGTAGTTACGGAGGGATGATCCTTCTAGTCGGCTGCGCATACCAGAAACAGAGATAACCGAATAGCCGAAAGGATCGAGTAAGAAGTCGTTACAATAGCTGTCAGGGAAAAAGGAAGAAAGGGAAGAGCCGCTTATTAACGTCAGATATTCGGGCCGCGTTTCGTTGTTCTTCCCTTTGAGCGAGACGCTTTCGAAACGCATCGACGTTTCTTCGGTTTAGAACAATACTAAATAATAACAGCTTAGCAGGGAAATAAGAGAGGAGAGAAGTGGAAGGATGGCGGAGGAAAAATTGGCAAGTGCATCAGCGTTTGGGTTTCGAGGCGATACGAAGGGCAGAGGTTCGAAGGGGGCCGAAAAAGGAGTTTGAAAAAAGGAAAGAGAGGGGGAGGCAAATTCGTAACGAATTCTTTTGTTTCGAGCACCCTGAGAAAAGGAGCAACGGGAGTGAAAACGATATCCCAGACTGCTACCCGGTGCTCAGTTCTGGAGCGAAGCAACGGAACGAGGAGACGAGGAACCAAGTTCGGGGCCCGTTCGCGTCTGCGAAACCTTTTCTGCAGCCGTGTATGCAGCCTCTGCAAGAGTCACAAAACCCCTGGCACACACGTGAATCGAGCCTTAACCCAACACGAAACGGTTGCTTGTGCGCGAGTGGCAGCGAGCACGCGCGCGCCCCGGAATATAAGGTTTTATTTTCGAAATTTATGATTGTCAATAAATTTTAAAAGCGTTCCGTCTGGAGCCCTAAGGGCTGGCAGGGCTGGCCAGACCGAAAGTAGTCGTCGAGAGGGCCAGATCTCTCTCCTCTCTTGCCCTTCCTTCCTTCCTTCCTTTCTTCCTTTCTTCTCCCGCAACCGTGAATGCTCTCTTTCCTTCCTCATATTCCTCTTCGTTTCCCTTCTACTACTTTCGTCCCAGTCACTCCTTCTTCTCTACCGTTGTTCCTCGTTGTTCCCTTATTCTTCTTCTTCGTCGAGAGAAGAAGAAGCTATATAGGTACACGGTATCCAGGGCCCCTATGGGGATTCGGGTTTAGCGGTTAATTGCGTTTGGTGCAACCCGCGTGGATTTTACAACCACGATTTTCATCCTTTTTTCTCCCTCCTGCACTTTCGACTGGTCGCAACTCCTACTCCTTTCCCTCAGCCCTTCTTCCTCCGAGTTCGTTTCTTCGATTTCTTCGAGGCTGCTGTGCGTTTTCTTCCCCTCTCTTCCTCCCCGGTTCGTCTACAAGACGTCGTATCCAGTGCTCGGTTCCTTCCCTTGGTTCGGGCGACGTTTAATTGTTCGACTGGTTCTCAAATCGGTTTCTCGCCGCGGCGTTTTTTAGCCACTCCCATCGGCACGCGGGTATCCACGATCGCGGGGATTTTCTGTTTATTTGCTTGGTTTTGCGGCGGCCGCCGACGCCGCCGCAAGATGAATCCCCCGGAGATGAATTAATGAACGTAGATTAGCGCCCGCCATTATTTATGGTACCGAGCAAGCCGAACGAACCATGCCGAGAGCTTTTATATTCCGACCGAAATCCTGCAACGCCAACCCGGCTCGATCTTTGCGATCCGTGGATCCCGTCGTCGACGACCACCATCGCCACCCTGATTCCGGACCCTCTCTATCTCCTTTTGCTCCATTTCAACGTCGCGAGCCGCTGCCTCCTCTCTCGTGTAATTCCTTCGTATACGAAAACCGATATTTCACGGCTAATCACCAACATTTCGGAGGCGTGGAAAAGACGTTCGTTATTCATCGAATGTCCCCCCGGGATATGCGTGCGAACCAACCGAGAAGTTGATCGAACCTCGACGATCGAACGACTAAGGGGACTCTTTCCATTTCGATAACAGCTAACACAGCCCACGGGTGGCCGAGTTTTTCACCCTTTCAACGATGCGGCTACTTGTTTCTAGATTATTTTCATACGTCATCCGATTGTTAGTTGCTAACGCGATTTCAGTTCGATCGTGCTGTCGTCCTTTCCAAAAGGTGTGCAAGATCGAAAGACAGGGCTGATCAATCTGATGCTAGGTGGACGCGTTGTGCATGCCGGCGATGTGTATCTCGATCGAAGCAATGATCAAAGATCGCCGGCCCTCGTTAACAGACGTTATAAGGACGTACGAAACCGTGCTGTAAGAATAATTACTCGTAATCAAGCTCAATCTAATGCTTCGTAGGATGACTTACGTCATTTTTTTCATCTACCTCCCTACTCCCCTCTCGCCATCTACCACTGTTTCCTTCGCTCCAACACACTTGCATTAATTGCAAATCGTCTCTTCCCTTTGTCGATCCACTCGTTTCACTTTCTTTTTAATTTCATCTTCCTCTCAATAGCGTCGTTAATATCTTTTGTCGGAGTAGACGCGAGTGCATTCGCGAATCATCTCGCTCGCGAAAATCTTCCAAGCGTCATACGTTTAACCTTAACCCTTGCAATTTGTCATTTGAAAACGTCGTTCATTCGTCTCTGTGTTTATGGGAAAACATTGTTGAATAAAATCTGTTTAGGCTATCCTCTTTTCTCCACGTCTTCTATTCGTCCTCGGTTCGACGAACAGATGAGCAGAACGAAGAAGAAGAAAAAGAAGGAGAGAGAAACCAACCGACGTGTTCCTAACCGATTTTTGTTCCCACAATATTGAAAGGCGTCGAGTCATCATTTCGAGTTCAGAGAGATGAAAGAACATTATTATTCCAATTTTAAAGGATGCCTCGACTGCCCCGAAGACCCTGGCTGCCCGTTGCATCTTTCGCTTCCATCTTGCCACCCCTTTACGCTTCCACCTCGTCTTTCTCATCCCCTTAACCCTTTCTGTTCTTCGTGCTCCATCGGAACCGCTTAAATTTCAAACGCTCGGTTACTCGATTTTTTATCTCGTTGTCAGTTCATTTCGACGGTGAATTCATTCTGTCCTCGGGTACGTTTTATAAACTTTCTTATCCAGGAAAATGATACATCGATTATTTTTATCTTATTCCATCGATTCATTCGCAAGGTCTCAAGGATAATTACTTTTATTACGCGTTCTGTTAAGTGTTCGGTGTGATTGTTTTCAGTCGACTGCTAACAATTCTGTCATCGATAAGAGTATAATAGAGTTCATTCACGGTTGGCGTGGTAGTCAGGGTATTAAACATCGTTCCATTATACGAAACTCAAGTTTGCAACAGTGTGCTTCGTTCGCGTTGAACGAAGAGTAAAGAAGCAGTTTCGAGAACGTAGTGGTTTCGCATCGGCAAGATAAATCGTTCGTCCGAAAGTGGCTGTCAAAGGAATCGGCGGTTCGTTTCGACAAATAAATTTCCACGAGCCGCTGAATACTTCGTTACCGCGTTTAAACAATGTCCAGCTGGATAATAAATAACCGGGAACAATGGGGCCGGAGAAGTAGCTCGCAATTACGAGTCAATCAATGCATATTCATATTCGAACGAGCCTGTTCCTGGAATGCAAAAACTTTCCTCTTCTTCTTCTTCTTCTTCTTTCTATGCCACGGTGTCGAGTCTGCCCACGCAGAGACGAAGAAGAAGAGGAGGAGGAGGAAACGTGAGAAGAGGAGGCAGATGCAAGATGGGGTGGATCGAGAATGGGACGGCCAGGGGATCGAGAATCGACGAACGATTCGAGAAACGCAGCGGAAAGATTCCATAACGTGGTGCAAAGAGAGCAAACCATCGGGAGAAATTAATAAGCAGACGTGGCTGTTACTGCTTCGACGAACAAGCGGAGGAGAGACTCGAGAAAACGAGGAGAACCTCAGTGTAACATGAGAGAATAACGAAGGAATGTTTCAGGTGTGTCTTTCGTTTCTTTTCACATTCCAGACAATCTTGAAAAATTTCATTTTCTTCTACGAAGAAGAAACGCGTAAGAACTCGTAATTTTATAATGAAATAGTAATACACCTCGAGAGATCTGATGAAATAAAATCAATATCGTTTGGAAGCTACACACCTTTCAACGTATAAAAATTAACACGTTCTTAAAGCGCGCTAGTTAAAAGCGGTCGAAAGTTAAAGCGTCGAGAAGGAACGATAAAGGTGAAAAATGGAGTTACTGAAGTGGGCTGAACGTATTCACGTGGTCGAGCGTGACTGTTCGCGTTCGGTCGAAATAAAAAATAAAAAAAACGAGCAACTTAACCGCGTGTATTTAGTAAATACAAGAAGACCACCGATACTTTATCGAACGATGAACCGTGCCTCCGATTTATCGGTCCGGATTACCGCGAATCAACTCCGATTTCATCTCGCCCGTCAAACTTGATGACACGCGAGAAAGTGAAACCAGCGCTGTCTATATTATTTTTCAACCGGTTGACGTCATTGGCTTCGTTTCCATCATTATCCTGACCGCGATTATTCAGAAACAATCTCGTTAATTCGTCGAACATTATCGTGCTATCCTTCGCGATCATAATACTTCATTGGATAATTCATGAAGAGCGAACCGAACAAACTGGTAGGTACCAGGAAACACGAGGAAAGAAAAGAAAAAGAAAAAACAACGAAAGCAATATTGTTCAACGATTCGACCACTCCCATGTCGAGCCTAAATTGGAAAGGATTTCAATATTCGTTTCGTCTCGAGTTGTCAAATTTCCAACGCTTCTACATCTACCAAGAGAAACAGTTTCTTATTTTTTTTTTTTTTTTTATTTTTTTTTTTATCGACTCGTATCGTTAGAAACGCGAACGAGTTAATCGGTAAATACCGAAAGATTCTTTTTAAAAAGGAACAAGAGAGAGGGATGTAAAAAGGGCAGAGAAAGAGAGAGTGAAAAAAAGAAGGGAGTAGATGAAGAGGGAGAAAGAGCAGGGCCTTAGCGAAGGCTGATTGGCCGTGTAATCCCCATTAGGCCCCACGAATCGATTCCCGTCCGTTCGCGTACGTTCGATATTCAAATAATCGAACAATAGGCCCTGCCGCTCAAACGCCGTTCTCCGCGCCACGGCAAAAGGAACAAATTTAAATAATCATAATCACGATAATGCCCCGAGGAGCGAGCAATGAAAGAGGACTCCTCCAGGCGGGCAAAGTAACCAGCCAAAACGAAGGTCGACCACGCATGCTTTATTATTATTCGAGTAATGGAAAAAAAATCGGTGAATCGATCGTTTCGTTCAAATATCAGAAGAATTTCGTTACAAGATTTTGTTTAGTAAAATAATAAATAAATGTAAGGGTATCGGGTGAAATAGAAGAAACGAGTATTTTCATGGAACGAGCTGAAAGAATGGTCAGGGATAGAGAAAAGGATTGTCGATGGTTCATAGGTGGAGGATTTCGAGCCTCGGCACTCTCCCCTTGCGCCCCTATGCCTCCACTCACCGCCCACCGTAAAACCCGAGGCCCCGTTTGGTTACACGTCAGTTTGAAGAATTCTTCACGAGTCAGAAAAATGAGCATCGTCATGATTTTTGAAAGTAAAAAATGAACGACTGGCCAGGAGAGAAGGGAGCGAACAGACGAGATAGAGAGAAAGAAGGAAAGAGAAAGAGAGTAAAGAAAGGTTGGGGCCTATGGACCCTTTTTCGAGCCCGTCTCCCTCATTCCTCCCCCGCCGCACTCCACCCTTCGCTACGGTTGTTCACACACGCGCTCGATACGAGTACACGCACCTTGATTTAATCTTCGCGCACGTCCCTTATATGTATGTTAATGTAACGTGCACCGTGCACCGGGAAGCAGGATTAGGTCGATTCCCGGCCACCGAGCAAAATGATATTTTCAACGTAAAATAGAGGAAAGAGGTTCGATCGAAGCATCGTGAAGGAAAAAGTAATTTAACCGGTGAAAACGATACCTGGCGTGGTCGGTTGGATGGGTAAAAGTACACAAAATGTTTAATTTTCAATCTAAATTCTAATAAGTCCGGCGTTCACGGTTCATTCTCTTCGGTAGCATCGGTGAAATTACAGTCGGCTCTCGGTTCTTGCAACAATACGATGGAATAGAGGCGCGATCAGAATGTCGTTTAGAAGGTTGCGGTGAAGCGATTACTGTGCAAGCAAACGATGAACCGCGAGCGAGCTAGCAGGGCCGTTCTTGCACGCTTTACACGTGCACGCGCGACCACTCGCGGAAAATAAAAAAAGAAAAGCCAGCCAACTGACGTTTATAGCTTGTAATACACCATCATCTATTATTATTATCTCGTCCGCGTCCCAAGGGATTCTCCACTCTTGACGTTCACCCTTACAACCCCCCTTCTGTCCACTGTCCTTTTTGCACGATGCGTCTCGATACCGTTTCGATACGTAAACGTAAACGTTCCTTTGACGAATGAATGATATAAAAGTTGAAGCCTTTGGTACGAAACACAGGTGGTCCAAACACGCGGGACCAGATACCTGGTTGAAGCGTAGGAAGCCTTGGAAAGAAGAGAAGAGAGGGAACAAGTCGAAAAGTGGAAACGCAAGGTGTTAATTAATCAAGCGTTCTGTTGGCCCACGGGGAAGATCATCGGATCGGGAAAGACAAGAGGGAGAAGAAGTTGGTGTGGTAATGCAGGCATTCGGTTTGGCAGGCCATGGAACAAGGGGAAAAAGAATAAACGAAGGAAGAATGAAAGAGAAAAAGAAAGGTAACAGTGGGGGAGAAAGAGTCTGGAGTTCTGGAGCAAAAGGATGGTCGAACGAGAGGGAGAGAAACCAGCACTGACTGCGCTTATAATATAATATTCATATTTCGAACGAAAGATCTTATCTCTTAAATGAATCGAACTCGCTCCGATTCGAGATATCTCGAACTGGAGAGCTGCTCGACGCATTGTAATGGCCACGAGGCCGAATGCTTCTCTGTATGCGTTGAAACTAATACATCACGAGCAGAAAGTCTCTTTCTCTGCTTCCCTGTCCCCTCTAAACCCGCCGCTCATTCGCTCCCCTTTCTACCCTCCCTTGTAATCGTTCCTCTTATTTCATCTTCCACCTTCTTCCAATTCTTCTTTCTCTTCTTCAATGTTGCAGAGAGTTCGATACACCTTTCGAACGATCATTTCTTTCCTACCATCGAAATTGAAAGCTTCGAAATGTATCGAGAACGCAGCGAAAGTAAAAGCTTCTAAAATTTTTCTACTTTCCATCTTCAACAAGTTGGAATCTGTTTAGAAGAAAAAAAGAAAACATACGAGAAGAGAAGGAAAAAAGAAAGGAGAAAGAAGGATTCTGTGAAGAGAAAGAGCTTTGCTCGGTCAAACACCCTGCGAGTATAGTTGGCTCCCTATGACTCTGGAGTTTCGACGAGCACTCCGACTCTATCTGGCCGGCCAGATCTCAGCGGCTGGAATGATTTTCGAAATATGATTAATTGCCCGACCGTGGCATTTCTACCGAGCTGGACTTCCAAAGCGCGCTTGTCGGAGATTTTTCTGCTGGTAACGATCCACGTCCAACGCTAAACGAGAATACGAATTCTTGGTTTCTCCGTGAAACTACGATGTACGCCAGATCAAAATGATACTTTAATTAAGGAATCGAAAATAATCTACAATGGAGAAGGAAGGAATCGAAGAGAACGTTCGAGAATTGGAGGTAGTTGATTAAAATTTCGAACGAGCCTCGGGCGTTCCAAATCGACGCGCACCCCAAATCCAACCCCCGTCGTTGCACCAATTACGAGGAGGGGTCTGGCTAACGCGAAAGCGACCAGGGAGAAAAGAAATTCGAATCGTGGCGCAAATGCGTGTGCCTGGGCAAGAACAAAAGGAGAGAAGCGAAATACGAAGCGACGTAAAAGCAGGCCAAAAGGAGGAGAAAGAATCATGAAGAGGTATAGACGAAGAACGAGTAAACCTTTGTCTCCCTTTCTCTTCGACATTGCCGGGCCTTACTCCCACCACTCGGCTGAACCTCGGAGCGGGATTTTTAAATTTTGTCACGTTCAAGTTTAAACACAGTCATTTGTTGCGATCTCGACCAGTCCGGTACACCTATGCCTTTTGCCAATGCCGATCTTCTCTTTCCTCATCATCTTCTTTCCTTCTCCTGATTTCTTGATTACATTCCTCCTTTGTCTCCAGAATTCATAGTTACATCTTTTTGCTCGTTTCTTTCCCTTTCGGATACTTGAACGAGTACGTTCGATCATTAAATTTTCTGAAATTCATTCGAGCTACGTATTCTTTTGTTTCTCGGTTGATTCGTTCGTTCGCTGAGAATGTAATACGTAGGAATCGCAACCCTTTCGTTTTCGTTTTCTTTTTCTTCCAACGACTCTCGATCGAAAGTCGATTCTTCGTCGCTAGCTGGGAATTATGCTATTTCGAAATTATAACATCTGCAACCAGGGACGAACGTAGTTTCGTCGTGGCCGGTCGAATTCGGGGAACGTAACGATGGGGGAGCATTGTTTTTCTGTGGCAGGTAATGACGCAAGGAGGGTTCAAATCGATCCTGCCTCGAAAATCCATTCGTTCTACTCCGTCGTTGAAATGAGAGGATTAGGTAATCGACGTATGGGAATGAATCGGTTTATCGAAAACGAGATAAGGTTTTTATAGATAAGTGGAAAAATTTGAAAAGACGAAAACTAACGAAAAGATAATACTCGATGAAATAAAATTTCTTAGGTAATAGGACGTAGCAACTAATTGCTGTCTTATCTAATCGGCAAGATTCGAAACATTTTTCTAACCATTTGTCAGTTGTGTGAAAATTTGAAAATTCTTCGATCGCTTTTCCAAAGAAAGCTTGCAAGCTTGGTACAAGTTGAAAATTCCTGTTGGCGAATGTCGAAAGTGGTCTGGGTGCCGGGCAGAGGAGAGGCGAGGATGCAAAAGAAGTAAATAAAGAGCGGGAGGCAGAGGGTGAAAAAAGTCGAAAAAGAAGGAAGAAAAGGGATCGAAGGTTCGAGGAGGAGGAATCGCGATACCATAATATCGCGGTTATACCAGGGTCTGTCTCTTTTCAAATAATTCAAAAACCGGCCGATCGAACATATATTCCTGGGCCGACTCGCAGCTCGCACCGTGTAATTATCGTAGAAGGGCCCAACAGACCCTGAATCGCTGAATGCTCACAGTGGTGATCAACCTTCGAAGAACGACCATCACTCGACTCGTCTACAACATCGTTCAACTGCTAAATCGATAAGATCAATTAAAATTATCTGCGCCAATAAATCTAATTATCTTTCACGACGGCGAACGATCGACGGTGAACTATTCCTACTTTGTAAATTATTTATAGTTTCTTGGAAACCAATATAAATCTGATAAAAAGAAGAGACGAAGAAAATTGCTTCTCTTCCGTTAAAAGCGTCGATGATGTTTCTAAAATTCAATTAAATATCGTGTAACAAAGGGATAGAAATTGAGAGCGACGCGAAGCATGAAACAAACGCAAGGGTCAATTATTCATTCCCACGGAACGGGAGATTAAATAATAAGTACTCGTTGGTAGGAACAATGGAGAAGCGTAGCTGAAGCGATAAAATTTCAAGATCGGCCCGACTAGAGGGTAGAACGAACGTGAGGATCTATGGATCGAGATTTCGCGATTCGCACGATGCCGCACAGCTACGATCTGTTAGATCATATTATACGTTTGTCCTTTACCTTCTCTACGGGGCGGTGCAAGGATGCAGCTGCGGCTCTCTTCAAGGTCTTCACTGGCTAAGATGTACGTATTATACACGTGTAACTCAGACCAGATCAACGTTTCAATGATCGATGTCCGCGAGTATCCGAATGGGCCAATAAAAAATCTCGAAGAAAATTAACGCGACCTGCCTTTCTTGACGAAACTAGAACTCCTTCTTCAAACGCATCTTCTTGATTTTCGTCGCTATCTTATCAAATAATCGATTTCAATCATTTGGTTTCCGAAGATTGCCGGTTAAAAACACTCAAGTTTCATTATCGGTTCAATCGATCGATTTCGTGGCAAGTGAAAACTATTTTCCTTCATATTCGAATTCTGATGTTGGTGTTCTTTTCCTAAACGAATCCGACGAAAAGGATCGTCTGGTACCAACAGACGATATTTAAATATAGTACTCTAATCTGTGAGGGACCCTAGTTGAGTGGTGACTGCACTTTTCCATCGAGTTCCCACGACAATATGGCGTGTATTTGGGAAAAAACAAAAAATCCGAGAAGGGTTAGGAACGGATCGTTCTTAAAGGCTCGAGCGGAGTTGGATCAGGACTTCCGGCGCGACAAAAACTGCCTTTCCTCGCGGGGTTGCGTTTCCACGGGAAGGGAGACACCGGCAGGCAGATGGAATTAACACCGAAATCAGGTACCGAATGCATCCATCGAGTCGACACGTGGTGGAACGACTCGAAATACCGAGTATATTACGTGGGAACCATCCTTGAAAGAATAAAAAACCCTTAAAGTGTCTCAATTTGTCCCGTCTGCCGGGTTAAGGTGATCGACCGAGTTCGAAGAAGATTCGAAACCGAACGAGAAACTGTTTTTTCATTTTCTCGAAAAGTCGTCGATCAAAAATCAAAAACGGTTCTCGCGTATCGCGAGAATCCACGAGACGATTAGGAACGTTCTCATGGTGTTCGATCATTAGAATTTTCACGCTGCCATGAAACTCTTTCATGCAACCCTGATGGATGAATCGAGTTACGATAGACACCCCTTGCCGATGAAAAATCTCGCGAGGGCGAGTCGAAGGATGCTTAGAAAAAAAAAACGAAAAACACGTCTGGTGATCGAAGAATTCGAGAAATGAAGGAATTCTCGAAAGAGGGAGAAAAAGAGGAGAAAAAAAAAAACGAAACAGGCGATCAGGTACAAAGGTAAATAAAAACGGGAATGATTAATCGATCGGTGGATCGCTCGGACCCCTGGAGTTTCCCCGATTCCGTCGGAACCCTCTTTCGTACCCCATGCAGGCCGGAGTCCTTTTTTGCGGCCAGCACGGAAGTGCAGACACAAATTACCAAAACAAAAATTTGAAAATATATTCGGTGCGTCTCTTCCGGAAATTGGTACTCGCAACCCTTGAGCGCGAGGCTGCAGGGGTTGTTTGTCAAACCAGGAAATTAGTTCGTTTCCCACAACTTGTCACGCTCTCGATTCCCAATTTCAGAGAGGGAGGAAGATGAGGATGCGAAAAAAAGGACCGGTAAACTTGAAAAACATACGGTCCCGTGAAAAACACATTTCGGGGTTGAAAAGGTTTCGATCGCAAGTATAAATATAACAATGGTAAGGATGTCTGCCGAGTGAAAATTCGAAGTGTTTCGAGAAGACGAATCGTGAGTATTCCGAAATCTAAAATTATAAAGGTGACCGATAAAGTGGCAGCAAAGAGGGCCATGTGCGCGTTTCTTTCTTAAGAATCGGCGCAGAAGCAAAGAGGAGAAAAGGGAGATGCTCGATGCCTGCTGTTTCTCAACTCGCTATCTCATCGACTTTTGGTTTCTGAACGCCTCGAAAAATGACGAAGACGACGAGGATGTTTCTGGGTGGTTGATAATGCGGCTGGCACGAGCGTAACCAAAATAACGAGGACGGTTGCAATAAATTTTAGAAAAATATGCTCAAATTCCGCGATGGGGGCAAGAAAGAAGGTGGGGAAGAAGAAATCGCTTGTCGCGATTACAGCCTGTTTTATTCGATCAAAGAGTCGACTAATAAAAGGGCTTCGTGCTCGCCGCAGATTTAATTGAAGGCTCTTGCGCGCTTCTACGCCAGTGAACGAGACTTCGAGTGGCTCCAAAAGAGAAACTTACGGCCGGATCAGAGGATTTTTCGAATCGGAAGAGCCACTAGACCGCACCAAGTGAGAAGTTGGCGCGGGGGTGTTCGAGAGAACGAGGGGCGACGCCTCGACATGGAATTTAAAGGGAGAGACAGGGTGCAACGAACTCTCGAACCTGGCTGACTCGAGTGACTTTCGTCTACGTCTACGAAATCATTTCGGGGGAAATCAATTTTGGCTCCTGCTGCTGAATTTCAAGCTATTTCATGTCTAAATTTGCTAATAGGTCTTCCTATATATTCTACACAACTGAGTCAACACAGAGGTTGCCTTACACGAGTTTTATGAAAAATTTCAGAATGAAAGCGCTGAGTTGGAGACGTAGGCTACTATCAGGAAGGTAGATGATTCTAAAAATCATTGACGAGGAATGGAATCTTCGAGATTCTTATTTCTCCCTCTCTGTCTTTCTGTGTCTGGCCCTTTTTCACCAGACACGTGTATCTATTCAATGCTTTCCATTATCTCGGCCTATTTTTACAGTGACTCTTTCCTTTCAGAGCTGGATCCTTTCGTTTCGTACACGGTTAGATCCATAGACGACACTAAGCCGATCCACGATCCCCGAAACAGGATTTTTTTTTCTCCTCTTCTTTCTTCTTTTCTCGAGGCCTCGTAAGATCTCGAGAATTTCACGCGAGTCACGTTTCGAACGGGGGATCACGCCTCGAGCCTCTGACTCGAGATTTTTCAGACTGTACGACTCTACGACCAACAACCGTACCCCTCTTGCCCACTCGAAACTGTCCGAATTCAATTACCCAAACAACGGTGTGCGAACGATTCGATGACGAGAAACGTAACCGTGTACACATTATTTCCTCTAAATATTTGCCTGTTGATAAGGATGGGACTGAGAGGTTTGCGTCGAGTCCACGCGAGTTTCCCATGCGAGGACTTGATCTTTCTTTTTCGAGTGCTTTACTGCTCGGTACTTGTAACGTATCGATTGAAAAGTCAGCGTAAAACGTATCCAGTACCGATTTAACCGGTATCCGCACTGATCTCCCTTCTCCTGGCCGTCTCAAAAACGACAAGAGAAACAAACTCGAAAATCCCATAAAGCGTTACAATGGAGTGCAACGAGGGAAATGGTTGGTCGTCGATCCGATGGGTAGATAAGGACCGTTCGCGGATAATATCGGAACCCGTGTACGCAACAGTGTTGACGGCTTGCACCTACACGCCGGTGTATACATCCAGCACAAAGACACACGCGCGATCATTCGTCGAGGCCTCGAGCTGCGGACGTATACAGCTGTTGCGTGGCAGCTGACGGGAAAAAAGGGGTTAAGAACCCGGGGATAGTGGTGCCTGGAAGAAAGGAGAAAACGCGCAAGAAGGAGATGGGGTCGAAGAAGAAGGACCTTTATCGAAGGACGAGAAAAGGGTGGAGAGAGAGAGAGAAAAATCATGCGGGGCTATTGAATCCTTGAAACGAGGGAAAAAAAGGTCTGCCGACTGAGCGAGCTTCGCGATTTCTGGATTTCCGCGTCTTTAGTAACCCGAGAAGCGAAAACAGTAGGGCAGGTAGCTTCGAGCAGAAAGGGTAAACGTTGGAGGGAGAGATCGAGGAGGAGGAGGAAATCGAATATCCCTCCGGTGAACCCTTTGAATCTGTCGCCGTTTCAATGAAGACCAGTTGGGGAAGACGTAGCCAAAGAAAAGAGACGAAAAAAGAAAAAAGAAGAAAGAAAAAATTGCGCAAGATGTCATCCGACGGTGGCCACCTTTCCGTCCTTCAAACGTTCTTAAACGTTATCCCATCGAATTATTACATAATGACTCGATTTTTCTACAAGTTTTTTGCTATTGTTGCCCGATTGTTTTTACATTCGTAGATTCCGTTTCCATCGTTTTTCTTTTCTTGATCCCCCTCTAGAAATTCTTCCAGATTTCATGTAATCCTCGCGCGTTACCTGCACACCAGCTGTGTTTTCTCAAGGGATTTCGAATTTTCGGACTTCCCTTCAGTTACCCTTGCTCGCTTCGTTACCACCAGCCTCGGTTCTTTTTACCTCGTTCGTTGCTCGAGCCGGTTCTGGGTCCTCGAATCCTCGAGCAGTGGCTTTTGATCGAGTTTGACGCTAGATCGTGATACTGTCTGCACGCGCGGAGATCCTGATCCTGCGGCGGAATATCCTGGAGCACGCGGTGTCGGTTTCGTTCGTGGCGATCGCG
Source organism: Osmia lignaria lignaria (assembly GCF_051020975.1). Taxonomy (NCBI): domain Eukaryota; kingdom Metazoa; phylum Arthropoda; class Insecta; order Hymenoptera; family Megachilidae; genus Osmia; species Osmia lignaria. Next base: position 4,409,519 of record NC_135038.1, read on the forward strand.
TTCCAAGGGAACGGAACACGGAGCCAAGATCCATTAACCTTTCGTCCCTTTTCTGCTTCCTTTTATTTTATTCTCTTTCGTGGCCGCATTGCGTTTCGTTGTTTTCACTCGTCGAAATCATTTATGCGAAAATTATTGGACAAACTAATGCACGTTAAAAAGGATATTTAATCGTGACGTGTGGTTAGAGAAGGGAGAAAAAATAAATCAATCGAAAAAGTTGAAAGTCCTGTACGTTTTTCCCATGGGTCAGGTAGAAACGAAGGTAGGTATCGAAGGATCCCGGGGTTCCTCTCTTAAATCCAGGATCTTGTCTTTCTATTTGAATAAGATTCACCCTGTTTATCATTTTCTACGATTTCACCCCTCTGTCTCACCCTTTCGTGCGCGCAGCGAAACGGGTACGCGCGCATAATACGTAAAAATCCTTTCCCAAGGGGTGAAATGAACCCCCTAGTATTTTTTCTTTTTCACCCTTTTGCCCGTCAGTTTCTAACGTCAAATTAGAATTTTGTACGGACCGGCTGGATAAAAATTCGATTTTCACCTGGGCTTTTCTTTTTACCCTTTCTTCCCCTCCTTCAACCCCCGTCCTCGACATGGTTCGCGAGCGTTTAAACCCTATAATAATTTCCCGTTTGATTGACGTTCCGTTTTCAAAATGTAAATTCGTGTGTTTTATATTAAAGAAGCGATAATCCAACGACGAAAGATTTCGTCCCGTTTCCCACCTTTTTATGACTAAAAAATGTCGTTCCCTTTACGGAGTGCGATCAACAGATTCTCGAGATTCATCAATTTCATCAAGACGAGAAAAAAAAGTCGCTGGAATACGTGGAAAGGGAGAGCGAAGAATTCAGGTGAAAATGTGAAAAGGAAAAGGGTCGGTTTCTCTTAAGAGCAACGATACCCTCGGACTCGTCGAATGACAAATGGATTTCTGGACTCGATTATATCCGCTAAAAATCTGCGGCCTACTGTGCTGCGTAGCGAGAGATTTGATGGATGGAGAGGCGCGATCATGTGTGGAAAATTCGCGCCGCGAATCACCGATGGATCGAACTTTTCACCTACCGAGCCTCGAAACCGTGAAAACGATCTACGGAATCGAAGTCGACAGTCCTTCTACCCCTTTTTTTTTACCCTCTCTTCCCTCTCTGTCTCTTATTCCGTCTGACTGACTTACATACATACGTCTCTGTCCTCGGTTGGATTATTTATTTTCGGCGTGTCAAAACGAGTGACTGATGATGGCACGATGCTAATTCCACCATGTGGGAACCGATCGTTACCAGATCTCATCGTCGCGAAATGGCAAAAAACCTGGTATCGTACGATTCGAGTCGCGGAATCGGTTGAAAAACAACGCGAGCTCACCTTCTAAGAATATCATTGACGTACTTTGCCGGCTGGGCCGTCGATGCTTCGATCAATTAATTAGTACCAAAAGTTACAAGTGACTCGTGACAGGGCAAAAATCTGATACAAAATCCTATGGATATTTTTCCGTTCTCATTCATCATACCCTTTATACTTTCTAATTATATTTTAAGACTGAGAAGAAAGAAGATGGTAGGATCTAAATTACAAACACAAAGGCGTCGATTTAAAAACTTACCAAATCTGACGAATTGGCCGAGATGGGGTGCCATTAGTCGGTGTTGGAAGGAAACACCGATCAGCGTGTCCGATCCCGTCAAAGCATCCATCAGCTCGCCTCTGAAACGATAAAGAAAGAACGGTCAGTTTCTTGGTGAGCTGTAAAATGCACGTTATTCTCGTAAAGTGGCGTGTATCGACAAGAAATAGGGGAAAAAAGGATACCGGTTCCATCTTGTTTACCGAACGGAAGATGCTCATCGAAGAAACCTGAAAATCAAATATTGATTCTCAGCTGTGCGCGTGTAGAGCGTCACGCGATGCCGGTCCGCCTTTTATTAAGTGATTACTCTCATTAGCTTGCACGCGATGCGCTTTGTAGCGGTCGTTACAAGCCGATGAGACACAAAATGGCGCAGCCGGTTGCTCCTCCTTCTTTCCACGAGTCCCGATCTCGTTTGTCTCGTCAGTGTCTCGGTGAAAATTCGTCCAACTGGACATCGCGGGTCGAAAATTAACCATCCTCTTGTTCGATGATCGCTGACAGTGAGAAACAACCGCGATCGCGCTAGCTATCCTTTGATATACGATCGACGTTACATTCTCGTGAAAAGTAATTCCCTAACCCCTTACGACCTATGCAAAATTGATCTTCCAAATGGTAGAACAGACGCCGTTGCGACTACGGTATCCCTTGTCACCCTATGTGCACTCAGCCGGAGACCTATGGGCATCATTAATATTCGAACCGAGTGGCTGCGTTTGATGATGCGCCTTGCATAGATTCTCCTTATTATTCCATCAAGTATGGAACGAACACATTTCAGTGCTATCCTTTCGAAACATTTCCATACAAAAAATTAATGTTTCGACCAAACGGTCGAACCGTTCCATCCGCGAGGGGTTAAGATCGATCGTACGACGACGAATTAGCTGGTTCGACGAGTCAAGTCTTTTGACTATAAATAAGTCGTACGAGCGGGTCTTTGATCGAACCGAAGGGAGAGCCAGAATTACGTAAGGACTATTAGCAGTATCGATCGCGATGGAAACGATCACGATGTCGAGTGTCCATCACGACGACCACGACCAAGTGCAGGAGCAAAGAAATCGTCCAAAAGAGGGGAAAACGAGGTGTATCGAGAGAGAGAGTTCATCGATCGACCCGAGAACTGATTAGCCCCGGATGGTTTGCGGGGAGCGCGAGCAAAAGCGGTCGCCTCTTTTGCCTCGCGATTTTCACCTTTGCTCATTTTGCTTCTCCCTTTCTTTCTCTCTTTCACGCATAGAGAACCCCCAAGCTCCTTTCCTCACCCTTTCCTCGCTCTTTCCATCCTCCCCATCGATGCTCTGTGTTCCACGACGCACGCTCTTGTCCATTTGCTCGTCATGGTTTGAATTCTTACCGTCCGTCCGACCGGACGACGAACCAGCCATTTGGAATTCGATCAGAAATACTTAAGGTGGCGTCTGCTCTCCTCTGCCTCTCTTTCACTCTCATTTTCTCTCTCCTTGTCTCTCTCGCGGCCGTAAGTCACCAATCAGCCCCCACCAAAGCAACCACGGCTTGGTCGTTGTTCGACGCCGCGCCACGCCACGCCGGGACGCGGTTTTCGCCTCCTCTCTATCGCGGCTCCGCTCACCGATTCCAAAGGCTTCCGAAAGAATTTAAATGAAGCCAGGACCAGCATATCGAGCTGGCTAAAATTAATTGATTTATGGAGCGCGCCGCGACTTTATGCCGATGCCTAGTCCAGCCAACGGAGGACCTCTTCGATGGTTCCGGATGACGACCAATTACCGGACCAGCAGTTTCGACCGGCAAGAAAAATTCGGAACGCATCCTCTTGCTTGCGAGCCTTCCTACGGACGTGTCTTTTGGAAGGGCGCGATCGACGAGATCGAAGGGAGAATTCCTCTTCTTATCGTCGCTTTGTTTTGCGTACCTTCTTTCATGGGAAATTCTTTCACCATATGCAAATTATTAACCCCCTCTTTTTTCCTTTTATAGAAAAATTTTGCAGAAACGTCGTACAGTTGAAATTTGTAAACATTAGGGTATTCCAAAGTAAAGTGGTTAATGGTGAAAGAACATAGGTTTTCGATTAATAGAAATAGAGAGGCGATTCGGCGGACGGGGTCGAATACTTTTCGATGAACCATGCCGAATACTGATTGTTTCTCGTCAAAAAGAGCCCGTGAACTTTCAATGAAAGGTGGAAGCTCATCAATAAGTTATGCACGCGTGCACATTGCCCTTTGAAGTGCCGCTCTTCGGGCTTTTAACCTCGCTCAATACAATTCGACGAGTTGAACGATCGAGGAAACTACGATTCGACGGCCAGACATATCCGATAAGGTAGCTCTTGAACGTTTTAGTGACAATACGTGATGCTAGTTATAATGGTTAGACTCGAGATGAATAAATAACCGCATATTTGAAAAGCGGAAGCAGCGTCCTAGAAACGTGAACGAACTGGACAATTAGTCCTCCTACAGCTCGTTTTCTATCTAATCGAAACTATTAACGAGACTGAAGAATTTCATTGAAGAAAAATAACAGATACACGCGTACAAAGGGAAAAGTTCTTTCATTTAAACTGTTTTTCACCTTATAAAACATTCCGCATTGATAATACATTTAAAATAATTGCATCAAAATGCATCGAGTCGATTTAATGAATGAATTTAAAAAACTGAGAATCCTGCGATTTAAATTACCACTAGTGGCATCTGGTGATAATAGGTAAAATCAATGAAGAAGACTGCCGGGATTTTTAAAAAAGCAAGCGACTTTTTCGCAACTTTAGTTTTCGAAGAATATTTTACAATCGTTGTTTAACATAAATACGCAGTTTGCAACTTGTTTAAAGTCTCTGAATCGAAATGTTTTAAAATTGCCTGAGTCTCGAAACGCTATAGCCATCTACTGTTACGAGGTCGAAGCTAAGGAAGTTTAATTCTGCTTACTTTCTTCCAATTTTACCATTAGATGGTTATTTCATGATCTATGAAATGCAATTTAAAAAATTTGCCATTTGAATAATTCTAAGGAGGCTCTAGTGCTGTTATTAAAGTTATATCGGGACCGCAAAACGTTGCTTCTTTAAAAATAAAAGCTGCTCTTTGTATCGTTGGTTGCACCGTTCATCGTCAGATGGTGTTTGCTATATGATTTTCAAATAAACATATAAAAATAAGTCTTTTATAATATTTTTAGCTAATCAACTTAAATATTTTACAATAAAATGACTTTTTCTTTGACTGTTGTACAAATTAAATATATAGACATTAGCAAAAAATGGTAATTTACAAGCATTCCCTAATTAATAATTAATTAATTAATTTTGTACGATAAGAAGACCTATAGATCATCCAGAATCGTACGATAGAAAAATGTATTGCAAAAATAATTGAAATGAATTCGTAAGCGACCATTAATTCCAAAATTCTGAATCAACAGCTGTATGAAGCAAGGCAATCTGTCTAGCAGCAAAGTTGCCAGGTACACAAGTTCTGGGGAGGGAACGGAGCTCAAAGGCACAACTCGATAATTGTTGTTAACGTGATTTCCGCGGTAGTTTGGACATCTTGCGCGTAACTTCGTCAACCAGAATAGAGTGGAGAGCTGGTGCTCGAGCAAACACGATACAGCTGAAACAAAAGATCACGGTACATCCGTCGCGTACCGTTTCTCGACCCCCTGGCTCAACAAGTTTGCGCCGAGCAAAAGGCAGGAATACACACTGACGAGCACACGGTTTCGCGTGTAACTCGCGCCGCTCGAAGGGTGTTGAAGAGTGAAAAAGGAAGAAAGCGTGGGTGAAGCAGCCGGCTGGCGGTCGGGTGAACCTCGGTTTCATGAATGGACATTCATTCAAAAAAAGCCTCTCCACTCTGGCGTACTTTTCATCTACACCGTTGCGCCTCTCGTGGATGATTCCAAGGCTCGCGATACGTAGGAAGGGAACACAGGTGGTGTAACGCGAATGCTATGTACCAAGCTTCTACCACGAATCGATTACACCTCTGTTCGAGGCTGGTCGGGCTAATTCGGCTCGCCTCGACCGTTCAAAATTCTTCGATTTCTTCAAATATCCACGCCACCATGAACTCTGTCCATGATCGATTTATTTCCCTTCACCCTTCGATTTCTTTAGCTATCATTCTTTCAATGAAAAATTAAAGCGACTAATTTGAATCGATACACCTATTGTGTGACCTACCCCTGGAATAGTACACCCTGTATAAGAAACATTAGCATTGACGTCTGTTGTTCCGCAAGGAAACCGAGCCACCGTTTCACTAGATAACGCCTAGGACAAGTTTGAACTGGAAGGAGTTCTGGTTTTCCTAGTTTAGGTCACGACTAGCTGCAGCATAAGCAACGGACAAACATGGTAATTGCATGCAGCTGCTATCGAGACAGGATGTCAGCAGTTGGCGAGACTACGGAACAACTGATTAGCCGTATTATTCCGTGTATTCTCTAGGAATTATTGTCCTGGCACTTAACATACACCTGTATATCACTGTTGGACTATCAAGATAGAGTAGACGTTGCAGCTCGTAAGTCATGGGGATCCCTCTGGGAGTTCCACGCCAACTGAATACGATAAGGGCTTGCTATAAAGTCTCTTGTTTTCGTCGAGAGGGAAAAGATGCCGGCGAAATTTTCTTTTTTATTGTTGGACATGATCCAACCTATACCTACCGAAATCTATGGTGATTGGATGGAAAGATTGAAAACACGAAAACTTTCAACTGCAACGGTTTCTATAACGGAATGAAGTTTTTTTGTACACGTGAAGAAATCGTTGATTCGATCCACAGAGTGTATTCTCGACGGTAAGAAATCTCATAAACACGACGAAAAGTGGATTAAAAGGTAAAGTTTGCAAGTACTTCGAACTTGGAACTTGGAAATACCGACGTAATATTGGGCAGAGAAGAATCGTAACAACTTACATTTCCATTAGAAGGGAAGAAAGTGCAGAATTTTTATTCAAAGGGCTCGTAACTCTTCACCGTAAAACGTAGTCGTCGCGTCGTAAATCGTCTGAGAATTCCATTCTCTGCAAAATCAATTTGCAAAGAGACAAACTTTGGAGACGAGAAACTGCCTGTTTCCTCGTCTCGGCAATGATTCGAAATTAATCGATGGAAAAGGAAACAGTACGCGTCCTTCGAACGGCGACGTAGTTCAGAAGCGGTCCGTCTCGAGAACTAATTATGATAAGGAGCAATAGGGTTGTTAGGCGAGCATTATCGCGAAGGAACTCCGCCAAGAAGTCCAACGACTTAATCATCGGAAGAACTTTGTGCAAAGAGCTGTCGAGAAGGGAGAAAAAGGGAAAAAGAAAAAGGAGTCCTATAAGTCGTTCTGACATTGGGAACAATAGAGGAAAGGTTTCGCCTGATCCATTGGGGAACCAAAACAGCACGAGCTTCTCTTTTCTACTCGGCCCGACTGTGCCGAAACTCGGCTAGAAAAGACTGCCCCACCAAGAAAATCCCAAGGGAATCCAATCAGAGCGAGGAGGAGCTTGAAGCGCCTAACCCTCGTCGACCTCTCGAGTACAAATCTCGAGCACCTCTCCACTGGCTCGACGAATGGCCAGAACAAGATTTACAGCGTCTCCTAGAGGAATCCGTTTCTATTCAGAAGGCAACTGTCAAACTGTAATCAACAAATTTTTATCGTCTTTCTATCGATCAACAAAGAGATTGTACTTGGCCAGTGTTGGCTTCCCTTCCGAAATGTTCGCCACGTGACACGAATAAGCGTCGAGTTGCAAGATTCGATCAAACATAAAAGCAATTGGAAGAAATCTTCGACTGGTAAGTTCGAAAATTTCCCTATTAAATTTCGTAAAATTTCATGAGTAATGTATGAGATCGATCGATTACAACTTCTTCCATCTCTGAATTACTCGACAAATGTTCTACCTCTAAAATCAGGTTTACATTAGTAGAGTAAATGGTTGAGTATACTATCCCATTTCTGCTAGCTTTAGTACTTTACCATCCACTTGTCCAATCGTTTAAACGGGTATAAAGTAGCTGATCCCTCTATGTGTAAGTTGAACTTCCTGAATATTTTAATTTGTCAAATGATTAAAAAATGTGGTCGAATAATAAGAGGTAAATACCTGTTTCGAGTGAAGCGTAAATTGCAGTAGTAGCACGAGTCGATATTATAAAGCAAGGTGTTAATTGGTGCTAAACAAACGAATCTAGGATACACGTCCTCTGATCACTCGTCACCGTGCGTTTACATGCTGTGATTGTCATACGAACAGTGTCGTGTATATTTGACCTGTCTTAGTCAATGTACAAACACACCAAGGATTCCGTCGAACGACCACAAGGATGCTGGAGGTCGTTGATCCCATAGTTTCGTTCGATTTTCTGATCGATCTGGCTGGCTCTCGAGGCGCCTGGTTCTACCATCGAACATCGTTGATCCATATTTCTAGATTGTATTTCGGCGAGCGACATTTGCCCCCGTATCGACACCGATCGATTGGAATTCCATCGAAAAGGCTGCTGCCCCCGGACGAGAATGGCTGGATCGAGTCAACGTCGAAGAACCAGGAAAAAGATCAATACCCATGTCCCATTTACTGACCCTAACCGTACGAGGCAACCCCATAAAAGCAACCGATCCTTCTCATCGTACGGCGACATACCGCGGGTAAAATGAGAAAAAGAGGGAAAGAGAGAAAGTCACGAGTAGGTACGGTAAACTTGCGTTACCCAAGATCTGTGTACATTACGGATTTGCGTTATAGGATGGAGGATGCTACGTTAGCTCGTCGTCGTGCGATTCAATCGCGTACCATAACGTACGAAAACATTATCATGCGCCGAGTTGTCGCAGCGATGTCGTGAGAACGTCTCTTATTGTCGTGCAACCCTCGTCTCGTATCGTGAAAACGGTTTTCACCAGCCAACTTACTGGCAAATGATCACACGAAACGTTGTTTTACTGTTCTACTTACACATACGTATACGCAAGTAGGTAGAAAGTCGTAAACGGAGGCGGAACGAAGAAACGCGAGTACACGTATCAAAAGTTATCGATGCTATTAATTCTTGGCAAATCCAACATAAATCTGTTATCTTATACTTGAGCCGAGTCGAGGAAGCAATATAAATTCAGCACGCGCGATGACGCAGGTGGTGGAGGAAAAAACGATCCTTTTAGCATTTTCAAACGTTTGCATTACGGCACCTCTGCTGTTAGCAATATTCTTGTGTCGTAAATATCCGAGTTTTGACAACGAGATATTTCCTCGCGTCTAATAATTCATCGATACCGTTGGAACAACAATTTAGCGGAAAGACGAACGAATTTTACCGATACTCGTGTCTATACGTACACCGGACGATCTTGCGTAATTTTGAAAAAATCAAATGTAGCACTTTAGAGACTGCGGTATCGCCGTAAAAATTTCGACGGTCAACGAGTAAAGATCCTTAGCGCAAAGCCGGTGATACACGCGGACTAAATCACCAAGATGCATGGGCTTTGCAAACTGTGCAAAGGGGATCAAGAATCCAGCGCTGACTCGTGTTTGATCATCCGCGATAGCACAGAATCCGCTAGACGAGCTGGTATTTACGAATATATCGGATGATGAACGAAGACAATTATTCCAGACAGCCGGAACATCAAACAACATCAGGCTAAAGCATCGGCAATACGAAATCCTTAGCATAAGGTCCAATCATTTTCAACGAACCTAACCAAATGAAAAGGTGTACGGTAATCAATGTCTGTCAGAGGTTGTTTGCTGTATCAGAGAAGCAAAGTTCCGTTAAAGTGAAACTTCCTATCGATAGAATAGAAAATAGTATAGATAGGATATTTTCTTTCATTCGAAGGAGGGTGTCAAAAATTGTTGAAGGGGTAGAAGGATGTCGGTCGTTTCGACGCTGAAGCGTCTCTCTTCGTGACTGGTGCGCGACCCCGAAGAGAGTGGTATCGAATCGAGGATCTTCGCAGATTTTCGGGGAGCTTCGTTCGCCCACGGTTCGCCCGGGCAGCCGTGCCGGCTCAGTACACTGCGTGGCAGCCTGGACCGCAGGCGCCTCCGGTCGAGGACACGTAGTCGCGGTTGCGTGCTGGCCTACGGTTCGTCTGCTTTCAACGACGAGCTGTTCAACCTGCTTTTTGGGACACACGTTTCCCTCGGCTGATACCACTGAACTTTGCATCCTTTAATTGGTAGAATTTCATCGAGAGGAACAGATAATGAAGCGTAGAAGAATAAACGAGGTTATCGAGCAACTTGATATTTAAACTTGGTATCACCTGCGACGAGGTAATAGCAGTTGATCGGTAAATGAGCTGATCTAATCGAATGGAAGCACGACGCGGCGCGGCGGTACTCGATGCGAAAAGATCGTGATTGATCGACGAGACGAGCTGTTCGAGATGACAAGGATGAAATTGATCGTCACTGGGGAGGATCGATCGACGTTGATATTCATGGGAACGATGGGTACTCGTTGCTCGAGCTGGTCGAACTGCTGAGCTTTTACCAAGCTGTCTGAGCATTGTCTCTGCTCTGTACCATTTGCACGCGGATGTTTATGCTGGTGTCTCTGATTCGTGGTGCACCGACTGCGCGTCTACGTGTGTGCCGTGTACACGGAAGATGTACGACACAGCATAGACCGTTACCGTGATACGTTTGTCCCGCGCGATTCTTTCCTGTTTGCCAGCAAACTTGGTATACACGGTGTTTTGTGCACGAAAGAGTAGAAAACCGTGAGACAGACCGACTGAAAGAGCGGAGACGGTGCAAAATAGAGTGAGTTCGGGGTGAGGAAACGGTAGAAGAAGAGAGAAAGAGGGAGCCTGGAGAGAGTAATGATCGTGACGACGGTCGCGCGGACAAATGAACACCTCGGCACAGCGTTTGGGATATTCCAAGTGAGTAGCGTGCCAACCGATCTTATACCTACATTTTGCCGAGGAAAGATTTTATCGCGAAATTATCTCTGATTTTCGTCGTTCGAGAATCGAGCTTCTTTGAAATCGAATGCTTTTTTAGTAGAACTAATTTTAACCCTGCGTAAAAGTTAATCGAAAGACTGAGATAAAAGTAGATCCTTCCTCGTAGATTCTTACCGAGTCGATTTCATTTGCGGAAACAGTTTGGTAAGCGAAAGAAATCCTTCGAACTGAAAATTGAGATGAGACCCATTTACTAAACTGGTTCAACGAATCCCCTTGGGAAATTCGATGAATTTTCCGACTACCCTTGCTCTCATCGTCGTGTCGCTTCTTCGCAATTTTCTGCATCCCCCTTCCCTTAACCCTTCGACCCCCCCTCTCCTAGCCCTACCCACTTTACGTCTCTCACTCATATGAATGCACGATAAGAAATCGTTCGAGCATGTACATTCCCTTGGCTACCGCGTTTGGCGCGAAATCCAACGTGCGGTTGGCACTGGACCGACCAATAACGTGCATCCTCGAGCGAGCTGGTTCGTGCTTAACAAGGATTTCTTGCTGAAACTTTCCGGAAAAATCTCTTTGCCTTCTCGACTAACTTGGCCGCGTTTAAACGTACCGCAACTCCACAACAGTTGACCTTCCTTCTGCTCCCTCTTATCGTAACCTCTAAATAACTCGGAAACCACCGAATCAATGGCGGTCGTATTTCGGCCGAACAATCACTCGGTTCGTTTCACATATTTTTTCGAGGGAAAACATTCGAGGGAGTCTATCGGAAAAATCTCTATCCTTCCGGCTCGAAGGAAATCCAAGGGTGAGACAATCTCGATGGGAGCTTCGAGATAACGGAATCCACCGGTCTTATCGGTACGAACGGCAAACTTCCGGGAAAATAGGAATAGAAAAGCTGCTCGACAAAAAAAAAAAAAAAAGGTAGAAAAACGTATACAGCTTAGACAAGGATATATCGGAGTAATCCTGAGATTTGATCAAAAACCTAAGAACCTGTCGGGCTAGACATTTTCCAGCTTCAGACTCGTTTTATGAACAAAAATTTTCCACCTTCCACCCTCGACAACATTACCATTTATACGAGCCAGTTGAACGGTGAGATACTTCGTAAACGTAGACATAGAAATCCATGGAAAAGATTCGATACGAAACGGAGGTAAATGTGGCGTCGCGTCGTGTCGCGTCGCGTCGCGAGCAAAAGACAGGAAAAAGTTAGCGAAGCGACAGAAGTAGGTTCGAGATGGTAGGACGGAAAGGAGGTATAGCCAGCTCGGCTTTTTATCATCGTTCTAAAGTGCAGGTTTCAGTAAGACGAATCGCGAGTCGAGGGAGGAAAAACTCACCGATTCCTGTATTTCTTTCGATCTCGAGACAGCTAGAGATATTGGAGAAGCTGGTCGTTGATCGTTCGGACTTATTTCTCGCGAAACGAGCAACTTTTCCTCTGCTTCTCTCCCGAGACAAATCTTTCGATCATAGCGAGAGCTTTCGTCTACCAAAGCCATCTCGGTTTTGCATTAGCATTTAAATGGCGAACGAAGGAGGAGGAGGAGGAGGCCAAGTTACTCGCGCTACCTAGGACGCGGATTTTACGCGAGTACGTACGTGTTGGCGAGATTCTAGCAAGGAACTCGGCTAAGTGGAGAACGTGGGAAAAGATAGAGGTCGCAAACTTGCCTTTACGACGTTTTTAGAGGCGCTCGTAACGAGCTGCGGTTACAATATCCAGTTACCGAACCGTTGTCTCGTATTAGCATTTACACCGAGTTAATTGGCCTTATCGTACCCCCTGGTGCCATGATAAAAACCATATGGTGCATCGAGAATCCATTTAGGTAGGAGTACGGTGATACAAGGTCGGCAGGCAAGCAGGTAATTCGCAGATTTGGATTACGAACGAGAGAGAGAGAGAGAAGGGTGGAACATTGTAGACCACCTTGTCGGAGGATCGTAATTTTTCTTCATTGTTCGCTGCTGGTCGACGTCATTCTTTCTGACTCGACTTACCGAGTGAAAATCGAGTGTTTTAAGAAGGCCAGGATTTCATTTGAAAATGAAGATACTTCGTACGTAGATCGCGTGTAATAAACTTGGATCTTTGCAACGAATGAAAAAAAATTAATTATTAAGTTTGGAGGTTCGCGACAGGCTTGATTCCATCGCTAGGAAAAAGGTGGGAGGAGGTCACAAATGGTAGCAGAGAGTATCAGGTGGGAAACAATGGATAAGGTAGAAAGGAAAGCCGAGGGTTTTGGAGGGAGGCAGGGTGGCAGGCAGGCTAGAAAGGGGGATGAGGTTGGGGTGTAACTGCTCTTATTTCTTCTCGCAGCCGGCGTGGCCCAGGCTGGAAACAAAAGGCGATCCGACATCAAACATTCAAATTAGAAAACTCCCCCGCCGGTCCGTTCGCGGGCTGGATTACCTACTCTCCCCCTTCAGCCACCTCAGCCCCTCCGCTTCAGTTCCCTAAAGCATCTAGGAACCATCTGCGTTTCCACAGGCCCCGTCGCTCACCGTTAGACCTTCGCATCCTACTTTTCGCGAAGCCACACACGATTCCAGCGGTTGCATCGCTTCTCTCAGTCCCGTTTAAGCCGCAGCCTACTTTCGCGAAAGCCGCCCTACGATTTTCAAGGCTCGTAAATCGCCGCGTACACGTACAGCTTTTGTTTCCGCTAACGCCTGCGCAACCTACCCCTATGCGAACCAGCACATATTTGTTCGTGGTCAGAGCCAAGAGGATCGTGTGTGTAGCCTCGTGGCTGCGGTGTTAAAACAAGGAACCCGAAGCGCGATCAAACAGAAGGCCATGGTATTAGCGGCCACTTCTCGTTCAGATTCGAATCACGAGAAAAGACTTTGAAGATGCTCTTCAAATTACAAGCCAGACGTTCTTTAATTCCTCGGCAAGTACCGTAACAGCAGAATAATAAATGGGTTACTGAGATCTCGATAAGAAAAAAAAACAACGATGATCGTCGAGAGAGGTAGTGAAACATTCATAAGAAGCTTATCAACGCGTAAAAAGTAACATTACTCTTCGAGACAGTGGTGGAAACGAGTGCTGAAACGAAGCCCTGACTCATAACTCAGTTTCGCGGTTCTGCTTGGAAACTTTTGTACCCTGAAACGCGTGCACGATGCACCGCGAAATTTCGAAACTTCTTCCAAGTAGAATCGTAGCAAGTATTTGCGAATTTGCGAACTTATCCGGCTGGAGTTTCATTATAGGAAACGGTAGAGGTTGTTTCTGCTTTTCTACGGTAAAGAGAAGAAGCTGAGGGAAGCTTGAAAATTTCCTGATACTTTCGCGACTTCTACGCCATTCCCATATGTGAAATAAATCTACGTTCCTACACGGACAAGTCCTTCCGCAAAAGTTTCCCCGTTTTCAGCGGAAAGAACCTTTCCCGGCTAACCTTTCCACGTTTCTCTTCAGAGGCCTACCAAGCAGAAACGTATCCACCGGTCCGAAGGCATATTTTATACGGTGATAATCATAAATCGCTTACTCTACCAGTTTCCTTTCCATTTGCGTGAAACTAGCGTCTTGGAATATTTTCCTTCTAATTCTGACACTTTCTCAATTTTATTTCATCTACCAGCTGTTTCCTACAAGAGTTTATCGCGTTTGTAGTAACTCTTATTAACGCGTGTCCGAGCACAGATGGTTGTTTTCACTGTGGCCAGCAGCGCGTTAAAGGAGTATCGCGTCTGACCACGCGCGGACTTGTACTACTTGCGGCAGTAGAACGAAACCTTCTCGGTTTACCATTGCGATTTTTATAAACAACGACTACTGCATTATGCTACATAAAGTAGCAATAAATGAAAGACATAATAATTGATCATATTTGTTCAGAAACGACTTGGCATCGGGTGTTTAACGAGAAAAGCATCTCGATCAAATTCTCTTCAGTGTGTCGATTTTGAGTTGAGGCCAAGCCGGTAAGTCAAAGTCGATTTATATCTCGTACGTTTCGTCGGCTTTAAAATTCCTCGGGGGAGAGAAAAAAAAAAAATGTCTTGCCCGCGGTTCGTCGATAAGAGTAAACGTTACTTGTAAGCTGAAATTGACTTTACAGTCTTCGTGTGAGACGTGCCGGTAATTAGTTTCGTCGAGTCTAACGTCCGCTGCGGCGGCGGCGGCGACGGGGATGGAAAAAGGGGTAAAAGGGAGAAAAAAGAGGGAGAGAAGTCAGCTCGATATACGTTTCCATCGAGTTTTAAATGAGATTCAACGCGAAAGAAACGAGAAATCGTAAGTCTCGCGATCGAACGACCGAACAGAACCGTCACGTCAACTTGTCGTGGGAACGAAATTCAAAAATGGAACACCGGTGTTCGCAATTTTTCTCCAGTTTATCCACGCTGCGATTTCTCATTGTTCGAACGTTCCTTCGAAGCGTTTGCTGTTGCAGAAACAAAGAGTGACGACGTATACAGGGAGATACAAATATCTGTCGTGGCAGTAATTAAAAGGAATCCAAGACACGAATGCACTTGTCGTCGTTCGTGCTCGTTTCGCCAACGTCGCATCATTTCCTTGCCGTTTGTCGAGCCTGCAATTGACCTATCTTTCATCCCTACGTTTCTTCCCTCCATTTCCATCCCTTCTTTTTCTTTTCCTCTTTTTTTTTAATGACTCGAACCGAAAGAACTCGTCACAAGTCGTAGACGTTAAGAACGAGGGGAAAAAATGAAGCGAGAACGCGTGCATTCCTCTTCCTACTTCCTATTCTTCTTCTTCCTCCTCGCGACGAAATGAAACGAGTCGAAGAATTACTTTCCACTCGGATCCTATCGCTATTTTTCTCTCCCTCCCTTACTTCTTTTCCTTCGCCTTCGTTCTCCCATTTAAATTATCGCTTTCGAACTTTCGCTATTTTAACTCGCACCGGTGCTAGCCAGTTCCTTATTTTAAATTCGGTATCATTCTCTTTTCGAACTTTGAACGAAGCTCCTCTCGGAGAACAGCTTTCGATCGCTGGCCATTTAATGTTTCTTTCGTACCTGCTCGAACTAATCGTCTCTGTTAGAAAAGAAATGAAAAATAAACATATTTTTATAGGTCGAGATCGATCCTTTCTAGGTTCGTTCCTCGTTTGACACCTATTCTTCCGGTTGCTTTAAATTCAATTTCATAGCTGGCAGGGAATCTGCTTCGGAGATAAACGCAATCATATTTCTGCTGGAAAAATATCACTGGCGAGTGTATTCAGGAAAGGTTACGCGACTAATTCTACGTTCTTTTGCGATAGGGTAAAGTACACAGAAAATGTGCGGTTAAATAGAAAGTAAATGTAATTGTCTGTCCGAATGAGGAGGGATTGTAAAAATACACCAAGCTTTACAAACTGCTTTGACCTTCTTTTTTATTCTCCCTCTCATTTTTTTTTCTTTTTTTCTCTTTTTTTTTAACGACGAGAATAAAAAGTACGATAAGCCAAAAGCATGGCTTCCCGATTGAAACCGGCAGAGATTTGCGGATGTAAATTTCAAAACGCGCATCGCTAGGGTCGTTGAAATGAAAAATGTATGGACCGTTTGGAAAACTCGCTCTTTTGAACAATGATAAACGTATATCTGTTTTCGATCGCGAGCCTTTCTCTATCGTTAAACTTCCTGACGCTTTTCCACGTCAGCATTTTCACCTTTCCGTATCGATACAGGAAAATGCTCTTTTTCTTCTTTCTTCGCGATACATTTTCAATAATACCTATGATTTTTCATTTCGCGTTTTTGCAAATAGCTTTTATCCTCGTATTGCGATACCAGGATACAAACGATCTAGCGCGTAAATGAAAACATGTCAATGAACTGCGTAATCCAAGCTTTCAATCATTTCCCATGGGTATACATGTTACTTGTTTCACTCGATGCATTCAGAATTATTGTTTTCGCAGTTAATCATAACGCATAGTCGCTTTTATACACGTTCGTGTTTTTTTTGAACAATTAAAAACTAGAAATAGTGCTACATTTTTTTTCCTGGATCCTTTGTTGATCGTGAATAGAGTATATTTCCTATACCAATTGTGAATCTTTTATTCCAGTTACTCTGCTATTTATTGAAATCACTTTGCTTGATTCCATTCATCCAGCAGCCACTCGTTGAATATTTTAAACATCCGTTTCACGATTTTTTTATTTATGTTATAATTTTTCATTTCCAGCGTTACTTTTCTCTTGCGAATTTCAGAGTCGTGATAGCAAGGATATCGTCAATAATAAAAATACCGCTGTTGCCGTTATTTGAATTATATCGTTGATTACAAATTTATTGCTGTAAAAAATATACGAGTCCGGTTATATCGGATACTATTTTCAACCTGGAATTCCATCGCATACCCGTATTTAATTGATTTGCGAATCACGGAATGAACAAACACACTCGATCGGCAAGCAAGTAAAAGAAACACAGTCAGGGTTGTTTGCTTCGGAAAAGACCGTTTCTGTAATCGGCCCCTTTGAGCCAGTGTTTCGCGTGTTCCGTCCCTCTGCATCCACTTTAATCCCTCTCGAAGAGCAAAGTGCAATCGAGAGCCCGTGTCTAAATAGACTTTACCTTCCGCCAAGCAAACTGTTCCAAATACCAGGCCACGAGAAAAGAGAAATGCATCGAACAAATATACCGAGAAATCACGACGTTTCAGTCATTCTCTCTCTCTCTCTCTCTCTCTACTTTCGAATTATCGGACTACCCTTGATTTTTCTGTTGGAACTGATACTCTAGCTGGTCGAATTATCGGCCACCAACGAGAGAATTCAACCCTCGTCGACCCGGCACTCGCTTCTTACCATACGTTTGATTTAATTCGACCCTGTTAGAACCTCTTGCCAATCGGTTCTCGAAATCGAACGACCTCGTTTTTTATCGTCGCTTCAAAGGGTTTGAAAAATTTGCCTTCTACGTAACGCAGTGTAGTTGATATGCAATCGATTCGAAATATTTGATTGAAGTTTCTTTGCTATTAATTTACCTACCTACTACACGCGGTACTTTGAAGTAGTTCGAATGCAAGAAATTATATAAGGATCCCTCGGGCTTCCAGTTATTTTACTACTCAACCCTATCGGCGACTACTAATTCTAGTAATTAGACTCGAAGTAGACGGTTACGACTATAAACTTTCCCTTCGATTTAAAGGAGAAAAGAAGAAAATCAGTCGATCAGCGTTCCCGATAAAGCAAGTTTCATTCTGAGAATACTCGGTTCGAAAATCACCGATCACCCGTACGGTGGTGAAAGAAAATCGGCCAGAAGAACAGCGAACATCCATTCTTCGCGGGAGATTATTTTTCCAAGGGGATCGATCTCCATCCTGCCTTCTCATCCGTTCGAGCTCTGAATGCAGCAAAGAAAAATCTTTATGACGAAACACAGTAGAACGATGGTTGAACGCACGTAGAAGCACGTATACAAAGTTACACGTACGCTGTACACACAGAACGAGAGGTGTTCACGTCACGAGGCAGAGTCTCGTCGTTCTAGAAGGGAAGATTTTTATTATTTTTCCGATAACCGACGTTCGTTCCGGTAGTTCCAGCCGGCATCGACCAAAGTGGCCGAGCCGGCGGTGCCGTTAATCCAATTTCTCGGATTAATTAAACGGGGGGTTGGTTCTCGTTAAACTACTTCGTGTCGGAATGGAGGGTGTCGGTTTGGTTATACACCTCGTTTGGGACGGACTACCTATCGTTTTACCTACCGTACAGTATCATGCAAGAATCTCTGGTCACTTTTGTGGCTAGCGAGCTTCAACCAAACGGTTCTCCAGAGTTTCTCATATACCAGCTACAGCTTTTTACCCAACTCCTATCGGTTAACGTGTTAGCTAACGCGATGGAAATAATTATTCATTTTTAATCTACAACTGAAATTCACCGTTTCGAATTAGTACCAGCTGATTAAATTAGATTCGTAGCTTCTCTGTTAACATATTACCATATACCGTGCCACGCGGGACACCGGTAGCCCATGAGGTTCGTCGAACACGTAACTTTAATTAAGCGAGGCAAGGTATTCAAAAAGATCGAACGAAAAAATGAAATAACATTTTTCCTTTTTAGTATCGCGTGTCTGAACTTGAGTATCCGCATCGCTAGAGGAGCTATAATTTACCAGTTGCCTGAAAGTAGAAATATCTTCACCTTTGAAATAGTTTTCGTTTCACGACGATACGATTCGATGGCCCACTTTTGAGACACACTCCGTTTCAAACGGAGCATCATTTTTGATATTTCATTTCCTCCTTCACAATTGGATCCTTCACCTCGTGTCCCTCACTGACCTACCCCGAACTGATCGTCCACGAGATAGCCACTGCCAGACGTTGAATCAGCACTTTTTTATTACCATCACTCTGCGTACATATTTCTCGAGGGAAAAAAAAAGGAAAATTTAGGTCACCGTATTTTCCACGTTTCGATCACGACCTTTGTTATACTAAAAGATAATTGACAATCGCTAATGACCGCAACAATAGACGCGACACTAAATAAACAAAAGCGAGATTATTTTCGGGATGAGCCAATAGAATCGAATTTGTTCGATGGGTTCGCGAGCAATCGTTAGTTGAATAAAGAGCCCGTTTTCGTGTGCACGAAACGATGACTGTGGTGTTTCACGATAACAGAGGCACCGAACAGAGAGGCGAAGGGGTTGAAAGGAGAGACGACACACGGCTGTCGGAGTTACAGATTATTCGTGCACGTTTATGGGACAGCCATTTCCAAGGGTGTTTCGCGGCGGGCTGAACGCGAGCCGAATTCGAGGGGAATCGGTATAATTTCGCGAGTTAAGAGGGTGAACGGGGTGCGGAATAGGCAGCAGGGGTGCCGGGTACGAGACAAGTTAAACGTAGACACTGCACCGCGTCGCGCCTGGTGGGGGAGCACTTTTGGCCCGGGAACTTTGCTCGTATATTATGGGAGCTCGTGGTAATTGATTTTGCGCAATCGTGTTAAACTGCAAGTAGGTTTCGTCCCCGGAAATCACGGTATTGTAACGCGTGTTCGTGACTTGCTCGAAGCCTCTCCTCATTCTTCCACAACCCCCTTTGGTTGCTTTGGAAATACGTCCGTTCCCGTTATTGCCAATAAGTAACTCGCGTTTCTTCGCTTCCATACCACCCTCCTTTTATTTATATTACGAACGTTTTCCTCTTTATTTCGCCGCTACCTTGATGTTTTGTCGGCGGAGCTGCAAGTAAATCGCTATGCATTCGTCTTCCAACCCATATACGTCTTTTCTATTTCTTGTTAGAAGTAGTACGTGAAACGTTTCCATAAAATTTTATGCGTATAGATATATATGAACCCGTACCATCCATTTGCTACGATAACATTTCAAAATGTAAAAGGTCTGACGCGATTTTATGACATAAAAGCATCGAAAAATGCCACTTACGGCGTATCGATGTTAGATCTGAGGTTTGACAAACACGGCTACGTAAACGACACGTTGAAATGAGTAAGCTACTTTAAATCGGATATCATCTGTTTCGATAGTCGTCATCCGTAGAAGAAGACTTTTTAGAAACGAAGTGGTATTGGATTCATGTTCGATGCATATTCGGGGACGTGCAACTCAATTTTCCTATGAATTTTAAGCGAATTCGAAAACGTGTCTACGAACGGGAAAATTATACTCGATTTCCTCGAACGAAATTTTTCGAATACATAATGTTAAAGATCTACTCGAAACAGTGAGACGTAGAATTTTTTAGCGGTGAAGAATGTTACAGGGAACACTTAACTCGAACACAATTGAAACAATAGTAAACGAACAACAATTAGGAACAGCAAACTAACTGAATAGGAGGGGACGTAGCAAATTATGCATACGAGAGGTTTCCAGAACTTGTGCAACTCGTTTGTTTGTTACTTCGCTTCGACGGCAATTTATCGCTCGAAACGAAATATCGTTTACGTTTTCATTAAAACTTACCGGTTGTACGTTGAAATTCACCCCTTCGTCTCGATTCGAAAACTTTTGTTGCTCGTCTTCCATTGTTTGTATTGATAAAACTCGTATCCGTGTAAATTCATCCTCGTATACGCATACATCAAAACATAAGAACCTTTTAAACATTATTCATCCTTCGAACACGACAGAAAGCTCGGAGAACGTGAAAGAACGAGAAACAATGAATTCACGAAATCCATCAGCCTAATTATCGGTGAATCGATGTTCGAGTTTGGAACGTGTCCCAGAAACTTTCCAAATGATTCTCTCTTTTTTCTTAACAAATCTCTTTTAGTATCAGAACCAAAGGAAAACGTAAGCAGTCTTATCGTAACCTTTCCGTTTAAGCTGCATCGAAGAGAGAGCCCAGGGAATCGTTTAGGAAGAAAAGCGACCCAGTAACAAACGCGATAAAATCTAATAGCAACGTTCAAATCTTCCTGCGGTCGGGAAAATTACGAGAATCGGTAGAAAAGAGAAAAAGAGGTAGTGGAAGATTGCCACCCTTTATGCACGAGATAGAATATTTCAAGAACTCTTTTTAATTATTCGATGATAAAAAAATATCAAATCTTCTGTTACGTTCGGTCGCGTTTCATCGCTTTTTCTTTGCAAGACACGCGTGCTGGATAGCTGGTGAGCATCCATATTTGATACAAGGGTATGCAACCACGTCACGCGCATATATTTTTGCCCCTTCGAAAGTCCTGCCAGTAGGATGGACCTGCCAGCAAGTTTTGCACGACGCGATATGACCCTGTTCGGCTTTTAGTTGAAACTTTTGCCCCACACTCTCGCCTACTACCACTTACCCGGACTACTATATTTTTTTTCTCTTCTTCTTCTTCTTATTCTTTTCTTGCGTCCTTTCCAAACTCGAACGAGGTCGTGCAAGACATATTTTAATATGGGCCGATACGTGTCCGGACGTTCGCGATATTGCGTATGATGTTAGGGAACGTAGATATAATATAAAATTGTGCAAGGGACGTGCACGATAAGAACAAGACTGGGTTTATAAAAAAAAAAAGAACGTTTCAGAGAAAATTGAGAACCCGATAAAAGATTGAACGTGTTGCAATTTAATAAACATTGTCCGAAATTCAATTAGCTATCTAAATATTGAGCTAGACAAAAGGCTGCTTAAAAATGCATGAAAGCAAAACTCTTCAGAAGTTAATAGCGGAATTTTCTTATGCAATCTGATTATACGTCGACTAACAAATTCTAGATTTTAATAATTGAATAAGAAAAGCGAGTTTTCTCAGTCAGCAAGTTGATTTGCTTGAAGCTTCGTTACTTGGTCCAGGAAGTATTTTAATATCAAGTCGAAACGTGGCCGACGTGCGTTCTCGATATTTCTTCAGCTCGAATTCTTAAGATTCGTGTTACGTATTCCGAGAGCGTGTCCGCGCGCCTATCACCGGAAGCAGACGCAGTTCATCCGATAAATCTCAATTTTTATTCAGCAACTCGTGAAACATCCTTTATCTTCCGGCGGTCTTCCTTAATTTATGCAAAAAAAGGAAAGGTAAGAAACCTCCTTTGCAGGCGTGCAACTTTCAAGTGGCTCGGCCAAACTTTTTCTAACCTTCGCTTTAATTTCGCCAGTCGATGTACAGAGTGGTACAGGGTGGATCGATTCTTTCGAACGTTTCGCGTAAAAAACTTTTAGGTCATAATATCTAGAAATTAACGGTTCGTAAGATATTTCATATAAAAGTTTGAAATGACTCGCGTAAAAAACGAAATAGGTATGCAATTTCATTTAAAATCTTATAAATCGCGCTATGGCTCCTCCATTTACATATTATTACAAATAAGGGAAATATTCAAAGTGGGCCCACCCTGTATATACGAGTACCTTCGCGTATAATATCCTAGCTACGAGATCAAAATTTCCTTTGTAACTTTCTAACGAGTCACTGCCGTTCAAGATAAAAAAATTATTAAATCCAAGCCATTCCTTTCTCGGTCCGAGCCAAAGTGAGATTACGTAATGAAAGGAGTAAAGAAGAGAAAAAAAAGGGGACGTTAGGTTGTTTATCTCCGCGCAAAGAACTGGCAAACTCTCTTTAAACGATATTAACGCGGCTCATTCTCTTACGTTCTCCATTCGTTCGCATTACCTGTTCATCCTTTAGCCACTCGCATCCAGAATTACAAGGAAACTCCTAGTTGGTCGAAGGATACGAGTATAATAAACAAGAAGGAAGAAATCCGTTACGACTGTTGACCCCGAAAGACTATATCCTAACTGTAAGAAGAGACGAAAAGAGGATGCGAAAGTGAGAAAGATACTTTAGGGTGATTGTAGAGAAGAAACAGGATCGAGAATAATAGGGAAAAGCATTTACTTTAGTCTGGAGTCCCTTTGATGGATTCGTCGCGGGACGAGATTTACTTGAGCGGCAAGACACTTTGTTCCTCGTTAGTGTTGTGCCCACAACGACGGTGATTTTTCTGCCCGAACGAACCGAAAAGAACGTCGTAGAAATGTAGACGTCCCTCGCGAATCCCTTCCTGTCCCATCCACCGACCAAGATTTATTCGACTGTGAATCGTGATTTACCCCGTTCGATTCGACCCGACCGAGACAATTTTACCGGCCAACTTCTTTTCCTCGAAACTTTTATTCCCTTTGATGAGCGTACTTTTACGAGTGTTTCAAAAAGCGATATCAAAAGTAGTAGGGTGGAAAAGTCCCTGGATTAACTCTGCTTTCCTCGTCAAACGTTTCAAAAATATACATATTTTATTTTTTATCGTCATACGCGTAAATACTCTTCTTCTCGGTTAAATTTTAGATTACAAATATAATTTGATGTACCCGGACTGAAATATTAAATGAAAAAATTAATTTTTAATTCGATTAACGCATCGATTGCCACAGTGAAAACGGCCGCGTATGCTACGACAGGTCATAATTGCAATTATTCATTATACGATCGTTTCAATTTTCAATTTCAAGCTTTCCACCTATTACCTTGCATAATTAATATTTAATGCAGTTTAAAATTTTCCTTCAATTATTCAGTTATAGTAAATTTCTGATCCCGTGACTGACAGCAAGAGATTGCAAAAGTTAAAAGTGGACATTTAGAAATAAATTGTACGAAGCGTCTGATTACAGTCTGCTCGTTACTGCCGAAGCTATTGCTGCTATTTCTCTCGTCTTACAGTTAATCCTTTCTTGCTATACATTTTCAAACCTTTTAACACCTACATTCTTTGGTAGATTGCTTAGCCAGATGAAGGCTGGAGAAGCTCCGCGATTCTATTCAAAATTTTTGAGCGACTCTTGTTCGCTCCCTTAAAAGGGCTTAAGAGTTTCTTTAACCTTCCGGCCACTGAGACAGCGATTATTTAAAGTTAATCTCAGACCCTTCTTTGTTCTTATTTTCGAAATTTTAGTCTTTACGAAAATGCATCGGTCACTGTGTTCAACAGTGAATTCAACAACTGTGTCCATGAAAGCGAATCGATTAACAAATATTCACAAATTTATGTTTACTCGGTGTGTTTAACGGAGGAGCTATTAATAGAGCTTGTTAATATCTCGATGAAATTCGAGTATCCATCAAATATCACGTTCCAATGGTTTATTGCGAAGAATAAAAATGGAATTTTTCAAATTCAGGATACGTAGAATCATCTTGGTAATATCGCGTGATTTAATAAACATAGGAGTTCGATTAGTTTATCGGTATGAGGACGGCGGTCGCTTTGCACGATAAAACGAAATTACCAGGTAACCCCGAGGTGGCAAGAACGGTATTTAAATTATTTCCATGGATTAATGCGACGATTGAGAACCGAACGTAACCAGGTGTTCTCGAATTACTCGCCAGTTACTCGTTTCCTCCATTATCGGCAACGAGCCGGGATCATTTGTCCTGCCTCACGAAAACAGCCCCTTTAATGGACCATTGTTAATTGGCAAGCCCCACAGTTGCACTTGGATTACGTGTAGCGCAGAATGATATAACGATTCGTCTAGAAACGTTCCAGACGAAACGTTAAACCTCGGGAAAAGTTGTGCGGCTTTGCCAAGGGAGCAGATTCGCGGAAGGAATATCCTTTTGAAATAAAAATATTGGATTGCTGAATATTGAAACGTCGGATTTCTGTCAACCTTCGGAATTGATAGTAATATTTCAGACGTATACTTCTAACCGTACCTTGTATCGAATTGTTATTCGACAAACAATTTGGAAAAATTTGCAGAATTCGACGTATGTTAATTCTCGTAAAATAAATAATTTTCCAAGTAATATGTAACCATTCGATAATTACGCTGGAAATGTAACGTTTCATACAATCCAATACGATCCAATATTAATGGTTAAATTCATGACGAGTCACGAAAAGTGTAATTTAAATATTCGGCCTGGTGAAGCTTTGTTAAAAATCGAGCGTTGAAACAAAAATATCCGGAAACATAAAATGCAGAGACGTTTCTCGTTCTCCTGGTCGAGCATTTCGATTCGGTTCGTTCTGGTGACGAGCGTAATCCCGCGGATGAACCGTGAACAGGCAGAAAAGGAGCGTATGAAAAATACGAGCAGCCTTTGTCTCTATAAAAGAACAAATGTGCCATAAAGGGGAGGTGCCTACAGGCCGTGCAAATAGTATTGGCAGCCATTGCAAGCCAATATTGGCACCGCGAATGGCAGCGAATCGAAGATGCGTGGCACCGTCGAGTAATTCGAAAGTCGCCCAGAAAAATCATGCCAAAGTAGGAAGCAGAATTTCATCGAAATATTCAGCCCATTAAATGGATATTACGCTTCCAGGTTCTTCCCTATTTTCTTTCTTAAACGTTCCTCCACTAGAGATCTATTTTGTTTAACGCTGGTCCCACGGTGCTGGTAATTTTCATCGAGGCAAAATTTCGTTTAATATTTAATTCCTATTCCTTTCTCCACGATGGCCAAGTAGCCGGGCTTTTAATTCGGTCCCCGCAAAAGTCGAGGTTTATTCATAAGCTAGCGAGAAATTATTCATTACTTTCACTCGGCTATCTCGAAGGTACCAACACGCATTCAACGAGTTCTCGTCGAAATTTCCGTCGTGGATGCAAATGTGTGCTTCCGGTTCGTAGATAAACTTTGAAGCGTCGACCGTTAGTTTGTCGAGTAGAATTTTTAACCGTGCAATTACACGGTTCACCGACCAACGGAAGGTCTCGATTTTAATATTCAACGATAATATCCTAGCC
Organism: Osmia lignaria lignaria; assembly: GCF_051020975.1. Classification (NCBI taxonomy): domain Eukaryota; kingdom Metazoa; phylum Arthropoda; class Insecta; order Hymenoptera; family Megachilidae; genus Osmia; species Osmia lignaria. The sequence continues at coordinate 4,435,292 of NC_135038.1, forward strand.
AGACAAGAACGATCGGTTTTTATCGACGACGCTTAGGCAGCGTCCATTATCGTTCCTTCAACTTCTTCGCCTAAGAATCGCGATGCTTTCGATGGAAAGGAAAAAAAAATCATCGTAGAATCCCGAGAGAAGGAAGAAAGCAAGGGACTGGAAATTGACTGCATTCCCCCGTGCAGTTTTTGCCGGTCGAAACAACGCTCGTCCGTTCTCGAGTTGCCAGGAATTTAACGGACCTGTCTGCCGAGTTTTCGAAATTATTCAACCGTGGCATCCGCTGGAAATCGAGGGAAAAAGCGAGGCTGTCTCTGAATGTCTCTGGCGAGGCCAAACCAAGGCTCATTTCCAATGAAAATGAGACACAAAATCGGCCGCGTTTACCCTCTATTCGCGGACTACTACTTGCTTCGAACTTTTCCAGCGTACCGAGAATTTTCTTTCTCTCTGCACCGCGCCACACGAATCGCGGAACCATAAGCTTAACCAGACTGCTATGCTGTTTCCAGCCACCTAGTCGTCCCAGTCGACGAAGTCTCGCGAATACGTGGAAAATTGCGTTAATTTCTAAATTGTCTAAGCGCAACCAGCAGGAAAATAAGCTCAGCTTAATTCGCGGTTATTTCGACTCAATTGTTTTCGCCGAATACGCTTTAGTTAAATATTCTACTGGAATAGTGCTCGAAAATACCTTAGAAAGTATGTAACGTGTTTCGACTACACTTGGAAGAATATTAATTTTCTACATATCTAGGATATTGAAATTTAACTTCCTAACTTTCAACACACCGCTTTCTTGTACCTACTTGTGACTTTATCATCGCAAACGAAAAAATTTTCATAAGAAATCTCTTGAAAATAATTCCACCCATTAATTACGTTAAATTATACGAGTTTCGCCGCGATAATAACCAGAGCCAGGAGGAACATTCGTGCCGTCCATCCGAATTCACTGAAAGCTCATAAATGTCAACGATGCTTCGCAACATTTTGCGCGGAAAATTCAGTGCAGAAACAGAACCTTTTAGAGTTCAAGTGTTGTTCAAACTGCCCCGTCGATATTTTGTGAAGAGAAAATTGCAAAGTTACCGCATTGAACGCGCTACCCATATTCATAAATATACATATTATGCTTCTATGTTGGACAACAATAAACCCTGTAATCTGTTTTGTTACCTAATTGTATCGTGTTTCAGCAATTACTCGTTTGTAACTATAATCTAATTCATATTTTGTAAAGATACGTATCGCTAAGCGGTTTCACACGCGTTGATGATTTTGCTAAATATTGCATTGTTCGAAAAGTTAGTAGCGGAATTTAATGACATCGAGGTATACCACCGAGAATCCAATGATTTATAACGCGTATTCGTAAGCGACGTGTTAGTTCGGAATGAAATGAGTTCGCGATAGTCAGTGGGAGTTCATAAGCTCGTTTTTCCAAGAGGCTCATCGAGATTGATACACAGCCGAGCAGACTTTTACTGATTAAAAATTACCGGTCGTCAAACTCTCGACCGGTATCATTGAACAGCACCGAGGAAAGTCGAACTATCCACCAGCTATCCTCATTTTTTTTTTTTCTCTCTCTCTTTCCCTGGCGTTATTTAAGCTCAGCCTACACTCAGACACATTCATCCCCCACACATGTACACACACACTAGTCTCTTTCCTGTATGACTATCTTTTTCCTCTTTGGTAGCTGAACGCTAGCCTAGTACTCGTCAACCTCTCTGTCGGCCATTAGCAGAAAAAATAGCTGCACCGCCAGCCAGAAAGCCTCTCCAACTCTCTCCCCTGTACTGCTCCTTTCATCCGTGTGTTTTCCTCGGACCATCCAGCTCGAAAGGGACATTTCGTGGTATTTAATTCGCTTCTGAACTCGCTTGCGAGGCCATCGCCACGATCTTTTGTCCCTTTGCCGAGTGGCAACCCGATGAAAGAGAGAAAGAAAAGTAGGAGCAGAAGCGACACTGCCATTGATAACGTTCGTCTCAAACGATTATGGATAAAAAAAGAAGAGATCGACGATACGCGGGCAGAGTAGAGAGAAAAAAAAAAAGATAGTCGGGCCAAGCTTTTTATACGGTTGATACAAAGGATCGGAGAAAGTTTACAGTTTCCGCTTTCAATTGTATCACGCTTCCTGCTGTCTGAAAATTTCCCCTCTATTGCCATTTCTAGCCCAGACAGCCATTTGTTTTACATTTCTCCGTAATAAAAGTGTTCGCTGTACACCCACAATCGAATATACTCTACTGAGAAATTCGGTTGTATATTTTGGAAAACGGGGGACATTGTTCCATCGTTCGAATTTATTTCAGCCTGTGCGTATAGCAAACCATCCTGTCTCATTCGGGTTTAATGAATTGAACAGGGAATTGAAAGTATTCACCGATATACCTTGTTTATTCGTGAACGTCGATTTAGCCATTTCAAGCTGGATAAATAAATTCATTTATTACGCGAATCCTGACACGTTCAGAGGAAATTTCACTCCTGCTCATGGACATTGAAAAGGTTATCGCATTCCGAGTGTCGTTGAAATTTTTCGTATAAATTTTTATCTGGAATAGGTCGTAACAATAGTTTTCTCACAAGAGGATAAAAAATTGTGAAAACTTGTAGAGATAAAAAGGAGTTAGCACATATACAAAGAACCTGTCCGAATCTCATAAATCCGATCTGATTTAAGTGTTCATTTTTACTCGGAACAAAAGCCGTTGCCAATTTCTGTCGAGCCGCGAATTCGTTTTTTCACCTCGCACACTCGGCTGTTCCTTTTGTGTGTCGGTGGGCGAGTCGCAGCAGCCATTTGGCAGATTTTAATACGTGTCGCGTGCTGGCTGGCTCTCTTTGTCACGCAAACTAAGTTACGACCGAATAGGGAATTGAATGGGAACGATGTCCGAGAGGCAAGTTCTTTGACAATGACGCGAATTGTTTTTACCAGCTTATTGCTAGCAATCTCGTCGTTCGGTGGTCAGGTTCAATCGCGATCTCTCTTGGGTGTCCATGGAATAACCGACAACCGACAGCCGGAGTCGAGGAACAGAGGAAGAAGAGAAGCAACGATGAAAGGGTCTTTGACAGGACGGCGCGGCGCGATTAAATTTGTTTTTCACGCGGTCACACCGTTCCCTGTCAAAGAAAACCTCGCCCCGTGTTCCCCATCTTTTCCCACGTCATCCAAACTGTTTGATAAACCAGCAAAAACTCGTTTCCCGCGTAAAATATCGTCCCAGCTACGCGTACAATGGTATTTTCCAAGCTTCGCAAGCTTAATGGCGATCCCTTAGCAAGCAGTCAACTTGCGACCGCCATCCAAGAAGCTGGAATCCTTTACGACAGCCACCAGGGAAGCGAAGAAAACGAAGACGCTTGTCTTCGTTGACGAAGACAAACTCGATTGGCTGTAAACGTTTTACTTTGCTTCCTACCAAGGCAGATCAACCGAAATTTTTCATCGTAAAATAGAGACATAAAAGCTCTACGCTCTGTATCGATGCCGCGCCTTTGTTCGCGTTTAAACGGCACCGTTTAAGAGCCAACGTGAAACGAGAGGAAATTGCCGCGAAACATTAGAGAGGAAGCTGTAAACTGAAATTTTTGATTTTGTGAAAAGTGATGCACCCTCCATGGGCAGATTTTATTCTTTGTTCTCGTTTAAATGCCTCACTCGACGATACGGATACGAAACACGAGAAAATTGCGGAGGAAATTGAAACGCGAAGGAAATTTTTTTTTTCCCCCCCCCCTTTTTTATTTTGTAGCGCAACAAATACTTCCTGTTGCGTGTAAATCTCGTTCTCCTACGAATACTTTTACTCCCGAGGATCCCGTGAGCGAGGTAAAATTGTTGGAAAATATTAGAGCGACTAGAAAAGCGAAATTGCTCCTTTCCGCATGGAGAAATTCGACGAAACAAAATTGAAGTAGTTCCAACTATGGGCATTGACGTTGATAGAAAATTCCTGTTATGATGTATCGATCCGTTGTCACGATCAGTGAGCTCGATTATCCGATACAACGCGACCATCCCGCATTTTCGATGATCAACAATTCGGAATAATTAACAAACGCGCGACAGGTTACGTGTGCATGGTCCACGAATTCCCGTTAACACGTGATCGAAAACTAAATATTAAATCGGCTTTAAACCATACGTCAAATCACGATTTAATACAACCCGTTAAGTTCCACCTTGATTTTCGTATAGTAAACCTTTCAATGCATCGTTAAACGTCGATCGTTCCGATTTAATCGAAGCTCCGGTCAACTGTCCATTTTTTCACCCCTTCGTTCGATGTTCCTTTCCATTATTTTAACATCACCCCGCGGTGATGAATCTGTAGACAATTAATAGAGGACCGTGACAAAAAGAGCGTCGATGGAGTTAGGCGATTTCGCTTTACGGTCACGTACGATCGCTTCGAAAATTACCCATTCGAAATCCTTTCGAGCATATCTACATCGCACCAGCACCGGAATATCAAAGAATCCTTGCAATTAGCGAGTAAAGAAACAGCGAGCTCATTCCTGATCGTCTCGCGTTTAAAATCAACGAATATCACGGACGATATTATTATTCTATGGTGTCCTGTACCTGGTTCCCGAGAGAGCCAGTTTCATCTCGCCCTCTATTCGTGCTTGGACCGTGTCTTTGCCTTTTGTCTCGGTATTACGAGCCGGAATAATGCGCGAAGGGAGGCTCGAAGAAGAAGAGGAATAAAGGAAGAAAGGAAGAAAGGCAGATGGCAAAGGAAGAAAAAGAATGGAGAGTGTTAAAGGGGTGCACCGCGCGGCGGGGAAGCTTTCCGCTGCGAATCGGTCATATCCGCATTGCAGGAAGAGAGAAGAAGACTAGGGACCTCTTATTTTGTTGCTGCTAGGTGCGACGACCAGGAAAATGAGTGGCTCTGATAATTAAACTCTCGCCCGGTGGAAAGAGGAAAGGGTCGGTCGTTTTTGCTGGGAATTTTGATTAATCGTACACAGGAAATTAAACGTGCTTTGCGCTACAAGGCTGCACGCTCGCACGCACCAGCTCGTAACCGAGCGGCAGGCGTAAAATATATACTTCAATAAAGCTACTTCATTTCCGTGGCTAAATATATTATTCGCGCGCCGTAGATAAAAAGCACAACTCTCTCTCCCTCTCTCACACAATTTGCTTTTCTACTCTTCAGGATTCAAAACAATATTCGAATTATCTAGAACTGTATCCTAGAAGCGGTAATCGTTTCGAAATCGTGACTACTTTCGCCAAAATCTAAATTAATCGGGCTGGCCTGACTTATCGCTGACTTACACTACTGAAGGACTGGCCGGCTGACTTACCGCTGACCGTACTACTGAAAAACTTGCACTGCACGCGTTCGCTACGCTCTTTCTCGCTGCTTTAAATTTCTTTCTCGAAGGGTTTAGACTTATTTTCTCTTTAAAGTGTAAATAGACAGATAATGGGCGTTGAAAGTTTGTATCGGTTAAATAATTCACAGAGTAATGCTCGTCGATCTATTTCCGGCCTCTCTATGCTGCTTCAGTTTATCTGGGTATTAACGCGAGAATAATACCGATCCTGACTGTTTTGTTAAATATAGATGGCACATAAATCGGCCGGTTAAGCTTGCTTGCCTTAGAGAATGGTTTCGATTTCTTGCGCTTGATTAATTTCACTATGTATCTGGCTACGAAATTAAGATCGTTACTTTTGAATGAATGTTACTTTTATCTAGCGGTGGTGTTTTCACGCACAGCTTTTAATCGATCGGTTTTGGAAACAAACACCAATATAGTCGAGGCTGATGTTTTCGCTTGTCACCGAATACGAGCGCGTTTTCAAGAATCACAAGACTTTTAATGAACCTGTTGATAGCTCCCCTGAGAAAATGTTATTCAACGTTGTGCAAACATTCACGAACAAGTGGAACGAAAGAAAGAAATAGAAAAGAAAAATGGTAGGATCGCGTCGTTCGATTGAAGCGTCGAAACCACGTTTCCAGGCCAGGCTATTCGATACTCGATAAAAATAATTCCGTCGCTGTTTCGGTCGAAACGCGACGAACAAAAGCCGAGTAAAACTCGACGGTTGATCGAGTACGTCTAACTGCTAGGTTTCGAGTTTCCTCGAGATCGAAGGGAAAACGTTGGAACGTCCACGAGTTCCGGTGTACGTTTGCTCGAGGAAAACAGTCCCGATCGACTCTATGAATTATTCTGATCGAGAAACCGAGAATTTCCACCCAGTTCTTCTTCTTCTTCTACCGCTTCTTCGTTTCCATCGTCAAAATATTGCAGGAAGAACGCACACGCAAAAGATGGACGGTTTACGAGCACATCGAAAGATAATGTAACGAGGGGAATAATTTTATCGAGCCATTCCAGTATTTGTTTCAAGGCAGCGAGGAGAGTCGTTTGCTCGAGATCGATGCACCGTCAAGCTACCCAAAGGCAGAAGCTTTCGATGGTCGTTAGTCGGTCGAGAGTTTCACGCTGAAAACTTTCTCTTCTCATCTCTGCCTCCTCTTTTTTTCTATTTTCCATTTCACTCGGTCCCGGCGTCGAAACAATTCCAGTTTTCTACCTTTCTCTTTCTTCTTTCCTCTTGCGCCCCCTTTGTTCGTCTACCATTCCCGGCCCTAACCAGCCCTTCTCTCCTCTCCTCTCTCTCTCTCTTCCTTTCTCTTTATGCATTGATTTCGAAACGACCTGCATACGCTCGATACAGTTTTCTGGCTTTTCCTTCTACCGTTTCTCTTTCCTTCTTCTCCCGCACTTGCGTGTCGCACGTGCCATCGAACCTTCGCTATCACACGATAATGGATTAAAGGAGAATAAGTAAACCTTTAGTCAGACACCGTCGATAGATTTCTCCTCCTGTTTGCAACTTTTTGCAATCTTTCTATCTATTGAGAACCTTGGAGGTTTCCGACGTTTCAGCAGGCTTCATCAGGATTCTGAAGAAGCGCTGATGAAGCTAGCTGCAACGTTAGCAAAACTCGAGAAGAACGCGATTTACACTGGAAACCTCGAGGAAGAATCATAACAAGTTGAACCGTGAAATCCACAAAGTTCCATTCTCATCTTTGTATCGAATTGTTTCTTGGCTATTACAAATTTCACGACCAAAGAGCATCGACCAGCAGAAAAGTTTCGAAACAAAGAATGCTTTAACGATGGCTGTTAGCCGAGCGTAAAGTCGACGACAAGTGCCCGTTGCTCGAACGATCCGTCTTCCTTTATTGTTTCTCGTCGTTCGTGGCACGAGCCACGAAACAATCCTGTTCGATTCTTCGTATCCGCTGGAAAATTGATCGAGCCGGATGCATTTGTCTTTTCTTCCTTCCTTCGTCTTGCTCTCTTTCCACCCTTCCTATCTTATTTTCGCTGATTCGCAAACGAACGTGATCGTTTCTCGACACCGTACACGTTTGTCGTGTCCTCGCTGTTAATCCGACGAAATTTCAGGACAAAGACAGGATCTCTATTACTTTCCCGGCAAATTGCGGTAAATATTATTTCATAAACGAAATGGCTCTCAACTATCGACGGACGCAATGAAATCATTGATCGAATGGGAGAAAATTACGAGCTTGATTGGCCTAGTTTCGGCTGGTTAGAGAAAGAACCTCGACACGAAACGGATGCTTGCCACGTTCCGTCATGGAGGACGTTTCGTTTTGCATAAACCGACGTTATCCCGATTCGTCGGGTCGCGTCAGAACTGAAATATTTACGAGACAAGCGGTGTACGTGGGCACCGTTAACGTTTAATATCCTGCTCCTCGTTTACTCTGGAGTTTTTCGCCGTCGACAAGGATTCTGCCGCGCTTGCTTTTTATCGTTTCGAGGTATGCTTCTGAAATCGCAGCTTTCCAGGAATTTCCGTGGGATTATTGCGAAACTTTGCGACGAAGAAGTAGGGTCTGGATTCAAAGTTGGACGCGTCTTCCATGAATTTCGCGTAGAATCCGTTTCTTGCGCCAAAAGTGATCAGCTTTAATTCTTGCCGTTCGATTCCGAGCCAATTTTCTTCCTCTTCTTTCGGCTCTTGCTTCGAGAAAGAAACTCCATTCTCGTTTCATTTCACAGCGTAACAAAAAGTAAGTTGATTTAATTCTGAATCGAAGCAATTGACTGGCTTCTTCTTGCTGACCGTGTGATTCTAAAGCACGCGATATCCTACGTTTCGTCGTACGTAAAAAGTCTCTCCTCTACTTTCCTTGTTTTCCACGTAGAAAATATTCAAAGACAAAAGAAACCGCTCGCGAAAGATAGTCGGCCAAAGGCTCGATCTTTCTAGTAATATCGTACAAAAGTTCATGAATAAGTAGACCAAGGATAAAAGGAAAGTTGGTAAGCGTATAATTAACAGGAACGAAGAAGAACGTTGAACGAGCTGAAACTCGAAGATATCTCCTAGAAGAAGAAAAGGAGGCTGTTGCAGCGGGAAAACGGCTGGACTTACCACCGACACCTGGGACAAACCCACTTCTTTACCCTTAAAGGAAAGGAAGAGAAGGGGGGGTGACAGGGTAGAAAAAAAGAATGTAGAAGGGAAATCGTGTAATGCCTTTCAACTCCGAACAACCGGAAAAGTAATACTGGAAGTAGTCCAAAGAGGGAAGTTTGAACTCGCTGGTGCTTCAGCGAATACCAAACGCGCGATCCCCTTTCTCGATTCATCGTTTCCCCACTTATTCAGCCACCTAATCAGCTTTATCCCATAAATGATATCATCTCAGTCTCTCCTTCTTCTACCTATATTACCTTCCTAACTTTTAATTACGGTTGCTTCTCCGCTCGATCAACCGTGATGAAAAGTCGATAACGGACGCGACGACGTTATCGATGCATTTTATCGTGAAAGGGCCGTCCGGAAGATTGGTCGGCTATTAATCTCGTTAAAGATGAAATAAATACAGTATCGATCAGCGAGACGCGTGAAAAATGTCTCCGTTAGATAAAAGAAGAAATTAATCCCTTATCGTAAGATTTCTACCACTTTGAAATGCTTAACAAGCAGAAAGAATTGAATCGAGCTGTTTTCAATATCAATTAACCATTCGTTCTATTTCCGTGTCATCAATTTTCACGGCGAAGGAATCGTTTGTCGCAACGAAACGGGAAGCAGAGAAACGTAAAACTGTTGGACGTATTTCGAGAAGACGCGTCTCGGTTAAAAATGTGTTGCACGGCGCCGCGCTGCATCCCTTAATGACGTTCGAGCAATCAGGAACGCGATATACCGTCGAACGGATGCAACGCGATGAAAAATTGGACGATAGCATTCGCGTTAAAGTAAGAGAAAGAAGCAGACGTCGCGGTGGTCGTACGCGGAAATGCTAGAGCGAAAAAGGCTTTCTCTTTCACGGATGTCGGATTGGAGAGCTGGCTAGAAAGGGTGGGCGCGAGAAAGAACGAGCCAGTGAGCCAGCCGACTACTACAGTGGAATTCATGAGTGATTTTCAACGAAGGGACGCCACAGCAGCGTGAAAAGCACCGGTGGTTCTCGAGTTTGCCAACCGCCTCATATTTTATGGGCCAGGCCCCCATTCGACGATGCTTTCACGCGTTCCTCTATTCAAGTAACACGCTGTTCTACCCGCCTTACCCTCCTAAATTCTTCGTTCCTCCGATCACAACTTTCTTTTTCGCCTCCTTCGCGAACCAATTTGTCCAGAATTGTATGTACACCTAGGTAGTACAGGGTAGCTGGTGTGAATTTAAATTCAACGTGTTTCGTTACGAAATTTCTCCCGATGTTGTGAATGTTCCGGAACCGGAAAGAAAACACGAGCCAGAGGTAGCGACGAGAAATGACGGATATGTTTCCCTGTAGTAGGGTGCTCTTTCAATATGATTAACAGTCGCTACGCTGGAAATGCACCGTGTTTTTGAGACCGCGTGTAAATATAAATTCTAGTTTCATCCTATTTCCCCGTTGAAAAAACAACCCTGTTACACGAAAAATTAGTGTTCGTTCTCGCAATTCCTGTCTCATAATTTTATTATTCCAATGATCAAACTGTAGCTCGTGGGCTTTTAGATCGAAACTAAAATCAGAAAAGTTTCTGTAGATATTAGGAACTGGCGGAGGCCGCTGAAATTTCATAAATTCCAAATCAAGCTGGAACTTGCACGCAGGTCCCCATCCTATACAACTTCACTTTTGATCTGCGGAAACTCATCTACAATTGATAGGTCGAAACTATGTATGTACATAATTTAAATGTCGACTCAGCCAGTCATTTGCGGGAATCACGGTGGTAAACTGAGTTCTCTCGCGAATTTTGTATACCCGTAGAGGTTCAACGGTATATTTACAGGAAAGATCACTTATGGAAATTTGTGCAGTCTGTATCGGACAAAGTATATAGTGGATCTACCGTGTTGGAATTTCTCTGCAGCACGTTGGAATAATAAATCAAAGGGAAGTGGCCACGTATCTGGCCGTTACGTCTACGCGGATCCCGTGTCCGTCTAAATACATATTATTATTATTATTCCCGACGCTGTTTTTGGCCATATATATACGAGATCCCCTGTACCGTACGTTACGTGTTTGTCGACGATATCTCGTAGTTTATAATAATTCAAGCGAGCATTAATTTTGTATTCCAACCGAGTGGACACGAAAGACGAAAGCCCTCGGCGGATTAACTTAATACGTTATATAGCGCGTTATATTAACGTTCCACGTGATATAATGCGAATGATTAATACCGGCTGGCTCGAGCCAGCTTGCGAACTCCACCATATTTTATGGGGCATCCAGCCATTTGCCGATGCTTTCACTCGCGTGATCATATTCGGTGTCGTACGCTCCGCATCGCCACCGTAAATTTTCCCTAAAATACTTTCACACCCGGTTACGCGATAGCTTTTCCTTCTCTGTCGTCTTTAACATTAATATTAATGTCAATATTAATATTCACGATTCGGTTTACCGCGTTACTGAACTTCATTTTGGTATAACACCGCAATCAGCAAGAACTGATACGCTAAACTAATGAATAAATCATTTCAATAATCTCATGTATCCAGCGGTAACGGTGTTGATAAACATCAATTTGGTGAATACAATTGCCCTTTGCGCGTCTGTAGCGGTAATGTAAATTCAACATAATTTCACACGAACAAAACTTAATCCATTAATTACTCCGACAATTATTAGTTTTAGATGGTATACATATCTGCATACTCTGATCCATCCTTATTCAAAATTATAACTACTCCAATGGAAATCCAGCCCGACTATACGATATTTCCTCGTAATCGCGCACTATATTCATTACGCTCAAAGTGTTGCTACGTATAACAGCTGTCATTAAAATAGCACCAGAGACAAAGTTATCTAATTACACAGCTGCATTTAACATCTCAAAATACGAGCAGTTCTAATTACCAAGCCATTGCCTACGACATAACTCAAAGATGGGGGTAGGGTGATTAAACGAGAAACGACTTTACGATTCGTTACCATTACTCTGTATCGATATCTGTTTTCAACGCGCCAGGCCATATCAACCTTATGAATTTATGTAAAAGGTAAAACGCCAACGTTAAATGAAATTTTCGAAGAAAAATGACGCGTGATCCAATGCGTTTCAATTAAGCGACAACCAACAAAACGGTGTCGATGAATTTTGAGCGAGGACACGTGCCACCCTAAATGTAACTGATTACCGTATTACATCAGAAATAGAAAAAATAGAAAGAAAACACAAGAGAGATCGGTCGGTAAATCCATTTACCCGTAGCCCGTTTATTCTCATCGAAAGATTAAATGGTAAATTGGTCTTGGCTGGCGCCAATTACTCCACCGATGCCCACGTCTGAACCTGATGAAAACATTGTTTTTTAAATTTGCATGAACCAACGAACGGATGAACAACGAGACGAGCTGGCGTACAGTGGCCTGTTTCGCGAAAAACTCGGAATAAATTCAATTTCCAGCTTGACAGATAATGAAGATGTAAACGCAGGAAAATGTTTTCACATACGTCTGTTAGTATAATGGCCAAAGGTTATTATACTTTTAAAACTACCATCGACTGCTTTATTCGCTGTACATACATAGATTGTTTTCGAAATACTATTTTTTTAAACAATAACAACAATGTTCGATAACACCCCTTCTTCGTGTACGAGAAAAATACGAAAATAAAAAGGCATGGAATGTTTTATTCACAGTTTTCAATGAAACGCGCCGGTGAACAGCCCGAGGTGTGGATCGAAACGGATTAATGTTCGATTTTCAATGGCAAATCGTAGAAGGCCATTAGCATCGCCACTTGCTCGAAAGCGTTAATTAAAAAAGGAAACGGAATATAGTCGTCTATCCAACGAGACTCGTCTTGTTTTCCGGCGAATTAAACTACAACTCGCACACGAAGCTACCAAATAAAAGGTACCTAACATTCTTTCTCAAACATTCAACGCTTCCTCTTCTCCCCCTTGTTTTCTATTAAATTTCACCCTGGTACGCTTGAATTCTCACAACGTAATCTTCAAACGATCTCGTCCGTTCGGAAGGTTCGCGTTCGCTAGCTTAACGCGTTTCGCGATTAATTTCGGCGAAGCAATTAATTTTTTGCCCTGCACCGGCGAAAAAATGGAAACGCGATTGCCGCTGGCCATGCAAACGACACGCGTTTTCGGCTTTCATTGTTTCCTTTTTTCACTGTTTGCGCGAATATAACGGGAACAAACGCGTTTCGCGTGCGGAAGAAAAGGTACTTTGTTTCACGAATGCGTTTTGCAAGCGAAATGAAAAGGCCGCTAAGGTTTTTCACCTTGTAATTATTTTTTTTTTTCCTCCGAAATTCGCGTAATGATGTTCCGCCGCTTTTCTCCCCTATGTGTTTCGAACGGGGGTACATCACAATGTATTTTAACGCTCGTATAACGATATACTAGAATAATAATAGTTTCAATTTAACGTTCAAGTCTTTTTCATTTCATTCTCTGAACTTTAAACTCTCTCGTACGCCTTTGATATAATCAACGTTTCATTACTTTACGGGACTTTATTCCCGATGAAGTGTTCGCAGGATGAACACCGGAAGTATATGACGTATATAATGTAAATCTGACGACTTGACCGCGGAAAGAAGCCGGTAAAGTCCTCAAGGAGTAGGACACTAATTCTGTGTAACGTTAAGAGTCGACTTTTCCTCCGAGTATCCGGCTTTCAAGAAGAAATGGAAAGTTCACGATGGTTTCCACGGTCGCTCATCTCTTCTACAGAGTGTTACGTCGCGTCGCTGGTAAAAAGGGAAAAAGTGATTGAGGAAAACCCTTTTCGCTCGACAGAGATAAGCTTCAACTCTTTATCCGGCCACTTCTTTACGATTACGAGCTAGGTCTCGTTTATACTATTCAATAAGGGAGGTTCAACTTGAAACGAATCTCGTGGAAAATAGGAGGGTGATTTTCTCTCTGTTCCGCGTCGAACGGAAAGGAATAACGAACGGGAAAACGATGTACATATTCGAAATTCGTGTTGTTATAGATTGCCTATGACTACCGAATGCAACCTGCGTCTGTGGATATGAAATTCAAACGGATGTAGATGGTCGGATACGTTGGTGGTCTCGTAAATATAGCTGCTTCTCTAGATTTTTACCTCGCATATCCATAAATATAAAACGACCGTAAATAAGCTACTTTCGTGGACACAGAATTCATCCAGTTACCACCAGCTCCCTGTCTACCTACTAAAATACGTATACACAACTTCCTATTCGATGCAACATTTTCCAAAATATAGTATAGTCGTTTATTTTCTTAATCCGCTTACCAAAGGATCGCAAAGATTCAACTAAACGATCAATTAAGGGAATTGTTCAGAAGAATGTTAATTAAGTCACTATCGCGATCGTGCTACTTCTGTTAAAATAGAGGTACAGGTTGGCCTCGGTTAACCGAAATCCTAAAGACTTTCGTGCCACTTAAACAAACTACTGTCTAAAAGTGAATTATAAGCGAGGAAAAAGCGTAAAGTTTAATTAAAATGTGGGAAAGCCGCGAGATAGTGGTGACTGCCCTGTCATAAAACATCGTGAACGCCAAATTTCGGACACGTCCGTTGCACAGAGCAGCTCTGCTGTGAAATTGCCAGCAAGTTCACTGGAAATTAAGGGCGTATTAAATTAAGGACCTCACTTGGCGACGGAAAATTCAAGAGACCCGACCGGCTGAAAGCTCTTCTAGAGATGCTTTTCTATAGGGACACTGCATTTCACAGTGAGATGGTCGAAGAAGAAGCCGGATCAGAGCGGAACGGAACGGAAGGCAATCTTACCGGCTTAAAACTCGCGGTTTCTTCTGAAAGTTTGTCACTTTGGAAGGTGGACGAGGTGTCGATATCCTATATTTATTAAGGCACGGCATTATGGCGGCATTGCACGCGGGAAAATCGAGTTCTGCTGGTCGAAGCAGTAACACCGAGACTCGTTAATGGAAGTTTCTCGCGGCCGTTCCCGGTCGGTCCGTGATAAATTCCCTGTTATCTTAACGACATCACGAACGATCGAGAAAGTCCATCGTTTACGAATGGAAAAGCACCGATCGAGACTTTTTAATAGATTCCCCGAGTTCTGGTTGAAAATAATTACCGAAGGGGTTCCGATTAAATAGAATCGTTCCGCGGTTGGCCAACCGACGAAATTAATTGCTCGAATTATCCGTGGATAAAAGGGAATCGAAAAATTCCCCTTAATTGCGTGCGGATATGACGATGAAACTTTGATGGCGAGTAATTAAACGGTGATTAAGTAAACACGCGAAACCGGTGGCGCAAAATTTGCCTAGTATCAGGTGGAACGGTGGAACGGTGAAACGGTAACGAGAAGACACATGGAAACTGTACACGATAACCTCGATGGTCGCTCGAAAACGATATGTAAGCATTCGAGTAAATGTTTATTTACCAAAATGTACTGGTACATTGGTAACTGCACTTGTATCATTTACACTACGTGTATTTTATTAAACGAATCGTGTACTTTCGTTTTGTACATATTAATGTAAATCTGTTGTACTTTAAGAACATAAGTGTACGCGATATGTTACCGTAATTTCAAAGACAAATGTACGTTTGTAAATATCGAAATTTTACCGTAATACAACTAGACTGATAATTTTACCGTTTTATCTGTTATTTGAATAATGACCGAACTACCGATTTAACATCCCGGGCCGGCAATTGATAATTAGCCCCGTAGGGATTCTAAATGAACCGCGTTGCTTTTGCTCGATAATCGCGATAAATCCTCGAAGAAAAACGACCGTCTTCGCCGCGGTGGCGAGATGAAATTGAAAACACAAGGTAAAGGTAATCCTCGTAAATATCCGAGGGAACGGAGCGTTACCAAGCGTGCTCTGTAAATTTTAGTCGATGCAACGTGAAAATGATTGCACGCTCGAGACTTTAATAAACGAAATTCCATACGCTCGATTTCGAGGGTATCCGTTCGTTTTAAAATAAACGTTTAAGCTGCATGCACAAATAATAGAGATAGCAGAGACGGTGGAGAAGAAGAGCGTTTTAGAATTGAGTTAGTTCGGTCATTGGGAAGCAATGAAGCATCCCGCGCGAATTTGCCCCGAGTTTCTGACAAGGCTTTGCTAGGCCATTGCTCTGTCGTCGTCTATGCACCGTAATATTAAATCAATCTTTCCATGACTGATTTTCACCTTATCGAACGTTCAACCACGAAACAATGAAAATAGAAAATTTGATTATTAAAAGATCGAAGAAGGAGGAACGAAAGAGAGAAATTGATCGCAATCGTTGATAGAAAGAATTTAATCGCGACAGACATTTCAATATTTACCAGCGATCGGACGAGAAATTTCGGCAGAATTTCAGTCTCGATATCGATTCTCAGCGAGTCGGATTTCACGCTCTGACAAGTGTGACAGCCTATAAATTGAGATTTGATCGATGACCTTCACAGGCTAGTAATAACTGCAGGGCCAATGTTTGCTCGTGGAAGTTCTAGAACGACATCGGTTATAGACTCTCTAACCCGTGCGGAAAGAGCAACCTAATTCACGGCCGAGTTCGCTCCAAGTACGGAAACAAAAGTTCTTTTAATCGGAAGCAGATAGAGGGAGGGGAAGGAGAACAAAGGAACGACCCTTATTATGATGGAAAAAAAAAAGGGAAGATCGACCGACGAATATGCCTCTAGCACGATCCATTGCTCGAGATTGAATTTCATTGTACTCTCGTGTGACCAGAATGCGTTTTCAATTCTTTCCCTACTAACGACAAGGCTATTTTCGGTGATAAATTAGATAATTTCACTCGTGTACGATCAGAGAGGAAAATAAAATTAAGAACAAGTATCAGACAAGGCTCGGATCGATTGAATTTATTTAGCCGTGTGTATCTACTTACGTTAGAGAGAAAAAGAAAAAGGGAAGCGTTCGTTCGAACAGTAGCAAAAGTGGCTTTCGACGTGATTTATTAAAAGATCCCGGACTTTCGTTTCTCCTTCCTTCCATTATTTCTATTATTGCCGAGCTCGACGATAAACTACTAAACGCACGGTGTGTTCCCCTAATCTAGAACAGCATAAAGGGGGAACGATCTAATTCGAAGGAGAGGTCCGGCAGGCAGCTTTTATCGCGAGACACCGTCGTAAAAGTTTACGTTCCAGAGGGACAACGAACTTGCCTTTTAGCGAGTTCGATCGAACTTCTTGGCCACGGTTTAATTAGATCGTTTAGAGGAAGCAACCAACGTGTGTCTCTTGCTCCCTAACATCGCGGCAAATTCACCCCGTACCGCCCCTCTAGCCCTCTAACCCCGTTTGCAGTTCGCTTCTCCCCTTCGGTTCGTACAGAAGGAACCGATCAAACCTTATCTCTGAAAGGGTCCAACGTTCTCGAAAGCCCCGATAGGACAGGGAGCTGGCAGTGATAGGTCAACCGAGCCGTAGAATTGAACCTTGATCTACGCCCCGAAGAACCGGTACACATGGCTGGCTTGGAACTGGGATATATCCCATCGATTGCCATGTCCAACGCTCGAGTGGATCAGTTTACCCGCGACCGAATCTCCTGGACGACATGTTCGGCTCGGATTTAAACCAACCAGCGATCGATCCTACACTCTACACTCTGGACACGGTTTAACCCTCCCTCATCCTACACCACCACTTCTAGCCTCTATCATCGTTCGTTTACTTTTACAATTAATACCTTTATTACCTTACAAAGATGTTAAGATATTAAAGAGATAGTTTCCTCGCGTCCGTTAAAATCGACGCGTCAGATTTAGTATAAAGATTATACTAACGCCTTTGGCGTGGCGTATGTAGAGCGTAGAAAGTGGATCGAGCGATCTAAGAAAATACGAGGACACCCGCGGTAATGGCCATTACCATTCGTCATCTGTAAAAGGAGATTAAAGTTGGTTGGTGTTCGAGCAACCGATCCGACGATAAAGCCCTTGGCCAAGCTCGAGCTATATTCGAGATCTCCTGAATTTCTTGACCAACGTATGTATCTACCTATATGTACGTTCCGGATACGCTCGAAATAATCGTGTTTCTTCGGCCGTGATCTAACCAGACAATTCACCTGGAACTTTTTGACTATCGGTTAACCTCGGACTCGACGCGATATATACCTCTATTGTCAATCTACAACGTCGTCGCTTTGATTATGTTACAAGCTTCACGTAAACGACAATCGTTTACAGAAGCGTATCGAAAGGATCAGCCTTATCGAAGGCCGATTGATTGACGTGTTTCGCGTCAAAGAACATGGATCCCTCCGACCGTGTATTCATCGATCCGTATTCTATTGATTAATCGCGAATGGGAGCATTGGCTACTAAAGTTCCACCAATCAATTTTTTTTTTCTTACACACCTATGCGATAGAAGTGTAATTATAAGAACAGTAGGTAGAGTCGCGAAGTGTAGAGCTAAAATAAAAATATCGGGCAACGATCGTTCGTTGAACTATTTTAATCGATAGGATAGGATTATTTTGTAGCAAAGCTGAAACTCGCAATCTTCGACCACGACTGCTTGTTATTAATCTAATTTCGTTTATTTTTCCAACAAGCAACGACCGTCGGACCGTGGATCGTAACGTTTCGAGAGGAACCGGTAATTAAGAGGGGAGATGCGTAACCTCGATAGCGAAATACTTGCTTTTAACCCGGGACCTCTTGGCTATTTCGGCCAGCCAGCAATTTCAGGTCAACTCGAATAAAACCATTATCACGCGGAATCTCGAAGAAAAGAAGGAATTCTAAAATACCTCCCCGATGCGATATCTCCTTTGGGATTAGACGTTGGCGAGCTTCGTTTTAAGCTGACGAGAGAGAGCTTTCCAGACCCACACCGCGTTTCTATGTTTTCACGGATTCCGAATTCAATTTCCTCCTTGCGAACTTTCTTGATCTCCTAAAAGTTTCGACCGATAGGACGTTGAAGAGGTTCAACCGTCAAAGAAACGATACAGATAATCATGGAACTAGACTAGATATTCTACAAAGGGTTGAAGCCCTCATATGGGCGACCGGGTGCAAACGTACGCATTTAGATCTTTGGATAGAAAATTTGCACAGTTGGTTAAGAGTTTGACGAAACCTTTTAAATCATCATCGCTCAAATATCTCTACGTTGATTTATCTATTTATACGAGGCGTACAAAAGTAGCCCGATTACCATAGAAGAAAGAAAGAAAGGGTTGGATGCCCGCATAGAGGTGAAGAAAGTCTGCTCCTTGCAATACTCCTGTTCTGCGAAGAGTTAAGATTAGACTAGTCCCTTCAACCATCTCTCTGTAATTCCTGACTCGAATTTGAATTCTACCCTCTAGTTTTACTCATTGCTTTCCACATCCTTCGTCGCGAGCCATTCTCGTTCGTCTAAAGACGATAAATCCTCTCGATCAACTCGACGCAAATTGAAATTCCAATATCTCAGCCGGAACAGAACGTCGAGAAATGGAAGGGAGGACAATTTTTCTTCTAACCAGTTTCCAACCAGATTTAACGAACGTTCAATCGTACCGTTTTGTTTTTTTTTTTTTTTTTTTTTATTTTTTATTACACAGTTCTGCTAACGATTTTCGATCATTTTTTAATCGTCATCGAGCAGGTTGTATCAGCGGGATCGATAGAAGCTGCGATAGGTCATGTATCGAAGCGTGATAAGAGTAAATTTATCGAACGTCACGATAATCCTTTGATACACGGTGTTGTCTGGCGTTATCCACTTTTTTTTTTTTTTTTCGTTCTTTTCTACTCTCACCATCGCGTCGAGGAATTACGATCCCGTTGGAAATTGACGATTTTCGAAATTGCTCTGACCCGATAAGTAAGATTATCATCGGTGTTAATCGACTGTTTCGATTCACTCTCGCAAAAGGAAAAACGATAATTAGACGAAATTATGCCGAAGAACGTAACACGCAGACCTATTTCTGTCGTTTCAGAGATGTGAGGAATGATCACGTGGGTGATGGTCGGGCTGCTGCTGGCTGCGGAAACTTGCGGCAGAAACGTCCTCTCCGGAAACGGAAACGGAAAGGAGGAGACGAAGCAGAAGGACGGCCTGAAGGGAGTCACCGGCGACGAGGAAGACATTTACCGTAGGTATCGGTGTCGCGACCATGGTAAAAGGACCTATGATTTCCTCGAGTAACTCGGGCTTATCCTCTCGAATCCTGCAATCGAGCTCCCCACTAATCCTTCCATCTTCCTACCACCATTCTAACGATTACAAATCTTACTAGCCACTTTAACTCCTTCTTCCGCGCACCAGCTCCAACAAATCAACCCTTATCATCTAGCATATTGATCGGAAGCTTCGTGCCATCGTTACGATAAATTGTTGCATCAAGAACGCGACAACGTTTCCATCTAATTCATGGATCGTAATTTTGTTAAGTATTTTAATTCCCAAATGGTAAAGAACGAGTTAATGAACTTAAGAGGAACGCGTTTGGCAGGCAAAGAGTAAACTCGATAACAAAAGTGTTTAAAAGTTTCAGCAAAGTATATCCGCGTTTTTGTTCCGTCCTTCTCATCTTGATCCGGAAGGAAAGTTTACGTTTAGTTATCGCATCGGAAGGAGAAACGTTCGTAACGAATTAAATTCCACAGCAATTTCCGAGCACAAAGACGTCCGGAAGTGTTTCAATTTGAACGTCGAAAGTATTAATTACTTAAGGGTGAACCGAGGGACGGAGGTGGGACAAGTAAGTAAGGGGTTGATGGAATATGTCCACGTTGTTCCGTTTAACGATGCTTTTCAAGGAGAACGCTTTGTCGCGTTATCCGACGGCTGTTATGAGTCTCCATTCGACGGGACAATCTATTTTCCACGGTGTTAAGTATATCGCAGCCGGAATTATATCGAACGAACGGCAGACCGTGTTTAATTGTTAGGTTTCTGTACGCCCTTTGTGCTGGTAGTTGGCAACCGACCCCCTTCTCTTTGCAACGCTATTACTCACTCCAACGCCCTTCTGTTGTTACAGGTCTAACGTGCTACACTTGCGTCAACGTCAGCGATAACCAGGTATCGACGAGTCCATTAAACGCTCTCTTAAGTGTCTGTAATGCCTGTATCGTGCCGGCTCCGGCCGCAATTTCGTTTAGCCCCCGGCAGGAGATCGTTTCACCCTCCATCTTTTTACTCTCACAGCTTATTTTCAAACTTTCTTTCCCTTAACCGCCAATGCTTCCCTAACGATAAGTCGTAGGAAATTTTCAAATTTCCTTTTACGCGTCAACCTTAAAGTTAAAATTGAAATTTCTACTCGGATTATCCCGTTTCTATATTTCTCCCATTTTTTATGGCTCTCGTTTATCCCGTAAAGGAATTGCCAATATCGGGTCCAATCGCACCGATTCCCTGGCACGACAAATAGCCCGATGCTTTCGTCGGCCAGAATCAATTCTAATCGCGTCTAAATACGCCACTTTCTACGTGGTAAATCTCTATTGAAAATCGTTGATCTCGTTCGAATCGACGAGCAACGTTTTCCCGGTGAATTTATCCGGGGATCGATCTATTTCCGAACGTCCAGAAACTTTGTAAGCAACGATACGATTGTCGCGAGTGTTCGACTGGAAATAACGAGTTTCCATCTACCTTTTACCCGCAGGATTTTCACGAAACTACGTTTCCGGTTTATTCCCTCGATCGGCGACAATCGAGAATCAACAGCTATGCGTTGTTTCCCAATCGACGCGACCGACGTGTATCCCGTTTGCCAAGCTTCCGATTGTAACGCTCCCGATTTCGTCGATACAAGCGAAATTTTTCGAGTATCAACACTTTATCGGCTAGCAGATTACTAACAGACTTTTTCACGCTAACGATTATTGAAGTAACAAACCTTTGATCGATAAAAATTCATTTGAAATTTCCTAATCTGTTAAACGCGAATGAAAACTTGATAGCGTTAGCTATTGTACGTGTATGTACAAATGCAGAAAAAAGTCTGACGAATGTAGAAGGAGGTGAACTCATTCAGAGCTGCAATCAGTATTGTACGAGACACGAGAGAATAAACGACGCGTTTTAGCTGAATTTAGGTCACAGATTTTCTACGCCTTATCGTTAGTAGACTGCGGTTGTTTATATAAACGCGTATTTTCACAGATTATAAAATTCGAAATCCTTTCTTCCTTGTTCCGGGGGAAACGAAATAAGCGGCACGATCGAGAGAATTATAGATGCAATTATTTTTCCTACTTTTTGTTCACAGATGTGCAACGAATGGGCGATAGATACACCATGTCCGGCAGGAGGTCGAGACTTCTGCAGATCGCTGCACATTTTAGACAGCCGAGGAAATAGCGTCTTGGCAAGCAAAATTTCTTTTTTTTTTTTTTTCGTCTCCAAAGTCGACCCTACTTGTCTTCTCTAAGCAATCGAGACGGAAACAGTGACGCGATTAACTTTGTCGTTGCCAAGAAACGTTCGAAATACCGATGGCTCGTTTTGATCGAGTTGGAACGTAAAGTTTGCTTCGTTTGCTTCCTGTGTTCTAACGGGAACACGAGTTTACGTAATCCGAGTAATTTTTCTAATTGAGAAACGTATAAAATGAAAATAAATGATACGTTTTCTCTTACTATCGTGCGAGCTTTCCCGATCCGAAACTAGTGTTAAAGCATCTTCGAATTTCCCTGGTCATAATAACCACGACACGCTTGAACGTTTATTAGCTAAACCGCTACGCGCACCACCGATGAAAATCAATCACTGATTTTATCGCGTTCCGCTAATAGAGCCCCGGTAGCATCGAATGCATTATCGATCCTGGTGTTTGTTAATGGAGAAACTCGCGGAAGCGAATGTACATTCGAAGAGCGACAATGCAGCCGTCCGTTAAGAGCTGCTCGACTAAGCACTTTCCACCAACTCTTTCAATTATGAATATCGGAATCAATTAGAAGCACGTCTTTTCTACTTCGCTTCGAGATCCTCTTTGCTCGTTAATCAATGCTAAGATATCTTGCGTGCATCCATGAGAACGTTCACAGATGACGCGGAAGAGTAATGTTCTACGAATGAATAATTAGAAAAATCGTTAAATTACACCTACATTCGACGGGCACGAAATCGAGAAAGCATGAATTAAAGACGACGCGACGACGAGACGATCGAACGTTAGCTAACAAGAACCCTGTAATTATTGCAAGATTTAGAGGGAACAATAACGCGTTTGGTAACCGATAACGGATACAGTGTATACGATCGACGAACAAAAGCTGGTTTCTATTTCAGGTGAGCAAAAGCTGTGCGAGTAGCGCGGAATGTGGTCCTGCATCGGTCGGTTGCATCCCGGTGGACACCCAGCAGGTGCGAAATAGCGAATTTTTCCAACTACCTGGCTGGCTCGACTCTCTTTCGCCCTGGCCCGTTAATCGAGCTTAACCATGAGTTCGGTGAAAGAGAGGAGACGGAGAGGAGAAGAGAGGATCGTGGCCACGGGAGCCGGTGAAATAAATTCGGTTATTTCGTTCCAGATCTGCATCAGCTGTTGCGATCTGAGCTATTGCAACATCGAATCGCCGACGAACGCGACGAACGCGATCTTCTCGCGGAAACGTCGCGCCAAGTCGAAATCGAAACGCAAACGACCCGGTAGGAACGGAGTCGAGGGTAGCCGATTCTACGGTAGCGGAGCTTTTTGGCTCTTGGCCTCACTCTTCTATGCATATCATTGCTGAGCAAGCAACAACACCCGGCAACAAAGAAGAAACTAGTTTAGAAACGATGAACCGCGCGACAGCCAGCCCGGCAACTATCTCCATCAAATGCTCCTCTAAAATTCGACGAGTTCCAGTTTGTTGGAAACGCTCACGTTCGTGGAAACTTTCGAAACCGTCTGTGACCCTGTTGAAATCAAACGACAACCTTGTCGACGTTTATCCTAACTCGTCTTCTCGTCTGGATATTTAGTCTCCCTTTTAATCGTTACCTTTCAACGTGTAAACATCCTTCCCGTTTCAAACGTTAGAGAATCCTTCGTGTTACGACACTCGAACATATCTGCCAAGCGATCCTTGCGAATCGCGAGTAGCAGCGTTTTTGCGAATTATTTTCCGAACGGATCGTGTGTACTCTAGCTACGTAAGATAACATTGTTAAGCAAATCTATCCATCTTTACCTTCCGTTTGAAAAACAAGAAAAGAGATCGAAAGAATAAAAGAGTGGAATCCCAGGAGTGGAATTTCGCTGAATCCTGTGCTGTCTGACATAAATATACGGATTACAGTTGACCGAGGAGCCGGCTTTCAAAGTCTCTCAGTGATGGAAAAAAAGGAATTGTTCTCTTTCTCGTCTAGTATCGTAGTTTGCTATGCCTTGTTAGAACTCGGCTCGAGTTTAAAGAAGAAGAAGAAGAAGAAAAAGAAATGGGATTCACGAAACGACGATAGATTTAATCATCGAGTGTTCGCGAGATTTCGGTGCCAAACAAGAGTAGGAAAAAGGATAAAACCCTTTTGTGCATACTAATTTTATAAGAAACATTTCTTTTTTGCGATCAAACTACGAAAGAACAAACGCAACAACAACAACAACAACAAGAAGAACAGAATTGTTTCTGAATTTTAGACTCGCCCTATTGTTTCAGCGGGATTTCGTTTCGCGAAATGTCCAGAAAGAGGCGCACGAGAAAACGAAAACGAAGACGTTTACTGTGTTCCCTACTGATACATTCAGAATTTCAGTACCTGCCGGAGCAACGATCGATCGTTATCCTCAAGGCACTTGTTAAGCGAACCCGCGAATTCCCTGTACGGCTCGCAAGCAGGCATTTCATCCGACAAATAAAGTAACCTGACTTCCTTTTTTCAACATTCCTTTCCTCCTATATCCCGTACTTTCATTCCGCGAGATTCCCTTCGACTTCGTTTGCTCGACGATCGATCAGTAGAATATAGGAACTGTCTCGAGTAATCCGTATGAGATTTGCCGAGCGGAAGAAAATTTTTAATTACCCGATCGATCTCACGAAAATGTTACATTTAGAACGTTATTAAAAATTTATTACATACCATACATTTCGTTCAACTACCTAAGAACCCGATCGATTTTCCAACAATGTTACATTCAGGAAATTATTGAAAATTTATTAATCAGATTCCTGATTGTGTTCACTGCTGTTCTTTCCAGCTTCGAACACTGTTTCCCAATCAAATTATTAACAATTTTCCAACCACGGTACACCTGGTTTAATTACATTAATACTACATTAATTTTATAATAAACGAGATTGTATCGGTTTTAAAATCAATCTTTCATTTAACCCTTATCGTTCACCGAGAACATTCAATTTTTGTATAAGTAAAGTGTTTCTCGAGAGGAAATGTTGGAGCATAATAGTGAAAGAAGGAGTTTGCCGGCGTACCGTGTTTGGCAAATAGGTATGCAAATCATGAATTATGCGAGCGAGCTGCACGCGGGATTTGAATTATCGATAAACTGGAATTACGCGTACCTAAAAGCTGTTTACATACCTACAGACTCGCCTACTACAAACTACTTATTGCTATTACGATTATTAACAATTATACACATGAATAAATTAACAAACGAACAAATAAATGAATGAATATATATATTATGATATAGAAATTATACATTGTTTCGGCATGAAGAATGTAAGAATACTGTTGGTAATGAAATAAAGAAAACTATACTTGTCACACTATCGTCTGATGATTGTTTCCGTGAATTATTTGTTAAATTGCAATTATTTTATAATTCGAGTTACATTGAAACATGAAAATACTTGACCCATTGAAAAAATATACCTTGAATTTATTACAAATTCTAAAATGTGTATATTTGCCAATATTCGGTATAAAATATTATTAAAAATGATTTAATGTTGATTTTCACTCACGTTAGTAGATGGCCATCGTTCCTCGTGATGCATGTGACGTCAGAGTCCTTCCGAACTTCCCGCGCAACTGCCGCCGCCATTTTGTCGTTCCCCCTTTCCAGAAAAGTACGCGTGCCTTCACTAATTTCCAAGTATTGGCAGAAAACGAATTGGAAGCTACTTAAACGGTCTGCTCTTGGTTCAATCCCCGTAAAGCCCGTACTTTTAGACAACGACACGTACTTATTTTCGTAATTTAACAAGTTTTTATGTAAATAATCAAATAGATCTAGCGCGCATCGCGTTCCCGGCACGGCGATTCCCAAGACGGTCGAGATTTTACAAGAGAACGTTCGTGATACACTTTCCCGAACGAAAACTTTGACTGATTCGCGTTCCGCGTTCGATATAGAAACTGATTCAAGCAATTATTTTCGACAAACGAATAATTATCTCTATAAAATTAACTAATTACGACGGAGCGACGCGGAGACAACTTTTCGAAGCGGCCGTCATGGCGTACACCACGTGACCTCTTCGTTTCCGCCTAAAATCTACTAGGCGGAGCCACTATATCCGGTGCATGCGCATTGTCAAAATCTATATTAAAATGGAGGATAAGAGTCAAGTTGTGGAACGAGAGGCTAAGAAGGATGAGATTTACGAAAAAGATGGGAAATCTAAAAGGTAAGAAAACAAATATTCAATTCGCGAGAAACGTTTGCCATTAAATTACGATTAGCGTAATTAGAAAAAATGTTTGGCTTGGTTCATCCTACGTAGAAACGATGCTCGACCGGCAGTTCAATAGACAATTTTCAAAGTCATTTCTCCATATCTGTTATATAATTATTAATGACAGCATCTTTAAACAAATTTGAAATAATATGAAGTGTCTTATAGTAATAAGTTTTATTATCATAAATTGTTGCGATACGTTTAAATCATGTTTGTCCGTCTTCGTAACCTAATATACGTCTTGTGATCAAGAGTCTATAGTTTCCCGAATGTTATAATATTGTTAACAAATCATTGTCTGTTTCGTTAATGTCTGTGAATTCTATTATTTTGATGCATTATCATGAAATATACAATATTTTTATAAAGATTTAAATGTTCCCTATCCTTATTCTTCCTTACCTTTCTAGTTTTTATTTGCATAGATTATGTTGTTTGAATGCGTATAAATGTGCCTTGAGTGTTAATTACTGTTCTTTTACATGATAATAAATGTAAAATACCTTTAATACAGTTCAAAGAAAAGACATCGTAAGAAGAAGAACGAGATGGCGCATACAACTAGCGAAAACCATAATCAATCCGACCATAAAGATAAGCTGGAATTACATGGCACGTGCAATATTTCTATAAAGAGCATACAAAGAGCAATGGAGGTATTTAGTATGCAGCAGAAACCTGCAAAAACTCAAGAAGAGGCTATGCAAAAGCCTTATCAGTTTTGGAGTACACAACCGGTACCAAAAATGGGTAAAGGGTTTAATGTGGCTTATTCAAGATTTGCCGTGACTTGAAGAGCATTAAATTTATCTTATTAATTCTCTATAGATGAAAAGATAGTGAAAAATGAACCTATTGAACCTGATAAAACATCTATAAGAGCAGAACCTTACTCCTTACCAGCAGACTTTCAATGGGATACCTTGAATCTTGATGATCCATTAGTTTTATCCGAATTATATACTTTGTTATCTGAAAATTATGTGGAAGATGATGATGCTATGTTTAGATTTGATTATCCACCAAATTTTCTAAAGTGGTAAATAAAGTAATAGCTATTAGAATAATGAGTTAATTATAAGTGGTAGGTTTTAGTAATATCCTTTTAGGGCACTGCAACCCCCTGGATGGTGCAAAGAATGGCACTGTGGGGTACGGGTCACTAAAAGTGGGCGTCTAGTCGGTTTTATTTCTGCTATTCCTGCTACTCTGCGTGTATACAATCAGTAGGTTTCGGTTTTTTCTCGATAACATGTCACTTCGTATCTAACGTGAACCAAAATTCTAGCTCTCAAAAAATGGTGGAAATAAATTTCTTGTGCGTGCATAAAAAATTGAGATCAAAGAGAGTCGCACCAGTGTTAATACGGGAAATAACTAGGAGAGTTAATCTTCAAGGTATATTTCAGGCTGTTTATACCGCTGGTGTCGTATTGCCAAAACCAATAGCAACGTGCAGGTGTGTAGTTAGATTTACGCTAACACTACCTGTAATTTATGGCGATTTAACCAACCAAATCGTTTCTCTAGGTATTGGCATCGTTCTCTAAATCCAAAGAAACTAATCGAAATAAAGTTCTCTCATTTATCTCGTAATATGACTATGCAGAGAACTTTAAAACTGTATAAACTGCCAGAGAACACAAAAGTACCAGGATTCAGAAAGTTGGTGGAAGCAGATATACCAATGGCTCACAAAATATTAACCGACGTAATGACTATTATCAGGATATAATTCTGAAATTGAAAATAGAAAAATATTAAGTTCATTCGTGTTTCAGTACTTGGAAAAATTCGATTTGGCTCCGATGTTTTCGATCGAGGAATTTCGGCACTGGTTCCTTCCACAAAATGGAATCATTAACAGTTTTGTAGTAGAAAAGGATGGTAAAATCACCGATATGGTTAGTTACTACACGTTACCGAGTTCTATAATGCATCACCAGACCCATAAGACGCTCAGGGCTGCGTACAGTTTTTACAACGTGTCCACTGCAACTCCTTGGCTCGAACTTATGACCGATGCTCTGATATCGGCGCGTAATGTAAGTTTCATGTAACATAAGTTGTGTATTATACGAAAGAAACAATTGTGTTTCTAACTTTTGTAGCTCGATTTCGACGTATTCAACGCGTTGGATCTTATGGACAACAAGGAATTCTTGGAACCTTTGAAGTTCGGTATAGGTGATGGAAATCTACAATATTATTTGTACAATTGGCGTTGTCCTAGCATGACACCGGGAAAAATTGGTTTGGTGCTCCAGTAGAATTCTAGCTGATCGATTCGTTGTCTAGAAAATCATTTTTCGCACGTGCAAGCTTACAGAGGGATAAAAGTACAAGAGGGAACGGATATTACAAGAATAATGGAGACGAGGGACACTGAAACGGGATCAAATACGACCTCGACGGGTATACAATCCAGGGCATATTCGACGATATTTCCGTACTAAATCAAGCAGAATGTCCCATCGATTCTACCGGTTCCGCGAATGTTACCCTTGTCTCTGTCTCCGCTCATGATCATGATACTAGTTCAGGGTCGAGTTTGGAACATGCATGTGCCGCGCGTGTGTATATACGTATGTGCGTGACTCGAGCAATGTAGATAAATATCGTATGTTAGTAATTTGCAAAAGCCGTGCGAAGGGAAGAAAGATTCCCTTACTGGTATACATCGGTTGCGAAATTATCCAAAGTTTTTCGATAATCCGTTGGACGCTATTTAATTTAACATAAACACTACGTTTCTCTCAGCATCGTTTTGATTAAAATAAGTCGTAGGAAGTATGCCGAAGTGAGAGTGGAAGAGTTGAAATAAAACAAGATCGAAAAGTAAAGCGTTCCATGTGTTTGTTTACATCCTTCGTTCACCCTACTTGTCAACTCTGTCCATAAATTTCACTTTCTCTTCGTAACGCCTATGTACTCCTGCACAATAAATGATATTATCGTTTAAACGCACCTATATACATATTATACATATATTGTAGCTTTAACGTAAGATTCGACAATTTTTTAATGGTTCTCGTCTTAGCGTCACTTTCCTTTCCGGTACCCTTCGAACGAAGCAATTACGTAAGAAGGGGTCCGTTTCCGGCGTCGATTAGATAGCGGTGAGAGACTGAAAAGACAGAGAAAGAAACCAGTTTTTAAGGAGTGTGTCGTTAAGAGAAACGTTTCTGTCCCAAGCTACGACATTAAATGTAAATTTACGATGTTCCGATGTTAACTTTATTGAAATATATCTTTTGCTAACATGCTATTTTACAAGCTGTGTTTCAGATAACTTCGGTTACCGGAAGAGAACGACCTACTCTTCCGTTGTTAAACAGTTTTCAACAAAGATCGAGACTAACATTTTGTAACCGTTGCAAAATCAACGCGCGTCCTTAATATAAGTCGAGGTCTTCGTAGCAGCCGCTGCCAGATCAATATTTAACACACAATGTACGCACGACCGACATGCGAGGTCTCTTCAAGATAAAAGGCGCGAAACGATGGCCCTGTAGCGATTAAAACAGCTGACACTTACACGCCCGTTTAGATACCGCGCCGAATCTCGAGTACACATTTACAATTAATTATTTTATTTATTTAAGGTTGATGGATTCTGCGCGAAACGCTCATGTACGAGCGATTCATGTGGAAACGTTCGACATGAATTGCTCGATAACAGTTTTCTCTCTGATGTACACGTACGAATGGTGACTGTGTAAATGTGAATGAACGATGACTGAAACAGGTATGCGTTTTGAATGTACAATTCAATTATAGCGAATTTTGATTAACTAGCTGCTTAGAGAAGTCGGATAATCAAAATCTCACCTCCCCGAAAAAGCGATTAAAAGTATTTATTTACAATATTGTTTCTTATTTTCTTCTTCTATTTCAAGCTTCGACACATATTTTCCATATGTAAATAGTAGATTATCATACACGCTACACTATCACAATGCGTCATCGTTCTATTCGCTATCTCAAATATTAGTTTTGGTAGTCGAGAAACTGTATAACATTGAACGTTTATTTATTAACCATTTCATTTGATTTTCGAGTGAACATTTCAAGGAGTTACGGATAATTTTAAGTTGAAAACAAAGGTATAAAATTTTTGCATCCATGACCGTAATTGCTTTAAAAGGTAACGAAAAGCCCTTGAATGTTTATCCGCTACTATTCGTACGATTCTCACCTTGGTTGTTATCATCTCATTATCTAGACGCGTAAAAAGAAGCTCACGAAAGGCAGTTTACACCCTTGTAAAACTGTTTCGTCCAATCAATCCGACCATTAAGATTAAAGGAATACATTTGTTGTTTTCAGATTCGATAAATTGCTGTGTCGCTACAATAGACACATTAATCACACTCGAATGCAATTATCCAGTAATTACAATTGTCATCTAATTGCAACAAAAACCTTACGACGATCTTATCTCCTGAAAAATAGGAACGTGTCCTTCGTTAAACACGTCCATACTTTCCATACTGAACGATTATTTATACGTTACACTTCAATGTTGCAAAACGTGCTAAACCTAACGGAATAAGGATAATTCAGGAATAATAGAAAAGTATGGGCAACCCGCATATACACGAGTATCATCCATAGTATCCTTATATAGCATGATGTCATAACACGGTTAACAAAATGGATAGTCTGCTATTATTTCTAATTACGGCAATTATAAGATGCAGAAATCGTTTGGAACAAGGTTACATTGATCGTCCAATCTTTCAGGATGAATTACAGAAGTTTCATTCAAAACATCGACAGATGGTTCATTGAACAGCTCCTGGAAGAAACGTCGGATAGTAGCTATACCCTCGACGATACTCTACCACCACAGTCTTCAGCTTAGGACGATCCTTGACCAGAGGTGATCTATCGATTTCTCGTTATACATACATCCTGCATCGTCAGGGATTAATTCGATGCCATCTTAGTATCGAGACCGATCTAATCAGCGCGTCGTACCCTTTTTAAACAAGGAAGAAAAAAGCAAAGGGAAAAACGGAAACGAGAAATCACCGAACAATACCCGGAGTCAGATAACAACACGGAGAGGCGACGATGTACGTAGGTGGGGAAGAAGAGACACACGATGTGGAATAAATAGTGGCCTGAAATCGAGCGGAATTCAGTCGCACCGCTGTTCTACCATCGTCGTTCGTGTTTTCTATTCACGAGGAACTGATCATAGGTCATCGCGAAGTGATCTAGTCCTACGGACAGCAGTAAGGATAGGTACTGATCGATAAGCGTACCGGCAAGGTGATACTCCCTGCTCGACTTGCCGTTCGATCGTCAGACTTGCCGGATAATCGTTCCGCTTCGAACGCTGCGTTCGAATTCATGTTCCTGTCGTCGTAGTCGAAGGATGATGCTGCAAGTGTTGCTCCTGCTGGCTCGGACGCTGCTCGTCGACGCGTTTTTTTTCGGGTACACGTGCATTGTTAATCGTTGAGATGCATTTACATAGAAGCCTTCGAGTAAAACAGAGAATGCCCTTATTCCGAATACATGTCCTGAAAAAAAAAACAGCCATCCGTCGAGCGTTCAAGTTCAGCTCTGAAAAATATCTTATCTAATTCGTGTCATTGGCCCCCGTGATGATTGCCGGTCTGCTAACACCTCGTTTCTATTGTCAGCTTCCTACCGAGCGTCCCGAAAGACGAAGGCAGACAGGAGTTCAACGTTTACTGGAACGTGCCTACCTTTATGTGCCATAAGTACGGGCTGCATTTCGAGGAGGTGTCGGAGAAATATGGGATACGACAGAACACGATGGATCAGTTCCGCGGCGATCAGATCGCGATCCTTTACGATCCTGGAATGTTCCCGGCGTTGATGAAGGATTCGATGGGTAAAACAATACACACGTTCCTTAATATCCTCGACGTATCTCGATGGAGAGAGTTGGAAAGCAGACAACTTTGAACGTTATTCAGGAAACCTAGTGGAGAGAAACGGCGGTGTCCCTCAGGAAGGCAACCTTACCAAGCATCTCGAAGTGTTTCGAGAACATCTGATCAATCAGATCCCCGACGAGTCGTTCAACGGTGTTGGAGTAATCGATTTCGAGAGTTGGAGACCGATCTTCCGGCAGAATTGGGCCTCCCTTCAGCCGTACAAGAAACTCTCCATAGACATCGTACGCCGGGAGCATCCGTTCTGGGACAGTGGTAGCGTGGAACAGGAAGCGAAACGCAAATTTGAAAAGTACGGGAAACTCTTTATGGAGGAGACTTTGAAAGCTGCAAAGGAAAACCGACCGTCCGCCAGTTGGGGCTACTATGCTTACCCTTATTGCTACAATCTGACACCGAATCAACCTAGTTCGCAGTGCGATAGCACCACGGTGCAGGAGAACGATAAGTACGTACAGAACTGAACTAGAACTAGACTTTCCTCTGAAAACGATTCTTTCTTCCATTTTCGATCGTCGTAACCGATAATTCTATCCGTTTGCGTTTGTCGAGTTAACAGCTTTCAGTTGCGCGCTCCAGTTACCGTGAAAAGTTTCCCCAAGCGATTTAAGGTAACAAGATTACGACCAGTCCTAGCTGTTCAGATTACCACGCTTACGTTTAAGTGGGTCAGTGTCAAGAATCTTGTCACGGTTGAAAATTCAAATCGTCCCAAGTTACATCGGTCTTATCTAATCAGACCCGATAAGCAACCGGTAAGCCAGAATCGTGTCTTCTTCTTTTCCAGGCTGACATGGCTGTTCGAGCTGGAGGATATTCTTCTACCCTCGGTCTACTTGAGACTGAGCCTGACTAACAGTCAAAGAGTTGGACTAGTCGCGGGCAGAGTGAAGGAAGCCATGAGAATAGCGAAGCAAACGACGATCAGGAAAAAGGTTCTTCCCTATTACTGGTACAAGTACCAGGATCAAAGGGATACCTATTTGAATAAGGCAAGTCTTTTCATTTTGAAAACCTTTTTATGGAATCGATAGATCCGCCTCACCTGATAACACCTGGAACTAGCCTTAAAAACCGATTTATCTTTGCAGGCTGATCTCGAGGCCACTTTACGAAAGATCTGGGATCTCGGCGCGGACGGTCTGGTGATTTGGGGAAGCTCTAACGACATCAACAGCAAGCAAAAGTGTCTGCAGTTCAGGGAATACGTGAACAACGATCTGGGACCAGCGGTCGATCGCGTTAGACAAACCGTCACGAACCCAAGCCAGTATAGTAACAATTTTACAGACAATCAAGTGGACGTGAGCGTCGATCAGGTTTGACGGTGATAAAGAAGCTAGGAGAGAGAAATTGTAAAGGGAGATGGTTTAGTTTGTTAGGTGTACGATTACCATACGTGACGTACACGACAGCAGTTGTTCGACCTTCGAAATAGAAAGACGTTGAACGCAAGGTGTGCTACGAAAACCAAAGACTAGTCGAGAACGTTTAAGAGAAATAAATTTCCTATGAAATTGTCGCCTTATTAATTCTTACTTGTCGCGAGATCAGGTGGTGGGACGGTTTTGGCTGAAAGTAGAATAAGATTCGCCTGATGTGGATCGGTACGGGAAGGGAACCGGGATAAACTGGCGATCGGAGAGCTTTGAGGAGGAAGAGTGCGGCGCTTTAGCACTAGCATATACGACAAGTTTTACTGGTTCGAGGTGTAAGGCCTCGGGCGATCTTGCTTTTTACAGAGTACACGCGACGTCGTTGTAGAGGTAGTCAAAGATCTCTCTTGCTTACCGTTCATTCCTCCCCTCTACATCTTGTTCCGTGACTGATCCTTTCTCTTTCTGTTTCCACCTGGATACCTGGATAAACTCGGAGAAGGAGAAAGATAGAGAACGGAACGAGAACGGCGCGGAACCGAACGTACCGAGTAGAAGGAGGAGCTGAAGGAGAACTCTGTGTGGTGGTGGTGGAGGTGGAGCAAGAGGAAGAGAAGGAGGAGGAGGAGGAGGAGGAGAACGGAACACGAGAGATCGGCAGCACAGTTTCGTGTTCAGCTCAGCTCGGTTCAGCTCAGCCTCATATCGGATCTCCGTGTTTCGAGGTAAAAACAGTTCTTCAATTTTCTCGTTGCGGATCTCCTCCGATCCGATAGTCTCGGAACTGGCGAGACCAACAGGAGAGGATCCAGCCGAGTGAGAAAAGCGGTAGGAACGCCGCGTATATCCGTACGTTCTCACTGTTTACTCATCTTTCCACGGCGATTCTAGAGTGGTGCGTAGTTTGCAACGTCGCTGACGTACACGGAGGTGAGTGACAGTTTCTTGAGAAAAGCCAAGGCTGCCAAAGCGAGTTGGTTGCCAGAGTTACTAGACCGTAATACGTATGCCACGCCACCAGAAACTCCATCCAATCGAGATCTATATCCATCAGGTTTTTCTTGCAAACGCAAGTTTTTTCCCTGGTCTTGTTTAAAAATGTCCCGGTAATGATAGGCTCCCCCCGACAAAGTGATGCAGCTGATTTTTCGTCTCTGATCCGTTATGATCTCGGTAAGAAGTTGGTAGATCGTTATCGGAAATTTCATCGTGTCGCGTCACGAAACCCTGAGGACAGTTCCCTTTCCGAGGCTAAAGAAAGTTAACGCCAGCTGAGCAGGTCGCGATGATCACAGGCTTTCCTTGGAAAGTGTGAGAGACCACGGGCAAAGGATAAGGACTGGCAGGCTAAATAGTTCAGAAGCACCCTATCCAAAACGTTTTGCCCACTAATCCTAATACCAGACCCTATTCTCAAGTTAATGATAGCTCTTCTTAGACGCAACAGTTAACTTCCGAGCTAAACTGTTGCGCGGTAGCCAACTCGCCATCGGGCCCACTCTAATGAAGACCTTTTGCCACTGGTCCGACTTGCCACTGCCGGTTAATTGACCAATTCCAAAAATATTCAGCGATCTACCTACTTACGCGGTGGTACCGATTCCATCGAACGTGCCGTTTCTTGATCGATAAATTCGCGAGGAATCGAAGGGGAGAAGAATTTAGACAAGTTGAAGCAATTCTACGAGCAAACAGGATGACACGAAATCGAGTCTATTATTAGACACGTTGCTTCATCTCGTAAATATCGAAATATCATTAACCGGTCTCGTTCTCCGAAGATTGGCTCACGCTTAATTACATCTTATGGCGTTCCTTTTTAAAGCTGTAGGTAGCGAGTTTCGAACCTATACTTCCTAATGTACGAACACCGTCACGCCCTTTCGAGTAGTTAGACTTGAAGAAAATTGATGCCTTAAACTTCTTCTTTGTTTTACGTTCTTCGATTAGAGTGTAGGTGTTGTAATAAAGTAAGAAAAACCGAAGACTCGTAGGGGGGTCTATGTCAATCTACCGCAACAGTCAGGCTATAAAAGCTGGCAAAGTAGCTGTGTCATCTCCCACCGGTATGGTGTCTATGCACCTCAGGTAACGGGTTATCGGTTACCAAAAGGGATCATTAAAAGAACCAAGTACAAATTGCCGGTTCTTTGTGAGAGCAACACCTACCTACCAGATTGAGAAATCAACGTTCGCCTACTTTTCTCGCGATCGCTAAAACATTTTGCAAGCGACGCGCCACGAAAGGAAAACAGAAGAGGAATATGGATCAAAATAGGGAGAGATCTTCTGGATACCTTTTTTCTTCTTTTGACTGAAAACTGGGAAATGAAGAAGGAAAAAGAACGAGAAAGCTGGTAGCGACTAAAGTAGGCTCGAGGAAGACGAAAGGGCCCGTTTTAAAGAGGCGAGCATTAAAAACAACAATGTCATTACATTTTAACGACCTGTTCTTGGACTCTGCCCTTCCTTTTAAGAACGTTCGTTTGCAGGTATGTGGTCCACGTTCTCTCGTGGGGTCCACGACACCGACACACGGTTCTTAAAGCGGTCACACACACGCGATTTGTGTGCAATTCTCATTGGCAAATTCGATATGTTTCTACTGCTCTGAACTTTTTCAATGCACGTCTGTCGAGCCGTGATTTCTGACGTGGTCGGAGGTGAGGGAAAAGCGAACAGAGAGGAGCATGATCGAAAGCGTGGAACGATTAGGAACGGTGTTGAAATTTCGGCGAGCTTAAAATTGCGATCTAATCAAGGAACGAAGAGGGTGCGAAAGCAGCTTAATCCGACACTGGTCGATGCATAAGGCCCCTTCGACTCTCTCGGGCCCCATTCCCCTTCTCGACTCGATCTTTCTCCCCGCACACACTTTGGGCACGCCGTGCAGCTCGCGAAGAATTAGTATGGGCGAAGTAACAAAAGCACGAGGAACAAGCACGAGGGGTGTGCGGCGAGTGGTGGTGAAGTAGGAAGAAAAAAAAGGAGCCGAGATGGCGCCACACGTCCAACGTGTTTTCGGGGCTTCCTCCGGTGCTGTTGGCAAACTTTTTTTTTTTTTCATTCTTATTACTCTTCTTTTGGGTCCGCTTCTTTCTCGCTTCTTCGCCTCTTCGCTTACCTGCTTCCCTCTCGCTTCTGGCGCGTTCTACACCCTACCTCGCCCTCTGTTCTCTTTTATTTTCCTCCCCTTCTGGATCTTCACCCTGCCTAGACCCCTCCGCCCCCCTATTAGTTTGCCCACGGCACCGGTATCGCGAAGAGAAAAAAAGAGGAGCAAAGGACGGTCGCAAAATGCGAAATTGGGCTAGACCAAATCGGAAGATAGGGATTTCTCATTAAAGTTGAAGAACATATTGCGCTATAAAATTATGCGGTAATCGAGCAGCCGCATTCTTTTTCTTCTTCGAAGGGAGAACCCTTCGTCAACGTCGAGACGCGTAACGAAAGATTTCACAGCCGTAAAAAGACCGCGTATCGTTTTTAACCTTCTGTCTATCGGGAGAAAAGGAATTTAGCACGTAATAAGCTTGAACAATGACCTGTACCACCAGTCATTCTTCCAGATATGGTTGCGCCTAAGACCTGTAGCCCGGCGAAGGTGAGCCAGCCGAGCAGTTGCAATTTCTTTCGTATCCCCGTACTCGAAGTTGTACCTGTTCGCCAGTGAAAATATTCCCTCGTTATCCGATCGTCTTCTCTAGCGGCAGTAACATTTTTTCGCGTTGACTAAACGCGTGTCGAAATCGTGGTTCGGCTTCGCTAAACATAATTCTTCTCTCGCCAGAGAAAAGTCCGAATGATATATGAATTTCTATTAGGAGCTTCCTGGAAGCGTGTCACGTCAGCTTTCTCTGTCCCTCTTCGGTAGGTGTTAAGCTCGATAGGACGGGTTTAATCCCGTACTTTTAAAAAGGTCCCGCGGGAAGAGCAGCGCCGAGCAAACGAACAGATTTTGTTCGCGGCACCCTTTGTACTCGTCCGCCTAGGCTCGGGGGCGCGTCAAATTTGCTTGAAAATCAAATTAATCTCGCGGCTGGGCGCAGGACCCCTGTCTTCTCTCTTTCTCCATCGGATGTGCGTTCTCGGTTCCTCGCCTCTGGCCAGCCTGTCTTCGTTCCTCGTTTCTCGACGACACGAGCAAATCGAAGAAACGGGACTGAGAGAGGAAGAGGAAGGTGAAGAAGGAGGTGGACCGAAGATCCTCCACGCCACCGACACGGACCTAGAGGCGAGAAGAGAAGGTGGCGCAGCAACAAAGAGCTTTGGACTTCTGGCTACGACCCACCCAGGGCCGTATTCCTTTCCATCTTTCCTCTTTAACCCTTCCGCTACAGAAACTTTCACGCCAGATCGGCAAATTACGCGTCAACATTGTAAATACTCTTGGCACGATGAAAAGGATTTTTTTTCAAGAATTCACAAACTTCCGCAATTAAAGAAAATATTAACTGAAAGATATTCTAGAAGTGAATTATAAAGGTAGTGGATATTTTGTGACGTTAATCGTGTTGGATAATAAAACGAGAAAGGGATGAGAATTTGTTATCATATTTCTGTGCGTATGAAAACTGAGGATCATAGTACGGAGAGAGATGATGAAGTGGTACTCGTTGGAAGCTGTGAAACTCATCCGGATTAAGTACGTCCCTGTTGTATCCCCTACTCGGTCATTCAAATCTCCGCTCGCAGCAACGAGATGGGCGGCCGAACAGTGTAGCCGCACACCTTTCCCCGTCACCGCGTATAGGGTGATTCAACAAGAATCAGCTAAGAACACTAATTTTCAGACTATCATATGTTTAGGCTAATTTCCGCTACCTGTATCCTCTTATAAGAAAACACTGCCCGATCTCTTAGTTTCTTTCACGCTTGTTTGAACAACGTTGACAAATTAAATATACCATCTTTCGTCGAGTCATCGTGACACGAAGCTATATATTAGCTTCTGGTAAAGTTATCTTTTTAATTTGGAACGCATCCGTTATTTCTTTATCCTAAAGTTGATTGCTTTCACGATAGTTTCGCGCAGCCGCGAGAGACGTGTTGCGAATTTCTTAGAAGTGAGAAATAAGAAACGGAGAATAGAGCAACGCGAGGATAAAGTGGACGAAAATCGCGGAGAGAAAAGATGGGATTCCACGAATGAAGTGGTGGATAAAGGGGAAGCACCAGAGGGAGAATAAGAAAAGGGCTGTGGATTGAAATGCATCGGAGGGGAACGAAAAGTTGATCCTCTGCTGGAAATACCGAGGGCCAATTGTCCTGGGGAAAGAGACGAGATTCTTTCTGTTGTCAGGAATTCAACTCGCGAGTCCAACGACAAAGTGAATTCCTGAAGGACGGAGGATGCGCGAAGGGCTCCTCCTGATGGTTCGCAGTTAAACGGATCGGAGATTTTTCAAGGGACCAAAAAAGGGGCCGAGCTCTGGTAATTGGGCCTGCACATCCTTTTACCTTGTCGTTCGTACCACTTGTTCTCGCTGATCTCCGAAGGATCAAGAAAGATCGTACGATGAGATTGACGCTTTTTTCCACCGCCATCGATCCGACCGGACTATAAATATACCCTTTCGCTTCTTCCCTTATCCTCACCGATGCGGAATTATCGCTTCATTAAAGATTGAACCGTGACAATAAATCAATTTCCCTTGAGTCAATTAACCGTGCCAATCTGCTAAGTCCTTAACTAGTAGTTCTTTTTTCCTGTTGTTATTCGTGTGATCGAAAGTTTCCACGTTTCCACTGCAACGTGGCCTTAGAAAATTTCGTGTACCGCCGGAAAAAGGTGTACATCTCGTATTCAAGTCTCGTAGCCTAAATCCGACGCTATTTATGGCCGGGACGTCGACGAGAAAGACTCTTCTTTCCCTGTATCCATGTATCCGGTGGGACCGCGGGGAATTTCGTTATCTCGACATCTCGGCGACTGAAAACTCGAGCATCTAGCTTCTCGTCGGATCAGGTAATCGTGGAATCGGTCCTAAACGATTTATGAATGAAGCCGGTCGCGTCGTGTCGCGTCGTGTCGCGTCGCGTCGTCGCCAATAACATCCACGGACCCGGTTCGCTTCTCCTGTTCAGCTCGTGTTCCTCGAAAAAACGGCGTGATTCCAACGGGTTTACGAGCCGTCTATACGCGCGTCGTGGTGTGTAGCTCGCTTTAAACAAAATTCACGCGACGAACGCGAAGAAAAAGGGAAAAGAGAAGAAGCGGTAGCACGACAAATCCCGGTGACGTAATTTCAGACGGTCGTCGAACCTGAGACCTCGAGAGCCGGGACTTTCATTCATTCTGGGTGGGGACCAGAGAATACGAGGTGCACACGTGCACACGATACACGCAGCGCACCTTGAATTGCAATCGCGAAATTCTTTCGCTCGATATCCGATCGTTTATCTTTCCCTGCGATAGATAGTCAGCTAGAAAGTTTGCAATAGGGAGATAAGTAGAGTTGCTTTCTTTCCGTAGATTACAGAGGCCCGACTTTTCTCACCTTGCAATTATTTCAGCCAGACGCCCAATCAGTCGAAAAGATTTGGATACCCTGTCTCTCCTCCTATTGTTTCAGGGATCATGGGATCAAGATGTCAGCTGACTTTGGCGATCGTTCTGTTTCTTCAGTCGACTCTGCTGCATGCCCATCGTGAACACAAGGTTTTGGAATCTGTTCACTGTTGATCAGTTCGTTACTTGGACAAACTTACGTTGATCGTTATCGTTTTAAGGTGCACAACATCGTGCTGTATCCGGATAAGCACAGCTGGTGCAAGACGACCCCCATCAAACAGGTGGTTACCTGGCCGCAATGTTCTTCGCAGGAATTGGACAACAACGTGTGCGTAGGTGCTTGCTTCTCGTACATGGTCCCCCATAGCGAACCCTCCGCTCCTGGCGACCTGATAAGACCTTATTGCGACTCTTGCCAACCTTTAGACAGCGTCTGGCACACGGTAAGTTAGCGAAAAGGTGACTCGAACCGCTGGGAACGTCTTATCGTTGCTAACTATCTTGCCAAATACGTTTCAGGTTATCCTGAATTGCAAGGACGAAGAGAATAATCCTATAACGATGCAGAAGAAGGTTCAGATCATCACCAATTGTTCCTGTAGCTCCTGCATGGAAACCTCCAAGATCAAACCGGATTACAATACCTTGCTTCAATCGTTAACCGAGGAAAATCTAGATAAAAACGTGAATATCGTTCACGAAACACCAGATTTGTTATTAAACCCGAATTTGAACGCTTCGAAGAACTCGACCGGGGACGGTGTCCAAGCCAACGAGAGATTCTTGCAGTTGTTCAAACAGCTGAAGGATTCGGAAAAGTTGGACGAGTCTGGCGCCAAGGAGCTATTCTCAAAGTTCGAGGAAGACGTGGATCTGACCAAGTTGAGGGAGCTACTGAAGAAGTACAGTCAGGAGGAGGAGAAAGAACACTCGCACCAACACCAGCATCAACATCAGCATCAGTCATCGGGAAAACAACAGCAACAACCGCCGCAATTGCAGCAGCAGCAGCAGCAACAACAGCATCATTCGACGACGACGATGCTTCATCGAGGACCCCATCACTCGATGGTCTTAGACTCGGACGTTAAGGAGAAGATCGATGTGGAGCCCCATTATCTGCATCCGGCTGTCGCTGGCCAGGAAATCAGCTACCACGACAATGTGCTCGTGGACAAGGATAAGAAGAAGGATTTCTGAAGCAAAGAAATCGCATGATTAGTTGACTTTTTAATCGTCAGACAGATCAAAAAGTTCGGGATCGTTTCTTTTTTTCTGTTTCGTTGAGAATCATTCACATCTGCCTAGTCCAATCAGCAATAAATTACTTGATTCGTTGTAAATAGACCAGAATCTTCGTTTTTTCTTTTTATTTTATTTTATTTTATTTTTTTTTTATAGAATAAATAACGTCATACATAATTATCGCGGAGATATCACGTTCGAAAATGCCTTAAAACAAAAGGATTGCCTTCCAAGGCTGATTTCCTGATCGTCGTTGAAAATGAGATGCGGAGTGGATGAAAGAAAGAAGAAGAGAGAGAGAGAGAGAACGCGAGAGAAAGAGAAATTCTAATATATATTTAATTATTATTATTATTATTATATTAACTATTTAACACGCTCGAGCGCTTAATAAAGAAATCTACGTCTGTTTAAAATTACTTCTTAACTAGCACAACTGACAAATCATTGTAAACGTCTAAAGACGTTTTATTTTGTTGACTGCTTTTTAAAGTTATACATTGTATCCAG
Source organism: Osmia lignaria lignaria (assembly GCF_051020975.1). Taxonomy (NCBI): domain Eukaryota; kingdom Metazoa; phylum Arthropoda; class Insecta; order Hymenoptera; family Megachilidae; genus Osmia; species Osmia lignaria. The sequence goes on from NC_135038.1 coordinate 4,476,995, forward strand.
TGTCTCACAGAGAATAAACAAAGAGTCAGCGAAGATGCCATCCCGGTAAATCCTCGTTCATTTTCCTTAATTGGAAACAAATACTTCACTAACCACTGACACTTTTTTCCAAAAGCAGACTCGGATAGAAACGTAGAAACACGACGAAAGAAGAAGAGCAAAGAGAAAGGAAGGTTGAAATACCGCATGGTGCGTCGACATTCGTCAGGCATCCAAGAGGCGACTTGGCAAGTCGTGTCATAGGTGTACCAGTTGGAATGCAAATAAAGCAATTAAGAGCACGGTGAACGTCCGATTGGCAAAAGTGAAAACAGAAGAAAACGATGATGAATGAAAAAAGACAGGTAGCGCAAGGTAGCTATACTTTCTCTTCTAACAAAATTGAAACGCAGACTTCTTTTGGCTAAATCGAGAAACATTTTTTTTTTATCAGATCAGCCAAAAAGCTGTGACAACGTGTAGCTGCTGCGACCGAGTTGTTGGTGGTAGCGTTGCCTGAAATCGGTAGATCGTTCGATAAACGAGGCTGATGGCTGGCCGTGGATGATCGGTTCTAAGGGAAAAATGTTCACTGATAAGAAGCGGTTTTCGACCAATCAGCGTGTCAGATAGAAGCGGATCGCCGGTACCAGAGCGATTACGTGGGTCGGTAACGGCGCGTGTAACTCGCGTATGGATCGACAGTGTTGCTCGACGCTCCGTTGCGCGTCCCTGTTGATTTTCCGCGCGGTCGCGTAGCGTTTTCCTCGACAGCGCAGCCGCGCGTGCCACCGAGACGAAAACCGACACGAAAACGGCCCCGAAATAGAGAAAAAAACCATAACTATGTTCCCTTAATTTCGTTCACCTCGAATCTGGAACAATCCCACGGTCCCACGGTGACACGCGATGATCGGCAAACCCCTGGTGTTCGATTACTCCTAAATGCCCACCTGTCCAACAACCATCATCCTCGTCGTGGTCGTCGAAATAGCAACGGGAAAATACAACGATTTCGAGCCGAGGATACCATACGCCATACACCATGAACGGTAGGCTTCTGTTGTTTGAAAGTTCTGATCAAAGGTAGATATATTCTTTGGTAGAAAAGAATTTCAGGCAACTTCGAAGCTTTCGCTTCGTTCCGAAATTTCGGAAATAAAATGAAATCGGATCAGTTTATTGAACACAAGGATCAATGACTCCCGTTCGTAGACAGAAACGAGCATTCTGTTTACGAATGGCTGATTCCACGTTCAAAAGTGACAGTGAAACTTTCTTCTGCGCCAACCGGCAACCAGTCTTCGATTGCTCAACATCCAGGCCAAATGCAAGTTGTTGCAAAGAAATTAAAACGATTTGATAATTCTTTTGAGATCAATCTGGCTAGGTGTAAATTGTTGTAGGTACGCGTCGTGAAACGCATTCATCAAGTTCCAACCACCTGTTGGAATAACCAGAAAACTTACCATTTATGGTCATCGCGGAAGTAACGTGACGGATAAAGATTACACTCGTGGTGCTATCAACTATATTACAGAGATTTCAATTTTTGTTCACCTATTTTTTCATATTTCTAAATATATAAATAGCAATAGCGGAGTAACATTCTGATTACAGTTCAAAGTTTCCAGTCAAAGCCTGAAGATACCATGAATCATTGTTTTTGTTTACGAAAATAGTTGATGGACAGGAACTACGTTTTGCAAGATATTACATAAAGCACATTTACAAGTAGGAACACCTTTGATTAGACGTTCGTAGTTTATAGCTTTGTCAGCGTGTTATAATACCTGCTTGTTTTGACAGCAATAAATTTCCCGTCGACATTTGCCCGTTGTTCGTCGTATCAATATACTATGAAACTTTCTTGTTGTTGAATTAACCTTTAATATTAGAATACGTTAGCTAACGTTAGCCAACGTCTTGAAGCAGGAAGTTTAACGAGGCTCTCTGATTGAGAATTACCCTTTAACAGCTGCCAATCGGGCACTCCACCGTGTAATTGACAAATCTGAGCTCTCATTTGGCAGCAGCTGCCAGTTTTAAAGCAAGGCGATGACTGGTCGCTTTCGGTGAGTTCAGAGTTCTATCATTTCTACGCGAGTTCTATTTTCTTCGAAGCGAATCACGTAGCCAAAAATGATTCCACGAATGAAATTCCTTTCGAAACGATTTCAATTGATTCAATGATCAAACCTTTTAACAGACGAATTTATCTCGCAACTTCGTCTTCGATTAAAATGTTTTAACGCAGCAATTAAAGAAGAATAATATTATTGTTAGTGTTCGATCACTCTTTATCAACAGCAGTGGCGATCAGCATAAAATACAGTACTAGAAGTGCTGCGCGTCTGATCCTTTCAATCCGTAACTACTTGCTACTGTGAAAATGGAATTAAACAAAGATCTTATCTACAGAAACCTGCAAATACATAACTGTGCTCAAAATGACACGCTCTGATTATAACGTACCTGTGCATTATCTTTTCACAGAATTGTTGGAACGATGTTAATAGATATTGTCGAATTAATCCAAAATAAATAGGGAATGACCTCATTATCTGGAGATCTAAATAGATCGTCTGCTCGTGGAATAACAACTTCATTTCTCGACAGATTAAGTACCTTATCTTTCGTGGACGTAATTAAAATGGCGCCGCGGTTCTCGTATCTGGCTTCATCGAATCGACAATATTTCAGTCAATCGACTAGTTGGTTTCGATGGAGCTTTACGTATATACAACGAGCACGTGGAGTTTTAGTCAAGATAACCCCGAAGATTACTTATTGCAATCGACCGTCATTCAAAAATCAAGTACTTTTCCTTCCAGTCTACAAAGGTTGATACGTCGAGAAAAACAATGAAACAGGATACTCTTGTCTAGATAAAACCGAATCATTTGTTAGCAGTGAACCGATTTGTCGAATGCTGCTTCGTTTCCAATTATTGGAACTAAGTGAAGTGCTGTGTCTTCGTTATAATGTCAATTTTAATTGATAATGGATGAAATCATTAAACGTGAATTGACATTAACGCTTGATCTGTCGTTTGCAGACGAAGGAGGTATGTAATATGTCATCTTCTTCTTCTTCTTCTTCTTCTGCTTCTTCTGGAAACCGAAAATTTTGCACTTCGAGGATCGTCGTAAATAACTTGACTAATAATTCTTCGCCGGAAACGTTGATGACTCCGTGGAAATTTCGGCCTCGTCAAGAACGAGTCACTGGATTATTATAGACTTGAAAAGTTCAAACAGCTTGGCGAAGAAGCGCGCGCGTTGTAGATGGAGGAAGCGAGATGAATTAAGCGACTGTAACCAGAAGATGAGACGATTTTCATCGAATTTTGTCAACCATCCTCTGCCTGCACGAAAATAGCACGGAGGTCGAGGCGTGTTTTTCTTACACAATACCCATTTCAATTTCTCGAAACAGAATCTCGACGGATCGATTCGAGCGCGTTAAACGATGAGAAAGATTGATTACTTTCTTTTTTAATAACGTTTATCCTTGGATCCAGATTCATCGAGAGTATTTCATATTACTAGTTCAAGTTCACTTGGCTTGTTCTAATGTTAAAAAAAGTTCGTTAGAATATGGAACAATTATTGGTGAATTACAAAACGCTAAGTTTCGCTTCAACCCCGACCCATTCGCGTGAGTCGCACTCATCACTAGCTGCAATACTGTGACATTGAATTAGTGAAAGATAACACCCAATCTCATTTAAATCATTTATTTAAAGTTCTTATCATTATTTTTCAATTATTCGTAACACCTTTATGATCTATTCTCGTGATAATCAGGGTGTTTATATTAAACGAGTTCGATCGAATTTTTAATTATGAAATTGTAACTCGTATCAACCCTATTGAACTTGTTACCTGTTTTTTAAACATCTTAAGATCCAGAGTACGATCGATAAGCCGATGATCGATCGAACGCTCGCTTGATTTTGTCATGTTTCATCAGAGGTCTTTGCCGTGAAACATGTCCGATAATTGAATCGGCCAAATCGTACAACGATAACATTTCTAGAGGATTTTATTTGATCAATAAAATCGCGAATTGATCACGTGAATCGTGATCAGATAACCGGCTACGTGTGTAGTAAACAAAAGCGCGTATCAATTAACCGGAAGTGTAGCAATTTTTCAAGAATAAGCAATGACGCAAGGTGTACGAGGAACGGTACATCCTCGATATCCAAGAAACGAGCGTTGTCACTTACGCAATTGACAATATTCACCTTATATAAGTATTTATTATCTCCAAGTGTAATTAAGACTTTGGCAACGATTCATTGACGAAAGACGAAAAATTTCCATTTGAAAAACAGCACGATGTCCAACGTGATAAGGAACATTAAAGAAAAACAGTGAGAAACCATCTGTCAAGGTTAGATTGCAAAACCAGTCGCTTCTTTTCCCTGTTTGTCACGGAAAACATGATTGGAACGAGAAGAAAATAGGTTTCGTGTACATGAAATATCGAAAACTGATTGTATTCGATTAACGACGTGTCGTCTGGTCATTAACGATGTCAATAATGTTAGAGCGTGTCTAATGATCGTGAGTTACAATCTGACCTGTGCTTGACACGTGGTGTCATATTATTAGACTGTCTTTTAACTCGAACAAATGGAATGTTAGAGGATTTATGTCCAGCAAAACCAGTATTTCGTATCATTGCGTAAATATGCTTAACTGAAAGGCTACCCTCGCAAGCGAAATCAATGCGTCACCGATTTTACCGGGAAACGGTGAAATATGTACTAAACAAATTATTAATAAAACTTTCGGATGCGAAATCCGATTACCGATTCTTAAAACTGTTTCTCTATACTCCGATTGCCAAAAAGCATAAATTCTCGTTAAGCCGAGATGTAAAAGGGCGCGCGAGCGGCGTGTTTGCCTGGAAGGGTTTCAAATCGGAGTTACATGGAAGAAGCTAAGCAAAAGAAAGACAGAAGCCGACCAGCTGTGATGGAGTTAGGTGTGAACGTTTCAGACGGTCGGCACGTGCTGGGCAAAGAGAAAAGTTAGCTGAAATGGAGTATCGACCAAGAGGCTCTCGGACTCGTTCAATACTCCGATGGCCAATTGGAGGAACAGAGACAGCTCTGAAGAGGGACCGAGACAGAAGCATAGGGTTCACAAGGCGGGCAGAAGCGTTCAAACCGTTCGATTCTGCCTGCCTTTTCAAGCAACAGTCCCTGAACAGGTGCTAGGTACTTATCGATGGGACACCATGAAAACAACCGTAGGAGTTTGGAGTAACCGGCAATTAACAGGGCCGTACTTGGTGCCACGGAGGATTTAGTGGAAATAAATGAGTCAAAGCGGCGACGACGTCGTCGTAGGTCGAGGCATAACCCAATGGTAGGGATATCTCAGGCATGAAACCAGCGAATCTAGTGCCACCACGTAAAAATTTTTCAAGCTGTTTCAAATATTCCTAACGACCTCGATCAAAATTGAACGATCCGATTTGAAATAAAAAGAAAGCTGATGTTTATCAAAATGAAATATCCGGCGGTCTAGTGATTCGTGACGCAAGAAAGAACATGAAAATCGTTCAAAGTTCATCGTTGACACGTGTGTCGCGAAAGTTCGCATGGTGATCAGCAGGCGCGCGCAAAGACCGAACTATGCCTTTTAAACTGATGACGAAACGTTGACAGAGCGTAATTCGAATCGGTGTCGTTATCGCAGCGTCAGATAACGAGAGCAACGCGTAGCGGCGCCGCGACGCGACGCGACGCGACGTCTAGGTACCTGAAGAGCAGGAAAAGAAAAAACGGATACGGCCCTGAACGCCGGGACATGGAAGCTAGCAGAGCGCAAGTCTTCTGCTAATGCCAAACGATTCCCTTAATACACTTGCGTCTGGAATCTCGTTGTAATTGGGGCGAACGGTTTGTGCCAGCTGTCGCGTACTTGTCAGAGTGCTTCGTAACGATCCAACTAACCGGTCGAACGTGAAACATCATCGGTGCGATTGTGTTTAGCAGGAGAAAAAAAGAATCGACGAGGAGAAGTTAGCTAGCGAAGAGGAGCGTGCGATTCGGAGCGCAACACCGAAAGCAGCAGAACACGACTGGGTTTGGTCGCCATCTTAGATCCATCACGAGCACGTTGCGGGAAGGCGGTATAAAGAATTCCGTGGAATCCGTGTTGCTACCGAGGAGGAAAGTCCGAAGGAATGCGAGCAGGAAAAGTGTCATTTTTCCTCGAACGCGAACGCGAACGCTTATAAAGCAACAACGGTGCATGTCGACGCTGGATTACGCGGTGGGTGCTGTGAGAGAAAAAACTGGTCGGCCCTTGTTTTTAAGGGTGCCGCAGATACATGAAACGCAAGTGAAACGATCGTGTGCAAAGTGACTTTTTTGGAGGAGAGAGATTTTTTTTTTCTTTTCTGTTTCCTAATTTAACCAGCTGGCCTCTAGCCATCGCGAAACTGTCCAACAGACGGAACGATCCTAACGAGCTCTTTCATTATGAGCAAGATGCTAGGAACAAACTATTGCACCGTCTTTTCTGTACTTAGAAGTCCCGAAGAGGGTGAATCGTTTAAGCGGATCATCTGAAAGAATTGATCGTAGAGATACTTTGGTCAACCGCGAGGACGATTGTCAAGGATTAATCGACCCTAATCACGAATAACGCTGGAGATACCAGTGTAATCTTATTTGCCAGCGAAGGAAAAGAACTCGCGAGCAATCGTGCGATCATCTTCGAAAAAAGAACTTGAACGTTGACGTAATCCATTATTTATAGTTGGTGAAAAATCGCGAATATCGTGTGGTGAATTTCGGTGCGGTACTTAGACACCAGGTATTAATAGACAAAACTGATCAATTTTTCTTCAACGCAGCCGTGACGTTCGTGTTACTTAAGAACAGAAAAAAAAAAAAACCGATAAAATCTATCTTTTTTTCAATAAGTGACTTTTCGAATTAGTACTTCGATATTTGATCGGGGCAAGTGATTTTTCCGAAGACTATCGGCAACAACGCGATCGAAGGATCATTCGTCGACTCGATCGCGTTCAACCGATAATACAGATCTCTGTCGATCGCGAAAGAATTCGCGATCATCCATCCAGCGGGCTCAGCAGCGGGCTATCGAGTTTCTTCTGCCGATCGAAGTATCCGACGGCATTCAAAATAACTTTATAACCCGTAATGTATTTGAGATCGTACAAAGAGGCAGAAAAAGGGAGGCACGAGAATACAAGAGAGTCGATCGAAGTTGACTTCGCGGCCAGAGGCGGAAGCGACGTTGGAGCAACCGCGAGAAGCAAAGTGAAGACGAAGAAGTGTCCGGTGGGCTGCTGGGATTTCGAAGAAGCTCAGCCGCTTCGTCCGACCAGATCGTCCGGCAGAGTTTCGAAACAGGCTTGCTTACGTCGCGGTATGAGCAAAGGTGAACGAGCAGTGACCACGCCACGAATTGGATGGCGAAAGCTCACCGATCCTGGCGACTGACACGAATCTAGAAAATCGGGGGCAGGTCCGAAACGATAGCATCAGCTACTACACGCTTATCATTCTAATCGTCCTACTCCTGCCGTTCATCGCTCATCCTTGCTCTCGTCGAAAGCTTTTCGATCCTCGAGCTCCTCGAGAATAGCCGAATCGTCGATCCTCTATGCCAGCCAAATGCAACAGAACGCTACCGCCAAGTCTAACTCGAGAACTTTGAAGACGGACCCAAAAATGGCGGGCAATCGGTGTCGGTAGCAGACGGGGTTATTACCTAAAATAACAAAATCACCTCGTCCTGCACTCTGCACTCCGCACTCCATACACCGCACTCTTCCTATACGGCATACGGGATTCATCGCTGAACCATTTCATTTGGTGGTCTCAGTTACGTTCCCGTATTTCTCTCTTGTAACACGAGTGTTCCTCCATCCCCCTTGATCCCCCTTCCCTTTATCAAACCAAAACCTCGACGAACTTTGGTGTCGTTTTTAATTGCTCGTCGAGACGAACGACGAAAGGGTCCCTATCGAGTGACCCATAGACAATAACTTGCGTAGCTGGATAAAGAGTAGTAGTGAGATAACATGTAGTAGTGAGACGAACAACGGATCAATTATTAAGAAGAAGGACAAGAAAGGTGGGAAAAAAAGGGGTGAAGAACTGCCGCTATCGTGATATCAAGAAGATAACGGTATCCTGCAATCGATCTCCTTGCGAGACTACATTTTTCGCCAATTGTAGCTAATTTTAAACTAAAGAGAAAAGAAAAAAAAGTAAAATAATATTTATCCAAGAATCTGGTCCCCATTTGCCCCGCAATCGTCATGCCGCCCACGCCGAGCAAGCTGAACCTGAGCTTCGCCAGAAACGCGTACAGCGTGTTTGGAACACGCGCTACCAATACCACTGCTGATCATCAGCGCGAACAGAAAACGGAACTTTTGGAGGGTAAGAAGAGACACGATTTCGTTCCTGCTGTCGCGATTGATCATTTGGCGAACATTCAATTTTCGCTGCACGCGTCGCCCTTCGCGAACGAAATCGTCTTACAAAAATACATGTATCTTCTCACGCACATGTTTCGATCTGATTGCAAAACACCTCGATAACGTCACACGCCCGTCATCGTTGATCAGATTAATTTTCATCGAATCGTCGTTTGATTTCAGGTACCAGAGGTAACGGAATTCATCTGAAAAATGGCATCGACTATGTCAACCCTGGCGAAGAAGATCAGATGGAAATCTATGGGTAAATCATTTTCGCTATCCAAAAATAGCCCTGTCGAAGGGATACTCAAAATTCATTCACGGTTTCAGCTATAAGAGAAACAAGATCTTCACCGCTGTTACCTGGTTCTTGATCGTCATCACCGGAGGACTTCTTAGGTTGGTCTTTCACTGGGTACCGCACTTGATGCTGTTGGCAACTCATTCCAAGTGTCAATTAGAAGATGCAGACAGAGTCTTGCTGGTGGAGAAGTTTCAAGGAAAACACACGAGTTACTATGTGAAGAAATTAAAGACCTTAGCTGCCCAGGATGTAGTGTAAGTATCGCATCTTCTCGTTAATTATAACAATGAACGTCGTCAATTTATCGCGTCGATTTGTTTAAAGTAACAAGCCATTTGACGGAGAATCATTAATGGATAACGAACCCTGGGTGGAAAACGGCAGCATGATAACCATCAAGGAAGTGAAGGAAGAATACCCAACGCTATCTTTGCATTTACTCGGCGGTCAATTCAAACGTAAAGATTTATCAATTTTTTAAATGATCTTAATTACCTAATAGCATATGATCGATGATCGTCTATTTTTTACAGAGGTTCCATCTATCGTTCTTTTTCATTGTAAAAAGTTAACTTACGTTTGGGACCACGAAAGATCAGAATTTCTGAAGCTTCGCGGTCTAGATGTTGGCGTTTTAACTTCGACGTTGCATCAAATGCAAGGACTGAACTATCACGAGCAGCACATGAGGTAGATTCCTTTAACAACCATTGTTTCCTGTTCGTTATTATAATTAATCTTACAAACGATCTTCATTTTTCTTCGAATAAATTAGACGCAACGTTTACGGAAACAACGAGATCGTGATTCCAGTGAAGAGTATCTTAACGCTCCTTTGTCTGGAGGTTCTCAATCCATTCTATGTCTTCCAACTGTTCAGTTTTTGCCTCTGGGTTGCCGACAATTATTACTACTACGCCATGGTCATTTTATCAATGTCCAGTGTCGGTATAATTATGGCAGTCTTCCAGACTCGACGGGTATGCGTTCTTTTTCATATTTACGTGTCTCTGGTTACCCATAAAGACGACATCGATCAAAATGAATTCTTTTCCACAGAACCAACACAATTTACGATCCACCGTTCACTCGTCTGACGTGGCGACTGTGATGAGAGATAGAATGACCGGACAAACTGCAACTGTGCCCGCTGAACGATTGGTACCCGGTGATATTTTAGTTATTCCATCTCATGGTTGTCTGATGCCGTGCGACGCTGTGCTTCTCACAGGAAATTGTATCCTGAACGAGTCTATGCTTACGGGGGAATCGGTTCCCGTCACCAAAACTCCTATACCTTCGTCCAGCGAGATAATCTACGATACCAAGGAGCACGCGAGGCATACTCTGTTCTGCGGTACTCGTGTCATTCAGACCAGATACTATGGATCCGAAAAGGTAACGTTGCTGGTACATCTCCTTTCAACAGAATCAATAATGTAGAAATCCTTACGTTATCCTTACGTTTCTTCGACTATTACGTACAGGTTTTGGCGGTCGTTATCCGGACAGGGTTCAACACGAGCAAGGGTGGCCTGGTGAGGTCCATCATGTACCCTCCACCGGTTGATTTCAAGTTCGAACAAGATTCCTACAAGTTTGTCGTTCTATTGGCTGGAATCGCGAGCATCGGCGTGATCTACACCATCGTGACAAAGATCATGAGAGGTGTGCAAAGCAGTCACATCGCTTTGGAAGCTTTAGACTTGATCACGATCGTTGTACCTCCGGCTCTACCAGCGGCTATGACCGTTGGTCGTCTGGTGGCGCAACGTAGATTAGAGAAGAACAAGATTTATTGCACCAGCCCAAGGACTATAAACGTGTCGGGATCGATCGATTGCATTTGCTTCGACAAAACTGGAACACTGACCGAGGACGGACTGGATATGTGGGGCGTGGTGCCCGCTGTCGACAACAAGTTTCAGTTGCCTATCAAAGAGATCATCTCCCTGCCTTTGAATGATCTTCTCATTGGAATGGTCACGTGTCACGGGATCACTATAATCGATAATCAGCTGGTAGGTGACCCGCTCGATCTGAAAATGTTCGAGTCCACCGGCTGGACATTGGAGGAGCCCGATGTATCCGACACGTCCAAGTTCTCCATGCTTTTTCCCACCGTCGTTCGACCGCCGAAGAGTTCGAAACTGCTGAAGAAACTGTCGAACGATATAAGGATCTCTATCAGCCGACAAAACTCGATTACATCCGAGGTGGTGGACAACGTTTCGTTGAATAATCTTGATTCCGCGTTGGCTGATTCCACTACGGAATTGGGCGAGCAAGGATTAGAAATTGGAATCGTGCGACAATTTCCGTTCACCTCGAGCCTTCAACGGATGAGCGTGATCACGAGGACATTGGGCGCGAATCATTACGATCTTTATTGCAAAGGTAGCCCGGAAATGATCCTGAGCCTTTCCAAAGCCGAATCGATTCCAGCTGACTTTGGCGCGGTCTTGCAAGAGTACACGTCGGAAGGATATCGCGTGATTGCGATGGCGCACAAAACTTTGAATCGTCTTCCTTACGCGAAAGTTCAAAGATTGAGCCGCGAGGCCGCCGAATCCGATTTGATCTTCTTGGCGTTCGTCATCATGGAGAACAGATTGAAACCAGAAACCATGCCAGTCATCAGTGCTTTAAACACTGCCTGTATTAAAACCGTGATGGTCACTGGTGACAACATGTTGACAGCTCTGTCAGTTGCCAGAGACTGCGACATAGTGAAGCCAGGAACACCGGTAATCGCGGTCTCGGCTACTCAACAGAATCAAGTGAAGCCACAGATATATTTCACGAAGAGCAACAGTCAACCGTCGCCAATTTCACCGATGGGTCACGGGGATCTTAGCGAAATGACTGATTTGAATAGCATAGCTAGCTTGGACACGGTCGAAAGTGGCTCTTTCGGGAACAATCAGTTCGAAAACGATGTCAATTATTTATCCGACGAGTAAGTATCTTTCTTTGTACGCATAATAGACGAGATAGTAGGTATATAGAATGTTTCTTTTCTAGCTTACAACACTCGAAAAACAAGTACGTGTTTGCACTCACTGGTAAAACGTGGGCACTGGTCAAACATTACTACCCAGAACTGATTCCCAAACTTGTCACCCGTGGTGCAATTTTTGCGCGAATGTCGCCAGACCAGAAGCAACAGCTTGTTCAGGAATTGCAATCTTTAGGATACTATGTTGGTAAGAGTTTGACCATATAACGATTGGCGTAAATAAATAGCCATCACGATACTGATTTAAAATTCTTTTCTCTTTTTTTCTTTTTTCCAGCCATGGTGGGTGACGGTGCAAACGATTGCGGAGCTTTGAAGGCTGCTCACACAGGAATTTCTCTGTCGGACACCGAATCATCCGTAGCTTCACCCTTTACCAGTCGCGAAACCAACGTCTCCTGCGTTTTGACCGTCATTCGGGAAGGTCGCGCTGCTCTGGTTACCTCTTTCGGCATTTTCAAGTATATGGCTACTTATTCGCTTACTCAGTTCATATCCGTGATGTTGTTGTACAGTATCGAGTCTAACTTAACGGACATCGAGTTTCTGTACATCGATCTCTTCATCATCTCTATCTTCGCTTTCTTCTTCGGTCGTACCGAAGCGTACGATGGTCCGTTGGTTAAAACAGCACCTCTGAACAGTTTGATCAGTACCACCCCGGTCCTCAGCCTCGTAACACAGATTCTGATCGTGGCTGTGTTTCAGTACGCCAGTATTTGGCATCTTCAACAAATGGATTGGTTCGTTCCGTTCAACGCGACGATCAAAGCGATCGAGAATAAGGACGACGTTGGTTGTACAGAAAACTATACGGTTTTCATTATCAGTTCGATGCAGTACATTATTTTAGCGGTGACGTTCTCGAAAGGACATCCGTATAGAAAATCCTTGTTCACGAATTACGGTCTGTTAACTTCGTTCATTTTCTTGAGCCTCTTCTCGGTCTACCTCGCCACGTTTCCCTTCGAATGGCTGACCGATTGGTTCGAGCTCGTGCTTCCCGAGAGCATCAGTTTCCGTTTCATACTGGTCGGCTACGGCATCGTGAATCTAGTGATCTCGTTGCTGATGGAATACGTTTTCGTCGACTACCTCGTTTTTAGCAAGTTACGTTACCGCTGGCACAACGTTGACAAATCGAGAAGAAAATTTCTCGCGTACGAACGCGATATGGCTCGTGACTTAAAATGGCCAATGATCTCCCAGGAACCTTTGCCAGAAGCGACACCGGATATTCTGATCCGTCAGAACGTTACCGAAATCAAGATCGAGAAACGAGTGCCCGATCCCTGTCACCCGGTCGACACCAGTTTCATGAACAGTCCCGTATGCCCTGGTTTTAAACAGTTTGGCTCGGCCAGGGAAGTTACCTTGAATCCTAGATCCCTGTTCAACGATCGCAGGAACACCGTGTCCATGCAAACGGTGCCCTGTTTCGAGGACAAGGACTCCGTGACGAAGCAGCCAAAATTGGAACTAACGGCGAAGAGGAGGCACAATTCCGAGTCGGAAAACGGGATAAATCGGTACGAGAAACCGTTCAAGAGCCACAGCACCAATCCGATCGCAACGTTACCTAGAAACACGGCCATGGCTCTTCAACCGCAAAAATTGAGGGATTTTAAGAACGCGTTGACTCATAAAAGCGAAGACCGATTGTCTCCTAGCACGCAAAGCGTCCTCGAACTCGACATACTTCCGTCGTAGAAGAGAATCCTAGCATTTCCTGGAATTCTAATCAACGTTGTCGCTATAGAAAGGTCAGTGCATTTCTGGTACCATGACAAAACTGCAAGCCTCTGGTAAACGATTTAAAAATCAGGTGACAAGGCACGATTCTCGGCACGATTTCCGTTTAGAATCGTTCACACAGTGCATTTAGAATGAGCTCGACGCGATCGACGAAAATTCTCCCCTTAACCCGAGCATCGACGTATCTTCGTGGGGTCCCTTTTGACCTCTGTCTTTCTTCGTCCTCCTACTTTTATTAGTATTCGAGCGTATCACTCTCTCGAGAAAGTATTACCGTTAGATTATTTATCTTAGATGATGAGAATTTTAACTCGCCCTGCCTAGGGAGGAAGCGTCTTCTTGTGGAAGACTTGTACCCTTGACGCGGGTCGATCAAACTAGATAGGTAGACACTATTTTTATTTCTTATTACCCCCTCGAATATTCTTCGCGCTACGAAACCGTCTCTTTTCCACTGCGATATCGAAGAAACACTTTATAATTTATAAACGAAATAAAAAGAAGCACACTGAATTCTTTTCTAACTGTAGGGAATTGTAGGGAAATGAATTGTAATGCCGTTTTCGCGACGAATAAATTCTGGTTTTTTTTTTTTTTTTTTTTTTTCTTTTACCTAAGGATTCGCGGTATCTAGTCTGATCTCGTTAGCTCGGAGCTAATTAGTTGCTACACGAAAACACGAAGAAGGGCGTTCGTTGACGAAGTCGACGATTATATTTCGTTACGCAATTCGTCGCGAAAGCAGGAGATTAGTTAGATTTCTTTTTCTTGTTTTCTGTTTTGGTGTGAAGAAAGGAATTTTGCAATTGTTATTCTAGTTTATCCCAACGTACGATACTTAAGCGAGCCTCGATGGCTGGATGTGTTAACGAATCGAGCAAACAGAAATTCAGTGGCTCGTGGTTACTTATCGTTGAAACGGGCAACGAGATCAATGTGTACTTATAAATACTTATACGCAATGGAAACACATACTTAAAAAAAGAAAAAAAATGCGTTGTTCTACTATTCGCGACGCTAAGCTTGCGTTGAGATATAGCGGTTGTCTAATAACAAAGTATGTTTTTAATGGAAAAGACTTGTTCTTTAGCACCCGCCATCCTATCAATCAACCTTCCTTGATAAACTGGACGTACAAATTAATTAAAATAACAATAATTCAGAGTGAAATTTCTATATTGTTCCTTTATACGTATGTAGAAAAAGTATTATCAACAAATATTATTTGTTAAAAAAATGATGACTGTTAAAAATTTTCTGAATAAACTTATCGTTTCGTCTGCGACGTGTTTACTTGAAAGGTCTTTCGTTTAGAAATAAATAAGTATACGATCGTTGTAAAATAAAAATCGAATAATTATTTAGCGCGAATACAAACGAATATCACACGCACTTAATTTACAAAATATTCACGTCGATGCTGTTCGTCGAGAACCTCGGTGATCGATGAAAGAAGTAATTATACGTACTTACAACAATCAACGCGCATCACGGTCGTTTCATTAAAAAAAAAATATATATATATATATATTTAAAAATCGATACGTTTCTTCAACAATTCTTCCTCTTCCTGACAGCATTCGATACCACATTCTTAAACATTTTATCGTTACAATATTTACATCGTTCTAGTACGCAATGGCTAAAATTCTGATCTCACGTTGCACCATACTAAATCTTCGACGGACGCATCTTTGGCCATTTACTAATCGTAAATCTTATGCATCCACTGGCAGTTCGTGTCACGAACTTTGTTTCATGCAAAGTTTCTGGCGTACAGAGAACAGTGTTCGCTTTTTAATCGCCTTCTGCTACGAATTGATCACGTACGTTATCCAATCGACCGTTTTAGCGACACGATGATAAATTCCTGGTTGACCTGGTTGGGCACACGAATATCCCGCCGAAACGATGCCTATCAAGTACCATCGTCCTGTCTTTTCCAACATTAATGGTCCTCCGCTGTCACCCTGTACAGAGAAGTTTTGAATTATATCAAAGAAACATCTGAATATTAAAGTCATAGTCATCATCGTAAATTTCACGCTGAGGAATATAGAAAGTCGCGTCGTATATTCCCACTAGCTGGTTGTAACAAATCCAAGATCGTTCCAGTTAGATTGGACGGAGACATTAATTTCCATGTTGTTTCATTGTTGGATCGTGTTACGCGCAATTAGCGTGGAACAAACGATGCCAGAATATTGTTATATGCCAGTGTGCTATATAGTTATGTTATGCTGGCATCGAGTTCATCCTCGAAATTGAAACGAATCCGTTGACGCTTTCTTCGATTCCAAAGCAATTATAACAAAGTAGATACTCACTTGGCAGGAATCTTTGCCCCCGCCGCGATAGCCAGCACACATCATCTCGTCGTAAATGACCACGTTGATGCCATTTGAACGATGCCACCTTTCGCACACTCGGTTGTCTATCACAGGCACATCCACTGCTTGAAGAGTCTTCGGACGCAATCTCGATCCTATTTATTTCATAATTACCAAAATCATATGTCGCATCGGCAAACCTTAACGTTTCTATCAAATAAAACCATTGTCTTATTTACCAGCCTGCAGTGCGCCCCATCCAGCAGCCCAACCATATTGACCCAAGAAGTCCTCGTTCTTTTCAGGCAGACATATGGGTGCTATGTGAGGCATATAGTGAACTGGCCGATCCAATCGAAGAACAGCAACGTCGAACCTTGATCAACAGCATTCTAGTTTCATAAATTTATTCCCTTGTAATATTAACGCGTTGAGGGATCGTGTCTACCTGTCAGCCTGAGGGGTAAACTTGAAGTAAGGATGGACACGTATCTCTCTGACACCAAAAGTGTAAGCTGGCAAGGATTCACTGGCTGAATTCACTACGTAGTCTCCTAGGGTAACCTGAACTTGACGAGCCGATGCCCTGGTAGAAACGTGAATCGTATTCGTATACTTGCTGGGAATAAAGTAAAAGTAGATTTTCTTCGATTCTCTACTCACTTGGCTACACAGTGTCCAGCAGTTACGACGTGGAATCGATTAACCAGGGTGCCTCCGCATCGACTGGATCCAATTCGAATATATGCCTGTGAAAGTAGAACATTTTCACTGTTTAAAAGGCTACACACGAGCCACGAAATGGTTCGACATCGATTCGTCAATGCAAATCTGACCTGCCATGGGAAACTGCCAAATCCTGCTTCGTCACCACCGACGATTCTTCTTTGAGCGGTTTGCTTCGAGACGGGTATTCCGCAGCCTGCAATCAAAACGATGTAGACATTTGCCTCTTTAACCGTCTATCGATTGTTGCAGAGTTAGTAGCAAAGGTAGATATTTTGAAACGTTCTACCGTCACTTCGACAACTAAACGCTAACACCTTGATAAGCACGCGTAATTTAGTATTACCGAATTAGACTTGGAGTAATTCAGTAAGACTGTTGCTAATTCCATTGATTTAATAAAAAATTCACCGCGTTTCAAAAGGTAACTCCTTATTCGATTAGACGAGACCGTTTTTCTTTTTCAGAGGAGACAGAAAGGACTAGTCCCTTGCGAATAGAGGAAACCGGAAGTGGCTACGAAACCCAGAGGATTCGCGTGACGAAAAGCTTAGGATTCGTTTTTATCGCGATCAGCATGCAAGTTCGATCGACGAACAAGACCGAGTATACGATTAAATTGGAGAAATTCAAGAGGAAATTAGGATAGATTGCTTAGCATGCAACGTGTGTATCCACGAATCGGGCTAAAGTTATCGAAGGAAACAACGAAGGCTCGTACTTTCGTGCTTCGAGGTGTGCAAACAGAGAAAGTAAAGACCATTCGACGACATGCCGAGGAAAGTGCAAGTGCTAAGGAGACGAGTAATTTGCAAGCAAAATACGTTTCGACATGCCGAAAGAAGAAAGTGCAAGTGTGTATTAGGATTTGTAAAACAGACTAAGTACCACCGTAAACACTAGACTGGAATTAAAGAGTTAGATCATCGAGGTTGATCTAATTCCTTAAGAGATCTAGCGACATGGAGTAAAGAAAAATAAGTGGATAAGGAAAAGGATAAGGATGATGGTGCCGAGGGGAACGTTCTGAAAGAATAAGAATACATGCGTGATCGATCATGCTAGTGCAAGAATCGGATTGCATGCTTCAGTAGGAAGGACTTACGATCATTATTGGCGGTCTCCGTGTAAGTATCCAACGGAAGTGGCTGAGATTGATCTCTAGGTGCATCAATCAGGTTATAATCAGAGCTACCTTTCGGTTCTCTTCGCTGACAACAAGCGAACATAATGCCACCGCAACTGCCGTCCAATAGGCCAGCGGACATCCAGCACATTAGAAAAAATTCGCAGCTTCGTCCGTCAGCGCACAACGTATCGTCACCCTTCCACAGCGGTCTTTTTTGTTGACGCGATTCTGCACAAAACAGGCCAAACTGTTCTTTCTTCTCCTTCCTTTCACCGGCACTTTACCCCTTATTATTATAGGATTTTTCGAACTGATAGACTATCAAGAAATGAAAGGGTTTCACTTACTCGTACTCGAAAGATAGCGATTTCATTTCGTCCCGAGTAGCTGAAAGATTACTCCAAGCCTAGCTTCAGAATACTTTGTGAAAAATAATCGAAGGAGAAATCGTGCAATCGCGAAGGGTTGAAGGAATACAAACAGGAAAGAACGTTTCATCTGTCGTAACGACGCTGACGGAAACAGGTCCGATGATGTCGTAATCGTTTCGACAGCTGGCCAAGGATATTGCACCCGGCTAATTAACCATTATTCGCGAATTACGAAATCGCCTTTTAACGGATCGGTATGCTCTTTTCTCGTGGACAACGTACCTGACTCTAACCTAAGGAAATCGTCACCCGTTTGCTTGCGATGATCTGAAACAATAATTCACGTTTTACTATAATGCTATTGACATTTGACAATAGAAAATCTATAACCACCGCGTTACCTCTGATGTCATCCTCGAAATCGGGCAAATGGTTGGACTGCTGAAAGAAGGAAGATGATGCGCTGCCAGCCACCGGTGGTGGAAAATCGTTATCGCGAAAGATCAATCGTGGTGTTCGATGACCCATCACTGGCCTGCTGTACTCCGAGATAGGACTCCTCCAAAGGGACTTTTGTTGCCTCCAGGATGGAAAACGTACACCAGGATGAACAGCGATGTTCCTTCCTATCGGAGGACCACCACCACCACCTCCAGCACTACCACCTTCGAAGAGATAACCAGCCGGACCGCTTGGAAATCGAACATATCGACGTCTGCGAGCTGAATTCGATGTCAAATCGGTCCGATTGGCATCGTTGCTTCGCGTTGTCACGTAACCAGCACTAAAGATCGTTTCTGACTTGCTGACGCTCGATCCTAAGCTCTCTGTTTGAACTCGATTCGAGGAGATTACGAGGAGTATTCCTAGGAGTAACCATTGGCACGAGGTAGCTGCACCCATCGTTTGCTGGAACAATAGTAAACGCACCGTCTAATTGTTTATCCGTTAAACATAATTAATGCCTAAAAGGTCACCGTTTCCGCACCATTCGTCTACCCTTATCCTTTACTCGAAGTAATATTTCTCTCGACCAGCATTATTTATCACAGAATCGTGTCTGCTTCGAAAACACCTCTTATCTCCCCGAATTTCACCGATGGCCTTTTTCACTTAAACTGTGCAAATTGTTAAACATTTGATCGTCCGATACGACGGTGTATCTCCAACTAAAGCAAACAAAGTGTACGAGGCAGGAGTTCCCTAGTTTGAACAACGTCGCTGCGAAGGGGGTAAAATAAATTCCTCGACAACGAGCAGAGAAAAACGAGCCCACAAAATTATTATATACCTTTACTGTTTTCACTTTTTAACGACTTATCAGGATTTTCACTCGGCGATCCACATTGATCCTTCGTCGATCGTTGGAATAAGTTTTTTGTTAAATCGAGAGGGAAACGTGGCTGAGGTTAACGAGCCATTGGAACACGCAACTGTGTTACAAATCAGCTTTGACACGAACCGCGTTCCTTTTCTTCTTTTTTAGCTAACGCGTCGAGAAATGTACCTTGAACTGCAATTAACGCGTTCACGGTTAGATCGCGTGTTTCCATGGACTATTTACTTTTCAAAGGAAATGGTTTAGCGTTATTCGTTGCTGCAACGTTGTAGGAAATTCGCACCCTTTAATCCAAAGAGTTCGGATAATTCGAAAATTGACCTACTCGTCTCCAGAAAGCCGGAAGAGAGTAGAAAACAAGTTCCTCGGTACGATCGGACGAATTCTTCTTGTTCAAGGGAACGAAAATATGTTGTTTGCGTCACGTCTCTCCGTAACGGGTGAAAGTAAAAGAAGCTCACCCGGAACCAGGTAACGCATCGATTATACGAGATTCATAATGGTACCGGCAGCATCCTCTTCGGCCA
Organism: Osmia lignaria lignaria; assembly: GCF_051020975.1. NCBI lineage: Eukaryota > Metazoa > Arthropoda > Insecta > Hymenoptera > Megachilidae > Osmia > Osmia lignaria. The sequence continues at coordinate 4,496,958 of NC_135038.1, forward strand.
ATTATCGGGAATATCAAGGAGAAATGAAAATACTAAATTTTTATGCCTCCAGTGTCCAGTCGATGGTTAGCCAACAGTTGTCCCAGCTGTATTAATCGCTGGTTCAACCGCGTTCAGGGCAATTTAACCGTTTCGTAACAGATTAAAAATCCATGTCCGAACAGACCTTCGTTGATTGGCTAAGCTGAATGGGATAGTTACCGGTTAAGCAGGAATTTCCAAAGCAAGTAACAGAAAGTTCGATGCACTTGAACGATAGTGAAAAAGAAAATTAAGATCTGAGCTTATAAAATTTTTCCTTGTTAAGGTCAAGATTCTAAATGAAAGTTTCTTTCAAAGGAGTGGTAGAATATACGTTCGTATAGAACGTCCTTGCAGGAATATCATGATCGTGGCAAGAGAATGGTTCGATGTGTTAGTAGGTCATTGGCTCTGTCGTGCAGATCGAGTAGAAGTGAAAGTGCACCTCTTGCATGTGCGACAGTGTGAAGTTCACGTTCATGCTGTGCCACCCGCTCCACCGGAAGTTACGAACCATCGACCATGTTCTTCTTCGACTCCTCCTTCTTCCTCTGGCTTCCCATTGTATCCCGTAGGGAGTTCTAATCTAACTCCCATAACGATTCGTACCGAGTGCAAATAGAAGACTCGATCGTGTCAATGGTGAAAATGTTGCAAGGATTTCAAGAACACAATCCTAAGAATATTGATTCGCGCGACAAGAAAAGTGAAACCCGGTAGAAAATGTATTCCAGTTTCTAACTGGATTTTAAAGTCACTAATCAACTTAATGCTGTTGCAGTCTCGATAATATTTTAATTATTGTTTTTCTCTCTATATAGGCACGTATAAGGTATGGAAGAAAGCGAAGGGAAAACGTCTCCGTTCTTTATACTTTGAAAGAAATTGAAACTTGTGATTCTGTTAGCTCGTTGCATGTCAAATGGCCAATTTCGAAACATAGAAAGTCGGACACGATTCGATGACATAAAAGCATCGTCAAATATTTATCACTCGTGGCGTATCAATTTTGGGTTTTTTTTAATGAAAACGGCTTCAACGAGTCGGACTTGATTGGCGGCGAGTTAACGATGTAGCTATCAAGAGAAGAAAATAGATAGAAAATCGTTCTTTCTTGAACTCAATCGAAGGAAAAGTAGCGTTGAACGGATAAAAAAAAAAAGGATGAAACAGTCGATGGAAGAGAATCTCAGCAGCGTTGCACGAACTTTCACCTTCCTACAACTAGCTTCACTCTATCGTACAGGCTGATGCTCGAAAGTACAGAGAATTTCTTCTCTCTCATCTTGATGTACGAGATAGACTCGCATAATTGTAGCTTCGTTTGCCAGCTGTTCGTGAAAGCCCACGTGCGTTGCCCGCGTATCCTGCCGCCTTTTTCTTTTTCCCGTTTTCATTCGTTCGTTCGTTCGTTTCTTCGGTACTGTTCGGTGTCAGCCGATTGGCGCCACACCGCAATCTACATCCCGAATTCCGTGTGAACCAACATTAAGAACGCGATCCATTACTTTCTCTGCAACACGGGCGCCGTTTACTTTCGCCGAAAGCTAACAGAGGAAAAAAAAAGCCAAAATAAGAAGACGGCACGCGTAAAATTTTTCATACGACCACGGTCTTGTTCCCTTTGTTCGATCGAAGCGTAACCATCGTGAACGGTACAGAAATTGTTTCTCGCTACTGTTTTATTTATTTATTTATTCTTGCCAGGTTTGAAGATATTTAAAGGAAAGTTGCAAGCATTTCATCGAACCTTGATCGTATTTCAGTTTATCCTCGATTCACTCTCGGGGAGAACTTTCTTCTTCGAAGAAAACACAGTTCAAAGAGTGACGAACCACCAATGCTTCGTTCCTTGGAAACGAAGAAAATAAAGTGTCTCTGCTGAATGATTTTCACGATGGACAGCTCAATTGTTGAAATGCTATTTCAGCAGAAATATCGAGTAACCCTTTAAGGCCATACGCAAGTTCGATCTTTTAATGGAAACCGGTTCGAAGAAATCTGTACGTCACAGGTTCTGCCTCTTTCTTGATCGTGGCCTTGAAAGAGCTACATTTCTTCGCGGTCTAGTTCACCGATACCCTTTCATCACGAACACTTTCCATTGTGTAACGAATTTTTCTCTCCTTTCCTGCGCTACACTCCCACCCTTAAATTCGCCCTGTTAACCCTCGACCGATCCTCCGTTCGTTCCCTTTTCTAAACAGAAGGAATCGATCGCAGAAACAATCTGCATTGTTACTTTCTAGGAGAGAAATTAATTCACGGTATTAAGTAGCGTAATACCAGTCGTGGCGCGAGATGAAAATGGAGAAAAAGTGTGTCGGATAACTCGTCCGTCCGATTGAATATTCATGAATGTCTACACGGTTTGCCGGAAAGTTTCAATGGTAAAGTACCGTTTAATTAGATCTCGAGGCATTATCGGTGAAGAGAAAAGAGTCGAGGCAAAAGCGTGGAATGCATAGTACTCTGCTATTTCATTATACTCGCTCATCGTCAGTGTTTAATAAACCCATTTATATTTCTTCGCTTTCAACACTTCTACAATGTTAGCGAAACGTTAGGTACGTAGGTATTTTTGTTCTTACGCATGGTTCACATCCGGAAGCCGTAAAGACTACGAATAACACTCCATGTATGGATGAAGAAGAACGTTAGATGGAACGACACACGTCTCTCGTGTCACGTCGTTTCCTTTCAAACTTGTATCGAATACTAGTGTTACGTAAAGGAGGAGTGGTGTTTAGGCAATCGGTAGAATGGTACCGAAGCGTGCATCCTTAATGTCTTGTCCCCTTGCTCGTGTCTCGTTTTGGAAAAGAACGGAAGTACTTTCACTGGCTACGAGGTCGGAAAGTTGAGCATTTCGATAACCACTGCCAATTCGCCACGAGAAATCTCACTTTTTCTCTGTCGATCTTCTTGCTTGCTTGCTTGCTTGCTTGCTTAATATATATCTAAGAACGCTTTCTTGATTCCGGACTCTTTGGAAGTACCTTTTTTAATCGACCAGAAGATATTCTTGTTCGATACTGTTTGATTTATCTATACAATAAAATGGATAAATGGAATCTCGTATAAATTAGTGGATAAAGTATCGCGATCGTAAATGGAACCCGTTGGTGCAATGTTTCTATCCATTAATTTACCATCGATGGAAACTGGAATCTAGGCAAAGGTTGCGAGGAAGACCGGCAATTTATACCGGCTAGTAATAGCTACTTTAGTCGGCTGTTAGAATCAGTAGTTTCATTTGCCTATCTTGTCTCGTGCACCATGGTGGACAGGTTAGAAAGGCTTTCTTTTAAAAGCTAATCCGAACCTTCTCACTTTCACTCGATTTTTCCAATCGTCATGCCTCCAGTATTCTATTACAATATCTGGTGCACCAAGTTTGGTAAAAAAAAAAAAAACGCGTTACCTTTATTATCGTTTAGTAGAACTTGAAATTTTCGAACTTTCTTACAACATTTCTTTCCCCGAATTTCCACTTACCGCTCTCTCTGTCGAACGAAGACAATCCAGTTTTTCCAAATTTCTTCCAAGAGATCCTTCAGAAGGAACTCCTTAAGTCTCCACCACTCTCTCTTCTTCTTCCTCTTTTTCTTCCGCGTCGATCCTGAACAGTCCTCACCACCATAACACAACAAACACCAAGTATTTTTTTAGCCGCGATTCTCACTCGATTTTCGCCCAATAATTAAACTGAATCAACTCGGACGTTTACCAACATTCTGTCACAGCCACCAAAAACCCCTTAAAACGACGCTCTTCTTTACACTTTGATCATTTTTGTTTTCTTCAGCGAGGCGAGCCGAGTTTCTACTTTCTTTCCCATAGAAAGAAAGAACAAAAATGATCTTACGAAGAAACAGTTACTTCTCAAAAATTCCCCATCGAGTCCGTTGATTCAGATTGAAAATAAATACGGTTCAACTTTCAAGCTGAATGCGTCCTCTCCTCGAGATCCAATGTTTCTTCGCGTTGACGTTCTTGATGGTTGGCAAATATTTTGAAACACGTGGTGTTGGTACGAACGCGATCAACCAGAGGATCTATCGAAAGTTGAAGGAAGATCCTCGCACGATGGAGGGCTTACACCATGTCTATCCTCCCGTCTCGAGGAGCCCAGGTCGCCTGCTCGTCGTTGAACCACCGTCCGCTACCTCGGCTCTCACTTTCTCCGCCGAGTAGTTTCATTTCGGAAGGTAAAACTCTCTCGTGTGTCCCCACCAGCTTTACACCGGCTGCCTCGCTCTTCTCTCTGTCTCCGAGAACAGAAAAATCGACCGATCGAAAGGATACCATCGTCCTTCCATCGACGTCTCGTTTTCTTCTTTCTCCTCTTCTTCTTTGCTCGACAGAATTTCTCAACTGAATTTCATCGCTTCGATCGCTTCTGAAAAGAAATCATACAGTACGTTGGAGAACATTCAGAATGTTATAAAAGTCCAGCAAGTAAGAAAAAGTAGGAATCACCCCTTGTCGCGTTTTCTTCTTTCTCAGCTGGATTCGACGCGGTATGTTAATAAAGGATGTCAAGGGAAAGAAAATGAAGTAAATCGAATGTAAGAAGTAGCAACTTTGGGATGGCTAAGAAAATGCTGTTCCATTAAAGTAGAAGTAGAAGCAAGAAGAAAGTTTAGATGATTATTTTTCAAGCGGGTGGAAAGTTCCACGTTAAATTGACAATGGCGTGGACAAACGACGCATAAGACGGCCCATTATGAACCCAATCTTCCAGCAGGCTGCTTTTTTATTCTATCCTACTTAAATTTTCTGACGCCGAGTAAAAAGTTCCGCCAACGAATCTTAACGACGCGATGCGACGCGTCGCGTCCTGACGATCCCTCCAGTACCACGGATTTCCTTTAATATTCATCAACAGCATACTTTATCCGAGACTGTATAAGAGAATTTTTCATCGCGATTTCGTTCACGTTCGATCTGATTCGAACTGTTGCAAGTGTTCATTTTTATTCGAGGTGATTTGGAGTTTGAACTTTTTCTTGTTTTCCTATCGACAAAGAACAATTAACTTGCCGTTTCGACGGTGATTTTGCACGGTTTGCTCGTTCCTTCGAGCAGCTGGTAGGAAACGATTTCGAGCAATTAACGACGACCATTAATTCCCCAGGAAAAAAAAATAAACGCCGGCCATTGTGCCTCTGAACAAGAGCATGAAGAGAAAACTGTACGAGCTCGATCGTCAGCGGGCATATTCGATTAACGATTACGACACAGACTGTAAACTGATAGACTATAGGCGAAGAGGATTCGCGCGAAAGAAATCGCTATCTAATGAAACCATGTATGGACACTTGGAAAGTATCCAGGTATAGGTGGCACGTACAAAATATGGAATACAAAAATGTGTGTTGCTGAAACGCGCGATAATTAACGCGAATTCGTCTTACTTCCGACAAAATATTCTGTTTAAAACACTGTAGTTCCGTTCAATTGTTTAACCAGAGGAGAAAGTTGTTGCCAAACTCGAAGTGAACGTCAAGGATCCTCTTGAAAGCTTCCAAATCTCTCGTGACTCAGAATCTTACGATTCACGACACATGTAATGAAGATCAACACGAATACCAGTCGTAAATACACTTTTCATTCGAATTTTGCAATTTCACCACCGCATGTGATCGATCCTCTATCGATCGAGACTCGCGTCATTTTTGCTCGCGTAATATCCTTCGACAAATGTTTTCTCACACGTAACCCTATCGGAACGTTCGTATCCGTTTCGGTGATAAAGCTGTCTAAAAATACCTGGAACGATTACAACAGAGAATTCATGGAATTCGCTAATTAATTTATCCGACGCTGACTCTGATCGCATTCTTCGCGAGCCGCGAGTATTTCGATACGAAGGATAAAGTGTATATCCTTTTGTTCTTGTAATTAACAAGAAACTCGAGAAATTCTTTCTTTGTCGTTCAGCTTGTTCATTCAAACAGCTGTGTGATTTGTAATTCGATCAGAATGAAAAAATAAAATTTGTGGGCGAAGAGGATCGCCTGGCGTGACAACGTGTTACGAGAGAGCGTGTATATCGATGAAGAAAGTAAGAGCGTTCCTCGAGAAGGAAGTTGTGAATTTAGGTGAGCTTGTTTGAAAGAACCGAGCGAAAGCGTTTCTAGATAAAATTCTGAACGTGCTGCGCCTACGACAGTGTTTCTTCTCGTTCCTTATCCATCATCATCTTCGCTTCCTTGCCTCTCCGACTTCATCCTCCTCTTTGTCCGTTTCCTAGATCATCAGAAAAAGTTTCGTACACTTTTTCTAGGTTGCCAAGCGTTACGTGAATGTCAGACGCTACTAACCGAGGCTAGAGAACCGATTCGTAATTGGGTCTGTTCGTGAGAATTCTCACTTCCTCATCCAGCCTCTCAGTGTCAACTTAAATTCTCGCTAATTATAATCGTGGAATTCATTTTTCTCGTGTCACATTTGTCTCATTGTTTCTTGCTTGAATAGAAAAGCTGAGAATTAATTATATTTTCCTCGAAGAAACCTAGTTTTCTCATCCATTTTCCGCTACTCGCACGGTATAAAATGAAATTGATAACGAAGACGACGATAGATTTGGAACGTTTAAACCTAATGAAAGATTTGTTCGATTAACGCACGGTTCAATTGCAACACGCAAATGAAAAAAACTGGGTCGAAGCTGGAAACAACGATCGCTGGATCGCTAGTGCACCTTTTATTTATCTAGACGAGTCTGCGGCACACCGCCCAGAGTCGTTAGAGCATAACTTTCTCCGTGTACTGGAAAGTCTAATATTTCCTTCGCGATCCTCCTCAATAAACATTCACAAGGTATCTACTGATCAATTTTTATTCGATAAATCATCAAGTGTTTGATCCCTTAACCTACTCCAAAACATGGATTTAATTTCTCCTAACGATCGTAATTAACAATCCACGTTGGATACTATCTTGATTCCTTTTCTTTTTAAATAATTTTGCAAACAATGCATACCGCAATTCTAACGCAATCTCTTGGTATGTGTATTTCAAATTTCACTGGCAATGAATGGGTGCTGGCCCCGTCTATTGTGACGAGAATTGCTGTAAAATCGGTGAATAAACATGTAGAAAATTTAAATGGGAAAGTGTTATGATCGTCACGTTTAGCGTGACATCACGAAAAGAATGAAAACAAAATCGATGTGACATCACGAAGCAATAGGGATGATGTCACATAGGTGGTCGAATATGTCCTTGCAATAATATTATATTCGATTTGCATCGATGCATGCGGAATTAATTACTTCGCGAGTAGCGCCGTTATCGAGAAGCCGTTTTGGCAATCGAAATCGAAGCTACGACACACTTGTTAGCTGTGTAATTATTTACCCCTTTTTGATCTACGATAAATAATGTCATGAAAATTAATAATTGTAAATGAAACAACCGAAAGGACGTAAGTTATAACGCTTCCAAAGCAATTTACATGGATTGATAAATCCAAAGTCTCTGACGTGCATAACAATGTTGTAAAACGCGTAATCCGGTTTACGCGACCCAGCCCTCCACCAGCAATTTGACGGCCCCGCCAGAACGAGGCCGTATATGTAATATGACAAGGCTGAGCTCGAGATACTGACTGACAATGAGTAATGGAGTAAGTACTTACTTACTTACTTACCATCTTGTACGTATTACCAACAGTTGCCAAAAGCTTCAACAATTTCATCTTCTCTCCGTTAGATGACATCACTCGGGAGTTTAAGGGTACAAAATTTGAAAAGCAAATTTATCTTCAAAGAAATTATTAATTACTAACATTTTCAAATCATCAAACTTGTAAGGATCGATGTACTAAAGAAAAAAAATTAACTTCTAGTAGATATGTAAACCCAAAAACTGTAATAACCAAGTCCCATACTTGTAGTTCCTTTTATTACAGCTAAACAGGGTTCCTTGGTCAAGCTGAAAATTTTAAGAAAATTAAAATGTGATAATCGCAAACCTATTCCAGCATAGTATGTAAAATACCCTTCTGTTGATATCTTACGTGTAAACGAGCCCCAACTTTCTCAAGCACACGACCGTCACTGCTTACTCCTCTTACTTTCTCCTCTGGGTCGCATGAAAAGTAGGTCTCGAAAACGATTGAGCAATCTTTTAAAGACCTTGCCATTCAATTTGCCAGCCGATGTCTCCGTTGTCTGCTCTTCCTTTAAATCTAAATCATCCTAATCTCGTCAATATTTCAATCCTCAACAAAACCATCTCTCTCTAACTTTCTTCGGTTAAAATACCTGGATGATCCAAACTAAAGATACCAGTGTAACTCCAGCCAGTTACATAATCCATATATTAGAAAGAATTTAGTAAAAGTTACGCCGATAGCTGTGACATATTCGAGGTGCTTTATAGAGAAAGTGAACGATATGTTACTTGCACTGGAGTTTACAATAAACTTGAAAGGATAAAGTTTGCAAGTAAAGAGAAATAAGCAAAAGACACACCGTGTGGCGGATCTTGTACGTATTATCCACTTTCTAATCGATACATGACATTGTCCGTGAAGGGTAACACGGTGCCCTGGTCCAGTTTACTCGTGGACATTGATTCCCCGTTCGATCACTCTGCTGGAACAAGATCCACGCTAGACTGCATCCACTGCCGAGGATGCGATGGATCCTCTCGGCTCGCGGTCGCTCTTGCATCTTACTTTCGATGCTTTCGAATCAACCTCAGCTCGTTTTCATCGGCGAAAGTGAACGGAACGCGATGTTTCTAATTGGCACATCGGCATTTCGAGGCTCGATGGTAATCAATATCACGAACGAGAACGTCTATGTCGTTCTATAAATCCTCGCGATAAGTTTGCGACGGTAAGGGAGAAAGATTGCTCGGTGAAAAATTAATGAAAGAAAGGACAAGAGGGAAAGAGAACGGGGGAAAGAAATGAAAGGGCGTTTTACCTTCAACCTGTCGACTGCCGTGAGACCTCGATGCTTGAATTTCATCTAGTTAAATAGATGAAAATTTAATGTCACGAAAGTTACTTAAGTTCCTTAATACCGTTTATAGTTCAGAGTATGTACCCTGACTCTAAGAGGCGTAGGGTTCGCACTCATAAGGGAGTTTCTTGATGGAAAACAAAAAGAACAAAAAATGAAGAAAACGGTCCGACTAATTCGAATTAGGCATGGCTGTTTCTACTAACAATAAGACTACCGAATTGATTTCACAAGATTCTTTTGTTTTCTAAAATTATACACAACCATTTGTTAATGATGGTTTCAGAATAATTGGTACAACTATTACAGGGGAAAGAACATGATCGTAAGTATCAGAAGCGTAAACGAGAGTGTTTCGCATTTTCCAGTTCGTTTAATTATCGCGAACGAACCACAGTGATTCGAAACCGTTCGAGCCACTAGCACTTGGCACAAGAAACTAAACGATACTGTTATCGTCATAGGGATTCCGGGATAAAATTGTACGCGTTAAAGACCGCCCACCTATTCGCACAAATAAAGAAACAAATGGAATAATCGAATCCAAACTCACCCCGTTCGATCGTGACGGAAACTTGTTGCGTCTTTTCAAGACACATAACGTAAAATGGAAACGAAACGGAAAACACGATTGAAACTCGATATTAATGCGACGAGCAAAGAGAAACGAAAGCGATTAAAGAAGAAACAAGAGAAACCTCTTAAAACGTATTATCTCTACGGCGCGGCGGTAAAAATTCAAAGGCAAGGTTAAATAATAATCGCGAAGCGACGTTAAATAAAAAGATAAAAGAGGATAGAAGGCTCGAGAGAAACGACAAGTAGATAAAACGCCGAAAGAAAGAAAAATTTCCCAGTGGGCTGATCTAACACCGACCTATACTACTGACAAGTTAACGAAACTTTAGCAAAAATAATTACATCGTAACACGTGTTAAACTGCCTGAAAAACACGTGCTTCTTTTTCCCCGTGAGACAATCGAGGTGATTTCAAAATCTAAATTACGACATTTTTCAAAAAACTAAATAGTGAAAAGAAAAGAGTATAGTAAAGTAAAGAACGAAAATGCGTCAATTGAAGCTTATATTTTCGTCTTCAGCGTGTCTGATCGACTTCACTCGAAATTTTGTACACTATTTAACTCGATTAAGAACAATGAATCATTAAAACAGAGAACCTAGTTAGAAAATCGAAACGTGTTCACACTCAAATGTCTCGCGTCTCTCGTTCGCTATTTTCTTCTCATCTTCTCGTCGCTATTTTCGTTTCGTTTCGTTTGCAGGAGAAATAGTCAACGAGTCGTCGTACGTGTCTGTAAAGGAAGAAAAAACATCTGCAAGTGTGTGACTATTTCTCTGAAGAAATGATTATTAAAAACTCAAAGAAGATTATCTCTTTGTGGGAGAAATTTTTACTGGAGCAATTGCAACCCTTCAAAAATAGAAATAGAAACAGAAAGAAACGTGCCCCTTTATACGGCCACGTACGTACATTTCTCTAACAAACATTGAGAAAAAAAATGATCTAATCGTATTTTAATTAAAAAGATAAAGAGATTCTTACCAACGAAACGATAGTCTTAGGACAGAAGAACAAGATCGTTTCCATTACTCGCGTCGTTGTCTCGATCGAGATTAACGTGATTAACTTGATCCATGAAATTTAGAACAGCGCTGAATCGATTTACAGAAGATACAGTTCGATAATCCAAAGGTGAACGTTTGCCGTATCGACTACCCAGAAAGAACCGGTCCATTCTTGGCACCACTTCCACCAATTTTGGTAAATATTCGCTGCTCTTTTGGAAATTTTGACTACGTCCGTACCTGCTCCCCGACACGAACAAAGAATCTACGAACACAGCAACAGCAAACAATTAACATAAAGCATGCGTTCATTTATTAAATCGCACAGTATCGTCCCAGATGTATTAATCCTGACCAATGCGAGCATAATTAATGAACGAACGTTCCATTCCAACAACTTTCATACTTCCCTCACCGTGTAGTATTTAACGTGATCTAATTTTCAGTTAACAAACTGCTACTTTTCTTTTGTCATGCGAGCATGGGAAATAAACAACTAATTGCTTCAAAGGACATCGATAAAGTAACAATTATTAACATGGATCAACGAACATTAATTGTTTGTTGAAACGAGAGGCAGGGGAAGAGAGGCGAGAGAATGCTGAAGAAAGAATAGTATTTCTCGTAGGGAAATTTCTTTAATTGGAAGCGTGACTAAAGGGAATGAAAGAAGAATGGTAAATTATCACGACGTGTCGAATGCGACAAAAGAGGGTGTATTTATCAAAAGTTACGTTTAGTACAAATGGATCGTATTCCCAGCGAAGAGATCGTGTAACCGGCAACTGGAAACTAATTGAAGACGACACTGACCATTCGGCCGCTAAACGACCGCAACGTTTCTGATTGCGAGCTAAATGAAAATGAAAGAGAAGAAAATTGATCAAGAGCTTCGAGTTCTCGTGGGTTACTTTTATGAATAACCCACTTCTAACGTGTTAACGCGTGAAACCTTGAAATGTTGTTTGCATTTAAAGGTTCGTCCTCTTGTAAATTATTCTGCAAATTAAGCAAATGGATTTATTTGGTTTATGTCCTCATCCTGTGACAGTTATAGTCCTTTTTATGTCACACGAACGTGAAACAACGGAAGAAGAATACCCTATGAATCTTGAAGCACCCCTATTTTTATACTTGCAATACTCTTTTTTTTCTTCAAATGTATTTCAACCAATTCTTTTTCCAAGTACAAAATTTGAAATCTAGCGAAGTGAAAATATTAATTGAAGTTAAAGAAATGATTCTATCTTGAACCGATGTTTATTGGTTAACAAAATAATAGTTAGCAATTTGTTAACTGAAACATTCAATAATTTTTCATTTAGAAAGAATTAGCGACTCACCTGCACGTGGTTCCTGTCGTTTACCATATCGTCCGATGTAGAAGTTTGGCTGGGAAGCGACCAGGGTTAAAACCGCACACGCGATCCATAAACACGTTACGATCTCGACGCTACCGAAACACGGTATCAACTGAATCTTTCTTCCTCGCGGAAACATTATTTCTCCTGCAAGCATAATTTTCAAATTTTTAAGCACCCGTACCATTCATTAGGTTAATTTTCTAAAATACTAGAATGTCGATTTACTTGAAATAAACTTGATGAAAATTATTTTCCTGGTAAGATCTTCAACTTTGTCTAACTTCCTGCAAATTATCACAGGATTCGATCGTCGACTAAAATTTCGTCAATTAAAGAAATACTCGTTCAACCTTCTAATTTCTATTTCCACGATCACGAACAACTTCACTGGAAGAATCAAATCATTTTCAACAGCAACGTGATCGATCACAGTGATCAAAACGAGACCTGATACGCGTTTTGATAATGAAAAAATATCGAAACACTGGTGAAGCAACACGTAAGAGCAACTGCGATGTACCACGATCCGTGAAACGCTTTATATAGTCTCTCCCAGCCACCCACGAAGCATTCAAGCGACCCTTACCGGCGACCAATCGCAAAACAGCACCTCGTACCCTCTCCTTGCTGACCCCCGAAGAGTTTTCTTCTCTTTTCAAAACACCTACAATAAAATCGCGGGACACCGTTCCTGCACGAAACTGCACCCTTCTGTGCAATCATTTTCGATCGATCTTTAGACCATGAAAAGTTTAGTTAATTAAAAACAGAGATGAAATCCTCTGAATATTTTATTCAATTTCGATTTTATCCTTGTATTTTTTTATTCTCAACAAGTTTTCATCGAATTCTTCACGAGGCTCAACAATTATTGGAACTTGATGAGTTTAATCGTGATACAGCTCTGATTTAAAGGTACAGACGTCTTGTTTATTCTCCTCCAACAATTTGTTTCAATACCAATCAATCGGACGCGAATCTGACAAAAAATTAGAGCTGTTATTTGTCTAAATTTCACTTACTTTGACAAGAATATTGAATCGAAGAAGAGTTCGATTTCCCAGGTTTTCCAACGGCCCGATCGGGAATCTACCGAGTGATGTGCTCGTAAAACGCCACGACGTAAAAAGGAAATGACCAGAGAATCTTCCGGGTTTCGCATGATACTCGTGCTTTTTATTCGCTGACCATCGTCAACTCGATTTTAATGACCCGGAAAGCTTCATCCATATCCGGTCTCTTGCATCTCGCGAAGCAATAAGTTCATTCACAATTCATGTGCAAGAAAATGCATCGATAGTTTCTGAAATTAATTTTACTGTTGGTTACTTGTCTAGAAAATAAATCCACTTTAATTCAATGTTTTAGTAACCATGAAGTATTCCTACTTACTTCTCAAAGTATCGCGATGTCGACCATCAATTTAATTATTCACAGTTTTATAAAAATGTTACCGTAACAAACAATTCTACCTAGATTTTGTACTGTTTTTACAAGAAATCAAAGAAGAAAGGAAGTCAATAGTAGAAATAATGAAGAATTAAGAATAAGCCAGGTTGACGGATTAGACAATTGCTGGCACGAGACAATTTCGTTAAGTTTCCAATGTCTTGGTCGATTAAGGTCTCTTTGTTCGAACCTTCTTGGACACTAGGTAGATCCGTATCTGGTTGTTCCACTCGTTCGAAATAGAATTCAGCGAGTAATTAAAGTGACTTTCCATCCGAAAAAAAGAAAGAGCGAGAGAAGGAACTGTTAGCAACCCTTGCTTCTCGACCGCTTTCATAATTTCTGGACGTTTAGAATCTTGTTCTGACTTAAAAAACGTTGTAACAATGGTACCAACGAAATTGATTAAACATGTTTGGCGACAGTATATCTCTGTATCATCTCTGTACCTATACAGAAATGAATTTTCAAATTTAATGAATGATAGTCTAAAGAAATGACATTTTTTGTAAAATGAATAATCCGTACTCTTGTAAATTAATTCAAAACAACTGATTAATTATTCAACGACCCAACAACGAGAAGAAACTGAAAGGTTCGCTGACATTGCATACTTACTACTCACCCCTTTAACGAAGAAAAATGAAGAACGCTAGGACATCGTGTCATACATAAAAATACATTTTAAAAAAATACTGATCGAAGCTCCTTTTCGAAGACAGTTAAAAATAATAAACTTTTACGAAATGTGGTATATTGATTTATGATTTAAAATTTTTTAAAAACACCTAAAATCGCGGTACAAGAAATCTAAATTAAAATAGCAATATTTATATATACGAGAATAAAATGTTCTCTTCTTCTCCCATTGAACGTATGTGTAACACACGCGTAGTGAGGTGTAAGTAAAAAGGAACACGTCTTTACTGACAGTGATAATCTTTATTAAATAAACTCCGCAAAGAAATTAGAAGACGATTATACTTATTGTGCCCTCTTCATATGCCCCTGATTTCATCCTGGGGTGTCAGGGACCCCGCTGCGCCAAAGACGACCTTTGGATACCGACCTGATATCTCGTGGGGTGTCAGGGACCCCGTTGCGACAGAGCTCTGCATACCGACCTGATATCATCTTGGGGTATCAGGGACCCCGAACACCGGTCACTCTCTCTGCATACCGACACGATCCCCCTGTGGCTGGGGGGTTTAGAATACAGCCACGGTATCCCCTGCCTGTCGTAAGAGGCGACTAAAAGGGGGTTGTAATGGAGCGAGGTAGTATGATGTAAAAGTAAGGATAAGAAACAGAAGAAAAAGTACAACGAATGTGTGAAGTACGTATCATTTTCATTGTTTGTGAGTGAATAATTTCTTAATTATTTACAAGTTCATTTTATAATAAATAATTGTAGTGCGCATACGCTACAGATGCGGTCGTACCCATCACTACTCCGAACAAGCGAGTTTCACGATTTGTTCGTTTTTCGTTCTTATATTTCGCTAGATCCGGTCAAACCCATCACTACTCCGAACAAGCGAGTTTCACGATTTGTTCGTTTTTCGTTCTTATATTTCGCTAGATCCGGTCAAACCCATCACTACCCCGAACAAGCGAGTTTCACGATTTGTTCATTTTTCGTTCTTATATTTCGCTAGATCCGGTCAAACCCATCACTACCCCGAACAAGTAAGTTCCACGATTTGTTCGTTTTTAGGTCTTATATTTCGCTACTTGTTTCGGGGTCCCTGAAACCCCAGATACCATAATGTCGGTATACAAAGAGAGCCATTGGCACTTTGGGGTCTCCGAAACCCCAGATACCACAATGTCGGTATGTAAAGGGAGTCATTGGTGCTTTGGGGTCTCCGAAACCCCAGATACCATAATGTCGGTATGCAAAGGGAGTCATTGGTGCTTTGGGGTCTCCGAAACCCCAGATACCATAATGTCGGTATGCAAAGGGAGTCATTGGTGCTTTGGGGTCTTCGAAACCCCAGATACCATAATGTCGGTATGCAGTGATAGTCATCTGTGCTTCGGGGTCCCTGACACCCCGGATAATATCAGGACCGTATGAAGAGGGCACAAACAGTATAATTTTTTTCCAGAGTTTATTTAATTTACTTCAATCATTTTTTTTTGTTTATTAAATAAGATCATCGAAGGGGAATAACATTTATGATTATATCCCGCTTCTGGGTCTCAGCCGAGGACCCCATTTATTTTACTTTATCCAGTTATTTATATAATTTTATCGCTCATTATTGGCCAAGGGCATCTCAGTATCCCTTACATCCCTGCATTCCTTCCATCCCAGCATTCGTTACACTCCTGCAACTCTTAAATACCTTTTTTTTTTTTTTTATTTTTAACGTGGTGGAAATCTTCAGAAAGACACCTTCAGCCCCCCTGGGGAGGGGCCGAAGGTAGTGTGGGATTTTTACCCACTAAAACCACCACGGTGACCAGCACTAGGGCGATAGGGAGGGTCCTTTTTCCCTCCGCCATGTGCCAAACTCCGCCGACATCGGGGGCCACACCCGATGCCGGCACTCCTCGGACCGCGTGCAGTGGAGACCAGGGCCCCAGCCCCGGACCCCTGCGGAATTCCTTTGCATCCCTCGTTCCGTTACATCCCTTTATTCTTTTCATCCCTACATTTCTTACAGCTCTTCATTCTTTTCATCCCTATATTCTTTTCAACCCTATATTCTTTTCATCCCTGCATTCCTTACAGCTCTTCATCCTTTAAATTTAGATTCTTATCATCCCTACATTCCTTACATCTCTTCATCCCTTAAATCTCTACACTCTTTCCATCCCTACGCTCTTTTCATCCCTACACTCTTTTCATCCCTACATTCTTTTCGTTCCTACATTCTTTTTACCCCTATAGTCTCTTCATCCCTACATTCTTTTCATCCCTACATTCCTTTCATCCCTACATTCTTTTACAACTCTTCATCCCTTAAATCCCTACATTCTTATCATCCCTACATTCTTTCCATCCCTACACTCTTTTCATCCCTTCTTTCCTTTCATCCCTACATTCCTTACAACTCTGCATCCCTTATAAATAAATTTCAAAAAACAGCGCCCCCTAGCGGCAAAAATGTGGACTAAAATTTCGGTGTCGAATCAGCGCCCTCTGGTTTCAAAAAAAGGAACTATATCATGCTCAATTTCTGGCCCTCTAGCGGCAAAAATGTGAACTAAAATTTCGATGTCGAATCAGCGCCCTCTGGTTTCGAAAAAAGGAACTATATCATGCTCGATTTCTGGCCCTCTGGTGGCAAAAATGTGAACTAAAATTTCGATGTCGAATCAGCGCCCTCTGGTTTCGAAAAAAGGAACTATATCATGCTCGATTTCTGGCCCTCTGGCGGCAAAAATGTGAACTAAAATTTCGAGGTCGAATCAGCGCCCTCTGGTGGCGAAAAGGGGAACTAAATTTGTATTTAATCGCAGGCCTTATAGCCGCAAAAATTTCAACTCAATTTCAGGGAGGTACTGGGATGTGTGGAATGCAGGAATACAAGTGATACAAGGATGTAAAGGAGACAGACATATAAGGGATGCAGGGATGTAAGGGATGTTGGGATATAAAGAAGGCAGGAATGTGAGGAATGCAGAGATGTAAGGGATGTAGAGATGTGAGGAATACAGAGATGTAAGGGATAAACAGATGTAAGGAATGTAGGGATATAAGGGATGAAGCGATGTAAGGAATGTAGGGGTGAAAAGAATGTAGGGATGAAAGGAATACAGAGATGTGAGGGATGCAGAGATGTTAGGAATACTGTGATGTAGGGAATGCAGTGATATAAGGGTGCAGAGATATAGTGAAATCAGATATATAAAGGGTGCAGACGGCAGTAATAAAATCAACACGTTCGTCCTTTTAAGGAGTTTATTCAATAAGCTAAGAAGATAATTACAGCAAATTAACTGAACGCAGAAAATAAAGTAATGGTATACACATATGTAAGTACCGACACGATAACATCTTGGGGTGTTAGGGACCCCGAAGTACCCGTAATACTCTTTGCATACTGCATTATGGTATCCGGGGTGTCAGGGACCCCGATGCATCTGTGGCACTCTCTGCATACTGATATTATGGCATCGGGGTGTTAGGGACCCCTGGCGACTCTCTCTGCATACCGACATGTCATCTTGGGGTGTCTAGGACCCCGCCGGTCACGTGTCGTTAAGTTGTCATGTAGTTTCCACCGTTTCTGTATAGATGGCGCTAGGATCGAATTTTTAAAATAATAATGGCGGTCTTTTTAAAATACAAATTTGTCAAACGTTTATTTTGATAGTTCTTCAGTTTCGTGTTAATTTTCTACATCGTGTTGACTTACATACATACTGTAATTATTTGTAAATACATTTTACAGCTATTGAAAAAACTTATTACACATTTCTTTGATAACTGTAATTAGTCATTTAAGTCATAGTTTACTAGGCACACGCTGAAAGTTCTGTCAACAGTGCTCTCAATTCTATTTTTCAACTTCTATCGCAGTCCTTTTAACAATTACTTAATTCTGTAAAGTAACAGTAACTGTAATTTAAATAATAATTCTAAAAGAAAGTATTAGCCGTTGTGTTCTTATTCATTATATTCTTCTTGCTTAGTAGCAAAAAGATAACCTAAGGTGCTAACCATGAATGTAACGTTAATCAGAATTCCACAATACGTACGTGGTAATATCTTAAATTATCGAAATGTAAGTTAAAATGTACAAAGTTCTTATATGCTATTTAGAAAAAACATTATTCATCTATTTTCATCGCCTGATATAAATGGTCTTTACTTAGTTTCTACAAAATTTTAAATGAAATCGCAGATTTTATTATGTTTTTATTCCAGTAATTATTATTATTATGTCATTTCAGATCAGATGTTATTCTGAAAAGAAGGACAGTGACAAAGAGATACCTACAAATCCATTAAAAGAGTATTACAGTGCAAATCAACAAACAGAAAATGGTCTTATATATGATAATAAACCTTTTAAGTATACCTGTATAGCTGGTAAAAAATATGCATGGTGTTTATGCGGTCAAAGTCATAGTCAACCATTCTGTGATGGTACTCATAAGAATCAATTTTTGAAAATTAAACAAAGGCCTATACATTTTACCGTAACTGAAACTAAATCTTATTGGCTTTGTAATTGTAAACAAACATCAAATAGACCTTTCTGCGATGGTACACATTTAAGGCCAGATATACAGGAAAAGAAATAAGAAAATTTGTAAAAAATTATGTGATTGTATAGAGTGTATGTACCAATATTATACTGTACATTTTTTTTCTTCAGTAAAGTTTTACTACCAAAGCTATGTCTTATTCTTTCATAGAACCTACCAAATATTTTAATTTTTCCTAATAGCTAAGGGTATGTACATTTGTAACATCTTTTTTTTTACACTTTCTATTGAATAGAAACGCGCCTTAAATGATCTAGAAGCTGACTTCACTTTAAACACGTTTAAATTTTAAACCTCGTTAAATAATGTGCGCATAACCATCAATAACCATTCTTACAGTAAATAGAATGTAATAACAGTTGTAAAAATTTTTGCTGAAACAATTACATGAAGCAAACTTTAATCTTTGAAAAGTATTAATTGAACCCATCATGAAATCTGTGTAAGTTACGTTGTTTTATTTTCGAGTAATTTAATATATTTTCAGATTGTGTCTACTTAAATTAAAGTACGTTTTATTGACGATATTAATACATATAAGAGATAATGATGTGTAATAATAATATCATTATTATTTTAATTTCGGTAGGTATTCGAAACCACCTGTTGTGTCACGTAAAGTTGCAAGTCGACTGAAATTTGACGATGCACCCAAAGAACCTGTTAAAGTATTTTGTCGTTTGAGACCCATGGTCCATCCTAATGATGTATCTTGTATAAAAATTATTTCTGATACAACTTTAATTGTTACACCACCAGAAACAGGGCAAACAAATATTCGCACCACGAATAAAGTTATTCAGACATCTTTTAGTTATGTTTTTAGTCCAAATGCTTCTCAAAAAGAAGTATTCGATGTTGTAGCTTTGCCACTTGTTGAAAATCTCGTTAATGGTAAAAATAGTTTACTCTTTACGTATGGAGTAACTGGAAGTGGTAAAACTTATACCATGTCTGGCAATCCATATGATATAGGCATCATGCCTCGTAGTTTAGATGTCATTTTTAATAGCATAGCAAATTACCAAGCAAAGAAATTTATTTTTAAACCAGACAAGTTGAATGGTTTTGACATACAAAGCGAAGCTGATGCATTATTAGATAGACAAAATGAACTTCAAAGACTGATGCAAAATGGAAAAGTTCCTAAATTGTAAGTTCTGTACACCCATATAAATGTGCATCACATATGTATATAAATATTCTTAGATAGTTTTAATAATTTATTTTTTTAGATGCAAAGCTGATGGTGATGGTGACAATAATGGTGATGTTCTAAATCAAAGTAATGAATCTAGAACTTTAACTGTTGATGAGGATAATGTATATGCAGTCTTTGTAACATACATAGAAGTTTATAATAATAGCGTGTACGATCTACTAGAAGAACACGACGGGAAAACAAAGTGAGTATATTTCTCTAAAAAGTAGCTAACATTTCGTCAGATTTATGAAAGCACTGAAAAATTCAGAACTTTACAGAGTAAAATAATACGCGAAGATGGAAACAAAAATATGTACATTCATGGATGTACAGAAATAGAAGTAAAAAGTTCGGAAGAAGCGTTTGAAGTATTTGAACGTGGTCAACGGAAGAGGCACATTGCATATACTACTCTTAATGCAGAATCAAGTAGATCTCATAGCGTTTTTACTATAAGACTTGTACAGGTAAAATAATTCAATGACCTTCCTACAGTGCTACATTTACAACATTATTTTTCTACCAGGCACCATTGGATAGAGATGGTGAACAAGTTGTTCAAGACAAGAGAGTTATTTGTATCAGTCAATTATCTTTAGTTGATTTGGCTGGAAGCGAACGCACAAATCGTTCGAAAAATACTGGTCAAAGACTCAGAGAAGCAGGTAATTAATGAAAATCTTTTACATTTGACCACATAAATAAATTATGTTTATGGATGCAGGAAATATAAATAACTCATTAATGACACTACGAACTTGTTTGGAAATACTTCGTGAAAATCAAACTCAGGGTACAAACAAAATAGTTCCCTATAGGGACTCAAAAATAACGCATCTGTTTAAAAACTATTTTGATGGCGAAGGAAGCGTCAGAATGATCGTTTGCGTTAATCCTAGTGTAGACGACTATGACGAAACTATTGTAAGGATGTTTACATTAAAATTAAGTTTATTAAGAAGTAACAACAAATTGTTTATTCCTTTTTCATGTAGCAAGTGTTGAAATTTGCTGAAGTTAGTCAAGAAATACAAGTTACAAATTCTACAAATTCGAAGTTAGATTTTGGATATGTACCTGGCAGAAGACAAGCTAATAAAGTAAGAAAGTAGAAAAATTATATTAATATATCTATTTAAAACCGATATAAAATCTATACATATTTATTTGGTGTTACTATACGTATGTTTATTTTATAGATATTTAAAGAAGCAAGGAACAGATTGGAAAGTGCTGGTCATCCAGATGCTGCTAACTTAGAAGTCGATTTAGGTTTAGTTTACAGGTACATTATATTCAGTTCATCTTAAAATCAAGAAATCATTTTACTATGTCATTAATTTTCTTGTAGCCTCGGAGGACCATTTCCAGAAATGGATGTAACGAATCCACACAATGATGAAATAATTACTACACTTATGCACTTTTTAGAACTTCGTATCCAAAAACGAAATATTTTACGAGCGGATCTGCGACAAAAACGTAATATTTTCGATCAACTATTCATTTCAAATAAAATACTCTCGTTTCTAAAATTTCATATAAAATTCATCTTTTTAGAAACTAATTTTAGAAATCAGCTGGTAAAAATGGAACGAGAAAATGTATCGTTGAAAATTGACAATTCTACGTTGAAGGCCTCAAATGATCAACAAAAAAAGAAAGTAAGTTTTCGAATGAATATTTGAAACATCGTAATTATTATTCAACAATTGTTACAGATATCTGCTTTGGAAGCACATATATGTAAAACGGAAGGACAAATCGACACCCTATTGTACCGATTAAATAGCGCTAATGATATAATCAGACATATGAAGCAAGAAGTAATGCCTTTATTTTACATAATTTTTTTTTTTTTTCACTAAGGATCAACAAAAATTAATATTTTTTGATAGTTGAGGAATAAGGATGCGTTACTAAATCAGCGTACAATGGATAAACAAAGAGTGAAGGAAAAATATAGCACTAAAATTCAAGCAGAGGCCGATAAAATGAGCAAAGAATTGGAAAGTAAACTTCGCCGACAACGTGAACTGCTTCAGGTACAGAGCCATAATTATACATATCTTATACAATTATTAATTTTCCTCGATATTTATTTAGAATCAAATGAAAGGAGCAGAAGATAAATTAAACTTAGTCAAACAGATACTAATAAATGACGATAAAATTGATAACGGAGGAAAATTGGAATCTAAAGAAACAATCTCACCAACAACAGATGACACTGCAATTCCTACAACATCTAAGACTAGTATACTTGCACCAACTACTGCAATAGAAACCACCACTTCTACAACTACACCAAAAAATAGTGCAAAAGTTGCGTCTACCGTTACCTTTGAGGACAGTGGTGATATTCGGTTAAGTAGAAAAGTGAGTTGCTTTGTAAAGGTAGGATGATATTGTATCAAATTATTTTACCTTCAGTAACTTTTAGGAAAGAATTCCAGTAGTGAATCTGCGGTATAGACGATCTCAAAGTGCAGAAAGGTGGGTTGATCATCGGCCTCCTGGTTTAGTTCCAGTTGGAACCATTCTCCAACCGTTTATTCGACATAAACGAAGCGTTACGCAATTAACTGATCCAAAAGATATAACAGACAGAGCATCCAAATATTGTCTAGTTGCACAGGAACAGGATACGGATGGTGAACTCGAAACTAAACTATATAAAGTTAGTGTTAGTATTATTGTGAAATATGTTTTTATAATAAAGTATAAACGATACGATATTTGTATTGTAGGGTGATATATTACCAACTAGTGGAGGAGGCGCACAAGTTGTATTCAATGACCTGGAATACTTGAAACAGGTATCACCTGTTGCAAGAAGAAAACGCAGCAGTTACTTGTCCCCAGAACCTAAAGATTTCTCTTCTCAAAAAGATTGCTGTGAATCAGAAGAAAAGAATTTGAAAAAACTTCGTGTCTAATTTATTAGGCAAACTTTTATACGTATTATTTTGCTTTCAAAATATTCTCAAGATTTCTTTTATAGATAAATTTAGATACATAATATATATGTAGGAACCAAAGACGCGAAGAGATGAAATTCTCTTTGATATCCTATGCAATAACTAAAGTACAAATAATTTACATGAATATTCAGCATATTTTTGTTTAACTTAATGACAAAAATATATATATATCTTGTTATTCAGTTATTTTAGCAATATAAAAATAAATAATAATTGTTTTTAGTTTAAAGTATATAATTGTTTTGACAAATATTGTTAGTTAGAAGTTAACTAACTTTGCTTATTACAAAATAAAATTGAACATATTCTTTTCTCATATCTTTTTTATTTATAATTCCGTAATATGTTAAATGTCCATCTATTTCCCGTGGCCTATACATACAACACAGACTCTGTGAATAATACAAATGTTAGGACAACAGAAGCCTGGATATGTATTGCCAACAGCAAAGTAATGAATATATACATCGTTTCTACACGGTGCAAATTATAAAAATCTAAACTGGAAAATCATGGAATTTTTCGGTAGTCCAGTCAAACACCTTGTAAATTTATATATTTCAAACTTTCTAATAGAACAAAGATTTTGAACAAATTTGAAACATGTTTAGTAGTTGCAAGTCAAATTAATACGGTAGTAAGAAAATAAAAACAAAAAAAAAGAAGAAAAGAATATATCCGAAGAATTTACTACCGTATCACGGTAAGCTATAACTTAAAGAACAAATGATATTTTATCGTACAGAAACTATGACATTACAGAAATTGAGCGTATCTTTGCAAGTGTAATACAGCAGCGTCGGCAATATGCATTACATTTTCATTCCCTCTTGTTATCTTTTCAATGTGTTGGCAACATATATACTCTATCCAACGAGACGAGACAGTAAATGCATAGAAACTCACGTGCTCGAAGCAGTCTCGGCTCACAGTACACAAACCTCGACGAAAACGTTTGAAGAATTGGAAACAACTGAGCTCCAGCCCTGCGTCGAGCGCGTAAACATATCCTGACTCGTCTCGTTGGACGGATTATAAAATCATACAAAGTATCGGGACTAGATGAATATCTTAATTAGTAAAGTAATTAGTCGTTATATTATAATCAGTTTTAACAAATTATAAAAAATCGATTATTAGATTATTTAAAGATAGAGTGTTATGCAACGATGCATTCTCCCGCTTTTTCTACCCATAGTAAAAAGGGTGTATGATCTTAGAATATTGTTCGTTAGAAGCTAGTTTGTTGCAATACAAGTTTGTGAAATGAAAAAGTCAAGCTATGTTAATTAAATTGTCCTGCATCGAAATTGTGAAGCGACTTCTTGTGCAACTGATTGCGCCAAAATTCTAACACATTGAGAATCGTGTACGACTAAAGATTTTATATATTGTTACAAAAATTTACGTATTGTCAACGCAGTACTGACGTCCCTTTATTTTTACGCTGAAAAATCAATATGACCAATACTTTTAATCGTACCTCTCTAAGAGTAGAACAAACTGGCATACCATCCTCAATGTGTCGAAGAAGAATACAAGTCATTTTTTATTCTTTTTCTTAAATTCTATAATGAAAATCCATTCGTTAACTTTGAGCACTTTATGAATTAAAGGAGACATGAATCGTGCATAATACATACGACTCGCTTTGTTCCCTGCAAATATACTTCACGAACTAAGCGAATCGATGATCTGAACACCGACTCGCGGTAACTGAAATAACCGAAGAGCTGACATTTACAGACTTTAACATTCACTCGTAATTTTTAAAGTTTGAAGCTCTTATTATATAGTACCTCTTTCTTGCACGTATAATATAATTTCTCTCCTCTGTTTAGACCTATCAAAATGAGAATTTTCATTGTAATAGCAGTTACATTCTAATATTCGAATATTTAAACATTTCAGATAATACCACAGACAGTAGAAGCATCATAATATGCTTTAATGAAATCAGAGAGAGTTTTTACGATAGATGTAGGCTTCGTTAACGAAACACTCGGACTGTGTCTCGCTTGAGATTATCATATGTAACATCAACATTAATTTTAATATTTCCCAGTAAACTAGCGTACTAGATATTATTTACTGTCAAATGACGGTAATCAACGTAGTTTTCAAAGCACATTATGTGTACCAACAACAATGTACGACATAATAGTACGACAATGTAGTTTCTTCAACGTCACTCATATGCCAAGTTGAGTACAGCGAAACGATAAAAATATTGGCAAATATGAATACGAAGCATACCCATGAGTAGAATATCGAGAATCTCTTTATGAAACAAATTCTTCTGATATCTTATGAAACTTTCATGTATTTCTGCCTGTACACATAATGCACGTAAATAAAAGTTTCGTGTTTTGAAAGTACAAATCAAGTTACTGAAACATAGAGAACACAAGAAAACCACAATATTTAACAATTGTGTTTATATAAAAATTGTTAATGAATACTGAGAAAATATGTCACTGGTAGTAAATATTAATAAACATTTTTCATCGGTTCCTTTGAAGTGGTAATTCGCAAAATTCAACCACTCGCAACGCGTCTAACTCCAATATAAATGTCATAAGAAATACTGAGACACGTAATAGAACAGTATTAACGTACCAAGTAAAACTCTTTGTAGTCAAACATCAAAGTGCAAAGAACAAATATTCAATGCACTAAACATAAATATAATAAAAGCGACAGTATTATATCACGACTTTCGAACGAGCGATCCAAATGTACAAGCCTAACAACAACAAACAACGGGTTTATTCTATAGCTTTGCTCATGAATTCTATAAATCGCTTGCCATATTGTTCTGGATCACAGGTTGATATACCATCAACATTAGCACCATATTTCACTGTTTTAGCTGCCTTTGCTGCTTGTTTACGAACACCATAATGAGTCAGCACATCGATTATGGCTAAAAAATAAATTTCTTTTGTAGGTGCACCTGAAACAGAATAAAATTGAAAAGTTAGCTTAATAAATAAAGTATTAATTGTACAGTATAATTACCTTCTTTACTGGGAATTGCATAAATATCTAATTCAGGAATTATTGCATCTTCATATTGTAAACTTGTGTCGCGCATCAACGCGGCATGTGGTGATTCAGGAGGTGTTGCCATACCAGCAACACCACTCCAACCCCATAAACGGCTAAGAAAAGAATAATTTTATAAATTCTGAAAATAATACTTTATAACATATTCAAGAGTAGCACATACTCTCCTATTGGACCTCGTGAATCAAGTCCGCTACCCGATTCACTATCATCTTCCTCTTCGTGATTATCCTCCTCTTCTTCTCTTTCAGCACGTTCTCTGTTCTCTTGTTCAGCTCGTGCACAATCATGTAACCCAAGTAATAAGGAATAATCCATCAAGTGCAACCGCGTTAAGAACTGTAAAGGTAGTTATTAATAAATGCAATATATGAAAATGAGTGTACGATAAAAGTATACGACTCACATCAACATCAGCAGTTAACGTTTCTATAAGTTTAGCTTTCGCTTCTTCGCCAATATAAATTTTCATTCCCTCCTTAACAAAGTCATTGTCTTTATAAGTAGGCAGATCTTTTTCTTTTTCTTTGTCAGATGCTTCACGATCAACTGTTGAGCCTTTTAAATCAAATTTCTTATGAGTCGTTAAATGATTTGAAAATACATTTCTTATAGCAACGACATAATGTTCGACTCCGTCTACTGTCAAGCGATACATGCCAAGATATTGAGGTAACAAAGTTTTTCCATGTCTTTCTACAATATACTGTAAGTATAAACATGTTAGATTTATACGTAAGTAAAAACATAAATAACGATAATAGTTTATACAATAATACATACCGGATGATAGTGCTTCAAAAATGAATGCATTCTTTCTACCTCTTCGCTCGTAAGAGTTTTAATAATGAACAATTTATCGTATGATTGGTAAAATTTTGCACCACTTTTTCCAGAAGAGTCATCCAATATCGGTTGCGATCTGAAAATGAGAGAGAACAATTTTAGTTCTAATAATATGTTACATTTTTGTTATATGAAAGCAAAACAAATTATATATTTTTTGCAGTGAAAACATTTTGCTTTTTACAACAGTTCTGTATAATACTTAGTAGCTATTAGTTTATGTTTACTACATATTTTAACATGCATTAAAAAGGGAACTACTTATTAAATTAACTATTAATAATTGATTCATAATAATGTTATTATTTATATGTTACAATATAAATTATATGTACCGTTATGATACAATATGAAAAACTAATATAGAACATAATGTTTCTGATTAAAAGTATTTTAAGTTAAAGCAACTAAATACATGCTTTGACTATGTGTGATTCTTAATATTTTATTCTGTAATATTTCACAGAAATATGGATGTAAACACGTGTCTTGTTCAGAACAACACCATAAAAGAATATCATTTAAAATCAGTTTCATGTGTTTTAACTGACTTTCTGTGCTTAATAAAAGAACTCATGGAAACGTGTTAGCCACAAGCAACACGCACAAAATGAAAAATCAAGTCTAGCTAACCTCAGACGTTTTGGTTTAAAACTGTAGGAACGTAGTGGCTTATTTAGGACTGGGATCTGAGAAATAATAGAAGGAGAGAGGGTTATCGAAGGAGCAGTAGCAGAACGGCGAACCAATTCACGAGTCTTTCCACTCCCAGCCAAATTCCAATGCCTCTCTGTTCGCGAAGGATTAAATGCCCGACATCTAGTATCAAAATTCTTATGTTACAATTTACTACAAAAGTTTTTACTCATTGCATCCAAATGAAAACTATGTTTTGTATGTACAAAGAAGTAAAATAAATCGGCTCGTTATTTTGTAATATTGACATTTATGTAGCTACAAGGTACTGTATTACATTCTGTACTGAAAACTAAATATTACTATATAATATACAAAGAATATATTAGTCACAACATCAATATATATACCATAAGATTTTTCTTTACTTTCAGATAGATTTTAAAAGATACACGAGCATAAAAAATTTTATAGATACAATTTTTATAAATATAAAACATTACTACTAATATTACAGAATAGATTTCTGATGAGATTTCAATTCAGAATCATATCAGACAAAATTTGTAATTATAATAAATTGCCTATGAATCATTGGGTACATTATCTTCCTTGAAAATAAGTCAAATCTCTAAATCTGCAATATTCTATAAATAAATAAACGAATTACATAGTAGAATGAACAAAAAATGTGTATCAAACTGTTTTAATACATACAGATAATTTTTATGTGCACCACAGCTATTGCACTTTATACAAAAAGCTTTCACATAGCATGATACATACATCTCTGGCATGCAGTGCAATTTAATAAAAAAGAAATCTAAGAAATAAAATAAAACTGGTTTTTTATTCATAAAATATATTGCAAATTAATATAGAACTTTATAACTACTATAATGATACCTTCCAGTTATTTTCTGAAAATCATTATCAAACAATGTACTTGTAAAGTATAAAATACAAAATAAATTATCTTTTACCTTGTCATCGATTCCTTGTAGTCCAAGTCATCTATACCAAATCTTTCTCGTAAATTTCTGAATACTAATGGACAATATTCTTTGATCTTAAAGTGAGATGGCATATTTTCTCTAAAACAGAAAGTTACATATAAAAACGTTCATAATTGTTTATTTAAAGTTTGTAAATGTCAAACATACAAGTAAAATGAAACTGAAAATTTAGTGTTTTTAGATATTTACTAAGATTATGCATATCTTTATCGTTAACTATAATCTTAGATCATGAGGACCTTCATTGATTCTATTATTAAAAGCAGTGACCAACCTACTAATTCAGTATTTAGCGATATATTTAGAATAGATTACTTCAGTTATTTGCTTTAAAGTTTGCATTAATGACTTTTATCCTATGTTAGATAAAAAATTGTTTTTAACATTTAAACTAACATTCAATGTAGTGGAACCTATGTTATATTCTTTATTTCTACTATTTTTAAAAATAATTTTAGATCAAATATATATTGGTTTATAAAGTATAATTTAACTCACTTGTTAAAAAGATGATTATCCACTTTTAACTTGCTGTAAGCTCTGAAATCATCTGGCAGGAGCATTACTGGTATATTAACATGACTAAGCTCATTTATCTGTAATATATTATATAGAAATACATTCTTAAATTAATTTTCTTTTTTTTAGATTTACTAAAAGAGAAAGTAAACATTAAAAACTATTAAGTACAAAAACTTAAAGAATCTACAATATAAAATACATAAATTATACAAAATTAAATTTAGTATTACTACTTTAACTTAGATAGAACACAACAAATCTATCGTATCTAATCTATATGTAATGAAATGATACGGCTATGTACATAGATATCATAATCCATAAATGGATATTAAAAAGTTTACACATACATATTTCTTTCTATTATTCTGTACAGTAACCCATTTTAAGTGCATCCTTGATTGACATTTAATAACAAGTAAAATTCAATGTCTATGTAATAGAGCACATCATTTATTTACCAATTACTCTTTGACCTTTTATATTGATTCTACTGTACTAAGTCTCTTTTAATATAAAGCTAAACATTGCAAAAAAATCATATTGTACTTTTTGTAAATACAATACATAATTGCTTTCATTAACTTGATATTTTAATTAAGTCATCCATGTAACTACAATTTTGTTATTCCCTAATGAAAGCAATTAATTAATTTTTCTCAAGCAAAATGTATGTGTATATATGTATAGACATATATACGAAATAATCACGAAAAATAATTATAATTTGGCAAAATAATGCCAGTTTTTCCTAAATTACCGATTCTGTCCAGTTTCAAGAGAATGAAGGAAGAAAATGGCAATTTGGATGACGTACGACGCTGTCACGTAAATATGTTAGTACATACTCACCGTGTGATTGACACCCCACATAAAAACACTGAGAAGAGGTTCATTTGCACGAAACAGCTTCACCTTTTGATGTTTGACTCGAAAATGTTTCTTTTTGAGCTTACTAAGCCCACTAGACATTTGCGGTGCACTGGACATGTTACTCGCGTTGATGTCTACTTCGATCACTCCTATTAACACTTTTGTTACACTTAACGAAAAGTATAACTTCTTTACATTGTCATCATTGTAAATTGCCTCGTACGTCGAGACTTAAACGCGCAAAAAAGTCACAACTGCGATGTTATAATCACCGCGAGTACCCCACTGTACCTGACCGCGGTTGATTAGCGACTGAATTCCTTTTAAAAATGGCGAGGACAATCATGTCCTACCTGCAATTGCAACAGCTATAGAAACTCTGCAGATATGCGAGTTGGGCCGTGGCACCATTTCCAACTGTAAACAATGAATTTTACTTAAATTTATGGTGTAACAGTTTAGAATAAACGTAACACCAAGCAACAATTGAATTTCATTGATTTAATACAAAATTTCAATACAATCCTTATCAACAATTGGAAAAAAATTGCATTGCTTATACCTCATATTACAAATTTTAGCTTTTGCAGAAAACTATAAACGGTAATAAAAATTATTATGAATTTTTTCAGGAAAATCAGTATAGTTACCTTGACATTTTAAGGCAAATTACGTCATTGGTTTTGTATAATTGTAATAATCAATATAAAACATTACTGCAGTGTAAAATGATATATAAAATAGCGTGTCTCAAATTCCTAAAACCAAATCAATAGATGTTTATTTTACTTCTTATTCTTTTGAACAATAAATTACATAAAATACTTTTACCTTTTTATACATTTAAAATATAGGAGTTTCAGCTGTTTAAACACCTTGGAAACGTAATGATTTTAATGCAGTTTTCAATAAATAAAAGTTGTAGACAATTCAGCCTTAAAGAGCGATTCATTGTGATCATGTGAACGCATCGTAACGCGTGCACTAAGGAAGCCGCCACTAAAAGTCGTGCTAAAAATTCATTAAAATATTAAAGTCCACGTTCGAATATAAAAATGGAAACAATGTCGAATCCTTATCCAAAAAAACTGCACGACACTTGTGAAGATGAAGAAGAGAGAAAACACTTTCAACGTATTGTGTCGGCTTTCAAATATTACAAGCAAGTATTTTATGAAAAATCATTTAATATAAGGCTGTAATCTTTGAGTCGATGTTTCACCCTTATCTTTATTGCCTTTATTCTTCCACTTTGTTACTTGTATATGGTAACTGTGATAAGCAACGAGTCGTTTAAAATTTTTTTGCCGTTGTGAAAAGTTCTCCAACATTACTTAACCTTTGATGATACGACACTACGCTATGACATTTTCTGTCTAATGTTTCACGATTGTCCAATGAATAAAAAATTGTATTCCATATTATGTTATTAAAATATAGCTCTGTAGACAAAACCACAATTATCTGTGTATGTTTAGAAAAAAAAATGTAGAAATACATGAAATAAAGTAATATACTTGTGCCTAATTTGTCAGTTGTTGATCACTTGTAACCAGAATTAGTTTTAAATTGGTAATTGCATAACATTGCAGTATAATTAAGAATATAGTTGGCAAATGTACCAAACTCTTTTCATTTAAAAACTTTTCTTTTTACAGAAATCATTCACTGCTAAGGGTTAACAAAACAGAATCCTATTTATTGTCACTTCCAGCACATCATCAGAAGCTTCTATCAAAATATAGGGAACATCTACAAGAAGTTAAACGATGTATTGAAAATAATGATGAAATAATTAAGCTTATCGTAAAGGATGTAGCACATATTTTTGAAAATGTGAGCCCAGCTAGTGCACACACTGAAAGTGTAAGAAAAGTTTACCTGGTGTGTGGCATGTATATCCTGTTGTTTAATATTTTATGTTTATAATATTATGATCAGTTAGTTCCATTAATCCTATTAGATATAAACAAAGCATTTTTGTTTATATTACCAAATAGTTATTGTGATTTGTGTTGATCAAAAGCAAAATTGTAGTGTTACCTAAGTATAGTCATTTTTCATCCATTTGGAAACATTTGATTATTAACATTGTTTAAAAGAAAAATTTTCTTATATTTTGATATCAAATTCCTAAGAGAAAATATCTAATTTATTCTTTTTTTCAAGCTTGGTTCTTTTTTTTTGTTGACTTAACAAGCTTCTTTTTTTATAAAAGTATTCTATTGTACAAAATATAGGTAGGTCTGATTGCAGACATTAAATCCTCGTCCAGTAATGGCTGATCTGGAAAAAGTTCAAGCTACAATTAAACAACTAGTTCGAGATTGGAGTGTGGAGGGTACAGAAGAACGTACTGCGTGTTATCAGCCTATTATAGACGAAATCATGAACCAATTTCCGTTAGAATTTTGGTACGAATCTTTCGGACTACATAGATACATTAAGTACAAACAATAAATATATATACTATTATATATATTTAGTATAGCTACAGAGTTGTAGTAAAACATGGTTGAGAAAAGTATGAAATGATAGGTAAATTTCCAGTACACCATCAGATGTGCGAATTCTAGTACCTGGTGCAGGTTTGGGCAGATTAGCGTATGAAATTGCAAGACGTGGATACACTTGTCAAGGAAATGAATATTCTCTCTTCATGCTGTTTGCTTCACATTTTGTATTAAATAAGTAAGAAACAGTTTTAAGAACCATTTTAAAATGAAGTAATATTTGTCAAACAAACATTCCATTTTATAGGTGTAGGGGAATAAATTCATATCAAGTACATCCATGGGTGCATCAGTATATGAATAATTTAAAACCAGAACATCAAACTCGAGCTGTTTTCTTTCCGGATGTAAATCCTAGCGATCTTCCAGAAAATGCACAGTTCTCTATGACAGCTGGAGATTTTTTAGAGGTAGATTCATGATACCTCGATAAATGATGAATATATTCAAAGTTTGTATATTACAGGTTTATACAGAAGACAATCATTGGGACTGTGTTGCTACGTGTTTTTTTATAGATTGCGCGAACAACGTTGTGCAATTCATTGAGACTATTTATAAAATTCTAAAACCAGGAGGTATATGGATTAATCTTGGGCCATTACTATATCATTTTAGTGATATGCCAATGGAAGATTCAATAGAACCAAGTTATGATGTTGTTCGTGATGTAATTCAAGGTTTTGGATTTCAATTAGAGGCAAGTTAAATCGAAAATCTTTTGATGAAGTTGCTAATATCAAATATAACATCATTTAATCAACCCTTGTTACTTACTGTATGTTTTTAGAAAGAAGAAACGCGCGTAAAAACACGTTATGCTCAGAATGTTAACAGTATGTTACAATGTGAATATAATAGCGTGTATTTCGTTTGTCGGAAACCTAAAAGACGCATAGATAATGATACAAGCCATAGAAATGGCTCCGAAAGTAACGGTATACAAGAACAAGAAAATTAACTATCGACAACCTGATGTATTTTATTTGTAAGAAAGATTGATATAACTGTAAATGCATTATGTAATAGTTTAATTATTACAAGAGCAAAGCTGTTATACTTTATGAACACAAGTCAATATTAGGTAATTTGAATCTAGAAAGAAAACAAAAGTCTTTAAATATAGTTAATAATTGAAGTGTTATTTTCTTATCATAAATTTTACTTCAATAAGTAATAGCTACAAATGATAAATTTATTGTTAACAAATTGGATAATAAAGTGGCACGGTTATTTTGATCAAAAATCAAAACAATTTGATTCAAATTAATTTAAAATAATTCCAATAACAGTTTTGCAATTTTCCTTTGAGTTCATTTGTGAGTTAGATTATTATTAACGTTTATTGTTTGAATTATTTACCAGATATCATTATAATATGAAATAAAAAAAACTAAATTTCGTTACATGTACATAATATACAATATCCCTCATTTGGAATGTTTTCTTCCAGCTTATAAACAGACTTTTAATACGAATGCAAATTAACTTCAAATTTTTACCAAAACCAGTGTTGCCTTATCCAATTTTGTTTTAAATGTTCAAATATTACTATCACGAAAATGATATATTTTCAGAATCTTGGTCATTCTGAATTTTTAATCATTGTAATATTCATAATTTTTTGCATTTTGTTTTACTTAAAATTTCATTTTCTGTTTCAAAAGAAATATCTAAAGTTATTATAATAACACATTTATCAATACTATGAAGTAAACATTTATTTTGCAATACGGAACACATAGAACCAAAATGATTGCAAGTTAGGCCTAATAATGTAATTAATTTAATTTTTTATTAAAAAATATATAAGTATTGTTAACATATTTATTGTGTTTTAAAAAGTTATATTATTTTATGTTACTTGAAGTAAAAAAGTGATGTAAGATACAGTATGTCAATAACTATTCTGTTTACAAACTTTTATTAAGATACTGTACAAATAATGCTGCAATTTGATTAACTTCAATTTGTTGCATCTTACTATAAGTTAAGAACTGTCTTCGTAGCCTCATAAGCTGTGCTGCAGTACACGGGTTTTGGACTGTTAAGTTATATTTTGGTATTTTAAATTCATTCTCAATACCCAATTGTTTAGCAGACAGTATTGCCTTTATAAAAATAAGTATACCGATTTATGATTCATTATAACTATATTAGTTATTTATCTTTGTAATATTATGAACCATATTGTAATTAATTAATTAATTAATTGATATACAAAAATTCTTGAATAACTTACATTAACAACTTCTTGTGTTACTGTATCCAAATCGTATAAATAATTTGTTGATGACAAGGGTGGCTGGAAAGAAATGTATATCTTTATAAAGTACAAACTAGTTAATAAATTTAAATTCCAATTATTTACTTCACATAAATACTAACACACTGAGTACTTAAATTTGGTTTTGGAGCTTTCACTTCATACAATGATTTATAAATTTCATCAAAATTCAGTTCATCTTCTGCTAACAGAGCAAACAATGGGGTATCCCATCGATTTTTATTATCCGGAGCTTCATATCTGTGTATTATATTATAAATCTCTTTTATTATATAATAACAGAAAACCACATCGTTTAACTTTAATTACCTCATTACTAATGCATCAAAAATTTCTCTACTATATTGTTCACATTCTAGTCGTTTTTCATTCC
Source organism: Osmia lignaria lignaria (assembly GCF_051020975.1). Lineage (NCBI taxonomy): Eukaryota > Metazoa > Arthropoda > Insecta > Hymenoptera > Megachilidae > Osmia > Osmia lignaria. The sequence goes on from NC_135038.1 coordinate 4,531,912, forward strand.
ACAACCAAGCATGTTCAACTGGTATATCACAATGTATTGTACACTGAGGAGTTTTATACAACTTTGTCATACAATAAATTTCATAACGATATCCTTTAATGTAATTACTACCGTCAATTATTAACACGTCATTTGCATTTAGCACTCGCTGTACTGCTGACTTTATGTCACTTCTAACACTCTTTTCCTTTTTAGAATCTATGGTAAATAATATCTGAACTGTTACTAAAATATAAAGATTGCAATAAAAAGCAATATAAAATAGTAACTAACCAGCATAAAATGTATTTTTATCAAAGCCTGCTTTAGACACAAAATCGGTTTCATGAATAATTTCTACTTTCTTGTTTACCTTATTTTCGAAATATTCTTTTAATTCGGTACATCGCGTTGTTTTACCACTGCACGGTATACCGGTTATAATAATAAGTGGCATTGTATAAAAGATATTTAAAAATCAACATAAATATTCTAACCTATCAAACGAAAACCACGGATATAGACACACTTGATTAAAACTGATTAAAACTTTACAATGGATTCTGGGATTCACAAGACCTGAAAGCGGCGCAGGGGAAAGAGAGGATACTACGCAACATCGACTGACCCAATAGGAACAATAGGAAAATTTTTCAAATACCAGAACATAATTTTCAAAATGAAAATTTGAAACAAACTCTTGTTATATTGCCACTTAAAGAATGTGACATTTATAGAGATATATATGAAGATGATTTTTGTCTCCTTTTTCTAAATGAGAGCTTGAAAGATTGACAAATTTTCTACTTCTATTTTCTACCTCTTTGCGGCAAAATAACGATAATCTATTATAGTGGTTGGTCTAATGATATCTACGATTAATATTAATCTAAAGTGTTATTCGAATTATATTTGCTATGATTCAAACTGATAAGTTTGATAAAACTTATCGCATATTTCAACAAATATGTAATATATATGTGTACATACAACTATACAGCTATATTAATTTCATCGTGTAAGAATTAAAATTGTCAGCAACAGGTTTTAGCTCTGTCTTTTTTCAAACCACGACCACAACTGATTCTCTCTTATTCGAAGTACCGTATGGTGGGTTCATGCGGAGTGAAAGCTATCTACAAGGACAATAACTCCGCATTCGCGTAACTGTTATTTTACAATGAAGACCTATGGCTTCTTATTTCTACTTACATTACTATTTCTCAATATCAATGATATTATAGGTAAGTACGTATTATAATCAAACTACTATAATTTGTTTAACACGACTATTACAGCGTATAATTTAAATTTAAAATATGCCTTATAAATGTACTCTGTAATATTGAAAACAATAGAAAAATACTAAAAAAGAAAATTACTTTTTACAATTTCTAGAATTTAAATTCTATTAAAAAAATATACCTCTGTTTGCATTCATATAATCTACACTTTTTTTACAATTCCTTGTAAAAATATTTGCATCCTCGTATAATGCTTAATGTAGAATAAAAGAAAGTATGGAATGCGTTTGACATTTTCTTTTGTAGACTGCAATGCTAATCTGACATTTTGACGAAACTTAAATTGTATTTTATCTTGGATTGAGTCACATTACAGTCACCTAAAAATTAATTAACTTTCGATTTATTGAATTTCAAACTGGCGCTTAATTATTAATGTAATGTTATACAGTAAGAATGCCATCAAGAATGGATGCTCCGAGTAATTTTGTATCTTACGAATGTTCACCGGATGATTCATGTTGAATACGTTCCGCTAATGAAGAGAGTTTAATTTGAAAAACGTATAAGAAATCAAACTTTCTATAATAATATAATTTACCTTCTTTTTGCAAGCTTCGACAAGGCCAAAACGTAACAAGGCCATAGTCTGTTACGTCGCTTCCTGGGCCACTTACAGGCCAGAAAATGGCAAATTTGGTATCGATAATATCCAGCCGAAACTTTGTACGCATCTCGTATACACGTTCGCTGGACTGAATACCACAACTTGGACCATCAGAAGTCTTGATCCTTACTTGGATATTGGGAATCGTAAATAATTTTATATAATTTTATTTAATATGTTATGTAAGTTGAATATTCGTTAAAAATACTTATATTTGCTAGAATATGATAATTACAAAAAAATGACCAGTCTTCGGAACAAATATCCTGGATTAAATATCCTTCTTGCTGTCGGTGGGTGGAACGAAGGCAGTAAAAATTATTCCGAACTCGCTTCTTCTTCTGAACGAAGAAGCAAATTCATCGACAGCGTGGTCCATTGCCTCAGGTACCAGAATCTAATAAAAAATCAATTTACTTTGATCTCTAATAATTCCTTCTAACGATAGATTGAACTTTGTGCAGGGAATACGGTTTCAACGGATTGGATCTGGACTGGGAATTTCCTGGTAACCGCGGAGGAGTACCAGCAGACAAGCAAAACTTTGTTTCTCTTGTAAAAGTAAACTACATCTGGAATAATGATAAATATTTTAATTAACATCCTGTTACATATTTAAAAAAATGTTAAATAGGAACTGAAAGAAGCGTTTCAAGGATCAAACTACTTGTTAACGGCGGCTATAAGTGCCAATAAGAATATCATCGACGTAGGATACGATCTTCCTGAACTTTCAAAGTATCTGGATCATATTCACGTAATGGCTTACGATTATCATGGAACGTGGGACAATAAAGTGCTTCCAAACGCACCGATGAGAGGCAACGATGGCATCGGCGTGGTAATACGTCTGAAAAAGAATCAAAATGAATATTGTGCAAGCAACAAAATTAAAGTTTGATTTTTTAGGAAGACACGCTGAAATACTTGTTAAAAGAAGGTGCACCTTCGAATAAATTGGTGCTTGGTTTGCCTATGTATGGGAGGACTTTTATATTGACCAGCAAACTAAATTCTTCTGAGGAAAATCCTATCGGTCATCAGAGTATATCGGAAGGATTTATGGGTCCTTATACCAGACAAAATGGCTTCATGGGGTACAACGAAGTACGGTTGATTTTTCAAAGATATATATTTCTTCGAATCGCGAAATTATTCAACAATTTTTTATTCTTCTTTTTGATGCTTCGAATTCAATCCAAATCGGATCTTCCAATTTTCCTTTACCAACAGTAGGTTCCTAAAAATGAACGACATGTGAATTATATTATGTCGATAGATTTGCAAAGAACTGATCATTTCTAATAAGTGGAGGACTGGATGGGATAATAACAGCGATACACCTTACGCAATCAAAGACGATCACGTGATTGTATACGATAATCCAAGGAGTTTGAAAACGAAGGTCATATTCAATGGATAAAGATAAAAATACGTATTAACTCCACTTAAATCCGATTACATTTTTATCGCTTTCAGGTTGAATATGCGGAAAAGATGAATCTATCCGGCGTGATGATTTGGAGCATCGATACCGACGACTTCAATGGCGAATGCGAATCATTGAAAGATTCATTGGATAAAGAAACAGCCAATTTTCCTTTACTGAGGTCGATCAATATAGCTCTTAATTCGGCATCAAAAAGACGTTCCTACAGTTTTATATTAATATTAGTAATGTTTCTTATGTATCGCATTTAAAGAGGATTTATGACAAATAAAAATGATCGATACCAAAAAATTCGATGTATGCTAATTCGAAATGAATAAATATAATCTACATACATATATTTTCCATTCTTTTGCTCACTCTGGTTTCTATTTTATCTTGTGTCTTATATATGGTCTATCTGATTGTAAGATTCCATATAAATATATATATCTTTTGCAACAAAGAGCGTCGAGGCTGAACTTCGAATTCCACGTCGGTAAAACAGTCAACGTTTCATCGAAAATTAGGCCGAACAGAAACTGATTTAAGCGCCACCTCAATTATATTTCGCATACACCTAAATGACATGTGTATGCTACGATAGCTATATGTATAAGTACATAATTAAACAATACTGACCATGCATTCATTATTATTAATTTTCTTTCTAAATTCCATATTTTGTGATTTTCTTTTTATTTTATTTTTAACCGATTTCGAAAAGAAGGAGGTAATTAGTCATTTGTAATTAGTCAAAAATCATACAAGTTCCTTTTTCAGGAATTATAAAATTACTATAGTTATACGTTCTATATGGTAATATTGCAATCCCGAAAATACTTTTCTGAATTTAAACTATTATTTCCCAATTAAAAAATATATAAATCTTTTAATAGTAGCACTTAGCTTGATATCGCTTTCTAAAAGTTATCTTTAGAAAACGATATCAATTACCAGGTCACACCACGTGGAGGTGGCTACATTAGTGACCCACCCTAAAATCATAAGAACGTGAAACCATTCAAAACAGACAACATAAAATAAAAATTGAAGCAATACAATCTTGAAATAGAAAATAAAATTAACATCCTAATATCAAAAAACAATTGAGAAAATAATAATAATTTAACAATAAAATGCTGTAAAGGAAAACATAATTATTAGGATTAGATATACAATAACGTGAAACCATTCAAAACAGACAACATAAAATAAAAATTTAAACAATACAATCCTGAAATAGAAAATAAAATTAACATCCTAATATCAGAAACAATTGAGAAAATAACAATTCAACAATAAAATGCTGAAATAGAAAATATAATTAACATCATAATTTCTGTAACAATTAACGAAATAACAATTCATCAATAAAATGCTGAAATAGAAAATATAATTAACATCATAATTTCAGTAACAATTAAAAAATAATTCAACAATAAAATGCTGAAATAGAAAATATAATTAACATCATAATTTCAGTAACAATTAAAAAATAATTCAACAATAAAATGCTGAAATAGAAAATATAATTAACATCATAATTTCGATTACAGTTGAAATGAAAAATGCCGACAACAGAAAATATACTCTGAAATTGTAATAGTAATTATGTTTTAAATAAATAGAACATAATTAAAATAAGAACATGAAATATAATTGATGTGCAAATCAATAAGAAAAGAATAATTTATTTCAATAAAGCAATAAACGAAAAAGAAATAGGGGAAATAAAATCGCGAGTTGACCATTCAACGAGCTGGGTATTGAACTCGTAAAATACGTCCTGGACGGTATTATTCATACCGTTCAAGGAAAAACATAAAAAATGAAAAAACAAATTAGCGAGCATAGTGACAAATGACTGTCCATCCGAAGATGGAGAGCCATTAGTAGTTCCCCTCTTCTGGGCAAATTTTGCCGGGGCTCTTCAGCATATAGCCTCTTCTTTCTTCGGCAATAGCCTCACAAAAATCACTCGCGAAAATTTTACGTTTGCTCAGACATTTGTAAAAACGTAGCACGTAAACGAGCAACGATCCCTTGAATCGCTACTCGCATACCTGCACAATTTTTGCAAATGTCCAAGCACAAAACACTTTTTAATTTCATTTCACTTCACTTCACTTCACTTCACTTCACTTCACTGCACTTTCACTTTAATACTTCATTTTTGTAATCGGGTCTAGTACCACGACTACGACTTAAAAACTAATAAGGCTTGGCTTTGAAAAAATCAAGAGAGAATGCTAAATTAATTAATTAATCAACTAATTAATTTGCATTTTCATCTTACCTCTTGATTTTTTAATTTCCAACCCCAGATACAAGCTTCTCACGTATTAGAGGAGAATACGAAGAGAAACATGAAAGCTTGCTCTGGCCCTGCCTACTTATAAACTAAACTCAATCACACCAGAAGTAAACTACCTGCCTGCCTATCGCTATATTTAAAAAAGGGCAAAAATCATTCTCACAAAAATTCACTCCACGGTTCTCATACAACCACCCGGGTGCAAAAATGCCTACACCTAGGGAGAACGTCCCGGGACGCCTCCGACACCCGAGTTCAATTCAACTTTCACACTCTAATAAAATCATACCTTTTTGCTGAAATCGACTGACAAATAATAGTGAACATTATGCTAAAGTAATACATTTCATTTTCGTATTCTATTGAATTATCTAATGTAAAAATTTTTCAATTTATTCTTGATAAGTATTTTGTAATGTTACAGTAAGTTAAGATTGTTAATAAACGATACAAATCCCACATCCTAACCACACACACACATGTGGAACTTATATCGTGGTTCACTATTGGTTCACTACTTTTGTCAGTCGCCAAAATGTATTACACTTAAAACTAAACCTTGTCCACCGTCCTCCACCCACGCGAGTACATCTAAGTACCCGAATGAGCTTTGGGCATAAAAATGAATAAGGCCAAAGGTATTTTCACCTACCAGTTTTCTTCATGTGTGCTGAAATGCCTAAGCTAAAACGTATGATTAGCAAAAACTAAAGATGATATTCTCACTTTATTAATAGTAAGAATATCGGCGAAATTTCACAGCTCCGATTTAGTATATGGGCTGGCCCCCCAGGGGGTTTTATTTTTAATAAAAGTGACTCGACTTTGCAAATATAAAACTTGAAGAGCAAATACAGAAAAGCAAAATTGAGCAACTATGACACAAACATGGTGCACTGCTAATATCAGCTGGCAACGAAGGGTCTCACGCCCCCTAGACTTACGCCAGACGCTACATACCACCCACCCCGCCTGGACGTCGTAACGCCAGGACAGGATGCACCCCTTCGCTAAGAGCGCTACCCGCCCGTCCAACACGTTGCATCCAACGGTGTCAGATTGACGGACGCCCATAGTATAGACAAAAGGACTACAGTTTAGAATATGGTAACATACTTTCATATGTTCCGTATTCTAAAGCTGCGCCTGCAAAGGCCTAGTAATGCATGGGTTTATCTCCCATGAGATGGTGTTCACGGTCTTATGCCGCGGAATCCTTGTAACTAATTTGATTAAATAAATAAAATACTGGATTGAGTTTAAAAACCAAAAGGATTCCCACCAAATACTAGTCAGTGCATTGTCATATTTACTCTCGCGTTGGAAATTTTTCGCAACACTAATTAAAATAGAAAATCCTGATCTAAAAACATGACTAGTACATAAACATCTAACGGGCTAATATTTCACTATACTGATGAATGATGAGTGTGAATGATGAGTGTTTAGGGTCGAGAACCGTGAACGTGACAGAATGAATTTCAAGTTCCAAAGGGGAACTTTATACAATGCTTGAAGAGCAAATACCAACCCCCCTGGGGGCCAGCCCATATACTAAACTTATGCCAATTTCACGAGTAAAATCGGAAAAACGTTTCAACTTCAAGAGCGATTTCTTTATCAAAGTAAGTAGTTATAATAATTAATAGTATTCATGCTTATTACTTTGATATTGAAATCCGCTCATCGCGAAATAAATTCTTGTACATATAAAAAAGTAATTGTATTGTGAAGTCGGAGGGTCATCCGACTTCTCTACATTTTTAAACTCGAAATCTATATATGTAAATATGTACAAGAAAACCCTATCCTGGGCTACCCTTCCGTATAGGGGATCACTCCGATCGGATCGTAAATGGTGTCAATCGATAGATCTCGGTTAACTGAGTCGAATGCAACAGGTTTTAATGTTAGGAGATCATCCGTTAATTAAATAAAATCAATTAAAAATAATCGCCGTCTTCGGCATAGTAGGACTACTCTTCCGTCTGTTGGAACGCTAGGCAGTAGCGGTTCCGGGGTACAAATTTAGGTCAGGTGTATGCAAAATTGGAACTTAAGACATACAATCAACTTGGACCGGAAGTCGGCTCGCAATAGAAGTGGTTAGGCTAGCCCAGATTTTATGGGGTGGGGGTGCAGGGGGAGGGGCTCTGCCCCTCCCCCGCCCACTTGTTCGACAATATGATGGAATAGTGATGGATTGAAATTATTTTCTACACTTCCGGTATAATTTGATATATCTCGAAAACTACGCAGCTAATGAAAAAATATTATAGAACATAAATAGTTGCAAATTTAATTTTTTACAAAAAAGGTCTCTAAATATTTTACCATATTTCGCATAGTTTCCGAGATATAATGTGAGTACGGCTTCGGAACTTTTACGGAGTTGTTCTACTGTGCCGAAGACGGCGATTATTTTTAATTGACTTTATTTAATTAACGGGTGATCTCCTTACATTAAAACCTGTTGCATTCCACTCTGTTAACCGAGATCTATCGATTGACACCATTTACGACCCGATCGGAGTATTCTGGCCCATACGGAACGGTAGGCCGGCGATTATAATTAATTGACTTTATTTAATTAACGGGTGATCTCCTAACATTAAAACCAGTTGCATTCGACTCAGTTAACCGAGATCTATCGATTGACACCATTTACGATCCGATCGGAGTGATCCCCTATACGGAAGTCTATCCCTATCCTGAGCTAAGGCATAAAATACACAAAAAAGCAATTTGCACGATTATCATTGTATAAAATGATACAGTGATATTCGTGGGTCACTATGCTCGCTCAAAAAATAAAAATTACAACCAATTCCCGTGTCGCTACGGACCATTCGTCCTACGACATGATGGGAACCGGAGGAACTTTAAAGCATGCGACTCACCGATCGTTGACTTGCACCACTGAACTCGCCCCGCATCTTATTGTTAGATTAACCCATAGCTCGTCTATTGGCTCGTCAAAGTAACGGTACCTCCACTGTCCAAAGCACTCATCTGAAAGCATAAAAGTCACGATTCTTGAACGATATATGTTTTCTCTCAATTTGTTGTAGTTAATATGCTAATACATAGGATAATTGAAAAATATGCATGCAAAACTATATGGGAATAACTACACCACAAAACACGGTAAAACACATGCAAATACATCCCAAAACACTCGAAGATCAAAACTATAGAACACTATAAAATATTTGCAAAATTATAGTAAAACACATAGGGTACCAATCCATAAAACCTACTAATAAATCCGTATAAATATGCCAAAACACAAAGGGTACTACTCCATAAAACCCACTAATAAATCCGTATAAATATGCCAAAACACATAGGGCACCACTCCATAAAACCCACTAATAAATCCGTAAATATATGCCAAAGCACAAAGGAAACCACACCATAAAACACAATAAGCACATGCAGGTACATGTGGTCAGAACACATGGGTGACCACACCATAAGTTGCACTAATATATCCGTATAAATATTACAAAACATGGGAAACACTATAGGAAACACCATAGGCACACACAGTAACACTTGTGGTAACACACTGATAAATCCATGCACGAATATCCACAGTGTCAACCCGTACCGGTATATGTGTGACAAGTCGATCCGTATCCTTCGGCGGTCGCGATAAGACTGACTAGATTTGACCTTCCTCCAGGTCGCGCTTGTACCGGCGCGCGGCGCGCGCAATCAAGCATGACGTTCCGCTTCACCGGTTCCGCAGATTTAACTATTTCTATCTGATATTTGTTAATGTTTGTTTAATTATTATTTTTAATTTTACAATTGTTTATTAATCAAACGAACGAACTGCACCCTACAGAACGAACGAGAAACTAAATTTCTGGTCTGTTTTACCTTGTTGACGTCTTTCGCGTGTGAACAATCAACGAAATCGTAGTTTTCAAATTGGACATACGATTAACAGAAATGTTTATATTACGAATAAATCAATGCAGGTGAGTCCGATCTGCCATTTTCTTGACCGTTGACAGACAGTAAGGACCAGACAAATATTCTTTAGAACCTTCTGAACACGTCCCTCAAATTTTTTTACATTCTGTTTAGAAATGAGGACGTAATTTGAAAACTCGCGTCTAAGGATTTCTCTAGGGACTGTCGGTAAAGTTTTTAACGCTCGCATTCATAAATTTTACTTTCGAGTATCGATAAGTATCGACTTCAAATGAATCATAAATAAGAACTGATACGCATGCAAACCTGATATTATTCTAGAGACATTTTGTGAAGTACAAACCTGTTAAGTTCTCGAATTTCACTTGAATGATATTTCAAACTGTTTAGAAGTTGTAGAAATCATGGCGTTCAGTAAAGTTGATTGGAATACTCCTGTACCGTTTTGGCAAAATGGACCAGCGCCTGGTGCATTTTATAACTTTCCTGGAACTTCTACTCAATCCAATAGTGGAGGATTCCAAAGATCACAGTAAAATATTTTAAGATACTCCTTGTTTTTTTTTAAATTAACCTCTTTCTGAAAATTGCATGTCATGTTCATTTGGAAGTAAACTTGTAAACATGTATTTTCATATAGTAATGATCAATACTTGTTTTATAGGGCGCCGATGACGACTGGTACATCCGTAGTCGGAATTCAGTTTAAAGACGGTATTCTTATAGCAGCAGACATTCTTGGATCATATGGATCATTAGCTCGATTTAGAAATCTGGAACGTGTAATGAAAGTAAATGATAATATTATTCTTGCTGCTGGAGGAGATTATGCTGATTACCAGTGCCTTAAAAGTAACATAGAAAAGAAAATGTATGTTTCAATTGTTGTTTGATGATAATTTTATACTTTTCAATTGATATTATACCTTATATGTTATTTAGTCTTGAAGAAGAATGTTTGGATGATGGATTATCTTTAAAACCAAAAGCTCTACATTGTTGGTTAACTCGAGTAATGTACAATAGGAGGTCACATTTTGATCCATTTTGGAATAATTTTATTATTGGTGGTATAGAAGGAGATAAATTGTGAGTATTTTGTTTCCTTTGTAATTATATGTAGTTCACTATATACACATAGTCCTTACTTGAATATTTTATATAGATTTTTAGGTACTGTGGATAAACTTGGTACAGCTTACAGTGATCCAGTAATTGCAACTGGGTATGGTGCATATATGGCAACACCTATTCTCAGAAAAGCTCATGAAGAAAATAAAGATATGAGTAAAGAAGAGGCAGTTGAGCTTTTATATAAAGTGATGCAGGTTCTTTATTATAGAGATGCACGATCTTTTCCAAAAGTAAGTTCATATTAAAACTTTAAAAGATTCATATGTTGAAATGTAAACAAATTTAATTTATTTGATTTTAGTATCAAGTTGGTATAATTACAAAAGATGGTGGTGTTGAAATACAAGGACCACTAACTCTAGATAGTTACTGGGAACCTGCTATCATGTAAAAATAAATATAAGTATAATTTTTTTTCTTAATAAAATGATTTACAACATAAGCTGAAAGATTATTGTTATTTAATCTTTTATAATTTATTGAGAGAAAGTAAGTTGTATACGACAGAGAAAATCACGTGGAACGGGAAATTACACAAGATTAAAAAGTTAATACCTCGCAACCAGTATCTGTAATTAAAACGGTATGTTCACATTGAGCAGTTCGTGAATTATCCGCTGTAACAGCCGTCCAACCGTCTTCTAAAATTTCAACTTCTTTGCTGCCCCGACTTAAAACTGGTTCTATAGTAAATGTCATTCCAGGTAACATCTTTCCAGCAAAATTATTTGCTAGTAATGTTAAAAAGTAATTAAATATTATATACCCTCGTGTTTATAATAATATATCGACCTACCAAAATGAAAAATATCTGGTGGTCCATGAAAGTAAGTACCTATACCATGTCCAGCAAATGCTGGAATTACCGAATATCCATATTTATCTGCTGTTGCTTCAATAATACATCCTACAAATTGATTACAAATGTATGACCAGCTGTCTCTGTACTTATATCATTTTAATAATTACCTATGCTAGAAAAATTCTCATTCGGTTTACAAATATCAATGGCTTTTTTTAAACACAATTCTGTTACACTTATTAGATGTTTAGCTTCTTCATCACAGTCTTCTATTTCAAACATTTTTGAACAATCTCCATGATATCCGTTTAAATATACCTAAGCAAAGGCAATATACCTTTCTTTAAACTTTATAAACACAGTTTTATTACATTATAATGCTTACTTATATATCTCTACATACTGTTATGTCAACATTAAGTATATCTCCCTTTTGTAATGGTCGTTTATCTGGAATACCATGACATGCAACATTATTAACACTAGTACATATTGATTTTGGAAATCCTCGATAATTAAGTGGACTAGGATAAGCTCCGTTACTTATAATCATTTCATGAACTATTGCATCCAGTTTATCTGTAGTTGTACCAGCCTAAAATCAAATCTGTTAATTCAATGAAGTTGTTAATTAAATTCTGTATTTAATAATTATCATGTACCTTTATATAGTTCTTGGCATAGAATAACACCTGTTTAGCAAAACTACAACTATGTCTCATGCTCTGTATTTGATTTTTGTCTTTAATTTCTGGGCTCTTTGGTCCTTCTTGAGGTATAGATGATTGGCTATAAGAAGGCTTAGGAATATATGATGGTACCTTTTTAATTTCAGTTACTTCCCATGGTTCAATAACCTCGTAATTTCCAAAAGAATTATTTATAAGCTTACGTGCTGTTGTCTAAGAAATGTAACATACTAATTAAATAAACTACAACAATTAAAAGAATGTTTATATAAAAATAAACGTACTTGCGGTTTTCCTTTGAAAAAGTTTCTAAAAAACATTCCGGTAATTTTAAATTAACCCTCACTATAACAGGTACTAAATATATGTATTTAATATATATTTATACGTACTGGACTTATTATTTCATTACAGATAATTTTATTCCTTTTTGTAAAATGATTTTCAAATCAATAATTTGCAAAAGTTCCAAAAGCTAACATAATAATAGCTGATTATTATGTAAATACAATATGTATAACAAATCAGCTGATGTATATAAATATATATTGCTTAAAAGATAACCTTGAAAGAAGTCATCTGTCAGACATGAATGCTATGAAGTCATTCCGAGAAATATTGGCAAATGCAAAAAACGTATTAATATTAACTGGTAGCGGAGTTTCTGCGGAATCTGGTATTCCTACATTCCGGGGTGCGGGTGGATTTTGGAGAAAATATCAAGCTCAAAATCTGGCAACCCCAGAAGCCTTTGACGCGAATCCTTCTTTAGTTTGGGAGTTTTATGAATATCGTAGGACGGTAGCTAATGAAGCCAAACCCAACAAGGTACACAGGTAATCATTTCTTTTGATATTCGGTCACAGTATTTACAAACTGCAGTTTTTAGGCTCACGAAGCAATAGCAACTTTTCAAGACCGTAGTTTAAAAGCTGGTAAAAATGTTACTATTGTAACACAAAACATTGATGAACTTCATCAAAGAGCTGGAGCGAAAAACGTAATAGAGCTTCATGGTTCACTTTTTAAAACCCGTTGTACAGTTTGCCACGAGGTTTCTGCAAATAAAAATATCCCAATATGTCCTGCATTAGAAGGAAAGGGGTAAAGTGTAATTTTGTAAAATGTAGATAAATCAACTCACATTGATCTACAATTCTTATAAACATATGCAGATCTCCAGATCCAAAGATCATGGTATCTGATATTCCAAAAAAAGATTTACCAAGATGTCAGAAAACAAATTGTAAAGGTTTGTTAAGACCACATATTGTATGGTTCGGTGAAAATTTAAATGAAGATGTACTTAAACAGGCCTGTAAGTACTTCTGTACATAAATAGATGTACATTATAAAATAAATCTTTTAATAATATATTGTATCACAATATGGAATTATAACAATTTAGTTTAAAATTTTTGGTTCATATAAAAAATATATATATATATACACATACGTATAATGGTTTAATAAAATAAAAATATGTTTGGTTTTGCCTTATAATACTAGTTAATGCTGTTGAGAATTGTGACGTTTGCCTAGTTATCGGTACATCATCTATTGTGTATCCTGCAGCAATGTTTGCACCCCAAGCAGCGAATCGAGGCATTCCCGTTGCTGAATTTAATTTAGAAATGACTCCTGCTTCCAGACATTTCGAGTAAGTTAACTTTCGAGATATTTCATAGATAAAATAGTAATATAGTCCATATAAAAAAAAAAAATAAAATTTGATCACTTTTAAAAGGTCTTACAAATGGCACGTTCATATAATATTTAAAACATTTTGTTTTATAATATATACGAACTTGCATGCAAAGTACTTATTCATATTCATCAAACTGTTTTATCTTTTCTTGTTTAGCTGAAACAAAATAATAATTATATGTATATTGTTTTAAAGGTATCACTTTCAAGGTCCTTGTACTGTTACGGTAACAGAAGCTTTGGAACCTTCAGTTCATGAGCCTATGTAAATTTATAAAACTAAATAATATTTACCTTCTACTACACATAGTTCAGTATTGAGTCCAAGTTGATTTAAATATTCCAACCATAATCGTTGCTTTGTTGAAAGGCTATCTCGTGGACCTTTTACTTCTACAATTTTATGCTACAGAGAATAATACACAGTTAATAATTAATAAAACATATTTTATAAAACTTGATGAATTTTGTGTAATTACTTACTTCTTTGGTTTTAAAATTCCATACAATTAAATCTGGAAATCCAGCTTTCCAAAGTTTAAAATTTTCAACAAGTCGTCTACAGATGCCTACAACACCTTGAACTCCTAAACAATATACTATTTCCTACACATCAAAGTTTATTGTTATCATGATATTAAAGAATAATATAGTACCAATAAAGTACATACTTTCAACTGTAGACTATCTTTCAGTAAATTTGTTGGCATTATTGACTGATATTGAACACAGACTTTAAACTTATCTTCCATGAAGGTGCTTAATGCTAAACAATTTAAATTACTAGCAATCTGAAGTTTCATGTCTATTCTTTCTTTCCTATTTTCGTAAAATAATTCTTCTGTAAATAAATCATCTGGAGCGTATTGATATGGCGAAACAAATGTTCCAGGAACATGTATATCAAATAGTTCTTCCCAAAATAAAGTAAAAAATAAGGTAATTGGTAATGCACCTTCACAGTGCAATCCATTAGAAAATCCTTTCTCACAGTAATGATTCAATGCAAGTGTTTCTACTGATCCAAAACTTTGACCTTTAGCATTACTTTTTACACACCAAATGGTCTTCTTTCTTGCACCACTTCTGCAATGATTCAGTATTTGGTTTAAGAAAAAGATAACATGTATTTCGTAAAACTTACTCAGGCATCAATACAGCACTTATAATATTAGATGCAGCATCATATTTCGGCATCTGATGAATATGTTCATCTAAAGTTTTATTCATATTAAGTTTTGTTATGGGTTTCAGTCCAGTTTTCTTCTTTAGAATTCTTTGTGCTCTTTCTATAAGATCTACTTTATCTACTCGCGTTAAGTGTTCTGTGCTTAAGGCTTTCATTATTACCGATGCACTAGCTTCTAGATTTTTATGGTGATACATTTCAATGAGAGCTAATTCAGCATACCATTTTCCTTTCTTCGTATGGATATAATAATCGTGTTCTAGTAAGAAATGTAAAACTTCCACTACTTGTGTCTTATCTTTATCTTTTTTAAATGCGTCTATACACACAGAAAGTATTTTCAGCCATACATATACCGGCATATAGCGTCTTACATGCAGTGGAAGCAAGGAAATTTTTAACCTGAAAATTTCATAATCAATAAAAATTTTTTACTTAATAATATAATAAATTTTGAATTACCTAAATGATTCCTTTAACGTGTTTGATAATGTATTTATGGCTAATTTACCACAGTCTTGTACCTCTGTCCACTTCTTTTTGTCAATTAGTTGTAATGTTATAGACAGTGTTGCTTTAGCTGTGATATAGCTACAAATATAAATAAATTAAATGATCAAAAAATATTTCTTCTTCGGATCCAAGGTTAATCTAGAGTATAACAACTTTACCTCATCAAATGCAAGTTGGAAGAAAATATTGGGAAACGTTTCTCAGGAATGTTAGGAAATGTTACGTTTCCTACATAAATATTACATAATGTAAAAAATGTTTCAGCTACGCTTATTTGTGGATCTTGATTCGGTATTAACAACGTTAATATTTTATCAATAATATTCCATGTTTTATCAGTAATGCATACACAATAATCGAGCATACGAACAACTGAAGAATATAAAACTGTACTTGGACTTTTCATTCCAGGAAATAGAGATTGCGTGTTCGATAATTTTAACAATTTACATATGTTATTTTTTTTGTTTACGTTAGGCTTAATATTCATATCCTGGCAAAGCTGACGAATTTCATCCACTTGTAGCAGCTCAAGTATTGTAGCTAAATTTGTATTTTCAATGTTAAATGTACAGATAGATCGTGAAACAAGAGTTGTAAACACGTCTTTCAAATCTGGAGCTATATCTGGATATTTAATATTATTTCCTCTGAACCATGTCCTTTTTCTTTTTATCATATGTGCCAGCAATGTTTGAGCCTGACTAGGCAGAGTAATTATGGAATATACGAAGTCCAGTTCATTTTCATCAAAATATCCACAATTTATGGGATTAGAGAAGACAGTGAAAATAGTAATGAACAAAGTTTTAGCATGTAAATCTGTAGGTGAAATTATTTCACTTGATTCGTACTTCACTGAAGTTTTAGTGTTTACATGATTATAATGATAATCAAATTCACCTTTTGAATATATTTCTTCTAGATTAAAACAATTATATGAAATAGCACCTTGCTTTGCTAAATTCATATGTTCAACTGCTTGATTTTTGATAACATCTATGGTATGACCAAACAGAGATTTGCAACTGTTTCTTGGAGATTTACCAGATGGCACTTTTGGAGAATAATTTAATTTTTTAGGGCTACTTCCAGTTTTAGGACTATTAGAGCCTCTTACTGAATGATTGTTTTTAGGGGTGCTTGGTTCCTTCTTTAATGATTTGGCAGGGCTTAAAGAGCTATCTGTTTTGTTCTTCTTTGTTGGTGTTTTCATCAACTCTGTATTCTCATTATTTGATAATATTTTACTAATGGATAAGGAACTTTCCAATTCGTTATTATTTGACAGTTTTTCTTCAACTGCATCTATTGAGAATGCACATTCATTGTTTTGTGTCTTGTGCTTAATTGGAGAAGCTTTTAAATTACTTAAATATGAATTATTAATGTTTTCATGTATAATTGTGCAATCTGTCATTGAGTTAGATTCCACATTTTTTGTTAAACTCAATCTTTTCTTTTTCTGAAAACATAAGAATAGTTTAATTGCATGTAGTATAAGGTAAATAACTGAAACAAAATTTGATAAAATGATTAAAAGCTATGAAACATTAACTTACACTTCTTGAATATGGTGTACTTCTAAAACGTTGTTTATCTTTCACTGTAATGCCTGATGTTCGTTTATTACTTACTACTTTAAAAAACTCATCAATATGTCTTTGCTGTGACATTATTCTTATCTCAATAAATCAATTTCATTGCATAACAACATACATGCTGCTTTTACTTCATTAAAGGTATTTAAATGTATCACAACTTCAAAAATGTAAAATTTTAAACAATAAAATAGATTAACCTCTTTGACCAAACAACCATGTGTGTATAATATGTATTTATATATGTTCTTAGCGTAATTTATAAATACAATGCATTTGTTTTTATTCGTATATGTAGTAAAAAATAACATGCGATTATATTTTATTTAATTCGGTTTGAATAGCGTTACTCACTTGAAATTAAACTTCACATTTGTAGCAAGTTCAAACAAGTTCAAAACAAATGCCGGTCAAATGCATTGCACTTAAAACATGGTTTCATATATATGTATACACAATTTTATCAAATATATAGGTATTTATATTAATAAAAATACGAAATGTACTGTGAAATAACGCTCAAGTACTTCTATAAAATACATGCTTCCATTATATAGATTAGCAGTGACTAATTACTGAGATTATATAGGTGGTTACAGTAACCAACAGTGACATCAAGGAAATTAACCTGAAATATGAAATTAAATATTGAAATATGAATATAAAAATAGCAAACTTAAATGATTTAAAAAATACAAAGATATATATTTCTGTTTTGGAAGTAAAAAGAGTACCCTTTTCAAAACTATAAAAAGATTGCACTTATATACAAACGTATTGCATTTATGAGAAATAAACATAAATAAGTATTTAAGTATATGAAACGAAATATTAAATATAGTTATAACTATATATACGTATGCTTTCAAGTTTAACAACAAGTTCAAATAATCAAAATATACAAAACGAAAAATATAATTCATTTGAATATTTTGTTAAAATTGTTTAAATAAGAAATATGTATGAAATGTTATAATTATATATACGTTTTTTTTATTTTATTAGGAAGGATAAAAATGTATTTTTACGCGATGCAATCAAAATTTATTTCCAGCAGAAATATCTGCTTTTAAGTTGTTCATCCAAATTATGTTCATTGTGAATATTTTTCCCTTAATGTTATATGTCAAATGCAATCACATGTCATTATGTTAAAATAGATCATTTTTATGAAAGAAAAAATTCATATATCTTGATTAAAATAAATACTTTGCTGCTAGATAGCATACAAAGTATACAATATAGTACAAATAGAATAGACAAATAAAGTAAAAGATAAGATTTGACCTGTTAACATAAATTACATAAAAAATGCATATTATTTGTGTTTTGTACAGTTGACAAATAATTTCTTTCCATACGTTAGTATCGTATGTATACAATAATCAGATTTTTTATAATTCTGCCAATTTGTTGAAATGACATAATTAGAATACATTTAATATTCAAATTGTAACCCATAGATTGACATATATACATTCAATTAGTTACATTATCTAATAGATTCAAATGTTAATCACATTGATTATAGATATTAATGCTAAACAATAGTTGAGTTTAGATCTTTATATGTAATTTATAGAAAACAACTCATCTACCTGATAACATCTCTACTTCTCTAATTACATAGCAAGGCAAACAAACGTAAACAAGCATCTTTAATTACGTTAAAAGTATTGTTTTACTAATGATAGAATTTCAAGTTTATCGTTGTGAATCGTATAACAGGAACGTACCAAGAAATTATAAGCAAAAGTCGAAAAAGCAAAAAAATTTAGGAATGTAATTTATTTGTCAAACTTTGACGGTTTATAAACAATAAATATAATTCACGCTTCGATTTGTATCTGGTAATATTTTATTTAGACCAAATTAAATTTGATACATGCATTTAGCGAAAGGTGTTATCAGGGGACGAGAGAGTAGATGATGTATATATCGAAGAACAAATTAAAGGGTGTCTAGATCAAAGATTCTACATACATAGAATTTGATATATGCCCCTTAGGTTCTCCGATTGTACAATCTTGAGAAAAATTCTCTATACATACTCTCGTCAAACTTTCGTTCGAATCAGAGCTTTGGTTGGAGCGATTTTTTCCAATTAATCTTCCTGTCGCACAGCGACATAGAAGTCCTACTGTATTCACAGAATAAAATACACGTATAATAGATACACCGCATTTCGACACCTGTCGATATTATCGTAAAAGTTTTTAACACTCAGAACTTTTTAAGAGCTTCACGTTAAACATCATATCTGTAAGCTCATTCTTTTTCTCAATAATTTTTTTCTTTTACACGAAACGATTAATAGGTCTTGTTCGATCGCTCTAAATAGTTGCATTGATTCGGCTTACTTCTACTTACATGATACAGTATTGTTTTCCACGAATGCAACGAATTAGGTAAACACGAAGTCCTCACGATTCAAATTTGACCGAATTTCTTTCTTTTCTTTTTTTCTTATAATCTCATCAGCTAACTACATAAATTACTAAAACTCTCTTTAAATAATCAAACATTTTGCGAATATTGCTAAGTAATACTCTAACTACCATTAGTTTACTCACAGTAAATAAATCAATGACAAAATATACGATATCGGCCTTTCTGTCAGTGGAATTTCGTGTTTGCCAAATCAGAAAATGTAAAGCGAACTCAGTCTTTGGTTGGAGCGATCAAACTTTGAAGATTTTCGACGTTTTATTTGTAAAGTGGCTATTGGGTCAATATTTTTAACATTAATAAATTTTTATATAAAAATCCATGTACCACTATATTTCGTTTAAAGCGTTCCAACTAAAATAAACAAATGGTTTTTACAAGTACATTCTTGGAAATTATTTCCGCATATCGCTCGTTCTTCTCAAAATCATATGTATGGCGGAAGATCTTTTTTCTTTTTTTTTTCTTTTTTCTTGTAATGCAGTTGAATTGTATGAAGAAAATCAAAAAAATGAATACAAAAGAAAAAACAAGAATGAAAAGCAAATATCCCAAAGCGTAATCCCAAGTGCGTGAATACATTTTTTTTTGTTTTATTTTTAATGAGAAAACATTTCACGCACAACGGTGAATTTGAGAAAAACGAGAGAAATAATCAGATATCTAAAATATGTACAAATGTGGCAGAAATTAGATTTCACAAAATGTTATATAATATACAGGCGAGTGAAGTTCTTAACAAAATAATAAGTCCTATCCAGGATAAAATTTCTTTATTACTCCTCCTCTAAAATCGTCCCGAATTCATAAATTTTCATACACATCGCTGTGCGCCTACCACAACAACATTAATTACAGTTATTTTTTAGTTAATTACCTAAAAGTAAGAGATACAATAAGCGTAATTATTTTTATATGTACAATATATCTTTTTTGTTTGTTTGTTTCTTTCTTTCTTATTATGATTTCATGAAGTCTTCCTAGAATTTGCAATATTTGCACCATTAATTTTATTTCTTTCTTGATTTCGCGTTACGGCTCGCGAAAAAAGCTTTCTTATTGCATGCTCGAAAGAAATTTCTGTGCTTCAAGTCCCGAAAATCAATGACTATCCGAAACACTTTGCCATTACCATTTATAATACAATTTAAATTATAAATCTTCGATCCAAATGCCTAGGATATTTATCTCGATCAGTGCCTACGAATTTTAACTGAATAACAGATAACTGAAACCTGTTCTAAAGAATTATAAAAAATTATGTGACAGATACTCTTAAATTTCGTCAGTTTAAAACTCATACATCTGAGAGTCTATTTCGAATAACTATTCTTCATTTATTTTTATACATGCACAGCTTCTATTAGCCACACAGAAATATGAAATACGTGATTGCATTAAAGAAAAATTTACTTTTTCCATTTTACTGATTTTCAAATTACAATATTGTCCATTTTTTTTTTTTGCCAACTTACTTTTTTGTTCAATTCTTATGTTATATTACTATGTTCTTAATATTGATATGGAATGGGAGACAATAATATAGAAAGACTAAGAGGAAGAGAATAACGCACGTAAAAAATGTGCGCAGATTCCGTTAATATTTCAGTGTTGGTCTTTTTTAAAAGTAATCGAAATTTATCAGTAAGATTGTGTAATAAAACATATGAACTACATATATGCGAGAAAGTGTGCAAAAATACCTTTGATCGCGGTTTTTCTATAGCTGTACCAATCGATTTCACAAACGATTTGACTACAATAAATCATAAAAGTACAACCGAACAAATAACTTTTCTTTTAGTGGTAGCATCATTTTTTAATGTAATATTTATCTGTTCTAAGCAGGGATTTAAGTTGTTTATTTAAAGCTTAAACATAGATTTAGCTTTTGTTCTAACTTGTATATGCTGTGTCGATTGATCATAAGGAATTCGTGTTCGTTACTGTAACCCTGCTACAAAGTATTAAAATAATGAGATACTTTTATGGTACATCCATTTGTTGTACAAAAGGAAAAGACTGACTGTTTCATATTTTGTATGGCAAATGAATTAATCAACCGTTATTATTTCCATGGTTTGTATCCATTAAAGTGAAAGGCTTAAAAATTTGAATACGTTTCTTGCAAATATCATAAATCCTAACATAATGTCATGAATTTGTCAGTTTATAATATAAATTTTTATAATGCAAGCTTCCTAAACACAACATCAGAATCTAAATTTAAATGCTACAGTTCCATGTACTCGTATAAGGGCTGATTCATTATGCACTACTAAAATAAAAATGCATAGTTCAGTGATCAATGAAATTATTAAAAGATTCTTTATTATTTGTATAATTTTAATGCTAATTCAAAGAAAATTATCATTAACGATAGTTTGATTATTTCACAGCCTGAAAGCCTTTAACATATTATTACTTTGTAATAAGAAGTAAATTAAACATTTTATTACAATTAAACTGAATTTATATACATTATGAAATAATCAAAATATTCTACTCTGAGGTCACTGAAATAGGCAACACAATATAATTATTAAAATATTTATAAGACGCTTATGTACATTTTTCATAGAAAGCAATTATACTTAGCATATATCTTTTAAATCAACTTTACAATCGTGAATGTACAGCCAGAAATATTGTGTTTTGATAAACTCCAAATTTTAGAAAAGACTGTAATTCGCAATAAAATAATCAACGCTGTGTTTGAGGAAGCTTGCGTTATGAAGATAATAATTGCACTAGAGATGTTCAAGTATTATTACTTACATATGAGTAAAAAATGACAAAGGAGTTCTGCCGAGTTTTCAGTATATTAGAATCAATGATAATTTTGTCAAGTATAAAAGTTCCCTTGCGCTGAACAAAATTTTATCCTTTTAATTTTTTTTTTTTTCTTCTTTTTTAGGTAATAGATAATATCCCACGTTATCATTTCAATATTTACTTATTACATCCTTTTAAAGAATTAATTTTTATCAAGAAAAGAGTAATAACGTTAGCCAAAAGCTAGTATCAATTTAATGTACTAAAGAAAGTGAAGTGGTTGTTCAATGAGCAAGGAAACAAACAACTTAGAAAAATAAATTAAAGCACAATCGTCTTGTAATCAAGATAACTTGATACTTGCAATGGAATCGACACTAATCCGTCGTCATCGCCACCACAGGCAACTGATCAGAGCATTTCTGCAATCGAATCTAGCCGTACCGCTTTTTTTTTTTTTTAATATTTTGTATCAACAAGCACGTAGTACTTGTCCAGTCTCCGAAGTCAGACAGACATAGGCAAGGTAAAATTAACGAAGCCCCCAGTGACGTATTGGCGGCAACAGGGGTGCCGATAGCAGGCATCATGTCACTTCCATTGCTAATGAATTTGTTTTGTTTGCTCGAACAAGTTGCTGCTGCTGCGGCTTACCGTCGCATGCTGCATTTTCCACTCCATCCACCTCCATATCCAAATTTTCACTACAATCACAAATACATGACATTTGCTAACAAATACTATTTTTTCTTTTTCTAAAAAGAACCATAAATAAAATTCAAACTTCTGAAAAGATGACGAATACCAATAAGTATTTTTGCTAAAAAAATAACATTTATGCAATTATAATTTTACAAACAGGGAATAATATTTACCTCGTATGCGTATTGTTAGTTTCTATAATATTGAAAAAGACACGGCACACTTACCTATTACTATTAAGCGTAATTTCCCCGGACGTTGGGATTTGTTGCGTCTGACTTTGCGTCTGTTGTTGCTGCCTTGCAAGACTCGCCAATTTGCTCTGCGCGATCAAGCCAGGTAGCAGATTGGACGGCGGATGTTTTTGCGGCAGAACTATCGTTGACTGATTATTCACGACATGAGTGCTATTTGAAAGATTATTAGAGTTGTTTATATGTGGCAATGGACCATTTTGATGCCCATTACCGAAGTTCGTTATCGTTCCACTAGCTGTGGTACTCGCACTGAACACTCTGACTCCAGCACTACCACTGCCGCAGTTACCGCCATTCCTATTATTTGTTGGACTAGTCAAGGACTTAGATAGAATGGAGGCGGAACTGCTATTGTTTGGAAATTGTCTGTGTTGTTGCTTAGATTGATTCGACTGTGTCTCGGTAGCAGTACTTGTACATTGCGTAGATACCGTACTTGAAGTAGTCGGTTGATTGGTCGTACACGAGAAAGACGATGGGATTGTAGAACTCGTAGAAGTATTTACAACACTAGAACCACTACCACTGCACTGAGGCCGACTCTGTTGTGTCGCGGGCTGTGCAAAAAGACTGCTAGGTAGAGTAGTCACAACGAAATGTGAACTGCCCAGCTCGTCTGTCCGCGAATCGCTAGAGTTATTGTCTGACAGTCCACTAACGCACGCACTACCGGTGATACTCGCCACAGCAAGGTCGAAGTCCGACAAAGTGTCCACCGAAAAATAATCTGCGATATTGAATTCCGACGTGAAAGGTGGCTCCTCTCCTGACCGTTCAGGTTCTACTTCCACGCAGATAGACGTTGCCTCTGGTGGGAACGGGTACGGAAGCGGTTTCGGTTGAGACGACGTTTGCTCTAAATCCGAGTCCGTATCGCTACTTTCTTCGCTTGGACTATACACTGACACAGGCGGAGTCTTTGGTCGGAAATGTAACCTACGTCACAGAAATATCGGTTAGTAATTAATTCGACTACATTAAACACAGTTTCTACGTATAATTATTCAAAATACCATTCTTTTTTAACTGGAGTTGATGCGGTAGTTATGTCAGAATCCACTGGTTCTCGTTTCGGTTGATGTATCGTGAAGTCTAAAGAAGACCACATTTCATCCATATCGGTCGCACAACGGTCCAATATTACTCTAAAAACACATGACGTCGAACGAAAAGAAAAAAAAAAAAAAGAGTTATTAAGAAATTTCATTTTATACGAGGGATTCGTATTCATACAGCATGTATCATACCTGCCACCCCGACCAACTCGTCGTCGTGCAAAACCAATACACCGTGGTACTGGTTTGCTAATGCTGGTCAGCGCAAACCTATACTTCTTATCGGCCAAGCCCCCTTCGCTTTTATCACACCAAGGCCAATTTCCAAATCCACCTGATACAGGCTGCAAAGAGAAAAGCTCTATATCTACAATCCTGAAAAAAAGAACTTTAAGACTATTTCCATACTTTTACGATAGTTCGTGACGATTTGCATTGACACCCACGATATACTAAGTAAAACTGCTCATGTAAAAGAAAAATGAATATCCTGTCTAATATAGATTTTTGTAGCGCTCGGTTCACAAATTTGACAAAAATGTATGTAGGAAAGAAAAATTCGGACGAATTCAACAGCACTCACTGGTAAATAAGTGCTATTTCTATTCCGTCGGAAAGCAAATTGACCCTCATCAGCGGTGTCTTCATCGTCGCGATCCGAGGAGACCGAGGGCTGAGAATGCGAGTGAGATGGAAGTGGACTATCTTCGTCTGAGCTCATTAGCGGGTCCAGCCCGCCTCCAAGAACACCAGGCCGACTTCCCCGACCACCACCGCTACCTGTTCCACCACGTACTCCGCTATCGTCCAAACTTCCCCCTCTACTGTCAGTTTTATGTTTCCGTTTCTTGTATTGTCTTTTTTCTTTCCTGGGTACTACTTCGTCCTGATTCAAAGAAATAGCATTCAATACGTCATTTAAATGGAATTCCTTCTTACATACGCCAACATAATAGGGAAATATTAAAAAGTACTTACTTTACTACAAACTTTATTCGCCCAATTTTGATGAACACCAAATTGATTTGTAAATAGTGGAGCAAAAGCTGGCCTCGGTGTCTTCAACGCTGATACTTCCGCTAATATTTGTCCATTGAAGTCCTGTGCCTGATATCTAGATCGTTTTTAAAATATTACATTGAATTTAAATTCTTCTACATAAAATATCAAAGAGATGAAAGATGCAAGGAAAATTGTTTTCAAACCTTTTTTCATAAACTTCGATTGTAAGATGTAAATGTTCTCGTTTGGTTTTTTCCCTTCTTTTAACCATTTCAAGAAGAGTAACTGCTCTACTAAGATCTCTACGGAGCTTCAGCATTTTTTCGTAACTAGTTTCATCATTTTTACGATTTTTACGTGTTTGCATTTTTTCGGTTCTACGTCTAAATGCTAAATAAGGATTATTGGCAGCCGAACCAAACCGATGCTCTGTTTTTACTGATAATAAAAGGGGGTGTTGCTGTGACAAAAAGTATATTTACATTATGTAACGTAAATTATAATACTATTACACCAAATATGACAAACATTCTCATTATTAGTTTAAACATAAACACTTACTGTTTTAAGACGTTTATTCAACCAGTAATCAAAAACGGCAATAATTAAATCGTCATCCTCCTTTAGAAGAGCTTTAGCTTCATTTAGAGTGACTACAGTTTGCCCTGAACTTTTCTCCAAACGATCCATCATTTCTTCAAATTGAAGAGGAGTTAAGTCCATCTTACGACTTTGTACTGCAACCCATTTTTCATCCTCTGAATCCATATCATAATCTGGAATATCTTGCTCCATTGCAAAAGCTTTGAACAGAAGCAGAAATTATTAAACTTCTTATTCATATGACAATGTTGTACATTATATACAGTTTTTATATTATGTTAACTTACGTTGCATATGTATAAGCTGACGAGGCAGCTTATAATCAGCTGGATAGATCTTATCATAAGCTTCTACATCTGTCAAATCAGTTACTTCTGGGGTAGGAATGATTAGACCTGTGCATATTGCTCTTTGCAAGTGATGTTCCTAAACAAAGAATTATAAATTAATATAAATTTCAATCTTTTTTATATATTTTGTAGCATGCAAACATAGTTATTCCTAATAAAACAATACTATGAACATGAAAAATACATACCAAAAGTAAAAGACACATAATAAAATATCAAACATCATCACCATATAATTTGATTCATAATATTTTATCAACAGTTTTTCATAATTGTTGTTTGAAGTGCTTATGTACAATTGTAACATATCATAAAATAAATCATTGTTTATATGTCAATAGGTACTTGAATAAATGAAATTCTTGTATAAAAAATACTTATAAACATTCTAATATGCTATAGAAGGTTATATAAAAGTTTATGATGAATAAAAATTAAAAATTCTATGTCGAATAGCAACGTTGGAACATCCTATTTTAATTCTGTCATTACTTCAAAACAAAGAGTTGACAGCTATCAATATCAATTTGACAAAGTGCACTAATGCTCAAAGAATGAATGTAACATGTAAAACATTACTACCAATTATGTTTAACAATAAAAATATAAAATTTCTGTACATAATAATAGTAAGTAAAGTGCCATCTGCCGGTTGTTTACGAAGATGCGCTCGAGGGTAAGATGGCGGACGGGGAAAACATGCTGGAAGAAGGCTGAACGTTCGACTTACACATTCCTCCTCCTTTTCCATGCCGCTGGGCATTTGGGGCACAGCACGATTAATGGCCGAATAATCTGGCAGATCCGGCAATTCTTCGGCCATGTAAATCGGCATGGGCTTGGAAGCGTCCAGGGCGCGGGCCCTGAACGACAGCTTGCTCATCCTGAGGCGGCTGGCTCGCGTGTTGACAACCGAGTTGGCTGGTGTCGAACCGTGAGGCCAGTCGGGTCGGCTCGGGCCTCGGACTTGGGGAGCGTGAACCTGACTGGGCCTGGTTGGGGGCCCTGCGGCCGTAATACCCGGCACAGAGAGCGCTCAGGGCCTCATCGTTCTCCGGCCATCGCGCTGGAACACGGTCACTCAGTCACCAAACGAGATATATCACTTTGAAAACATGTTTGCGTGACACGGTCCCTGCTCAAAGCCATCATGGCCGACGCACAGCCATTTAACACGTTCAGCTCGAGCAGTTCCGTGATGCGACGTGCGCCGCGCGGGAATCGGCCCGCTGCCGCCACCGGTCAACTTGCGACCGTCTATTGGACGCTTCAAGTTTCACATCGACACAAGCCTTGTTCACATTACCTTCCTTTACATTTCACATTTCAAAATAAAAAAATTTTTATTCTTTCTTAAACGTTTTATAGCGTTATAATATAACACATTAAATACTGTAACAGAATTCAATAATTTTCAAGACAGATGGAATTTACATCCTATCATGCAAGGTGGCGTCGAGATTGGTAGAGCTTTCATTAACCTCTCACCGGTTGTCTCAATAAACGTACACACTACACGAGTTAATCAAAGTCTGATAACCCTTAAAACGTTAGTAACGATGGAAAATTACGGTTTTGCTATAGAAAATATATTTGCCGTATTTTCTTTTTTTTCTTTAAATACATTTAGATTGACAGCTTTTTCCCTGTATCCCCGAAGATACAAATTTGAAAATAGACGTAATAATTACGATTGATATTCCTACTAATTACATTAACTGTTTTCAAAAAACAATAAAACTGAAAGCAGAATAATTGTCAATTGAACAAATTATAAATATTGTTATCGTAGCTTACATATTTGTGTTTGTATTTTTAAGTACTCCTTGTTTGCGCACGCGTCGCACTCTTGCGGATATACCTAGTTTAAATTTTCAATTTGTCTGCACGCACAAAATCTGTAATTAAATTTGTTTCATTCAAAGGTGTAGGTTTTATATATTTAGTTTATAATTTTCATATTAAGTAAACGTTTTGTATATACAATAAAAATCTTTTCAATGCATTTATGAATCTATTGATTGCAAAAAAAAGATTGCGGTTATTTAAACGATAAAATTAAAAAGACTTCACCAAGTGATCGCAACATAATTAAATTAGAATCATCAATGAAAAAAGATGTAAATTGAATAATGCGAAGGAAAGAAATATAACTGATAATATCCGTAAAAAATTCTATGTTCAACCAGAAATTTAGGTTAGATAAATTGATACAACATGTCCAAGCTAACGGTGTAACATCAATTATTCACGACAATAATCTAAGATCTGTGAGAATAACAATCTTTAAATTTAATTTTGTAGCGTCCTTTGGTTGAAGTTAAACCATATTCCCGCGTATCGACATGGCGCATAACGTTGCAATTCTATCCCTGATTCCTAGGTTATCTTACCATATTCGAATGCAACTTCCAAATTTAACAGTATTTGACGTTTCGCCAGGTATTATTTTTGACATACACTTTTTCTCATAGCCGTGAAGCTTGAATTTCTTCGGGTCACGAGAGTTCTCGCAGCGAGCACGTGTCAAAACGCACTACTACTACGATCCGTTGAGTACTGAATTTGCGCATTTCACGTTTACATGTTGGCGGAAAACCCACCCAATTTAAATTTTTGGCGATGGAACTGTATTTTCTCATATATTAAATAATTCATTTTCTGTTTCAGATAAAACTGATACAATAGAAAAATTAAAAAGTGCAGATATACTTGTAACTGATTGTGATTTGTTTCTACCATATACAGATAAATTACCATCCTTAAAGTGGGCCCAAGTAACATGGGCTGGTGTTGAAAAATTAGTTTCCAATTCACAAGATAAACAAATTAATTATGTAGTTACACGTTTTTCTTCCAAAGCTTTTGGTTTAGCTATGTCTGAATATGTAATAGCACATATTTTTAATTTTGAACGCAATCAAAGACAGCAATACAAAAATCAGAAGCAGAGACAATGGATAACAAGTGGAAAAATTTTGTCTCACAGATTAATTTGTGATTTATCTGTGGGTATTCTAGGTTTAGGAAATATTGGAAAATCAAGTAAATATATATTTTTACTTCTCTACTACTGTTAAAAACATTAACTTGAATACAAAAGAAATACACTTTCAATTTTTATAGTTGCACAAAACTTGAAAGTATTTGGAGCCACTGTATGGGGAATTACACGGACACCACTGAAAGAAACTTTACATTACCTTGATGAACACAGAACAATTGAATCTTTACCTGAAATGCTGGCACACTGTGATTATATCATTAATGTTCTACCATCTACACCTAATACCATAGGTTTATTAAATGGGAATGTATTAGAGAATTGCAAAAATCGTGGTAGCGTTTTTATCAACATTGGTCGAGGTACAATTATCAAAGAAATAGACTTATTAACTGCTCTTGAAGAACAGTGGATTTCTGGAGCTATTTTGGATGTTTTTGAAGAAGAACCACTGCCAACAGAAAGTAAATTGTGGACATTACCACAGGTAAATTTGTAGTATTACTGTTAAGAATTAATACGAAATATTAATTTTGATTAATCAACATTCTTATATAGGTTACTATATCACCACATGTCTCAGGAGTATCTCGTGCTCAGGACGTAGTACAATTTTTTGTTGAGAACTATAAAAAATTTGCTAAAGGTGAAAATTTGTTGAATGCAGTACATTTCAAAGAAGGTTATTAATTATTAAGATGTCCATTAACTATTCATGGAACTCTTATTCAATATAGCAACTGCATATAGTACAAAATTAACATAAAAAATTTGTAATTATAGTATTTTATAAAGTTAAAATAATATAAATATAAATATAACCATTTTAATAATATATTATATATGATAATGTATATGTATGTATATTATTATTATTATTATTATTATTTCTGTAGAACTTTCTTAAAAAATATTTATTCTGCTTCTTGTGATACTGAATTTGAAGATGGTTTTAAACCTCGTATACTGAGGTCATAAACTACTTCTTCTACTTTTTTAACAGCATATTTTAAGCCATCAAAACGTTTTCTTAAGGAATCATTCTTCAAATGTAAAAGTCTAAAGCCTGCATTTAGTTCACTCACAAATCTGGCTATTTCTATAGGTCGATTATAATCACCATTAGTGACACTATTTATGGCAAAACGACTCTGAAATACAATGCTTAATAAGTAATGGTAATTATTTACACAATTACAGTACAAGACATACATACCAACTCTGCAGATAATTGCAACAAACCCATTAAATAATCTTCCAGGTCCAAGTGAAAACCATCTTGTCTGTTATTTTTAACTATATAAACAATGTAAATTCCATGTATAAGTAAATACAAATATAATATAAGGTTTAATATGTGTTTCTGACAAATAATGTACCTCCTAGCATTTCTGCAACAGTTTCTTTGGTAACTAATACTTTAATCTCTAAATATATTATTAAAGAAGCTAAGAAACATAATTTCTGTGTGACAAAACGCCATTGATCATGAAATCTATAGTACTGTTCTTTTGGTACAACTACTGCAAGTTCTGAATACTTTTTGCGTACATCTTTGAATAATTCTCTTGCAGCTGCACAATATTGAGATACTACTGCAAATAAAAATAGACAATAACTGCCTTAATACTTCATAAATCCAATAGAAACACATACTTATGTTTTCTTCCATATTATTCTCATTGTGAATATTTTGTAATATCATAAGAATATCCCTGGCACTCTTTTCAAGATCTTTTACAACTGCGCGGATTTCCTTTAGCAAAATAGAACAAAATACAAAATTAGTTTTAATAATATTTTACATACATTTCCTTTTCAATCGCCACTAGAATATACAATAACGTTACAAAACTTCATCTGAAAGTTTAAAAGTCGTTGAATGACAATCTGTCAATACGTTCTAACCTAGAATATTTGTAATGTGTTTTAACATAATAATGTAACAGTATTATGTTAAAAGGTATTTGATGCCAAGTAGATTGAAGAACATCAAACAACCATTTAAATGTACGCAATAAATTTCTATTTAAATGATGTTTCAACCGATTAATAACATTGTTACTTGGATACGTAGGATCAAATTGGTAGCAAATTGTCAAGACACACCTCGCGTAATTCTTCTTCGTTATTTAGATAATCCTGAAACGAATTAAAGATTTCTGATATTCTTTCAGCCATACTTTTCACGACACTAGCGAAATTTTTAATAAACAACAAATGAATTTTATCAAAACACTTCCATACGACACGCACAGCAAAACCAATAGCAAAACTAACAGCTAGTGACAAAAGCCAAAAACAAGGGACCGCTAGCGCCATCTATACGAAAACGGCGGAAACTACTCAACAACTTACCGACTGCCTTCTCGAAACTCAAAGTATCGGTAAGTTATCAACTAGTTACCGCTGCTTTCTTAATTTATGGCGGTCTTTTTAAAATACAAGTTTGTCAAACAATTATTACTTTATTATTATTTAGTAATTATTATTACTAAACAACTATTAGTTTTTGACGTTTAACGTGTGACGTAATAACCAAGTGAATAATAAATTGGCAGACGAAGATGTTAAAGAGCTATTCCCCTGTAAAATCAGGGTACTACTATCAGGTCCTAAGATTAAATACAAAACAGAACCAACACGCTTATACAAAAACACTTGACAAAAATGTTCTATAATGTGTGCAGGTACCTAACAGTTACCTATAATAAAAATGACCATCGTATTGTTTTCCTATTCTATCTTTCAAGAAATTTCAGAATGTTCTTTTCCTCGCTTTTTGAACTCTCTGCTATATCTAAAATATATACTATTATTGAAATCGATGCAAAAGATCAGTTCATGACAACGACCGAGTCGTAACAGCGCTTTGAACAGGTCCGGAACCGAGTTCGTAAGCGCGCGAGCTCTAAGCTACAAGGTCTCGCGCAGTATATAAATAGAAACCAGTAGGTCCTGCTGTGAAGTCGAGGAAGGTGGTTGGAATTCTACAGGATGCCTCTACGTACTTTCGTAGAGGATACCTCGGGAATCTGCGGGCGTGTCATTGATCCCGATATACGCGTTCAAGCATCCGCGAGAGACTGGCTTTATTGAAAAGTTCACGCCCACGTTTATGAGCTCGCGAGTGCTGCGCTCGAATTAGCTAGGATTTATCGAGCGAATTGACTCGACATGAGTAACAGAAAGGATTGTCGGTTCTTTTGTTAAGCGTAGATATACCCTTTAGTGCGAATATCGCAGATGTTTCAATTTTGTTAGTTGCTTGATTCAAAATTTCTGTAAAATAATTATTAAGACTAGTTTAAAATTATTTCACACTAGAAATATAAAGCAAGAATGAAGCAAAAGCATAATGAAATCTCATTATCCTTACACTTTGTTCATCTCTGTTCTGTAGTCATCAATGTGTAGAGGAACCCGCGACCTTGCTGGACAACCTTCGACAATGCAGTTTATACATCTTCACGCTTCATCTACGATCGCCGAAGGTCTCGGCGTTGTTACTCATCGTATCGAAGGGAAATGCTGCAAGTAACGATACACTTGATTAATCGAGCGATCAGCGTTTTAAAAACAATTAAACTGTATTTCTAAAAATCTCTATACGTTCAAAATGATATCTCATGTGATAAAAATATAAATTTATCTTATACGATTGCTTTTTGTTTGATTTATAGTTGGATTTGCAATAAAAATGCTTTTTGCTTTATCGAAACGGTAATTTTTTGTTTCCTTTAAATGCAAAATGATCGGCATCAGCGTGTAAGTACACACAAGTGCGAGCAAACAGATCGAAAAGACGTTTGTCGAGAAGAAATAGAAAAATGAGAAGGAAGATAAAGTTGAAGAAAAAGAAGAGGAAGAAGAAGAAGAAGAAGAAGAAGAAGAAGAAGAAGAAGAAGAAGATGAAGAAGAAGAAGAAGAAGAAGAAGAAGAAGAAGAAGAAGAAGAAGAAGGTTGGGCCACGACGGCCCGTTAAACTTGCATTCCTCGAGGCGCCAATCTTAATAAAATCCTGGTACCGTAGGCTGTCGTAAATTTTTGGTACCATGCCGTTCGTACATAGCCGTTCACATATGGTCCGTATGAACCGTTTATTTTTAGATGTTCGATCTTATTATCCAAAAGGAGATTGCAGCAGCCCAGGGTGCTCTTTTTAAATATATTTTACAGCAGTATCCATTGTACAGACTATTTGCATTTCATTCCAACGAACAATCGCTCGACTCACTTTTCTGTAAAAAGAAAAAAAAAATTGTTAAAAACCATATTCTTCTGAACAATCAATTCTCTACTATATAGATAAACTCTGGCGACTAAGAATACAATGACAGAGGAACGCTTTTCAATGTACACGTTGCACAGTTTTAGCGTTCATAATTGAGCGCTTGCCGCTCATCCCTCGCCAATGTACTGGTCGTCTTACGCGTTATTTTCACAAGTGTTGTACGAAGCAAGAGGAATCTAGTAGTCGCTCAATATTTGTACGTTAAACAGATTTTCTTTGTCGTTTTTGTTACGCGCCCGAAGGATGTCAATATACCGACGCGGATTTGCAAACACGAACGCATCGACGCCAAGGGGATCGTCCCATTTTTCTCATTCTTCCTTTTCTTTCGAAAGCGTCTCGTTATTAAATACGGGCAGGAAAGTTCGGTAGCTTCTGAATTACACGACACTCTGATAATAAGCGTGCTCGTATCGATATTATTTATCGCGGCGATTATCGCGTGTCCAAGAGGGAAAATATATAAAAATATTGTAGTTGTTGGCCGCATTGAAATTAGACATACGACATTATACAAGAGACAGACTCATTTGTTAAGCGGTGTTGTCGACAGAGCATGTCGATGTGAGTACCACTTAATGTGCTCAACGTACGAACAACACACATGAAATGCATCAGTGTAAATGTCAGGGTCACCGGCATACGTAGCAACCTTTCAGACAAACACGATTTAAATGCAGATGCTTTTGCCAGATTAACATATCTGCAGGGACCGTGTTCTAATTGGAGCATCGAAGCATATCAATTTTCATCACTCATTTACCAGATGTACAAATTTCAAACTATGGGAATTTCATTCACATTAGGATAATATTCTTTTATGATACCATTTTGTGTATGCATCCAATGTTCCAATTATAAAGCTGCTGAAACGCAAGGAAATAAAGTCGCAACAGCAAGATAAGCCAGTTCTGTTTTGATTCGTACAACTATAAAAGAGATCCACGTATGGGTGGCGCCGTGTTAAAGAAATGCCCCTGAGCGCTACCTTTTTACGTCACTGTTGGAGAATTTCCTACCCGCTGGCTGTTCGCCATCGCGAATCACAGTACCGGCACAATGTCAAACCGTTAAGAGCCGAGAGCACAACAGAAGAATCCATGGAATCCAAATAAACGTCTGAAAATTATATCTTACGCTCTTCTGTTACATTAAGGGACACGCATCGGGACGTGACCTGAGAACGAACAACTTGCGGAAAGCTACATTCGCCTCGACTACTTTTGCAACTTGTTTTCCGTCTTCTGTATCCCGATTTTACGTTCAAAAACATGTTGCTTCCTTAATTCACGGAATAAAGCAGCGCTGAACATGAAAACACAATAAAAAATTGTTATTTCAAAATGACAAAATATTAAATTACCAAATAAATGGTAAAAGGCATACGAAACCTCTAATGAATGACAACTGAAGTGGGATGTCCATGGAAGGAAAAGATCCTTAAAGGACGTAGAATTAAGAGACAATTTTCTGTAGAAAGATATCAAAGGACACCAGTTCTTCGCGTTCGGACACGAACAGCAAAACACGTCCGCGGGGAACCAACAGGTTTGACTTGCCAGACTAGTTAATAAATTATCGTAGTCTGCCGCCATCTTCATCTTCGAAGTTGCAAATGAGAATTCGGAATACTGGCCACCAATTGCGAAATAAAGCCTCACGCTGATTGCACACTGGTGTGCTACATGTAAAAGAAAAAAATAAATAAAAGGTGAAACATCGTAACCCGTTTGAATGGCCCAACCTTTGAAACGGCTATCCCTGGAACGAATGTAATTATCCAATTAATTATGCAAGTCATCCGATATTTTCTTGTACTGTCATTAAAAATTAATAATTCCACCAAAATGTTCGTTCTTCCTAGAGTATTAAGCATATCAAGGTTTAGCGTTCTCAGAAGGTTGTCATGGTTTCAAAAAATCTCATAGACCACCCACAGCCGTCGAGATACGATCGTAGTTATACAATGACCTTGGCTCCATGCTTCGCTTAACCTTCCTTTTATTCCTATCATTTCGTAGAAAATTTGATTTTTTTTTAACTGCACACAATTTTCAAGCATACATTGCAAAACATGCATACAGATACGTGAATGATAACAGGATATTAGCTAAAAAGAATACAGACATTAGAGAATGTTCACTGAACTATGAGTAATTAAAAATGATGTAAATAATTTGCACAAATTATACCTTTAAACAAACGAGATCGTTTAACTTTCCTGGCGCTTAAGTTTGTTAATTTTTTCCATCTTCTTAAACTATACAAAATCATTTTTGTCCATAGTTGTTGCAATCATGCATAATTCATTTTTATATAGAACATGCGTAATGCTGATGCAGTTTTCGTGCACAGCCACAAATAGCATAAACACATACATTAGCGATGCAGCTGGGTAAGTGGGTAGGCTCACGTAGTTCGTACGACCTTCATAAAAACTCGTCGATCAGAGATTGCCGGGAATGTTGAGTGAGAACTCGTCGTCTACAGGGTGGCGAATAAAAAAGTAGGCGCCTATCTTGGCGAATGAGACACCGACGCTAACTACCATACCGGAGTAAATGGTAGCGCAACGATGTAGATATAAAAAAAAAAAAGTAACGCTGATCGCGTAACGAAAATGAACATACGTTGAAATAAATATGACACCAATGCGATTTAGATTTGATACGAAATTAAAAACGGTCCTCCGTTTATAGATCGATCAGTTCGAGATAAGGGAAGTATAATTTGCGGACTTGGTTGCCCTTCGTTTCCGGGAGAAAATCTCCTCCTCCTTCTTCTCTGCCCGAATAAAGAGTTAAACGTTGAAATTCGTTGATACAAAGATTTTAGCGAATTTCCCGGGAATTCAAGGTTCGCATAAAAGAAAGACAGAGCAGCAGAAGGAGGGAGAGATAGAGAGAGCAGTCCATAGGTTAAGTCCCCACCAAAGAGGCCCGTGGAAAGATGCTGGCCGCTCTCACGTGGTTAACGCACGTAGATACATATATTATCCTGGCGCGCGCACACCTTAGCCTCCCGTGGTTCGGTGGTTAGTGGTTAGTGGGTGCACAGGTTGCCGATGTGCGCGCACACCGTGCGTGTCGTCGGGGTATGCCACCGGCGGCCAATCCGGTGCCACGTATACCGATCGCCGACTTTCTTACCCGCTTCTTACATTTTGCTTTTTTCCACGGACACGTGATTTCGGTGTGCCATCCTGATGATTTCGTCGCGTGGATCTGCCTCGACGCACCGGTTGCCTTCGAATTCCGCGTTCTTCTTCTGTGACCAAGATTTCTATCGAGTGAGGTGCGACGATACACACGGTTCATACTTGGTACCGTGATTCGATCTTCGTCATCGAACATGGCAAATTGATGATTCTGTTGGATTTTATATAAATATTGAATGCGTGTAATAAACCATCATGGTTGCTGAAGTATAGTTAACGCGTTAATATTCATCAGCTTACCGAACGGTGAGCAGACATAAACAGTTCGTTCCAGGTAAACGGTGACATCGATCTGATACGGTTTTCCCTTGGTGAACGCTCAGGATCCGGTTCAGCGATCGTGACGAAGCAGCGAGTTGGATAGAGCTCGTTCTTTTCTTGAACGATGAAACGACGGCTTCATTTCATAGTTACGAGAGAGAAAGCGAGCCACTCGGAAATACGAAATCACCGGAGCCTCTCTCGATGGTTCCGTTTATGTAACTGCGCCACTCGGATATCGCACGTGCGGTCGTTGAAGTCTCCACGCCTCTGCTGCCAGTGGCCGCGTTGAAATTTCTCAAGCAAGCCTTTATATTCGTCTCCATATAGACGTTTCTCTGCAAGTGAACGAGTAATTCAATATTAATGCGAACAAACGTTTCTTCAAAATCAAT
This sequence comes from Osmia lignaria lignaria, assembly GCF_051020975.1. Taxonomy (NCBI): domain Eukaryota; kingdom Metazoa; phylum Arthropoda; class Insecta; order Hymenoptera; family Megachilidae; genus Osmia; species Osmia lignaria. Next base: position 4,569,491 of record NC_135038.1, read on the forward strand.
AATCTAACAAAGTGACTGATTAAACTTTGTTTCTTTCTGTGTTTAAATGTATATAACTTAAAAAAAAATAAGACAATGATTGCAATAAAGCGCAATAATGTAAAAAAAAAAGAATGATTTAATATAAAACAATGGAAATTGATGAAGCAAAAAGTGCAACCGGTAGAAAAGATTCGGTGTTAGGAGGAGGTTTAACAGAATAACGAGGAGAAGCATGAAAAGGAGGAGAAGAAAGAAGAACAAGAAGAGAAAACACTTAAACGAAGAGACCTTCGTATAACTACTACGAGAGGAGGACCTGCGCTGCGAGAGAGGCGGGAACATGCCTAGCGATTTGAATACCAAATCGCTGCTCTTGTGCAATTCCTTTGCCTTCTTTTTCTGTTTTTTTTTTCTTCTCTTCTTTTTTTGTTCTCTCTCCCGGCCCCTACGACCTTTTCACATCTACCTGCGTGCTTCGCGTATTTTTAGGCGTGACACGCTTTCTTTGTGCCGTGCGGGCCATTGCCGTAAAAAGAGCTTCCTCGAAAAAATGCGTGTACCGACACGACTGGCTCTTTTTTTCTTCCTCTTCTTCGTCGGTTGGCTACGTTGCACACTTGCCTTTCATTTCTTACGTCGGCCATCGCTTGGTCACGTTTTGAATATAAAATTAACTTCTTTCGGTTATCTACAATTTACAAAAAGATTGTTAAGTATTCCAATTTTGGTAAAACCAACGTTTGATAATGTGACAGTTAAATAAAAATTGATAATATGTTGGAAAATGCAAAGTAATCGGAACTGTATAATATTTATGCATTAACAAAAAAAAAAGAATTTTCTTTGAATACATAATTTAATGCATATCTTTTTAGTACATACGTAGCGTCTAATATAAATAGATGGAAAAGCAAATGAGTCAAATTTACACTGAAAATACTTACAAGATGACAGTGTGATATTAATTTCTGTGAAACGGAGTAACTTGATTTAGCCTCTCCTAGGCTTTGTCTGTATACGGAGAACGGAGACATAGCCTAGAATAGGTTAGGTCAGGGCTCGTTCGACACGTTCGTCTTCGTAGGTCGAGAACACACCCAAGGTCAAGCTCAAGGTCAATCATGGGTTAGAAGAATTGAGGGAATATTGTAGATAGATACGATGCTTTTTCATACAATCTTAAACTGCACATTCGTATAATGAATTATTCGGCTTCTATCTAATATGTTACCAATTATTAAGTGTTACACATTATCATGTAAATGTTATCAATTATTGTAAGAAAAATAACTATCCATGTTATTCGTACCTTATCAAAAATGACGCATTTACCACATTTGTTGGAGGATCCTCATCATCGAATTATAAACGCATTTCTTCGATTACGTTTGAAGAGGGAATTAGAAAATTGTTGTTTAGAATTTATCGATAAATAGTTTCCTTTAAAGTTTGCAATCGATAACAAGATCTATTCGTTTATCGACGTCATGAATCTTCTTTATCCACCAATGAAAAGTGGTGGGAAACCATGTTCAAACTTCCCGCTGATATTTTTATAATTCAAATTCAAACATTTTAACGAAACTGCATGTTAAAAACAGATATGTTTTAGACATAATAAATTTATCTTGTTTATTCCACTCGTACATTCTGTTATTTAGCTTAAATGTTCGTTACATCTGCAATCGACTGTCGTTAAAATTATTCTTGCATGTTTTTAGTGAAATACACAAAGAAATTAAATTCTAATTTTCTTCTTAATCACAACTATACGAAAAATATGTAAAATATAATGTAGCATTGAATACAAATAAGTGATCGTAGGTAATTATATCGTTTAAAGCACATATTTTCCTAATATAAAAGAGTAAATATGTAAAAAAATATCACGAATATAGATTTTCCAATTAATCGGTATCATTACAACGGAATAAAAATACGTACATAATTGGAAAATACATACATAATATCTATGCAGGTCATCCGTTTACATTCTCAAATTACTACTGTTTATAGCGATGTGCTACACAGTTTTTTTAATCTCATTGTTTCATGAAGCTTTTTCTTTTAATTGACCCTAAATATTCCTATGCTCGTCGACAGTATAAAACAAAATATTTCAATACTCTCAAATAATTTGATGTTTTCGATATTCTAAATAAAATTTTAAATAACTTTTCGAAAGATTGATTTTTGTTGAGAATATCAGTACACGACATTAACAACAATATGATAATTAATATTACGAATAAGTTACTACATATTGCTATAAAACTTGCAAGAGCTTGTAGATTTTCCTTAAAAATTATACAAAGTATTCGGCTGCGACAGGGCACCCTTTCAAAGGGTGCTGGTAACTGAGGTGATTCTGAACCACTTAGTTTTCCATTAATAATTCAAGAACTAAGCCTTAACAAGCATTTTAGTGAAGGAAAAAATTGTTCAGAATCACCCCACCTACCATCCCATCCGGTAGCCGAACACTCTGTATACAGATATTGTTATAGAATAAATGATTTAAAAGTATTGCAAGATAAACGTATATCTAAAACTATAATCGCAATCGTTTCAACAATTTTTTACATACATATTGCTATAATACAAATTAACCAATTCTGTTCTCAAAGGTATTTAAATATTACAGATTTATTGCAGATAAAAAGCAGTCTCTACAAAAAAAAAAAAAAAAAAAAAAAACACGGTGATTATCAACCAATCTGTATCTTCAGTCTGTATAAAATATATTACGCAAAATAATTAAGATATGTTTCTTATACACTGTCTGTAGTGTTTTAGTTTTTAAATAATTAATTACCTTATTAAATATCAAAGACTAAATATCAAAATATCTGAATAAATGATCGCCTAATTATTTGGAATAATTTAGTTACTATCATCTGAGCAATTACGTACAGTCAGTTTTTAATAAAAGAAGAACACTTCGTACACTTGTACGTTTGTTCTTCAACATAAAAATAATATTTATGCTTAAAAATATAATATTGCACAGAACGTTAATCGACGAATATCTGTGAGTATTTTTTTTTATCTCATTAACATATTATTTATCTACTACATTTCTATCGCTTGATCCGCTGATAATCAATCCGTGTACAACCAAAATATTTATCATGTTCGATTAACTGAATTTACCAAAAAGCTTTGTATAACTAAGTAATTCTTCTGCACACGCACACTTTTATTTTACTGATTCCGGACTTTACCTTCTTATGATTCCTGGTACATATTTCTACGTATGTTTAGTCAATAATCTAATTAAATTCTACGAATCTAGAATGCTTGCTCATATGTGATATGTCGAGTAAAGTATATCATCTACGGGCGACGAAGATTTTAATGCTGTAGCAACGATTTACTAGTGTGGAACTACGTGTGCCGGCGACCTATATTAAACAGAAATTTCATCAATAATTGCTTTATCAATTAATAGAAGTATTATTTGAGAAGTAAGTCCTTTTTTGACTGTGTTCCAATTAAGTACATATATGAATTTTTCTATTTTGTGGTCCCAATTCCAAGTAAGCCTGAAATAAGGATTTCATCTTACTACAAATTTGGACTTGCATCTATCGAAAATCGTTACACGTTATTTTACATTCTTTCTTAATTATAACGCCAGCACAGGCTTGTTTCACTACCAAGTTCTCGATTACAGTTTGTAGAAGTAGGAATAAGTAATATTTTTGTCATTAAAATAATCAGACTGTTACTGCAGTTTCATGATACAACAAAAGAGAAAGGAAAAAGATTGAATCAGACTAGAAAAACTTATGCGACCGATGGAATATTTTGGATTCGTTTCTACTTCTTTCAAATGACATAAAGAACTTGGTTTATAACATTAATATTTTTTAAAACTAGATGCCAACAACTTGATATGAAAAATTCACTAACCATGGGACGTAGATTTTTATGTGATTAAGTTTGCCAACAACTGTTTGTCGTTTTCTCTTTTTTTTACTTTGCTAAGAAATTTGCTTAAATACTTACGAGTAGTAATATATTTTTAAGTTTCAATAAGAATGAGATATTTCAATAATCATGTCATAAAACTTATTTTACGTTCTTATTGCCTAGAAATAGTTATTTGTTCTGAGGAACCAGTACTTTTTTCCAACTTTGGCATGCCATCGTGATGTTCTTTTCTTTACTCACAACGACAGTAAAATTCTAGCAAAATTTTCATAAATGTAATAGCAATTTTTACAGTAAAATGACAATGCGATATATATCCTCTTGATCTTGTAGAAAATAACGTCTTAGATCGTTTACAAGTATCAGAAAGCTTAACGCATTTTTGAAGTTTATCGCATTGTAAGCTTAAAGATGATTGAAACTTGACTAGAGGCGATAATCTCTTGGATTTATAATATTATAAACAAAGCTTACGCTTCTATATTTTCGGTTCCAAGTCTTTAGCTGGAAATTTAGGATTCATACGGCAGCATTTATACTTCTCATTACATGAATAATGCCTCTTGATTATCAGAGTCTAGTATCTGGAGTGAATTGCAAGCTAGTAAATTGTTAAAAAGCAAAAGTAGTAAATATATTTTTACTCAATTACTTTCGTCTCGTGGTAAAAAGAGCACGCTATTACTTGATACCGAATACTCTTATTTATTTCCCCCTAGAATGTCTACTTGATTTTTCTTGCGAAAGCGTACGTAGCGTTTGTAAATACAAAAGTTTCCATTATACTGTCCTTGGCAAACTTTCTTAATCGATTTGTTTGAAATATAGTAATTTTAGGATCATGCATAACTTTTCTAGATTAACTATGAACAAAAAAAAGAAACATCTATACGCTATAAACAACATTCCATATTTTCTATTACGGATATTCAAATGCGTCTTTGATAAACAAAGTTTTTAGAGTTTTAGTCATTTTGTTGTCGTAACACCTTATTACATAGATGAAAAGATTCACCCAGTCAATATTTATTAAAATTGACACTTTTCATTGCTATTATCCTATTAAAATAGCATTATAAACATGTATATGTATTTTGCAACGTTTCTCTGTCAAAAACGAGTCATATAATGACTTCAGTATTTGAAGTCGAAGTTAGCTGGAATAAGATCTCTAAATCGTACATATAAGTTTAGTAATTTGATTCAAACGTTGAATTCCTATATGTCTTTCGTCCATTTTAAAATTTTCCTGCTAATAACAACGATCTTCGTTGATACTTGAAACAAATGTATTAAAATTTTGTAGAAATTCCATATTCTAGCGTATCAGACGATGACTGTTTAATCTCTGTGCGCTTTAACTACTTCAATTTCTTCACGGTTTATCATCCCATTTATCAGTTTAAGATATGCCACTTTGTATAATGTCACGCTTCCAATGCAGAATATAACCTTTCTTTGTTGAATTTGCAACTATGAAAATTCGCATTTGTCCAAAACACCACTTACAATTTTCATTCAAATCTTTTTTATAAAAATCGATTCCTCGAACTTCTTGTTCGTGTCATAAGAATATCGAGTAAAAACATCAGCACAGCTCGTGATTGATCCATTAAAATATAAATTGGAAATGTCTTTTTTGCGACATCTTTGCTTCTTTTCTTTCACTTACTCGGAATATCTTTATAAGAAAACCGTATGAGTATGAGGCAATTTGAATGTTACGACGCTGGCTATCAACAGCGGTAACGCGGTTAGCAGTGCAGGCGCGATCAAAGGTGCGCCAACTAAAGTTTTATAAGTTGTTGTTCCTATTAAACCACATATTCTTATAGCCGCCGCTATAAACCCAAAACCAGTACACCTATGAAGATACAAATATTTAATATCACATTTTACATTTACAAATGAGTTCTCTTTAACGAAATGATATTTACCTTAAATGAGTGGGGAAGCTCTCAATTGTAACCAGTGTAAGCGATGTCCAAGCAACGGCAAAAACTGCTACAAAACCACCTTCAAACCCAAGTACTGCCGAACTATTTGTACCCACTAGAATCAAACACAGGGCAGCAACCGAAGAGGAAAACAATGAAATACCAATCACTTTTGGCCGCTGAAGTACAGTGAGTGCTAGTCCTGCCAAAGCAGCAGCAGGCACAAAAGCCAATTGAGCAACAAGATGACCATGTAGCGCTTCTTCTATATAAATATTGTAATCCAAATCAAGAGTCGGACACGGTCCACTTAGACTTAATTCCGTATTATTTTCCAATCTACATCTCTTAAAGACTTGTGCAGATAAATCCGTATCCACAAATCTATAAATAATAAGTAATAAGAATGCAATCTACGAAAAGACACGCTGGTAATTACTATTTCATATACGTACTTCGAATATACAATAACGCTGTCTGTAAAGTGGGTTTTACTGGACTTAATGCTACTAAATTCTACCGATTGGAAAGTACAGTTGTCGAAATCTACGTGGCTAAATACCATTTTCGTGAATCTGAAAACACGAATTTGATATAAAATCGATCTTACGTCGTTTTACATTACTATTTAAATATTTACTTACTTGCAATTCAAAAAGATTGAATCTCTGTATTGACAATTTTCTAAAGAACCACTGAATGTTTTTCCTTTATATTCTTTCCCAGAAATATGTACAGTGTGAGCTTTATACTCTGTAGCGCGTAAAAGTTTGAGGTATTCAGGACACCATACCATAAGACCATATAACCTGAAAGAGAATGAAAAGGTTACATCGTTAAACAATAAATTATCGAAATGATTCCGTAAAAATACATACCCAAATGACACAGTCGACCAAATAATTATAAGCACTATCGTGACACGCAAATGGGGGGATACAAATAGTTCCAAGAAAGAATTCCAAAACTACAAATTCAATCATAATTAAATATTATTATTGAAATATAAAACAAAATATATTTACTCCTTACCATTTCAATAGAATAAATGATATCAGCCAAAACGCTAGTGTGATTAGTAGGAGATGGAGGTGCCAAACCGCGAGGCCTTTTAGTAGGAAGCTCTAATTCAGAAAGTTGATATTGTGCACCTGTTGCACCCTTTCGTGCGTTATTTTTCTTGTATATTTTCTGCAGGGATGCATTAATGTGAACATAAAACTTTCATACTTATATTTAAAATATAGCTAGAGTTAGAGGGAATACCTGATAAACCATCATTGCTTCCACATCTCTGCCTACTTCCACTAAGTATCTTGGACTTTCTGGCAAAAAAATTAGTCCAACGGTAGAACATAACGCGGGTAAGCTGCAAAGTAAGAGGAAGCGGTGCCAAGCACTGAAATGCTCTTTATTTTCAAGAACAACCATTTCTCCAGTTGTAGGAACAACAACCCATGCTAAAAGAGCTGCATATACTCCTCCTAATGCTCCTGCTGCTACTAATAAACCAACCCATCTACTTCTGCTTAATCTTGGACAGCATTCTGCTAGATATGTAAATGCTAGTGGTAAGGTTCCTCCTACTCTGTAATTTTCACATACATTTATTTTATATATGTTTGTATAATGTATTTGTAAAGGAGATAAAGAAAGAAAAATGTTTCCTACCCAATTGCAGAGCAAAATCTAGCAGTCATAAATGTGCCATAAGTTGGCATAAAGGTAGCAACGCTACTAAACAGAGCATGAACAGACATTGCAGATAATAAAGATCTGCGTCTTCCAATTCTATCTCCTAAACCACCCCAAAATAATCCACCTAATGCCAGACCCATCAGAGTAATATTACCTATAACACAGTAATATGAAAGAATTATTTGAAAACAGATATCCAATGAAACATATTAAAAGCAACTAACTGAGCCATCCTTTTTCATTGTCCTCAATGCATAATTCAACTTCTGCGCTTGGTAAAATATATGGTACAACAAAAAATTCAACAGTATCTGCTGCAAGACTCAAGCCTGTACACAAAGCAGCCAATATTTGGAAGTAACCAACTCCAGCCTGAAACATATTTAACAATTTATAACAATTTATTATGTACAGCTAATGTATGAACACAGACATGTTATTGAAAAAACAACACAAAGTAATAAACGTCAAGTCATTTATTATTATTTATTCATTCATGATTCGTTAAAAGAATACAAATTGTATATAGTAATATACATTTAAGGCGTTAGAATGACAAATTTAACCTCAAAGAAAATTATGGAAAATAGAAACATTTACTGGAAAATCATTGAGATAATTAGGTATCTCCCGCGACTCGTATTTCGTTTTTACGATAGATTCATCCAAAACTTGATCCATTCTGAAGCTGTAAGATTTATGACACTGGCAGTGATAAAACAATTAAACACTTAAAGAAAACTTGGCTAAAAAGGACGCCATTTACAATAGGTTATGTTTTCTACATAACTGATCAAAGTTCAATATACATTTCATTTCGATGCGTCGAAAAGAATAACAGTAGCCAATGTAAATACAGAATTCAAATTTAAGGAAATTCATTGGTCGCGATTTAGTTCGCGCGATTTAGAAGCGATTCGAAGATCATCGATCGATATTGACAGTTCGATACATTTCGAGAGTCGCATTAGTTAGCAATCAGAATTCAAATTTTTAGTTGCGTAGGAGACCGTGCAAGAGAGTGGATGTCCGTAGAGTGCTCCTTCGTTTTCGCGACTTTAACGGTTTTAAACGATGAAAGTATACAAAATAATTCGAAACAAGAAGAAACGAACCTGCTTGATGGCGTCTTCGTGAAATTGTGCTAAAAGTGTAGCATCCCCGGTGGAATCGATGAGATCGTGCTCGGCGGAATCGGCTGACGCCGTGTTCCCACCTACGGTATTCGCGTTTGTCGGTTGAGTCGTCATCTCTTCGGTGTACAATCCTCCTCTAGTGTTCAATGTACGTTCTCCAGTACCGCATATCGTACCACCGCCGGAAGATGCGAGACCACCCCCGCTGCCAACGAGCCACTGACTTTCCTCCTCCGACGAGGGCATTACTGCTACAAACCATCTGAAACAGGACCAGTGGACTTGAAACGTGAGTACTCTTTATTTTATACTCCGTAATATCAAAAGAGGCAACTGCACTCTCTTCTTGAGATGAAAGAGTATTATATTTTTCGCTCGTTACCTTTTTACGATCGTCAAAAGTGAGAGATTCTCAGGTGAAAAATATGTCAGATACGCGTCATAAATGTTGCATGTTCATATTGATCATATTATAGATTTTAACATGTTTATTTTCAAAAATATAATAAAACATGAATTTTCGCAACTCATCGCACTTATTTCGGTAAAAAAAATTATTTTATTTCCCGCTTAATAGCTTTTTACGATCGTCAAAAGTGAGAAATTCTCAAGTAAAAAATATGTCAGACACGTGCCGTAGATATCGCATGTACATATTGATCATATTATAGATTTTAACATGTTTATTTTTAAAAATATAATAAAACATGAATTTTCGCGACCCATCGCACTTATTTCAGTAAAAAAAATTATTTTATTTCCCGCTTGATAGCTTTTTACAAACGTCAGAAGTGAGAGATTCTCAGGTGAAAAATATGTCAGATACGCGTCATAGATGTCGCATGTTCATATTGATCATATTATAGATTATAACATGTTTATTTTTAAAAATATAATAAAACATGAATTTTCGCGACCCATCGCACTTATTTCGGTAAAAAAAATTATTTTATTTCCTGCTTGATAGCTTTTTACGATCGTCAAAAGTGAGAGATTCTCAAGTGAAAATATGACAGACAAGTACCGCGCGTATCGTAGGCTAGCGTAAGTGTGTATTTATTTTTAGTCATTCCAAGAGTGAAAACAACTGAAATATTCATTACAGATATAGATTTAATCACCAATAACTTTCATCGTTGAAACTTGCTGGAATATTAATTTATTATTTTCTTGATTGCACTACGGTGTGTGGATCGAACAACGAATCGCACTGCTGAGGCACGTAAATGATATGATCGAAGAATAAAATATCGTAGACGGTAACGTTTGTTCTCGTGTGCACAGTTGATTTTTCGGTCGATGAAACAATATATCTCTGTGCATTCGTCGCGTCGCGTCGGTTTCTCATTAAACACTAAATATTCTTCCTTTGAATATTAAACGATACTAGTAGGAAATTTGCGACGCAAAGATTATCAGATATTCAAGAACGATAAATATTTGTCAACTTTCGCGATAAAGCAGCACCTTCGTGACACGATATGACATACAAATACAGTATACATATATACATTCATATACGAGAATTGCATAAAAACGAAACAGATGTTTTAACGGAAGAAAAACGATAATGTCGTACCGTCTGATCTTTTGTTGTTTAAATTACCACGATTTTCGATAAGAAGAAAGGAAAAATGAAACACTCAAGTTTCTGTACACTTCTGTTTCACTCTAAATTAGCCCCTTCTAATGGACCGTGACGCGTCGCATTTTCTAGCCAACTGATTACCGTCGAATTTGGTCACACTTTGGTTACGTTCACTTGTCCCGTTTCATTTCAAATAGAATCACGATACCAAGAGGGTAAACACAAACGGCACGTGGTTGTATCGCGACGCGTTCAAAAGGCTGCACTCGTTGAATTAATATACGCCGTAAATAAGTATGCGATCCATAAACAGAAAATTTCGAGGTTCGCTGTTCGGTGCGTCGGTCTCTGACTCCCGCTAACCACCCTGCTCAACTTCATACATATGTACTGGTATACATACAGTACGTATTCGTATAGAAACTCCGACCTCTGTGCGCAATGACTGTCGCCTCGATACGTACAGAGAGTAATGCGCACATGATAACCATATTTAATTGGTGATTATCACTAATTAGGAGATACACAGTCTGGCGTATCGCGTAGTCAGCCGTAATATGGATGTATCTCGATTTCAATGGAACGGCCTGGGTGTCGCAGGGTATTAAAATAACCTAACATGCGAACATATAAATACACATATATCCTACCTGGTTAATAGATTTCCGTGAAACGTAACACCTTCCAAATAATCGTTTCCGGCTTCAAGTGTTAGATCGTTCAAATTCGTTATAGATCTTACTGAATTATTATTACTCGATTCAAGGCATTCGACAAGTTTATCGGTTCTTGTTACGAGGTGTACAGCTATTGTCTTGCATCGCGTAGAATAATATCGTTGTCCTCAAGATAGAAATGCAATTCTCCTTTGTCTTATCATATTAATTGCACTATGGCAAACCTTGGTACCAGCTGTTGCTAGAACTGATGTATTTCGACTACCTACTACTGTTCCTCGTATCGACTTCTTCGTACATATCATGTTTTATAACGCGATGACATTATGTTGAGAGATCGGTTCGATGAGAATTTGATAGGCGAATGTGAGAATCGAAATCTATTCGATTAAAACTGAATGATAAATAACGTGTATTTTAGCAATTTTTGCGACGATGATAATCCGATTATAAAGTCAGCTCACGGTTAACGCAATGTTACCCCATCCGTGATGGCCAGGTTTTCTTTGACCCACCGGTGATTACCATAGAACGAGCCTTGAGTTTTACATTTATTTCAATCGTAAACACTAGAATTCTCCTCTCGGCGATCGTTCGATAGGAATGCACAGTTTCACGATGTCGTTTCTGCTAGCACAACAATCGGGTCAAAACCGAAAGGGTTTTGATGCGCGGCATGTCTTCTTGGAAATCAATGAAAGGACGGCAAAGCGCGGATACGGAAATCCTCGAGTTTTCCACCGAGTTTTCACTGTTTTATTAAACACCAGCTATTTATATCGATCGACGATATTTAGTTATCGCGAAAGAATGATTTTTCTAGCGTTTCAACACTTTGTACGGCGATATTCTACGGATGCTGATGAAAAACAACGAGCTCGCTTACATTTTCGCTACTAAGAGACAAACAGTGCGCGTGTATCGATTGAAGGAACAACTACGAGTCGTTAGAATCACCTTCGCCCTATATAGCAAGTACCACTGTATCACCCCTCGACCCCTTGCTACGTCAAACTCGACGAGTGTTTGTAGAATGGCTCATAGGAGAGATCTTCGAAATTTCAATATTCTGTTAGAATAGGATTGTCAACATATTCAAATATTCTATATTTTATTCTCTTTATTTCTCACTGGACAGTTGTTATTTTATCAACTGATTTACAAATAAATTAATGAATGATAAGGGTAAAGATAATAGACAATTGTTTGGCCGACTTTAATATGCGTGTATTCAAATTCAGGAAGTAAGAGTTTCAGTGTATATAGAATTTGATGGCCTGTAAAGTCAAAATTTATGTCTAAACCAGAGATGAGCAACCCGTTGTAAAAAAAGATTACTCATCCCTGGTCTAAACGATTATAACGTTCAATAGGGAATACTATCGTTTGTTAGAAAAATAAGCGCTTTATTATTCGTCGGAAACTTCGTCTTCTTCTGCCGCGGCTCTTTCTTTCTCTTCCATCCTTGTCCGTGCAATTAACTCTTTAGCTGGATTAAATACACCGTTTGTTTGTACATTGCATATATAACATCTTGTGCTTTTTTTGTAATGCTCTAAAGCGCATTTTTCACAAAAATAATGTTTACATCTGAAACAGAGATGTTAATTAATCAACAGCTGAATCTCTGAGAAAAATTATACATACTTTGTAATAACGGGATCGGTAAAACTGTTCCGACAAATGAAACATTTAAACGGCAATGTTTCTTCGTCGCTGTCGATTTCGTATTTTTTATCATCCTCATCCCCGCTGTTATTATATTCTCCTGTAGCGGCTTCTCTTTCCAATTGCCAGCCTAATTTATAATCGGACCGGTCGTGAAGAAATTTACAACTATCTGAAAATGAAATTACACTCGTTATCTCTGATACTTTGTTCGGTATTTCATTCGCTAGCCAATTAAGTACCTCCAAAACCACAAAATCCAGTTTCCTTGTAATCTTTACATATGTCTGGCTGATAATCCCATCTAACGGTTGCTCTTAGATTAGATGGCGCACGAATTGGTCCCTTACGTACCATACCACTGGAAGCATTTCCAGCTGCAGTATCTTTCTTTTTATAGTATTGAGCATAATTGTTCAAACCCCTGTAAATTTTATCATCTTCCTTTCCTTCCAGTTCCTAAAAGATATTATGCTGTGTAATTCTATTGTACTTTCAATTATTATTATTATTTTCATTGTTTCCATACTTCATTTATTTTTTGAGCCTTTTCAAACAAAGCCTGAGCATCTTTGTCCTTTTCTGTCTCTGTTTCCAAAATTGCTGTTGCCCTTTGATCGCTTGGTCCAGCTGGCATAGGGGTTCTGCTACTCTTGTAAGAAACTGTAACGCTTTCATCCTCACTGTTATCATTGTCGCTAGCTTTCTGCTGACTTTTCAATCTTCTTGTGTTAGTCTGCAAAATACTGTATTTACAAAAAGTTTCATCCTTTTATTATATTAACATCTGTTTCACAGATATAAATATAGATTTGTTCCTCGTTAATAAAAATAATATTATAACCCATAATTTGAATACTTACGCTTTGTTTCATAGGATTGTGATCATCCTGTTTTTTTTCTTTCTTAACTACCGTTGTTTCATCCTCGCTGCTCTCTATTTAAAAAATAAACATAGAAAAAGAAGAAACTTTATTATTCGTGTGTTCGATAGATGAATAACCTATCAAGAACACTAATCAAATTTATATAATGAAATTAAAGTTTATTAGAGAAACGGAAGAAAATTTAGAATTTTTCAAACACACGTACCGTCTTCGTCGCTCGTTGCTTTGCGTTTCCTGGTTGCAGTACTTCGAATTTTCCTTCTTTTAAATAAAAACGTGCAATTCTTCTTGTCTGTTTTCGGTTCTGCGTCTTCCATGTTTGTTTTGTAAACAATCCAGTTCCAGCACTTTTGTAATCTCAAGATATAATATTTTTTCATTAATTTAGAACTGGTGGAAATATATATTTTGATCTTCTATTTAATTGATCAATACTACATTTACTCAAGTGAATTAAACTTGTGAGCAAGTACGTTTTAAAAGTATCGCATACATTTTTCTAAAGACTAGTAATAGGTTACGTTTGATTAATCAAAGACGCTGCATTTCATATAAATCCAATTCATATAAATGGAATCACAAATGAAATAATTTCATAGATAAAGAAGTGCAAATTCGTTATTGAAAATAAATCGGTAACAAATTTTTGGCGCGTTTCAGAAAAAAAACAGTATGAATAAAAAAAAAAGTATGGCAATTGATTTTCAAGATAATATGATTCTGTTAACAAGAAAATATTTGAAACGTAAAATTATGTGCCCTGAAACAAAATTTAGGCATCATGTTAAAGAACGCTTGCATATATTAGAACTATTAAAGCGTACAGTAGATACGGGTGAAAGTAATTCCGCTTTGTTGATTGGACCTAGAGGTAGTGGAAAAACAACAGTAAGTTTAACTTGTCTGTTAAAATAGAGTACAATGATTTCATTGTTTGTTCTTATGGATGTTCATTGTTCCAGCTGATAAACAGCGTTTTAAAAGAGTTGTCTTCTATTAAAAGTTTCAAGGAAAATGCATTGATAGTGAATCTTAATGGTTTGGTTCATACTGATGATCGTTTGGCATTGAAAGATGCCACTCGTCAAATGCAATTAGAAAATGTAGTTGGTGACAAAGTTTTTGGTACCTTTGCTGAGAACCTAAGTTTCCTACTTGAATGTTTAAAATCAGGGGATAAGAAACATTCGAAACCAGTTATTTTTATATTGGATGAGTTTGATCTGTTTTGTGAACATCACAACCAAACTTTGTTATATAATCTGTTTGATATTGCTCAGTCTGCACAAGTAAGTTTCTAATGCAATGTAGCATTATCATTTCTTTTATGTATTTTCATAAAATTAGTTTATCCCTTCTTAGGCACCGATATGTGTGATAGGAATGACTTGTAGATTGGATGTTATAGAGCTTTTAGAAAAGAGGGTAAAATCAAGATTTTCTCATAGACAGATATTTTTATTTCCTGGTGATACATCATCCTCAGAGCAACCAACATCTGGCTTTGATAGTCGTTTAGAGCTATTTCAACACCTTCTCAGTCTTCCTGATGATGAAAATGTAAATAGGATAGAACAGCAATACGATGATTGTACAATAGATCCACAGTTTGGATCAATGTGGAATGAGTATATAAAAAGTTTAGTTAATAATGCTACCATGGTGAACTTGTTAAAGAGATTGTATCAGATAGATATAAGTGAGAGAGGCTTTAGAAATTTTTTGGCAGTTGTGGTTTCCACATTGTCAGAAAAACATCAGAGATTAGAAGTGAATGATTTTGTAGAAGCAAGTAAAATGTTTTCTCAGGATGACAAAGTACTAATGCTCGAGGGATTGTCTGTTGTAGAGATGTGTTTAGTAAGTGTATTTGTTTCTGTTTCTGGTTCTGTTGAAACAGAACATATTTTCATTGTATTGTCATTTTATAGATAATAGCAATGAAACACGAAACAGAGATTTATGATGGGGAGCCATTTAATTTTGAAGCAATTTATAACAGATACATTAAATTTGTTAATCAGAATTCTTTTATGCAGAGCGTTCAGAAGCCCGTTATTATGAAAGCTTTTGAACACATTAAGGTAAGAATTGTAAATAGGATTGTTCTTTTGTTATGAAGTTTGAATAATCAGTCATGCATACAATTTTCTTAGAATTTAGAATTCTTACTGCCAGTGGGTGGCATGAATTCCAAAGTTGAAAAAGAGTATCAGTATTATAAATTTGTACTCACACCAGAACAGATTATGGAAGCTGTGAAAAATTATCCTGGATTGCCAACAGAAGTTTCTCAATGGGCTTTATCTAGCGTGTAATGACGATGATTATCAAAGTTGTAGATACTAACAAATTTTGCGTTCGTAATGCATCAGTCTTCTATAATTTTAGAATATCCATTTTGCTACAACTAATTATTAGAGGAATAGAATGTTTATTTACATGCGATATATATATATTTTTTTCGAGCGTAAATGTGTGTTCATTTCAAGAGTATATGCTTCTACATATACTAAGATTATACGTATAAGCAAATTTCGTAGTTAAAAAAGTATTTCTTTAAAAACTGCATTTAGGTATGACAGTTTTACAAAGAATCGTTGTTTGCATTTACTACTACACGTGACAGTTGAATTTGTAAATAGATTTTTGATGTTTGAGAACATTGATTAAGGTAGATGAAATTGTTATTTTGTGAATATCCGTTACTACAGTCTTCGATTCCTGCCTATAATAGCATAGCAAAACGTCCGATATTACGTCCTTAATAAGTAATAAAGACAACAAATAACTTTTCATAACAATATTTTATTTAAAATTAACTATGATAGAAGTAAGCTCTGTATATGTGCCATGCTACTTATCGAGCCATTCAAGGTATAGATATATTACGTATATGTACTGTATCTGTGATTTTTCAACAGGATTATTTCCTTATACATTAGCGTGCATAATTTTCATATATGTAACTCTGTATAAGATTTTGATTATTTATTACAGAATGTGTGTATAGTGTACGTCTCACAGTAACGTGTGAAAACTGAAAACGAGTTAGAACGTGTATGTATGTGAATACATTTATACGTTTCTAATAAATTAACATTCGATAAATTGTTAAAAAGCATTGACAAATATTAATCCATCCAAGCGAAATTTGGCTTATTGCTTCCAGTTAATACTATGTCGGTAATAGTATTTGTTTGAGGAATCTTCGATAAATTTTTTCCGAGAGAAAATCGTTTTTTCTGTTTTAAACGATTTTTACGGTTGTATCTTTCGATATACGAATCGTGACCTGTCGTAAATAGATTTGTATAATTAATTGAGAAATATTTATTAATTGCATATCTTACCAGGATTGATTCCTACAGGAGGCACGTTATTTAATTCATGTTCTTGTGAAAATGGACGAATAGCAGACATAGCTCTGCTTACTCCAATCTAGAAATACAGATAACGAATCTCGTAATATGTGAAATTTTCGAATTATGATTATAGAAGAATTTCAATAAAGACCTGTATATGTCTTATTCGATGCTCTACTAAATCTGCACCTAGAAGTTCTTCGTGAACGCTCATTCTAATTGGTATAATTTTGTTTATGAACTGAAACAGTGAAATGATAACTGAACCATAAGTTTCAATTTGGAGAATTTCTTTGAATGATAGTTCATACAACTTACCCATAACAAAGCTAGAGATACAAGAAAACTCCAAAGTGCTAAACATATAACAGTTAGACATTGTATTCCTAATAAGTACCAACCTCCTCCTATGGAAAGAAATATTTAGCATAAAATGTATTTGATTGAAAACAAGAATCCATTATTGCAAACCTTTGAACAACCCTTTTCTTCCTTTGGTAGTATTAAGAGGATATGGGTTATCAGCAAATAGACCGATAGCAATGATACCCCAAACTCCACTTGCACCTATATTGGAAGACAAACGATTGAAAAGCCAAAAAAGAAAGAAAAATGAAGGCTAAATTAAAATTAAAACCGTGTGTTGCACTAGCTCCAACAGGATCGTCGATATGTATTTTATCTAATAGTGGCATTATGAAGCACGTGATAAAAGCACCGATCATTCCAATAAATATAGCTTCCCAGGCTCTATAAAGGAAACAACCGCCTAACTGACATTGTAGAAACAGCAGTAACAATTTTCTTCTAATATTGATAAATGATAGTCTTAATAAAACACACCTGTAACTGCAACCAGTGCACCAAGAATACCATTTATCTGGCTCAAAATATCAATTCCATTTGGATTATATAAACTGAAACCTAATCCAATTAAACCACCTCCCATGCTAGCTAGCATAGTAGAAATCGCTGCCCTAGCTGCATATTGCCATCGTTGTCCGCTGACACCGTATGTACTGCCACTATTGAAAGCTAACCAGCCCCACCTTGTATCATTATTTCTTGTTTTATAATCATTCATAATTGCAAGTCTCTGATTGATTAATTGCCGATTATCTTCTACTTTACCAAAGTACAAATAAGCCCATAATGGCATTGACCGGACATCCAAGAGGCAATGGATCAATTCCTTTGTCGTATCTGCCCAGTCTTGGTCCTAACATAATGGCACATGCAAGTGCTAGAACAGAGTAGTATCAAGAGTGGGAAGATTTTGATAAAATGTTCACACTATTTTACCAGAAATGCCTCCAACAAGATGAACTGCTCCTGAACCAGCAATATCAACAGCACCTAAATTTTTTAAGAACCCATGATCACCCCATATCCATCCAGCTGGTACACAATATACAATGGTGTTTAAGAAAGAAAATAAGCAATACGCTTTAAAATTGCATCTGTAAGCACAGTGTTCAAGTAAAATAAATTAAATTATCTCATCATTTTTCATCATAATTACCGTTCGGCCATAGCACCGCTAACGATTGTGGTTGAAGTAGTTGCAAAACTTAATTGAAACAAAAATGCAGCACACTTTGGACCCATAAGTTCGTCACTTATGGAAGGATCTATCAGAAATTCACCCATACCGATAACAGGATTGTTTAATCTTTCTGATCCGAAACTCATAGCAAAACCAAATGCCCAATAAGTCAGTCCACCAAGTACTATATCTACTACATTTTTCATCATAATGTTAACTTCATTTTTTAAAGAAACGCATCCAGATTCCAACATACCAAAACCTAAAACATTAAACGTTTAGAATTCTATAACAATCGCGATGCCATTTCAGAATTTTACCCGTTTGCATAGTAAAGATTATAAAAGAATTTGTCACAATCCAGTTGGTGTCTTCTTGATTAAGATTGTATGCAGAAGTAACGTACGTTTCGTTAATTGAACTATTTGTAATGTTTGTTCCATTACTTTCTAATTCCATTTTATTTGAAGACTTCTTTCGCTAAAGCATTAGCATCAACTAGAAAGTATCTTGTACTTGTAGTTAGGAACAGCAGTGTCCCTGTGGAAAACATGTTAAAAATGGATGAACCAAGAGCAAAACACGTTAACTATGAATAAAGTGCATAGTTTCAATTGCTTTCTTTAAACGCGAAGACATCGTGTTTCGTAGAAGATATCGTAGAAGCGAGTAATTTTGAATAGGAAAATAATTTTCATACAATTTGTTTTTATAATTTTTTTATTGGCCCACATCCAGCCGTTACAAAAAATTTTCACCTCACCACATATTCAGCAAATTCTTTCCATTTCTTTATGACTGAATAACATCAAATCATGTGAATATAATAGAATACTAGCCTAAATAAAAGTAAACGATATCACATGAAACGTCTACGTAGAATCACGAATTTATCGCAAGATAATTCTATTAATGTACGTAAATATATTTTTTTAGCAATAGTAAAGTTAGTTGTCGTTTTGTAATATAAAGAATATTTTTGTTGAAACAGTTTTTCAAATTTATAAATATCAGGCTAGACATGATACAAGATCACATTACATAGCTCTGATTAATCCTTCTTACGTCCTATTACCCTAGGCTTCCTCGATCGGCGGTGAGTGATGGAATCAAAGGCAAAAAAAAGAGAGAGAAAAAAAGAAAAAAAAAATACAACGTTCGCATAGTTGGCAGACGAACATGTCCAATTTATCTTAAGGAAGCAAACTTAGTTTAGTGTGCGGTGCTAGGATTTAATGTTTCACTCAAAAGATTGAAAGATATAATTTTGTTAATACTTCCAAAAGCATCTAAAAGGACTACGTTGTAGATGGCAAATTTTTGTTGTCCAATTTTTTATTTTAATGTCTTCTGTTTTGTGATTTAGTGTCCATATACATTCTCGTCACTGTATGCCATATACAGAAAGAAGTCTTCCTCGTGGTGTTCCTATAAAATTTATTATGATATTAAATAGAAATGTTATAAATTTCAAAGAATCATTAAATCATCGATAATTACCGCGTAGAGGGAACCCATAGTGGCGCTTGTCGGGGGAATGATGTTGTTAACAAAGAAGAATAAAGCATCTTCGGGACGAAGATGAATTCGTTTACGGATTAGAAAGTAAAATTGACCCACAGTCAAATCAGATGGTACTAGGTACTTTTGCTTGTCCAAATCGCTAATTTTAGCTTTTGGTGCTTTCTCAACAATGACCTATAAAACAAAAACAAATATTTCATTGAATGATGTTAGTTAATTAAGACTATAATGCAGTTACAGGTTAAGTAAAATATAGATTTTTAATCATTCTGTCAAATTCTTCTTCCTTGTTATCTAAGCTATAGATTGTTTATATCTTGGCTCATTGTCAAGATCAGAAAACAAGCTTCAAATCCATATTTGATATTATATGCATTTGATACTTATCCAAATCTCTAAAGTAACAACAGCTGATCTATATTTTCAAATGTTTCATCCCACATAATAAAAGAAACTTAAATAATAAGAAAAAATCTCGTATGTTTAAATTTCCCGTGCATTTAATAGAAAGAAAAGGTATTTCCTGTTTCCTGTTACGTTTTGTCGATTGTGAATGACCAACTATGGAGGAAAGCAAGATCGATAGATTTAATGAAAAAGCGAAACAAACGAATACGAATATTTCATTGAAATTGTCATCAGCGTGTAAATTAAAAGAATAATCTCAATATATGAACATATGCAGCGTAGATAGTGTCGACCTTGTTCAATTCCAGTGCAGGAAATTCTGCGAATATGATCGAGTCACAAACGATATATCAAACTCGTCCGCCCGTACCAGTTAAATGTTTTTCCTCATGACGAATCAATTTTTTTTTCAAAATAGCTCATTCGGTTTGAAAGAAAGGAGAAGAAATTTCATCGTCAATTGACAGAATGATTTCTCGAATGAGAACTACTCACGGGAACCCTGTCGGGATATTTTCGTCGAATTTTTTCGCCCTCAGCCTTCCTCTTTTCAAAAGGGTGTTCCTCCTTGTAACGAAACTTCATTTTTTCTTTCTCGTAATTGCACGAACAGTGCAATTTAATGAGATCGTGTTCCGCTACTGATCTGGGTGGATGTTTTGTCTATCGATTTCACACGGATTTTGCTGATTCCGAACTGGAAAGACGGCGACACAATACCTCTTCTATACTTCTGTCACAACAATCACCGTGCGTCAGATCGTCTGCGCACTACGGACGTTTTTCCACTCTACGCTATCACCAAATAGTCCCTCGAGTTTTTCTCTGAAATTCGAAGAAAATTAAACAGAGAGATCGAACGATATCTGAAAATAATTTTACTCGTTTGAATGTGCTTTCAAGAGTTATCAGTATGTCTCTTTCCGTTGGAAGAAGAATGGTTTTACTGACGTATGTGATAGTTAAGACAGGACTGTCTCTATACTATTCCGTACCTTGTACACACGTTACATATATTACTTAACATTATGTTAGAGTTGCAAGAGAAACTTGGTGAGATTTTTAAACTAAATTTAATATTTTTACATGTAGATATATTGCCTATGAAAAAAAAAGAATTTCTTGTGTAATTAAATCATTTATTGCAACATAATGGGTATGATTTTTTTCATTTTTTTTTAATTTTGTAGTTTTAGTTCATGATTAGATATTATTTTATTGGTTTGATAAGCTACTAATTGAAGTAGATGCAATGAAACTGATTAAATAATGACAACTAGAGTCCTCGAGGTGGGGCTCTAAAGGAACCTTTAATTGATACGATTTTCTGAATGATAATGAATGACTTCTGTTTTTCATTTCATTGTGTAAGGTGGCGCATTCTTTTATATTCTAAAGTTCGCGGGAGAATTACGATGCATATTTAATAATGAACAGCTTCCTTTCTTTTCCTTATCGCGATAGCTGTGTTTACCTTTCGCGTTGATTTCTTATTAACTGAAATATATTTTAAAAAGATTAATAAAAAGAATAGCGAAATTAAAAAGATATAGCCATATGATTTTCATTATTTATTAATAGAAATATGTACAGATGTTTCTGTAATTGTGTATAGAAGTTTATTCTGCGTCTTCTTCGTCGTCGTCTTCTTGGCTGTTAATCTGGAAGTACCTTAATTCGTAGGTGTCTTTGTCTTTTGAAACGACACGCAACCAATCACGCAATTTATTTTTCTTCAGATACTTCTTTGTCAAATACTTAAGGTACCTAGATGAACATGTTATAAAATTAGTGCAAATATCGGTAATCTTGTTGGAAATAATGTCAGTTCCGAACAGTTGCTATATAAGAAGAGTTTTTCTTTTGGAAACGTGGATAATAATTTGAAATACACGACAACACCCACCGCTTAGAGAAGTCGATATCGCTATTGACGGACAATTTCATCTTATCGCGTTCCAGTGTAACACTGTTACCAAAGTTATTGGTTTTGCCTGAAACTTTGATCCTTTCATGCAAGTATTTTTCCTGTAAAAATAAAACATCGTTCATATAGTATCGGTCACCATGTTTACGCTAGGTTATGATGGCTTCCAAGTATAATATGTAAAGTATAAATAAACGATATCTTCAATTCAACTATATACAACATTGAATTGTGAATTGAAATTATAAAGATTAAAGGAAACTCACAAAATTGGCTACGTCCATAATGTTGTCCTCTGCAGGATGTGTACAGTCAATGGTAAACTTAAGGGATACCTTTTTCTTTTGGCCTTTACCCCGAAGGGCTTGTTTTTTGATGGCCGGTCCTTTAGTCTTTTTCGCGATAGTCTGAAAAACATGTGATTTTTCATTTTAAAGTTGTTTTAATTAAACAATGCCTTAGTTGAGCAAGACACATGTGCTAGCCACTGAAACGACGTGACCCGTCAAGTAGTTTACATCCAACTAAATCTGTGTAATCGTTTTGAAAACACTAATATAATTATATCACAAATGAAGGCAGTAATACATCGAGTTATATTTTCATCGAATTTTCAGTAGATCTCTATGCATCCCTAAATTATTTTCATTTATTTTGCGAATAAGAAACTCACCGGAGCCATGTTTACAAATGGTCGACAAATGGAAGAGCCTACCACTAGGAGGCAGTACGATCGTAAATGTTCTCAGGGACGTACCTATATAGATCAAGTGGAGCCCTTCGTTAAAAAAAAAATTGTTCACCTGTAATTTTTCCGGTTCCGTATCAGATATAGTCTTGGCGGTAATCTTAATCGTGGTTTTACGATTGCAATATTCGTAATACATAATCTATTTGATGAAAAATAAAAGAATAGGATAATAGTAATAGAGCATATCTTTTATTGTTGTTGTTGTTGTTGTCATAATTGTGTTTATTTAAGACTAATATACAGTAACATCTAAAACTAGATGAACATAGATTTCTCGATCAGTAAATCGAATGACGTTCAACTGAATCAATTATCGCGATTATTAATCGTATCTCTATACTTTGTAATAATATGTTAACTGCCTATGTGGTGAAGCCTTTTTTTTTTTTTACGTATAATTATTCTCGCCATACTTACAAACCTCTTAAATAATCATTCTTCTATTATTCGGTTGGTGGATACAATAATAATAATAAGCTTTCTTGGAGAAAAAGGTGGGGATCAAGATTCAAGGATGATTACGTTTTAATTGCATTTTGAGCAAGGAAGGTATGTCTCGAGAGATCGATTTTGCAGCTTGAAAACTAACGATAAGTATCTATTATTTGCAAACCGAATCTTATTTTCATCGATTTCTCGTCGATAAAGCTCGACCGCAAACCCTTACGAATTTGTTCGCTTAAATTTATTATCTCTCCTCATTTAACAACGCGATGATTATTGGATTTTATTCTAACAACAACAAGGTAGATGTTTCTCAATCTTTCGTGTCTCTGTTTTCAGAATTTACCGATTAAGATTTTCTTAGAAATCTATTAGAGCACATAAAGATGGTACGTAATTACAAATGTGAATTATTTCATCTATGATATTCATAGTTTTCACACAGAAACTGAATGGATAGTTTATTAATTAGGCCAGCAAAAAAGAAAAAGTATTAAGGATTCTTCTATTATCCTTAATTATTAAAAGAACTTTTATATTCGTTCTTTCTTTGATGTTTTATTTTTTTTTTTTTTTTGAACTAAGAATTTACCGATAGTACATATTAAAGAGTTATTTGGTGATTACTAAGTACAGTGAGCATTTTCTTCGGTGCGATTCCACACGTAAAAATAATAGAAAACCTTTGTCACGATTGTATCCTCGAACGTTTCTTTTCTTTTTTTTCAATTGTAGTTTATCGTTTCTGACTGTATGTATAAATAATTTGATAGTCGACCATTGAACTTATCGTACAATATTTAACTTTACATCTGAATAACTACCCTTTATGAAGAAAAGGAAGTACATATTAGAGAAAGAACGAACGAGGGTGTTTCTAACAAGTTTTTGTTATATCCCTTCCCAACGTGGCTAACAGTTTCAAGGTGGTGATGTTCACATTAATAAAGAACAGTGAAAGCTATAATTATACAATATCTATAAGCTATAAATTCGAATCCATAAAAACAGAGTTTGCAAAAATCATCTTCCTCGATTCTCGATTTTATTCACGACAAATTGCTAATCTTCCCGCGTGAATAATGAAGAATAATAAAATTTAATGTTAACAATCTCTCTTTCTCTCTCTCTCTCTCTCTCGTTCTCTTATACTCTTTCTCTCTCTCTCTCTCGCTCTCGCTCTCTTTCTTGTTCGTATTTACTACATATTTATAAGTCACGTTATTTATATGTATTTTATGTATTATGTATATATGTATAGTTCATTCTTACATTGACAATTCGTAATAATTTATGTACATGTTACACGTATATACGTAAGATACACATGTTTATCCACCAATTCAGTGGACGAGTAGTTCTCCACGGTTTCTTTCGTTTCCCTCGTATATACCCGATCTTTCTGTTTCTCTTTATTCAGCTATGATTAATTACGAAGGAATACGTGTGGAGGAAATTCGATTAGCCGAGAACGATGATACACGCAAGAATTGTACCCCTATCTAGATAGATTGCTATCTCTGTCAGGAAATAAACGTTCTGGAGGGTCGATCAACTTTCTTTTCTATTCGGCACTCTAAAGCCTAAGTTACATTTGTAGAGTTAAACGTATGTTACATTGGTAGAATATGGGGTAGAGTATAGCAGCGTTAGGAGGTTGATAAATTATACTATAACACTATCGTTGGTATACCGAATACTCCATTATTTATTCTACCAATGTGACACAGATGTTAACGTTTGCCATTTCGTTCCTAAAAGCTACGCGAAACTCAACGTTTGTAGCCGTATATTTTAACACATTAACTGCTTTCACAGGAACTAGTATTCGCCTCGTTTTCACATTTAGGCATATTCGAGACTTGATTGATTGAGATCGTGGAAGGAAAAAATGGGCGCTCGTTCGATCATGGTAGAACAGCTTGCGGTTCGATTTCCACTGGTTTTTCTTCAATCGGGGCAGTTAACGCGTTAGCTGTTCGTTCCTCGATTAAAACGTTTATTTCATCGTTAACCGGTTCGATGTTCTCTTTCTATCTTAGGATCGTAATCAGAAGAAACCTATTGATCGAAGGGTTTTTTTTTTTTCGCACCCTTTTCGCTTGAAAGCATTGATATTTTTTGATGGATCGGTTGACGACTCGACAAGTTGTGCTCGAGTTTGTTCAGTGTTTATTGTATCGTTTTTAATATCTGTTGGATAACTAAAGTGTTTGTCGATCGACTTAATGAATTCCAATCGAAAAGGGTTTAATTAGATTTCAGTTTCCTTTTTTGCTTTGATTTTCACGCCAACAAATATCGCGTTGCTCGCTTAAGATTAGCTTGGAAAAAATTCTTATTGCGGTACGGTGCAGAGGTGTTTATCCTGTTTACATTACGCTGTGAATGCCATTCAAATTGCCTACTAACGCGGCACCAGCAGCGGTATTTGATCCACCGCTAGCAGGTGCTGCTGGTGCTGGAGGAGCAGCAGGTGGTACCTGGCCTGGCACTCCTGGTGGTGGGTAAGCATAAGCTGGCGGGGGTGGTGGTGCTGATTCTGGCATGAATTTCGCTGGAATTGGAAATCAGAAGGATTAGTTCGGATCAAAATATCATTGCTGTCTTAATCAGAGTGTTTAAACAGAGGATTCAACATTTACGACATATCAATTAGATTAAATTAGATTATTAAACTGATAATTAACTATACTTTTATAATGATTTGGTTTAACTACTCCTGAACCCTGTTTTAAATACTCTTATATCGTTTAAATGTTTAAACAGTTACAAAATTATTGTAACAGAGAAGAGTAGTTTGCGTGTAAGAACGAACCAAGATTAACAAAGACACCTAGTCCCCTTCTGTACCTCATCACTTACTTATTATCATTATCATTAGGTACAGACGAAGATAGAGTACACTTAAAGGAAAATATAGTGAAAGAACATTTATACAGCTAGAGTTCATTGTTTTAATCCTTCTTAAACCTATCATAGTATGTATTAGAAAAATTGAGTCACGTTAGAGATTCCTAAGTTAATTTTTCAAATCATACAGTTGTGTGGAGGAGAGACTGTGTGAGTGATAAATTTCGGAATTTTTCAATTCAAAAGCAAACTTAAAATTACAAACAGCATCATTCCTTTGAGAGTTTCGAGAGAAATAAAAAATAAGATGGTTCGGTATTTAATTGGAACAAAATAATAGTTATGTATCTGTCTGCTTATTGGCTAATCGGTTAGATAAATGTATTGCCCTATAATTATAATCAGAGCACAACCTGATTATGATTGAACGTGACGAAAATGACACAGGTTATCTCTTGAAACGAAACGTACATAATTAATCATTAGGAAGAGGAGGTATAGAGAAAGAAACAAATAAAATGGAAAAGAAAAAGAAACAGAAAAAAAGGAAGAACATTTTAATATTCTTACCTCCTAGTGGAGTTAAAGTTATAATAGGTTCTAAAATGGTCCTCTTCTCCATGGATGTGAAGAAATATTTTTTCTTTAGTGATCAACAAGCTCGATCGAGCTTTTAATGTTCTTTATTTTTCTGGCCACGACCGTGATCGAGGTGAATGTTTCTTCGCTGATTAGTATCTGTTTCGAATTGATTAGAAAAATAAAAAAAAAAAAAAAAGAATAAAAATAAAAATAAAAATAAAAGAAGACGAAGCGAAAAAACTGAAACCTAAACACGATCGTACCCAAAATATTGATGCATATAAAGTTTCCACCTTATTTTCTTTCCTTGCTCTCCACAGCTTGTCTTGTCTTTTTTTTCTGATTACGCACTGTAACTTTTTATTCGATACTGTACAATGTTGAAAGCAGCATAATTATGGTCATAAACGTCGTTAATAATTAACAGGTCGACGGTCAAGGTAATCGCATGACGGTACACCTATGCGTTTAATAAGTTCATAAATATAGTTTTTGATCGTTTTTAAACGCTTATACGATTTCTAAGGGAAATCGTACTTGAAACTTTTTCTCTTCCTCCCTGAACAACTTTCTTGATCCCTTTCTTTACGCGTTTTTATTCGATTCTTCAAATAAGATCACATTCAATGGAGGAATTTTAACAATGATGTTTTCATTGAAATTGTTCTGTCAAGCAACTGAAATGATTGATTATTGAGGGGAAATTGAGCGATGACGCGAAGAAAGGGACTTAAATTCCAGTTATTCGAACACGATTACAGGTGGAAACAAGAGCAAACAAATAAAAATCAAAATGGAACCTCAAGCTGTTTGAAAAATCACGGTATTGAATATCCTTCCCTTGATTTTTTTTCTTTATGTCGAGCAGGCGATGAGAGACTTTGAAGATATCGTTTCCTCTGTGGAATGCGATCTTTCATTTTTTTAAATATAATAATTTTATGTTCCTATCAAAGTAAAATACCACATTGAAGAAACATCGGTAAAATTCAGGATCAGATCCTTTGATAGATTTTGTTTCATTCTGAAAGGATAAGCGATTGCAATAGCCGATCTATAAATGAATAATTTCGTATGCAACGATCTGATAGATTCCACGGATTCCACGGTGGTCATCAGCTTGCTCGGTTCTCGTGGTTAATGTTGTATCTTCGCTATTATTATCGTTATTGTTGTTATTATTATCGTAATTATTCTTATTATTCTTATTACTGTTATTATTATTATTATTATTATTATTATTATTATTATTATTATTATTAATATTATTTAACATGTATACATAACATCTGTAGATAATTCTTCAAGCCTTAAAACGAACCTATATAAGCGCCTCGAGCAAGTCGAAGCAACATGTCTTTCTTTTATCTTTCATTCAACGCGTTATTATTTTATTTCATTCTCCTTTTATCTTGGTATTCTCTCACGACAGATTTATTTTCTCCGTTTCTTAGCACAGGTTGCTCGGAAACGTTTGTTGCCGTCTTCGACGAAGGCAGTCTGCTTCTACTAATTTTTATTCATATATATTTTTAGCATTTTTTTTCTTTTTTAAACTTCTTTTTCCCCCAATTTAATGAAAGGATATAGAGATATATATGAACGAATAAAGAATGCTCGTAATTCTTTCTCTCTCACACTCACTCTTTCTTTCTTTCGTTCATTCATTATCACGCTCACTAATTTTGCGTTAATATTTGTTTAATTGTCGGCGTTTGGTCATAATCGAACGAACGTGAAGGAGAAATGATATTATTTACAGCACGAGATGTACACACACGTTACGAACCGAGCGTGCGATCCGATATCTCTTATTAGATTTTTCTTCTTTTCAATCCTTGACAAGCGTAAAGTTTCTACCGATTTCTCGTCAATCTTTAAACGAAGAGAAAAGCAGCGAGGAAAGAGTGAAGGAAAATTGAAAATTTCATCGTTTCAGAATATTTTCTTCGTCTCGTTGAAAATCTTTTCAAGCATACTTTTAGCTTTGCTTCTGAATCACACGCTCTCCCTCGTAACTTCATACACGTTTTATTTATAAAGTAAACGTCGATATACATTTATACACATATATATTTATTTATATTCGGCACTTCTTTACGAAGGAAAGGGGGGACACAATGAACATTCCCTATGGTATATGTACTTTCTGCCTTCGTCGATGAGGATCCTCTCATGTTTTATCTGACACCCTGTATCGCGAGATATTTTACTGTGTTTTTTTTTCTTCTTCTTCGATTTTTTTTTCCTTTCTAAACTCTCTTCAATCTTTTGTACATCACTGGCCATCGTTTGTCGCGTGGGTTGATTTGGATAAATGAACGAAGGAAGGCAAGGATCGATTTTCAATGTTACTGATCAAAAATATTCGATGTAAAGATCGCATCGTTGAATTAAGAGAATTATACGTTGATTTTGTTTCATTTGGTAGGAATTTTTCAAAGCCAACCTTCGTTCATTCGTCGATGTTCGAATTCGAATAAAAGTTGCAAGAGGAACCGTGACTAAAGTTCTTTTTTTATTTTTTTCTTTCTCTTCGATAAAACGTAGCACTCATTCCTGCTTTCGATCTTCTTTCTTTCTTTCTTCTCTCCTTTTTTTCATTGAATCTTCGAAGATCAAAGAATCTCCTCAGGGTTGTTTCTCAAGAATTCGGCCTATTTTTTTATTCGCCCTTCTTCGTTTTTCTTTTCATCATTATGATACTTTGTTGTTGTTGTTTCTGTACGTAGATTTTATTCGATCGTTTTCTCTAGCTGCTTTTACACATTTAAATTCCCGTTGTTTTCCTTCCTGTTTTTATTTTTTTATTTTGTTGTTGTCGCTGTTGTTGCTGATGATGCTGTTGCTGGCTTAACTTTACTCACGTGTTCAGTTTTGCGAGTCACTGCCGCTGGTGGCGCTCGCTGAAAAGAACAACAGGCGATTGTTTTTTCTTTTTTTTTTTTTCATCCCTGCCTCTATCCAAACGATCACTTTTTAACAATTTTCACCTCCGATGTTTATCGTTTATCGTTCGTTTGTATTTCTAGATCTTTTGTTTCTGATACAGTCTGCATGCACAATTTCAGACTATTATCGTCGCGGACAAAGATCAAAGCTTTATGATGAAATCGTCAAATCGTGTTAAATTCGATGTTCATTTGTATTTTGAATGAAGCTAGAATTTAGCAGCTGATACTTTATATCTTTGTCCACGAGGCTACAGATTTTTAACTAAATTAATTCTACACAGAAATCCATATTTTGTTTCAAGCATATCGCATGCAATTTACGATTACATTTAACACTCGCTATTTCTCAAAACACGTCAGACTATAACACTGATCGTTCGATAGAAACGTGCTATCTTGAATATTTTACTCTGTAAACTTTGTTCAGAGTATAAAAAAGTTTCTTTTGTTCCTTCTTTTTCTTTGCAACGATCACTGTAACTTGCTGCTAGCCTGTTCGTCATATGTTAACACGTTTTCTTTAGCGAAGAAGCCATGCTTGATCACAGAATATCTATTCATCTACGTCTATCGGAACGTAAAACATAAAAACGTCAGCATGCTTTGTAAATTGTTGCAAGCAACAGCATTGAAGATCGTCCCAGAAATATTTTGTTTCGTTGAAAATAATAATCTCTTGAGACATATACGCATTTATAATGCATATATTGTTATGTAGCTTGTATATTCTGAAACGGTGTTCGAGTTTAAGAGAACGAACGAAACCGATACCGATACCTATACCGATATAACGAAAGAAGAGAAAAAAGAAAATTTCATGCTGAAACGAATATGCAGAAATTTTGAATTCGTGCTACGCACAGAAATTGATTAAATTGCTCTCTTCTACGCGCAGAAAAATGACGAATAATTAAAATTAAATGAAAGGAAAAATTCTTAGTATTTTAGTTTTCAATAAGAAATCGAAGAAAAGGGTTATAAAATGAAATGATACCGATAAAGTGCAACAATAAAAGTTGTAGCTTACCGTACCGAAGAGAAGACAGTGAGGGTTAAACAAAAACTTTTTTTTTTTTTTTTTTTAGAAACTTCTTTCTATTTTTGTTGTTACTGTTGTAGATGTCATTGTTGTTCGTAGTTGTTGATGTTGTTAATTTTGTCGTTGTTGTGTTGTCCATTCGTGTGTTTTTAATTTTGGTCTCTGTTCACTGTTGTTTGTTTTCGAAGAAATTCTTTTCACGCGAACGATTCTCGTTTTCTTGCCACTGATCTCGTATATTGACCAGCGAAAAAAATTGAAAATCACTGGCTGGGACTAACTTCGGGGGAGGAAAAAGACAAGGCAATACCACCAAAAGTACAGACAGACACATAACAATAATTACGAGGCACGGGTTTGGTTGTGAACGATTGTGTAGTTTTACGAAAATATCTCCTAAACGAGTTCCTTAAGTCGAAAGTTGGAAAAAAATGTCGCGTGTTCTTCTTCGAAAATCTTTCGCTCGTTGTTTCTGCGATAACCATATTTACATTTCACTTGGTTTATTTTGCTAAGACGCGGTTTCTGTTGCAACATAGTCAAAATGATTAAAATTATGGAGGCTTCGAGATGGCTTTCAGACGGAAAGAAATAGAAATTTTTCTTCTGGCAAAGCCTCGGTTGTTCATGTTTGTGGTGTCGCTGTCTAGATCGTGTTATTTTGGAGCAGATATCTGGGTTGAACGAGGCTGTGATCGGAAATTCATGAAACACCGCGTCTTCTCGCACGTGAAAGTTGAATTGCCGTAGTAATAACGTCGTTGTTTCATGAATAAACGAGCTTCGAAGGATGGCAACGGTTGTTGGGAACAAAAAAAAAAAACACAGTGACAGATACACCAGCAAGTACCTATTACAGGCAGACAATACGTATATAACACCGATGGTAAGCGTTAATTTCATAAGGATCTTATGTGAAATAGTCATATATTAGGTAATTAAAAAAAAATTATTGATATCCTTGACCGTTCTGTGAAATAAAATTTTCAAAGATTCTTATGAAATCGCGACCTCTTGCAAAGGGGAACACTTGAAAGAATTGAAGGAACTTTGAAAGGTGGGAAAACGTAAAAGTTTGATAAGGAAACAGAACAACGAGAACAGAGATAATACGTATCGGTATACACAGGTATTCGTAATACACGTCCTACGTGAAAAGGTAAAGGGATAAAAGAAAAGGAAATAAAAATATATATATAATATATATGTATATAGAAACAGAGAGAAAGAAAGATAGAAAGGCAACAGTAATAACGCAATGTCGCAGATTTGTTGCTTTCTACCTTCAAACTCACTCACACACAAATCTCTTCCACCAGCAGCGCATCTACATGAAGTTCGCTAGACGAAAAAGAGAAACACATAGAATTCACACATGTTAGATGATGAACGGTGGAGATATTAGTAACACGTTAGAACCTGTGATTCTTATTCTTAATTTAAATTTCATGAAAACACCTTTTTCTTTGGGGAAAAAATGATAACTTTACCGTTCGCGTAATTATTACGAGTATTCGGGCTTTATTTTTCTTTCGGTATCTCGTCATAGCAACGATTAAAAAGTTAGGATTTAAGCGAAACATGGTGACAACTTCTGTCGACAAGACTTTATTCGTTCGAGAAATCCCTGATGATTATTTCGTAAGGAATTTCTCGAATAACCGTGCAAGCGACACTTCGTTCGAGACATTGTCGTCATTCCTTTTTTTTTTTTTTTCTTTCCTTTTCGGTTGCGTCGTGCAAACACAATATCATTTCGATCACGGAGACCCATACAGTCTCAGCATAAAAATATAGATCGACAGAGACAAATAGTCAGTGGAACGATCGATTCGGTTTTGTAATTATTAATTTACAATTCTGTTTGATATTATAAAAAAATATCTCGTATAACTAAGATTTCTTTCGAATTCCGAATCAGTCGTTCGAAATCGTGACAAGGTACATTGACCAGATGACACAGAACACTTAAACAATTACAATGGCAGTGTCATTAGCTTCGATTAGTGCGTGTATACGTTCAGTTACTTACCAACGATAATGGCCAGTACGATCAGTCCGATGACACCCATGATGATCATCATCTGTAAAGAGAAAATTAACAAAACGATGTAGAGACGAATCGATCGAGTATCGATAATGATATCCGACGAAGAATATGTTACCTTTAGATTTTGTAGCCAGAACTTCCTCTTTAACTTTCCTGCTTGTTGTTCGAACTGTGATGCTCCTTGCTGAAGCGCATCTGTAACAAGATATAGAATAAATATTGAAATTGAAATTGAAATCGGACTCGTAAGGATTGAAGGAAGTAGAAAATGGTAGCGACGGTCGGACTGGGCGTAGTGAAAAAGATCGAGGATGGTCAGCCATGGTAGCGCGGCATTGCATCCCATCGATTCGAGAGCGTCTCAGTAATCGATATCAACGTGCAGTCGGACGCGCAGGGTCGAACTACTTTAATGCCGCGTACAGAATGAATGGAGAGGATATACTTCTACTTCTAACAAACGTAGACAGTTGCTCGACCTTCGGTGTTTAATCTCCAACTCTAAACCGACGCAGGATTCTTAGCATGTAAATCTCTCGCGTGTCCTCGCTCGTTGTCGCTTATTTTTTATTCATCGTTTTTATGATTATGGAAAGTTACGCGTGTAAACGGCGTTATTTATTTATATGGGCTCGCTAGTATTGGCTTTCTTTTTCTTTCGAGGAAAGAAACTGTATTTATCCTTAGGGAAGAGTTATCGACCAACCTGCTCGATCGTCGAGTTCTGAAAGCTTCTGATCACGCTCCAGAACCTTTTCGACGTTCGTTTTCATAATGTCGACGACCTCGTCGACCTGCGCCTGCGTCGCTTGCAGTCGTTTTTGCGAAGCGATCTGCTGCGGCGTCCTGGGACCTCCGACGATTCCATCGGTACCTGCACCTGCACCTGCACCCGCAGCAGCATCCGGTGCTAGACCGCCCTCGGTCGCCCTACGAACAATATTCGTATTAGAGAAATCAACAAATCCTCGAACGTGGAAGCTGAACGCGTTGGATGATTAAAGCTTAAAGATAAGTTTTCGTGAGATTTGCATAACCGGCTATTCGAATGGGAATTCAACCTGAGGGAAGAGTAATTTAATCCTTTCAGTTTTTCTTTCCCAAACTGGCTATTCCAGCCTTTTATTAACGATAACGATAAGAGCCAGCTGACGATCTACTCAACTCGCTCGTTGAATTTCATTTTTTCCATGGAAATGAACAAATTACTTCCACGCGAATGTAAAAATTACTACCAAAATGGAAATTATTTATTGTCTACTGTCTGTGGAAAGTAGGCAGGTACGCGATGAATAGGAAAATTTGTGTAAATCGTACGGTTGAAATGAAATTCAAGGAACGTTAATTGAATAGCTTGCTACAATTCTGAATTTACTACCGCTGTAAGGTAGCTATCGTTAAAGTATACGGTTCAGTGGAATCGTGAAACGCGACATTTCTACCATTTTTTCAAAGGTTCTACGTAAAAGTTACGACCTCGTCGAATGCTCTATGGTGGATGCTGCAATTTCTCCATCAAAGGTTAAAAGTAATGCGAAAGGGTAAAGTTCGTGACACGATTCTACCCATTCGTCAATGGTTATCGTTTTCTTAAGATTTTCAAATTTCCCACATATTAGAGTGCATTTCGCTTTATCAAAACTATAATTTACACGAATGAATGCAGAAAAGATATAAAATATAGATTAAAGAAAGAATTGGAAAGGTTAAGTCTGATCCAATTTCCTCGAAAATATTTCATACGTAAATGCGGCTGACCTTTCGCGCAGGGTAAGACCTTTCCAGGAACAACAGGGATGTTAGTTTAATTATCGCGATAGTCTTGCGTTGGCGTTACCTCGTATTCGAATTTATGTTTTAACACCCTGCTCAGTTTTCAATGCTTTCTGTTAAATCATCCGTATTGTGTTTCCAATAAACTCTTTGTTTCTTTAAAAACTAACAAATTACTGTATTTAAACTTTGGAATTTATTAATCGTAGTTGGAGGTGAAGGCCATAATACCACCCCTTCCTCTAGCGTTGACAAGAAAATTAAATTTGTTTCCCGAGAATTTTTAAAGTTGCTAAATAATATTAAGTATCTGCTACCAGGCTGCTAATAAACGCTTCAGACCAATCAGATAGCTGCGCTTGTCTAATCAGTCGCGCTCCGCCAATCACAGAGCTTGTTACTTCAGCCCCAGGTAAATGGGCCAGTTGCATCTGATAAAGCCACTTGCTTCGCGCTGAGGCCAGTCAGTTTGTTCTTGGGCTTCGAAGAAGCAGGAGTGTTTTTTTTTTTTTTTTTTTTTTTTTTTACGATTCGTTTTACAAATTCACATGACATTACAATGACATTAGCGATTAAATAATTTTGCAGGATGTATCAAACGAATCTATGATCTTCTCAACGTATTAATAGTTAGTTATACTGAGCAAATAAATATAAAATTTCACAAATGTTGAAAAGAGGTTTTGGAATTCCACGTCAATTTGACTCTTGTTCGTAGTGTTAATTTATTTCGACGTTCTATTTAACGTTGGTCTTCTTCCCTTTTTGATCATTCGAATTTCTGTCGATAAAAAGGGTGCACGTTCCCGGTGGAATTGGAATGAAAGCAGCTAGAATGTTGCCGGTTGGTTGGTAGTCGATCAATGTACGTTTCGATTCGGAGTGCGTGCTCGAGGCGATGAATCAGGCTTTCCGAACATGTCGAGCACCGATGGCAGGTAGATTAAAAAGCGATCGAAGAAGTTGCGGGTTTTATTTTTGGCAACCGATCGAACGACCGAGTGGCAACAGCCGCCGATCGATCCGCTATTCCAATATCCCTATCACAGCAAATAAATAGAATTTACGTCCTTTCTATTTTCTCGAATGACTCAAACACTTTCTAAACTACCTACAGTCTACAGGGGTATCTACTCATCGAGTACACGATATTGTATAAAAGCATCCATTAATAATGTTTGAGAATTTTTGCAACGTTAAACACTGTTTGGGGACAAAAGAGTAAAGCGTTCACCTGGTTTGAGCTTTTACGCGGTCAAGCGGCTTATATAATCGTATTAATGTATCGATCGAACTTGATTTACTATTATCGTTATTGAATTATTTTACACTAAAAATTCTCATAAAGACAATTTCTTGATTGTGCTGTACCTTTCAAGTTAAACTGTTTCAAGAAAATTTTACGTATTTTCGTATAAGGACGTGAAGCTTTTTTTGAAAATATTCGCGACTCTGTTCTAATTTTAGAGCTGTCGTAGATAGCACAAGGTTGACGAAAGATACTGTTAAATCGATTATTCTACCATGGAATTTTATAACTAACAGCAGAAAAACGACCCGTTTTACCGGGGGCTTCCAGAGTGTAACCCGTATGACGTCAAACTTATCTTTTCAGATTCGAATTCACACAGTTCATGGAGAGTTGAATTTCAATCGCCTACGCGCCTCATTTCTCTGTCTATTTTTAGACAATTTTCAACTATTATTAGCAGCAAATTAACATTAAGTACATTTTAATTAATTAACAACTAAAAAGGTGTGATTTTGAAAAGAATCAAAAATAAAAGTGTGTTTGCTATTTTTCGTTGAAAAGCATCTGTAGTTAAGTCTGTTGTTCAAGTGGTACTCTACGACATGTCTGACTCTGTCAGGGACAATCTACTTAGAGTCAAGCATTTTCGTGTAACGGCGAAAAAGCGTATCTTTTTGTTTCACAGTCAAAGCTCGTAGAATATTGCTGCAAATATGCTCATCATTGATTATCTAAATATAGAAACTGCCAGTTGAACGTATAACCCGGTGTGTGTTCGCGATTGATTGTTACCGGTACGTGTCTGATTCTAATTAGAGCTCACGATTCCACCGGTCGAAATGTTACTTCTTAATAAAAATTCCATAATTCATAAAAGGGGTTATAAGGGGGTTAAGGGGTTATAAAACTAGAAACTTTTAAAATTTTACCCGTGGCACAAATTATCCCCCAGAATCATCCCCGTGACGCAAATTATAGTTGAAATCCGACAAATCTGAACCGAATTTGCAGTCCTATTGTGTTTTAAATGTTAAATACAAGTATGCATTTATTTGTCAAAACTAGTGAAAAAATGCTGAAGCAAGAAGTTAAGTAAAAGTTTCAAACGATCAGTAGCTTTAAGGTAATCGCGTGAAAGTGAAAAGAAAAAAATGAATAGAAACGATCAGCTAAATCGTTCAGCTTATAGAGTTGGATGGTAAAGGAGAAGCATCCTGAGGACTCGGAATTCAATGACCGCAATTTCACCGTTGAAATCGGTGTTATCGGTCTGCTTTAAGCTTTGCTGCACTTTATCGGAAATTCTGGCATGCTGCGGATAGGCCGTGCAACGAAATCGATTGGTGACAAAGGCTTAGGAAATTGCGTCTTAACATTCGTCTTAGAAAATTTCATTCTTAAAACGAATCGATACCCTACAGACACGGTGGGCTCAATTGTTATATAAACTGCTTTATTTGCAACCATGTTATACATGTATGTTGGTTAATGGCGATTAAAGAGGATTGAAATTGTACACTTTTACGGTGACAATCCGTGTTATCTTCTACGTTGAAAGTTTTCGATTTAATCCTGTTACGAGTCCCGGTTTCTTCCCCATCGATCTAGCCTTTTTTCAATTCTTTTATAGATGTTGCTTCTCGTTACGATTTCTTTTGCCTTTTGTTATTTTTCCTTGCTTTCGTTATGATAGAATTCGTTATAAAAATTGCAACACTTAAATTAAAAAAGAAAAAAATCTTTACTATGTTCACATAATTGCAACGTATCTTAGTATATCGTTAAAAAGAAAAGAAAAATTTTTACATTCAAAATGTGGGATGATTTCGTGAGTAATTGGGTTCAGTTTAACCAGCAGGTTCTAGAAGAACTCGTAGCGATTAGAATTAGAATTCCACCTTCCCGTCTGTTAAAAGCGTTATAGATCCGCGAGGGCAATTCGATATAGATTCGTCCGCATAGAATCACCAGTTCACACGGCTGTTCGATTTCACTCCGAAGAAAAATCACTCTTTCCCTGGCCAACAAACACAATCGGTAGATTTTCATAGTTTTACTCACATGTTCTTTGTCGATCGCTGTTGGTTTCCTGAACTAGAGCTATCCGCTGACCTGCCAACCCCGTCAGATAACCGCGTACTTTTCACGAGCGACTGTCACCGACTAGACGGTTGTGGTATTGATAAAATTTCCAGCGGCACCGTCGCGATATCGCCGCCGTTCCAGCGATATCTCGACAACACTCGAACCTTTCAAATCGTCCCTCTCGGTCTTTTAATATTTCTAATTCATTCGATAATGTTTCCTTTTTCGATCAACGGGTAATTAGAAGAACGTAGAGTCTCGTTAAATTCACTAATACACGGAGTTCAAGGACTCGGATAGTAATAGAAATTAAATTTTGCCACCTTTCGTAGGACGTCGAGAATCGATGTATCGAACATAGAGGTTCGACCTACGAATTCGAGTAGCGCGTTCTACGCATGCGTGGGAATTTTCAGTCAATAAGCGGCAGTCAGCCGCAACCCTCATGCGCAAACACACCCTGAAATCCCGTCAGGGATGTTTCTTTGATTTCTCAGTGCCCCGCCTCTAATTCTCATGAAAATAGGCCAACGACCGACTTGATTTGTTGTATTGTTTCGAAATTGTGATCTTTCGATTAATTGGTTATGATACCGGCATTCGGGAAATGGCGGACAAATGGATAGCTCATGGTCGTGTTTGTCACTATCGGGAAGTACGAGTTTGACGGAGATTTTAGATTCTTTTTTCGTGTCAAAGTATAGTTTGGTGATGTATATTTATACGGTCCTGGCGACGCGATGAGAATACGCGCACGAGCATCCGCAAGATGTTTTATTTATGTCCTTGTGATTTTTGTCGCGAGGCGAGGGTGTCGTCTGAATTTTTCTCCCCGAAAATGTTGCTAAAAGTCGAGGGACGGAAATGCGAGATGGATCGTCCGTATGGTGAGTGTTTCAAATGAACGATTCATAAGATTTCTAAAAATTCGATTGACAATGTCAAGATTTAATGAAAAAGTATGTTGATTCTTATTAGACAACGCATAGTGGCAATTATTAATCAGAAGCGAGCTGTATGACAATTGAATACGCATTCTATTAGTGCTTTTAATTGATTAATACACGCAATTATAAAGTAATTGTAATTAGTTTATTGTAAAGAAATGTTTTCAAATGTATATATACCGCAGTTCACCAGAGTCCATAACTGCGACGGGCATGTTGGAAGATGGTGGGGGAACGCAGCGAGCTCTCCGCTAATCGCTTTCCACTTCGTTTGGAAGTATCGCCAATCAGGGCGAAGATGCGCACTGGAGAAGCGCAAAGAACGAAAACTGGTCTTTTCGCAGTTATGGAGTCTGGTGAACTGCGGTATACATTTATAATTTATATAATTTCATTGAGATGGCAGCACGCGTGTTATTTGAGGAATTTGAGTTTGAGCTTTGCGTCACTACTGTATATTTCAAATTTCTGTTTACAATAAATGTTAGAAATAGATAATGACATTTTCCAATACCATACGATGAAGAAAAGATTAGATTAAGTAGATTACTCATGCAGGCGATGTACTTAAAAAAATCTTTCTAATAAACATGACGTCATGGCTATCGCCATCTTTATCGTGTGTCATGTACTGTTGTCGTCGTAAAGTGTACTCGTCATCGGAATAAAGTTGCAGTTATCTGTCATTATTTATTCATAAATTTTATTTCTTCTTTCGATTTTCTACTTTTACTTAAGAGTAAGTACTACAGTTTCTTTTTGACGCTTAAAACAAAAAATATATGTAAATGTTCACTTCTGAATGTTCATTTCCTTTTAAGAGTAAACAGAACAACATATTTCGGTGTACAGTTCTGTATTTCTTAATATGTTAATGTTAGTTTTACGTTAGTATCTTATCGTTTAAGCGTTATGAAAGAGTGCTATAACATTTCACAAAATGTCTATCGAATATTCCGGTTTATTCAATTGCTTGTTGAATTTTGAGGTTATGGGTGTGTACAATAATGGATGGTTGCATACACTTGCAACTTGTTGACAATTTTTCTATATACTTCCTTACCGTATAATGTTAATTAACAAATATATTATTTTTCACGGATTTTATATTAGATAATTTGTATGATTACAGAAATATGGACGGCAGTGGTAATTCCAGAGATGGAGAGGCGGCTGTTCAAAGAAATTCACAGCAAGCAGGTTCTACAAAAAAGCTGCAACAGACCCAAGCAACCGTGGATGAGGTTGTGGGTATCATGAAAGTAAATGTAGAGAAAGTATTGGAAAGAGATCAGAAATTATCAGAATTGGAGAATCGTGCAGATGCACTGAAACAGGGAGCCACTCAATTCGAACAGCAGGCAGGCAAATTGAAGAGAAAGTATTGGTGGAAAAATCTCAAAATGATGATCATCATTGGCATCATCTGTGTTGTTATCTTGATTATCATCATCGGTGAGTGCTAGTCTTAAGAATGATACATATTTAGTAGATTTGCATTTATATCCTTACACAGGTCATTTTTAATGTTTACACTAGCTTCGGTCGTACCAGGATCGTCGGATTCAGACAGTCCTAATTAAAAAACATTGTACCAAAAATGGTACAGTGTTCAGGGGTTGTTAATTTATGTCCTAGAACAAAAGTTAACTATGGTAAAGTAAGTGCTGGGCATACAAAGTTAGAAATAACGCGATTATTAATTATTAATGATCTACGGGGTACATTTAAAAGAGTTATCGTCCATAAAACGCACAAAAAAGTGTTATACGAAACTATATTTTTGAGACTTAAACTTTTTCATACAAAACAAAAAAAACGCACAACTATTAGACTAACTTCAGTATTAATACGGGTGGCCTTTTGTAAACCATAAATGGACAATACATTTCATAATGTTATCTTGTTGGAATACTTATTGTACATTTATTAATGATATACATAATATATAATATAACGTTTATACTTTTTCTCCATCGGTCTTTGGATGTTTGAAATCTCCATATTGCCTCGATCCGATCCTCTCCAATACACCCTACGACGCGTCAATGTCCAACAATTTGACGCATCGTATTTCCGTTATGTACATACGGATATAAGAGGTCGATCAAACGGTAAGAATACTTTATGGAGTCGGTGTGTACGTTTGATTCTAAAGCCCATCGCGATTACTTGCCTAGAATGTTCACTCATAAATATTCATCGACAGTCTCTTGCGAATACCGTCATGTTTCTTAGAGCAAAGTCGAATTCGGTGAACAGTCCGCATTCATTCACCAACCTGGTCGAACTTTCTATTTTTTTTTTAAATTATGGACAAAAATAACAACTCGTGTTTGCGATTCTAATTCGAACCTTCGATCGTGTAACTCGGCCAGACAAAACGTCACGGCTAGAGATATGTAATTAATACGTGATCGATGGCCAATTAACAACGCGAGACTTATGTCGAGCGATACCGGAAGATGTTGCGTTAACACGTTGATTAGGATCATCAGTGATCGACGCGTTACATGTAGTGTAGCTTAAATTTGAAAACTAGCCATTTATTTTCTTGATAATTAAAGTTTCAGTTCGAAACGAAAAGGCAACGTGCTAGTTGATGGCCACGATCGAAGGACAATTTAACTGAAGGATCGACTGAAACGATCGTCTTTCTTTTTCACTCTATACAAAAGCTATCTTTCTTCTTTTATCAGAAGTGTGATGTGCTCTTTAATGAAATTCTTTAGTGGAAAGAAAGCTAACCAAGAGTATTTACATTAGGAATATGAAACGTTAGAAATTGTTTATCCTTAATAGCGCGCGACAATCATTTTCTAATTTTTACATTTTAATCCCATAATCAATGAAACCCCAGAAATTAATCCAGGGTCTTGGTTGCGCGATGCTCGTTAAACAATCTCAGTTAACTGGAATTACATAATTACACGTATCTGCAAACAACGCGGAGATAGTGCACGGAACGTTAAGTGTATTTTACAAATCGATATGACAGTAGAATTATCTTAAAATCAATAGAGATAAACAATTATCTAAAACCAGATATTTATCGTCTGTTTAATTGTCCTTTTTTTTAACGCTCGCGTCGATTATC
Organism: Osmia lignaria lignaria; assembly: GCF_051020975.1. Taxonomy (NCBI): domain Eukaryota; kingdom Metazoa; phylum Arthropoda; class Insecta; order Hymenoptera; family Megachilidae; genus Osmia; species Osmia lignaria. The sequence goes on from NC_135038.1 coordinate 4,611,597, forward strand.
GTTGAATTATATTGACAAAGTCTTCGGCACTTAAAAGAAAAGAAAAAGAGAAAAAAATCCAAGTGTCGCGTGCGGTTGACAAAGAAGGATACCGATTTTCCTGTAAACCGTGGCAAGCAGAAATCTCGGCCGCTTCATTCATACACCTATCAGTCGGCTGACGACCGTCCGAGCGGACAGTCGCTCTTGAAGCGAGTCTCGTGTCCCGTACGACCCTCCGAGACCCTTCGAATTCGAATCGTTTTCCTTCATCAGTGTTTTAAATGAAACTTTACTTTTTAACAATTTTTCGTCATCCGAGCAAGTATTCGTAAAAAAATTCAGCTAGTTCTCGTGTGCGCGTCGAACGAGTGAAAGTTTCGGAATAAAATCCATCGTCCGCGAAGTTTCTCGTGTTCTTCTATCAACGACGAGTTAATTTCATTATTATAAACGTATCTTTTATTTACACGTTGAAATTGAATCGATCGTGCTACGTAAAAAGGATTGAGATTCGTCAGGGAAGTTTTTGTTTCTGAAACATAGATCTATCTCGCGATGAAAAACATTGAAAATTTCAGAGTACACGAAGCTGCTATTACGATGTAAATACGTTGTTTTTGTTTTCGGTATTTGGTAGCTAGCGAACGCGTGTCTCACAATCAGAGTGGTTCATTAGGTACATATAGACCGCGTGCTCGAAAGGACGTTTAAGCTGTTCAGACGGGAACAACTTTTGTTTTCTTCTTCTTCTGCTTCTTCTACTTCTTCTTCGAGTCTCTTGTAACGTTCCTTGGGATTTAACGATCGAAGATCGTACGTTTTCGCGTCTGTGCAACGAAACCGATAGTATTCTGGTCGATGCTTATTGTAAATTCCTTATCACCGTTTCACGTAATATCGTCGTTGTCGTTTCGGTATCTCGTTGTTTTCGGGATATTCGCGAATGTGGCCGAGTGATCGGTGAAAAATAAAGAAAAAAAAGGAAAGATCGTTCTGGGTGACGATAAATGCGTCGAAAGCGGGGATCGTGGTCGATAAATGTAAGTGGCAGGAGAGGAAGAGGAAGAAAGATTCGTCTTGTTTAAGAAACCTATGTAAGTGAAGTGCCGATCTAACTTGACCTAACCTCCTTCCTTTCTCTCTCTCTGTCTCTTCCCATTTTTTATCTTGTTGGCTCCTATGGTCTCTGCTCGTTCTTTGATCGAACGAGTCCCGTGAATTTTCGAAAATCGTCCCCGTACTCGAGATCCAACATGGCATCGTCCGACAACGAGGGAGGACAAGACTATGGTCTGGGATACCAGAATACTTTGGTGAGTGCTTTATCTTTTCTCACTTTCGATTCGATCCTGTAACAGGATCAAGCCGATAGTTTGTTTAGTTTTTAAGTTTCTTAATTAGTACATATCGGAGAGAACACGATGCGATACTTTGCGAAAGAAGATAAAGAGGATAATTTCAGTGTCTGATTACTGTTATTAGACAGTAAATTAGAATAATACACTTTGAAGAGAATACAAAATGACAGGTTGCAAGAAGATAAGAAGGATAATTGTAGATCCTAAGCTTATCGCTAGGCTTCCATTTCGTATTTTTTATTTTTTGCTTTCATTAATTACTGTTATTATTATGCATTAGAATAAAATGACGTAGACGAAGAGATATTACCAGGAAAGGATAAAATTAGCGATTGCTTGTTGAATTAAAGTGACGAGACTTGAAACGATTGACGCGTTAAAGGCAGCGGTAGGCAAGGGTTGCAAACCTATTTTCATGTTTATTCTTGGCCACGACGCCGAAGCTAGTCGCGAATAGTTCGCTTTGGAGTTTAGAGTGCAATTTATACCGTTTGCAACGAGCGGACCACGTGCTCCGCCTCCACTTTCACGCCTTCATTTTCATAATATTCGCACGCTTTCCTCCATTCATCCTACGGTTGATTATATCAATCGATCGTCTACCCTACCTTCGATGAATCTTTGCTAATTTATCGTGTCGTAATTAGGCCAGTTGTACCAGATTACACTAATCGAAATAAGTGAAAAAAAAAACGTTTGATAAACACGAGTCGAAAAATCATTCAGACCTACTCGAGACACGCGTGTTATCGATACGATTCCTTCGCTTCTCTTCCATCGAGTTTAAAAACGAAATTGCAAACAGGTATGTATACAAGTGGTTTTCCATCAAGAAATTATCAGAGGATTCGCTATGAGATTTATAGAACGTTCTATTATCTGTACATCGTTTATCCTGCAAATAGTTGTAAATTATTAAGCTACTTCGTTATCTCGAATAGTACTTGCAGGAGTAAGAAAGGGTAATGTCGAGCTGTTAGCGAGAGCCTGTCCCGTTTAGATCGCCGTTCAATTCGCGAATTTATTCGAGTTTACAGTTAAACAGCTTGGTAAGAGTTTCTTTGGTGACCTAATATTTCTTATCAGGATTTTCTGCGTAGTAGAGAAGCTGTTATAGTTGATTCGTGTTTACGAGTTACGATGATATGTACAAATTACGTTGTAGGCCGAGGAGCGAATGAAATGAATAAAAATAATATTAATATCGCAGCCGATTCTGATTCTCGATCTTATTAATAATATTAATCGAGCGCGATAGTGCTTCGTATCAGTAAAATCACAGCCGATTAGAATCTATGGCGCGAATGTACTAAAGTATACCTATCCGACATACAGTCGAACGAAACAGTTTAGATATAATTGCGAAATAATTTAATTTGAGGAAGATCAGACAGGTGATTTGAAAATTCGTCTGAGAAAAGCGAGAAAAGACGTTTGTTGGCTGACTAACGCGTTCTTTCCTGCCACCCTCGCGTGAAGGCTCCGATTTTGCAACGGTGAAACGTTCCACGTGTCTGCCAACTGGTCGCGGATTCTTCAGACGCTGTTATATCAAACATGAAGACAATACGTCCTCGAGCAGACGCGTCACTTTCGAAACAGTCTATGCAAAATTACGGGGCAAATTGCCATTTCTAGCGACTCGCGATATCTTGCACCGTCGTCCCCTCTTCCTATTAGTCGTCTTCTTTATTCGCGAGGACGTGTCGTGAAAAACAATTTTATGAGTCATAATATCTTTGACTTTCTTACTTCAAATTTTAAGCATTAGGTAAGTTTTTTACCTAAACCAAGTGAAAAATCTCTAACTCGGCTATTTGTTTTGCCTGTGCCTGACACTATCTGCTTAGCCTCTTATCGCTAATTTCTCTTTCATCTTCTAGCAGATCGTAAACTTAATCAATTTCCTTCTAATAATTACCAGTTTATTAGAGTATTAGCAGATTAAAGTTGTTGATACTTTTAATTACTAAACCAGGATACTTGTTTCACTGGACAGAATTTATGCAAGAAAAACAGTATACCGATAATGTGTCATTGATAATTCGTCTTCGAGTTTAAAAGTTCACAAACAGTTCGATTATTTCATGAAAAATATAAGGTCGATCGAACGAATTCTGTGTAGTTGGTCGATCGTTGTATCGCGATCCTTTGAAAGGCTAGATAAAAAGGACCTTACCTGTAACAGTTATTGACGCACACAGAGGAGAAACAAAAACCGGTAAATTACATCCTCTCGTTCAGGAACCCCGTGTCTTTTTCTTATTTGCCGTCTTCTATCGACGTACGCACACCATAGCGAAAAGCCTTTTTACCAGAGATTCCATCAGAGGAATCGGTTTTCCTTCAAATCATTCGATTACTGTCATTTTATTTAAACCATTAGTTTTATTAGAATTAGAAATTCTTTTCTGGCAAAAGATTTGCGTTCAGTATCAATCGTTTGATCGTTTGTTTTGAAATCAAACAACGATCGATGATGTCATCTCATTAACGTCGATTAACTCGTTCTCCGCGTTTCGAAGGTTCTCGCAGTGATTTTCTTTTTCTTTTTTTTTTTTTTATCATATGTCTGTACGTTCAGGTGATTCTTTTTTCTAACACCTTAGAAACAACGCAATATTCTTTTCGTTTCCGTCTTTCCACGACCGTCTCGTGCTCGTTAAGCAACGTAACGCGATCGAATATTTATGATGTAATCGCGAGCAGCGCTTTTCCGATCGTCATCGACACTTCGATTCGTTAGCAACGCTAGACGAAAGGTTATGCAAGTTTTGCATAATTTTTGCAGCTTATCGTACCTTGGTCAGTGAACAGAAGGAAAAAACCGAAGAACCTAACCACGATATTTATCATTATTCCATTCGTTCTAACGTGAATTGTTTTTATCGTAAAAATTTTTTTTCAATTTTTCATTCCCGCCACAAAGATGCTTTGTACCAAATGAAATGAAAAAGTTCTTTACCATTATGCAGTTTGTAGCTTTCTTTCTGAGATATAAGCGATCCAAAATTAGATGCCTGACTTCCGGGGTGCTCTACTTGGCGTCAAGGGCGTGCTGGAAGTGGAGTACCCAATTTTAAATCGTCTGTACCTTGAAAATTAACCTCCAGATTACAAAATGATAAAGGATTTTTCCCTTTCTTTTGCTACGAAGAATCGACAGTTTTTGCAGTGTGAATCATTTTTGAAATATTTTCTATGTATGTATGTATGTAGGTTAAAAGGATTAAGCTCAAGGAAGCAATGGTTTTCATTGACGCGATGTAATCGCACGAATACATATGTAATATGCAAACAAAATTCGCGCTTTCAATTAACAAACGATCTAAACTAGTTATCGCAATCGATTAGTCGATTTCTAATACGATCGGAACGCGAGATAACGCGTATAAGCATTAATCCTCCTTCTTGATTCGTTAATTCGTTTATGCTCGCTTCTCGAATTGTGTTTGATCTGTTGTAAATCAATCTTTTTTTTTTTATCCTGTCAAACATTTGTGACGTGGACCGCGGATTGTAAAACATCGATAGAGTTACGGCTAACAAGATCTTGCGTACCACCAAAACAAACATCACATTAATTCATTATTGTCAACAGCAATTCGTCAACCGATGATGAAAATTGATTTACTTCGTTTTCGTTTGAAAGCAACCAGATGTTTGAAGAAAATTGTAATTAATTAATTATTATTATTATTTATTATTATACGGGCGAATTAGTACTATGAATATGTGATTATGATATGGTTATGTTCGGTAAATGCAGAATGTTAAGCTTAGTGCTGAAATAATCTGCAGATTTTCGTCTTGATGCCAGTGATAGAGTCACTGAAGATGTCAATCGATAATTGGAATGAAATGATACTGAAGCATGATCTGCAGATAGGATCAGCGTGCCGAAATTTTGAAAAGTATCGAGGTATTAGGTTATTTTGGATCGATTACGGTCTCGAAAATAGATGATGCGGATTTCTGTAGGAAAATTAATCTGCATTCTAAAAGTAACGTTCCTTTCTTCGAATTACACAATTTGTTTGATTACACAGTTATCTAGTCAAGGTCTGTTTAACACTTCCTCAGCAATGATTTTTTTTTTTTTCAAAAAACCAATGGAGTTACGAGCTTGCATAAACGAAAGTTTACAAATATAATTATCGATACGATTAGTTTGACCGTTGTGCGACAACGCATCCTTGAAAATCTACGATCAGAGACGAGATTGATAACGTTACTTTGATGATTCTGTGCTGGTTCTGTGTGTTGCCCAGCGAGAAAGGAACTGGTACGATTAGCTGTTTTTGCTCGCCAGAATTCCTAAAGCAACGAGCATATTTTTCGATCGGTACGTAAAGTACAATCAGGGTTATCGTTTTAAAAGATATTCGCCAGGCGGAGAAATGAGATTTCTATATTTTAAATCGATAGGACACATTTAACTTCACTTTTGGTAGAATTATCGAACAAATGATTAATTACCAAATTTTTATCGATATTAACCCAATTATTATCGATAAAATAGAAGAAATTTGTTATTGTTACGCGCGTACGACTGTAAGTTTATATACGACGACCTCGCGTATATAATCGGAACACAAATATTGACAATTAACTATAACGACGCGCAGGTGATACTCGGTCGCGATGAATTTATGCGTTTACCAAACCATTTTTCTCTATTTCTTATCAATTTTAATCATCGGACAGTGGGAACAGTGTCGATATAAATTCTCAAATATTTTCAGATAATCTTTCAGTTAAAAAAAAAAAAATTTGTTCTTTCGATTCAGCTGAACTAGCAGGTAGCTCGTTTTTCAGGAAGCGAAGCGAAACGGTAGCTTACAGTGGTCACTCAACACCGAGGTGTCGCTTCGTTTTCTATAGGCACGCGATCGTTCGATTCCTTTTAACTTTTTCGCCTCGACGTCGAATAGGTAGGAAGGAAGGAAAGAAATCGCATCTTTCAGTTTACGTTGGATTACGCAAACGGTAGTACGATATCGGTACGGGCCGAATATTCGACACGGGGCATGATTTAGACGTGGATTGTATTGCGTAACGCTAGATACAGCTAAGTTAGCAATGCACACGGAAACGCAGGGTCGATTAATGATTTTTTCTGCGGCTGGATCAGCCGGTTTGCCTTGCAACCTCTCCCGTAACGAGGATCTTGCATTTTATTTCACCTGTTAGTCGTACATCTGTGAAATTCGTTTTACGACCCTGCGACACGTGCCAACCAAACACCGTTCTTTCAACACGTTCCAAACGGGGTTTGTATTGAGAAACCGAAAGCAGGAATGTATCATTAGCGGTTCTGGCGCGTAAATCGCTCATCTTTTTCTACTTTAACTTCCCATCGAGATTATTTAAAGTATTACTTTATTTTGCACATTTTTTATACCATAGGGCACACTAGGTGTCAGTGTAGCGTTGATTAGATAGCGTGAGACTAACAGGCACAGTCTTAGACGTTTCGACGAACAATATTTAATTAGGAAAAACTTTTTCAAACTGTGTACATGCTTTGTAATGTCTGTGATTACGTTAAGAAGATACTTGTTGGTTTTATCGATGCAAAAATAGAAATACGTCCTCCTTTCCTCTAACCTAGAAAACAATCGTAAAACGAAACAAACGGCATTCATACGCGTTTAAATATGCAAAAAAATATGAAACGAATGCACGTATCGCAGGAAAACTTGGAAGTAAACAGTAATAAAGTACATGTTACGGCAAAAGAAAGTATCGAACATTTCCTATTCCAGCAAATTTATTCCAACATTTTATATTAATTTTTACTTGATTCTATTGATCGACAATTAATTTCCTCGTGAAATCCGTAGCTTGGTTCGTTTCCTCGTGAAAGTGTACTTTCAAATATGATATCAAAACCAGTTAATGTTTAGACCTTGAACCAAGCCTCTTCTATGCGATAAGACTTCAAAGATGTATCGACAAAAAAAATTCATAAAAAGCGACATACATTCCAAATATTTATAGCGATACATTTAACATAAAATTCAACCAACTGCGATGATGCATAAATTTTGAAGAAGATTAATTCGTGATGTAACTGTGATCTATATGTATAACAATACATAGAAACGAGACGTTAGCGTTATCTCGAATAATTTAAAGTTCCCGCTTGATCGACGTCAGCCAGTCTAGCCAATATATTTTTTGCAGTGTCAGGTGACGTAAGTAGCGATCGCGAAGCTGGTGCAACAACACGTTCTATTCGTATCACGAAAATAGTCGCGTGATCTATAGATCAGCTGGTGGTCGAGTTAATTAGTCGAACAGTTATCCCGAAAGTTAATTATTCAGATAGGAAAATATTGAATCAAAAGCGTTGAATCGGTGAATAAACCTGTCGTCGACTGCTTCGACTCATCGATAGAAGTTACGAGGTAACTGCGAGAGAACGCAGCCTAGTTTCCGCCAGCTGGGAACGCGGGAAATTCAAATCCGATCGCGCGCTCCGTATCGCGGATGAAAATCAAACAGTGTTAGTAAAAAGAATTTCGAAACTGAAACTATTAAGTAGTAACATATGAAATTTTCTACGATTCAACGATAAAGAAAGTTAAGATTCCTGGTCTGTATAACAGAAAGATAAAATTGAAAGGACGATGTCGAAGATGTACAGAAGTTTTCTGACCACCTTTCAAAGCAGAGCGAAGCTTTTGAAAAATATGCTGAAATTCAGCTCGATAAATACGAAAAGGATGGCTACCGCGCAAAGTAGCGATCAGATGGTCATACCTAAAGAGGATGTAGTCAGATTTATTAACGAATGTATGTGCAAAGTTGGAACGACACCAGAATCTGGAGAAATCGTTGGCCATCATTTAATGACCGCTGATTACAGTGGCCATTTTAGCCATGGAATGAACAGGGTGCCAATGTACATAAAGGATATTCAAAATAAGATCACCGATCCTGTTGCTAAGCCGCAGATCATTACTGATTTTCAGGTACGATTCGATCGAAAATCACACGAGACTGTGCGTCAACTGTGTATTGGCAATATTATTTTATCGATCTCGAGAGAGAAGGTAATTCCTGCAGTTTCGCCTTGTAGAGACAGAGCAACCTAGTCAGTTCTAATCAGTCATTCACCGAGTTGATTGATTATAATAATATTCTATAATAAAACGTGGTCGCACAGTTATCGCACAGTTATCGCACACTCGTTGTCGTTGAAAATGCATTAAAGACGAGTGAACGACACTTGAAAATCCAGCTTCGACCGGTTTACTTGATCGTCGTTGGTGGTGGAAATTTTATCATTTCCTTTGCTTAAAGCACGACGAAGAAAGTATATCAGACAGCCTCTGTTATTTTAACTTCAATCAGTTTCATTCTTCTCGACGAGTTATATATTTAATTTCCTTTTCCGCGTTAATCCGAAGACGCTGTAAAAAGTATACATATTTCGTTTCGAGGTAAAAGAAAATGATCCGTTTGAAAAAACAGACAGATAATTCGCTGCTTTCGAAACGGGCCAGCTTCTTATCTCCGGTTACCTAACTTTGTTTCGATAAACAGAACAAATCTCGCTTGTTAACGAAGCAATTCTTTTCAATTATTCTGCAAGCTCCACCCAGGATGTCGTCAAGTAAACCAAAGATGGGTCGTTCAGTTTCACCGTGAAATTCGACGAGTATCGATGAATATTCTTGCAGGCGATAGCTTTGGTCAGCGGGAACAACGGTCTGGGCCAGGTGATCGGTAAATTCTGTATGGAATTGGCGATCGAAAAATCGAAGAAGTTTGGTATCGGCATGGTGGCGGCTCGTCAATCGAATCATTACGGAATCTGCGGTTACTACACGGCGATGGCGATCAAACAGAACCTGATAGGTAGTGACGGATGGGAGCGTTGAATCATTTGGAATTTTATTTGCCTGTTCCAGCTTTTCAAAAATCATGAATATTTTAAAAACATCGGGTTTCAAATAAAATTCAAAGTGATTCGAAAAATTTTCTGATGTTCGAGACGCTTGATAACCCATCGCTGCCAATAGGCTTTAGCTGCACCAACACCAGCCCTCTGATGGCTCCAACTCGCAGTAAACAATCGGCATTGGGCACGAATCCTATAAGTTTGGGAATGTCCGCATTGAACAACGATAGATTCAATCTGGACATGGCCACCACAGCCGTGGCATTGGGTAAAATCGAGCTCGCGGTGAGAAAAAACGAACCCATACCCGCGGGTTGGGCGCTCGATGTTCATGGAAAGGTGACAACAGATCCCGAGAAAGCTTACGAAGCTACCGTTCTGATGCCTCTCGGAGGTGAAGAACGTAATTCAGGTTACAAAGGTTACGGATTGGCTTTGATGGTCGAAGTGCTTTGCGGTATTTTATCCGGAAGTCACTTTGGACCTAACATCAGAAAGTGGAAAGGTAGCCAAAAGATCGCTAATCTCGGACAGTGTTTCATGGCTATCAATCCGGATGCTTTTTGTTCTGGGTCACAAGAAAGATTATCGAAGTTGTTGAAACAATTGAGAGAGCTACCTATTGTCGGAGACAAGCCTGTTATGGTAGCTGGAGATCCAGAGAAACATTCCATGGAACGCGTGGATAAAGAAGGTGGCATTACTTATCATCCTAATCAGTTAAAAGCTGCCAAAGAGTTGGCGAACCAATTAGGAGTCGCACCTATGAAAATTATTCCTAAGAAAATGACTCGTTGATTAAGGATTAAGGATTTAAGACAGTTTTCTAAATGTTTTCTAAATGTTTTAGTTTGTTTCATAGTTGTATTTTAGATAGATAATGTGAAGAATTAATTAAGTTCAGAGATATCTTGAATTGGAATGGGTGAAATTTTCTTTCTTCAAGATTTAAGTACACGAGACTGAATTTTATTCATCGTCCATTTATTTTACACAATTGTAAATTTGTCACAACCATAATCTTTAAACGTTACCATTTTTATATCGCTGTACAAGAAGAAGTCTATTTTATATAAATCTTAAAAAATAATATATGCATGTATTTTATTGCAAGCTCCGTATCCTCTGATTCGATGTATCGATCACAGGATCGGTTAATCACTTTACAAGAAACATCATTTTTCATCGATGTTTCATTCAGTTGATCGTGTGACGAATCAGAGGATGGGCTAAATGACACTTTCAGATTTTCGAGTAATGTTTACAGAAGGATAAGCATCGCGTGTTGTCAGTTTAATAGAAACGATGATGTAACAATACTGTGGTCTGATCGTTGGTCGATGATGATGATGATGAGGAGGACGACGATGATTGACTACGGCTATGTCCTTGGACTTGCTCGTGGGATCTCGATTGCACCCATTACCGATCGGGACTCGCGATTATCGACAAGCGAATCTCTGTTGGATAACTAACAACACTGATTTGCATAATCAGGATACACATCAGAGACAAGACACGTGTATCGATCGATGGATGTTCAGAAGAATTATTTGCTCGATCGATGTTAACCCTATGAACGATAATTAAAAGCGAAAGAAACTTTACCTGGGAATTACGTGTATCGATTGCAATTCCATGTTCTACGATCAAGGAAATTCAACTCCGTCATTTCATCTGTGCGCAGTCATTAGAATTCTTATGATCTTTCGTTACCATAGTAGTAGACACCTGGTCGTGTAATTACTCGACGAGAACGTGTACGATTACACGTAAAGATTAACTTTATTAATTTTTAATTGGAAATTGAGTTGGATGTTGGATGACTAACCGTGTTTATTAAGTCTCATCGGAATTTACACTCTCAACGAATGTGTTTATTTTTCGCAAGATTTTCGATAACAATTTTTTGCAAAAACTCTTCACCCTTTACATGCATATTTACAATTCGTTGAGACAGATCTTTAAATAAACGTCGCAATAAATATTTTCATGACACAAAAACGTCGTCGGTGTATCAGGGGTAGTCAACCAATGATGATTCTTTCTGCTCGATGTTCTCTCGAGTGGTAAACAGGGTTATCGAAGAGATTCGCAGACTCCGTGTCTTTTTTCACTTATCGTTAATTTTTCGTTTATAAACGAGAACGTTACGAATGTAACTGATTCGTTGTTGATAAGATTAACAAAGTCCTTAGTGGTTTTGTTATCGTGTATAAAAAGCGTGTCATTTAATCGCATTGCGTCAATATTCGATACTGTTTGTAAACTTATAGACGAGAGATGCGTAGGAGTAATGAGAAAATTTTCTTATTTTCTAAGCCAACGAAGGATAACACGATTAGAAAAAAAAGCAATTTCTTTGACGAAAGGATAATTGGTTAAATTCGTATGCTAGTCCATCGATAGTTCGCACAGATCGCTTTACTTATGCTCGACGCGTGTCAAGTTGAATCGTGGAATCGAAATTTCATCAACGTGTTCGTATCAAGTATACTTTCTACGTATTTTGCTGTCGTTGCACGTGTCGCAGAAAACATCGAGATTCTAGTCAATATAGATTCTCATCTCGTATGTTCTATTTATCATTTTTTTTTTTTTTTTTTTTCGTAAACGTCTACAACGAAGCAATGAATCGAAGCGTGTTTTGATTATTAAAATCATTAAAAACATTAAGAATATGACGGATGTACTTACAAGGAGTTCAAAAGTTATCGATACGCTTTGTTTTGTTGCTGTATTATCGAACAGGCCTCAAATGCGTGCTCGGGCTATCTTATTTTTCTCACGATAACCACATGCGAATGCACGAAGGTTTTTATTAAACATGAACAATCGTGTACAAGAAAAAAAGAACATCGCTCCAATAGTCGTCGAAAGAATGAAGAATAAATTTGATAGAAGAAGTCGTAAATCGACTGTCGATGACTCAGAATGGTGATTCTTTTTTCAGTAGGAAACGTGGTTACATTTGTCGGCACGGATCGTCTCTAGAATCGTTAATTACACGTTATCTCATTAGATCTGACGATGAGTTTGTTGCGAGATACCGATCGTGCTGTCCGGTATCCACTTTGTCCTAGACCCGATTATACATCTACGTATTACTCGTTTCACTCGGGTACAAGAATTATTACTGTTAAAAATCCTAAAAATTTTCATTGAAATTAGTTACTTCGAACAATAGAGGATCGGAACGAAGAAAATTATCGCGAATAAAATGATAGATGGTAAACAAGAGTGATTCGAAGAATATAAGGGCCAGCTAAATAGGAAGGAAGGTCCAATGATTGGACAAACGATCTTGTCGAAAATGCAATCGTATGCACTGTTGACGCATCGCGAGAATGGTAACTCGTTCCTCGGCCATGTGACTGACATTAACTAATTCAGTGCTCTAATATACCGGCATGGGGTCGTGAACCCATGGGATATCCGTGGTGATAGTTGTTCAACATTCTTCTCTTGCTAATTTCATATAAATCTATTTCCAATTCGTATCTCTTTGACAGTGTCCAATTTTTTTGTCAAACAATTATACGCCTATAGAACCTTTGTCTACCGTAATGAACCACGTTTGTTTCCTCCAGGCTCGGAAATGGTTGTTTCAAAGACAGTTAGACAATTAAGAGGTCGAACCATTCTTAGAAAGAATGTACGTCGGTTGTCTAGTCTAACGAAACGATCTTCTTTTTCTGCACTGTTTGCGTAAATTACGCTTTGTAATACTTAATCGGTGTCGTTCCATATTCATCAGACGACTAATTACACTTAAATTGTACTCGTCTATTAATTAAACAAGTACACGCGTCATACGATTGTTATGAAACAGATTCATTCATTATTGCCTTTAGTTACGAACGTGGTATTGTTGTTCAACGATAGATGACACGAGTACAATGCAAAAAAGATGTTTAAAATTTCCATTTAAACGTTGATTTATTTTTGTTGAATGATATCATTGCTGGTATACACGTGATCGATGTGTGCTCTGATTAGTTGTTAATGGTATTATTTTGTACGTTCGTTCAGTTTAGTGGACACAAATAATTATGATCGTACAATTTTATTAAAAATTATTCGATGCAAAGAGCTTGCAAATACAACGAATTATTCCGTTTCCAAGAGTTACGAATTTGAATACTCTCAATCGGTAGGTCTGTACACTTTTCGCGTTTCATTAAATACTTTAAACTAACAAGAAGTTTGCGTTTGACTTGACGTGATAATTCATCTTCCATATTCCTGCTTGAAATATTGAAATGGTAACCGACTTGCTAATAAGCGTTGCTCAGTTTTCCTTCGTTTCTAAAAATAAATTCTCGTGTAATTTGCTGGATTTTTTAATTGTCAAGAATCCACTAAAAAGCAACTAATTTTCTCTTAAAGCACAATGTTCGTGTCGTACATGGTTTTGTGAATGTACGTTAGAGATTTCAACTTTACTGTTGACCTAATTTCATGGAAGAAAACACGAGATTGCTGGCTGTTTCTGTTTGTCCAAGAATATCAAGATCTTTATAAATATCTCTGTTTCATTGGAAGTTCAATAATTGCCAATTGCTGTTGACGCACTCCTTCGTTTAGACAAATTTACCGAGTCGGCAATGCTTTCCGGTCCATTATCTGCTATCTCTTTGCTCATCCGGATAAACACACGAATTTATGGCCTGAGTACGTTGATAATTAAGCGAGCTTTTTCCAAGTGATAAATACGAACAATTTGCTTGGCCATTCGGTTAATCGTTCACCTGTATCCACTGAAAATCTTTGCCAGATCAAATCGTCATTTTTACTCGACAAGGTAGGTGCTTATCCTCTACGAGTATCTAGAAGCTAGATATTCGCTAGAATCTTATTCTCTTCTCCTCGTTGGTGTATTTCGATCATTTTGCAAATATAATATGTCGTTTGGATCGTTTCTACTGAAAAAGAAAAAAATAATAAAAAAAAATAAATAATTGGAACCGGAAATATCCTGCAGAAAATAAGCGAGGAGAGAGTCATCGATCGGAGGCTCGGTGCCGGCATCGGGTAAGACAGCCATTCATCAAATTACGTGGTAATTTTGATCAATGATAACTGGTGACTTTGAAGGCAGCTTCCTACGAGCCCTCGTTGAGGGAAGTGGCCAATTGCCGTGTACGGCTATCGTACAGTCGCTACTACAAATCTCACCGATAAGACTTTTCAATTTCTCGTTCTTTTCTTCTATTTCAAATCCATCCTCACTGTCTGTTCGAAATTCTTTATAGCAATTAAGGAGCAATTAATTATATAAATTAATTGCTTTGGTATTTTCATATAAAAAAAAAGATTCAATCCATAGTGTTATACTTTGATACGGATTTTCTTCACGAGATCAATCAAATTAATTACAATTGTGTCAAAGAATGTGTCGAATAATTGTTCAAATTGATTTCAAATGATTTCACGACGATAATTGAGACGAATTTATTGAAAGTTATGTTGAACATTGTCGGGAAAAAATGTCGATGATGAGTGTCCTCCCGACGATACCGCAGAGGTGAGAAGAGAGACAGTTTTTCCTCCCCCCTGATATCGCGGGGGGAAAATCGCGAGCGGTATGGCGACGACGACGACGACGACGACGACAATGATGTCGACAACAGTCGGAGCGAGGCTAATGAGTCCGTAAATTGGACCAGCTAGGTCCTCCCATCTGAGCTCCATACGGTGCTCTTCTCTCTTCTCATTGTCAGTGTGACTCATTGACTTGGTGTGCGACGGTGTATCAGCCTACCATTCAATTGCTTTAAACGTTCGCTTTTTCCCCAATTTTTCCTTCGTTTCGTCCGTGTAGTGTCAGTGTCAGTGTCGCGACGATTCTACGAAAGAGTTTCCAGTGATTCGGCTTTCAAATTGTGTTTCTCTCGTTGAAAAATGCTATCCAGAAGATCTCTCGAATATTTGATTCTTGTTTTCTTCATTTTTCTCGCGAAGATCTTCAAAAACGACGCGACTGTCTCTTGGTCTGTATGTCTTCGATCAGTGATCGGTGAATCTTCTTAAGAAAAAAAAGAGCAGGGTTCTCGTTTGTTTTGTGAAAGACTGGAAGATATTAAGGATGATTTTCACACGATTACGTAATCTTTCGAACTCAGGGGACTCGAGGCTCGGAGCTGCACTTTGAGCGAGCTGAGAATTTATTGCACCGATAGGATTTATCGGTCGTGTCGAAGAGGAATCACGCGGTGTATTCTCTCAGATAGCCGTAAAGTTTCGAAGGAGCATCCGAACATGGCGAATCAGACGACGAAGAAGGAGCTCCTGGAGGAGACTCTGCATTATCATCCAGAGGGTAGCGAGGAGGAAGTAGACAAGGAATGGGAGGAATTCACCAGGTTGATGGCGAAATTGAGGGAAAATCGGCGAAACAGGCCGCACAGGTATCCGATAGTTTTTCATTCTAAGGAATCTTAAAGGGTGTCTCCTCGTGCCGTTCGTACAAACTTGTGAAAGTGATGTTTCTTTGTGAGAAAGTAAGTGAAAAGTATGAAAGGGTGCTTCTTCGTACGAAGATTTCTTTTTCGAGAAAATCCATTGTGAATACTACTCACGTTTCCTACGTTTGATATACCTGTTCAATTGTTCGTTGTAAAGTGTTGGTATTTCTTTTATTGGATAATGGTGGTTACTTAACACCAGAACGACCAAACTCGTCACAACGATGTACTTAATTGTGCTATCTTCGCTTCGTCGTAGTTAAAAAATTGTCGAAAATGCGTTCATTTTATCAGCTAACTGGAAACGCGAGAGAACGAGTAGAAAAATATTATGAAATTTTCTCGAAAATGAAACTTCGTACGAAGAAAGTTTACCATACATTTTCGACTTACTTTTCCATGAAAAATAACATCGTCCTAAAGTTCTAAAAGTCACGATTCTGTGTACAGCGGTTACAAGAAAGAAAAACATATTCGTTCGTGTACCTTCCCTCCGTATTTGTTTCTCTAATTGACAATGAAATCTTTTGTTTTTATCAGACCCTCGCAAGCTTTCTATCCGTGTCCTCCGCCAAACGCGGACGAGGAGCAGCAGGAATTCGATCCCTTCGATTACATTAACACGATTGTAAGCGATTTTTCTGAACGATCGTTTAGTGCATCGTGATGCTAGTTTCTTATGCATGAATCGAGAAGAAACATGAAATTTTCTGCCAAGTATCTAGAAACGCTGTCTTCTTGCACATTCGTTTTCCTCTTCGCAATGATAAATTGCATTTTTCTTTGAATCTGATTTTTGATTAGTTGCCAAACGGGCAGACGAGAGGCTAGATTTGAAATAAACGTACCGCGAGAACAGCTTACAATAATGGGTCACGATTTCTCTCGTCGAATATTAGAAAAACGATCTTTCGTCGATCGTTCCTTGCCCAAAAAGTTTCAGCCTGACTAGCGTCTTCTCGATCATACAAATTTGTTGCACATCTCGAAACAGGTTTCACAAATGTCAATGAAATGTCAGATATATAAGAGTATAAATCGACCTTGACACGAAATCTGCATCACGAGATTGCAATGATCAGTTTACACACCTCGCAAATGTACTTCCACGAAATTAGAAACGTAAAGACGAGCGACTTTGAGTCGCTTCTCTTATTACCTCGAAAAACTATCTACCTGCAACGTACAGAACGTTCGTTGAAAAATCGAAGCAACCAAACGTTCTTTTTCCTTCTCGCAAGAAAACGCACGAAAGCAGAATGCAAAAAAAATGCATTGCGTAAATTCTGAGACTGAAAACTTGCATGCATCCCAAACGATTTATTATGCTTCTCGCGAGTACAAGTTACGAGCGTCGTACACGTTCAATTTCTGTTTCAATAAACCACGACGAATCGAACGAATCTTTCTTTCCATCACTCGTGGGAACAAATTATTCCCCGTCTATGTGTTAAATATTCACCCATAATACATATTACTGTTCATTATTATTTCCTACTATTTCTTAGTACACAGTACCTACCTTTGATAGAAATTAATTGTACGCCAAGTCGTACTGCTTACTACTTGTCGCGCTTCTCCCATTCGTAACTGTTACCTACTTGCTACGCGTTGTTTCGTGGTACACCCGTTTGATCATTACGGTTCAAATGAAAATTCCTTCGGCGTTCAATTGGTCACGCAAAAACCATCATAGATTCGCGTAAACGCTGTACAATTTTACAAACGGAAAAGAGTACGCCGACTATTGCTGCTACACGCCTTTCTAAGCAACGCCTTTATCTACATGAATGAGCGCTTAAGGACTCGTTACGTTTATACGACACGCGTGACCAGAATGTAAATCTTTTCTCGCAACTCACGTGACAACTTTGATTCCACACACACAGATGCATATCGTAACCATCTTCACGCATACGATTCACCTTGTACCGTGTATATGTTTATTTTTGGTATGCATCGTTTACAAGTTTACATTCATTTTACGTAATTTTATGAAAAACTTTCTTTTATTCTTACGTCTTATTCGGCTCCTTGGTTAAATAGTAGAATTTTTAGTTTTTTGCTTTCTGTTGAAATTAGGCCATTAATTGATTAAATCACTGAAATCGGGTTAGAGGCTGATTGCCCAGTAGAACGTGACCCTCGTTGACGTCAAATTTGTTGCACACTAGTTCAGATGTTCCCTATATTTCATTTGGTTTCCTTCGGATTTATAAGTAACATTGTAAATTTCGAGTAAACAAGTTTTGATAAACAAGGACACGGTAATTACTAATAGTAGTAATGAGCAACACGTGAAACAATAGATAGACGCGTCGCAAAGTAGAATTCATACAGAAAAGTTACTAGTTATTTCCGGTTCTTTTTCACGATTCCAAAAGCTTTTCAAACGTTTAACAAACACAGGAAGTAGATATCGTTGGGAAAATTGCGAAAGAGCTAACATTTTGGTCACGAGGGTAGATGAAATGAAATTCAACGAAACGCGCAATGTTCGATCGCAACGTTGTTGGCTGAATTAACTGTTCGTGTCGAGGACATTTAATGAGCAATGAACAATAGAGTAGACCCCGTCGTTGACCGATGTTAGCTGGCGGACGCTAAAAATAAGGATTTTGACGGTTGCCAAAATTCAAGGAATATCGTCCGCTCAAGTTCGCAATCGAAAAGCTTCTCGAGAGCTTTCAGTTGTCGCTCGTCCGTAAATTTGACGGCATTGCACGCTCCGTAAACATTTGCATAATTAAACGTCTCCTGAAACGTATCGAACCGATTGTATCGATTATCGAAAAAGGCATATCTATTCGTCAGGGTGTTGCGTGTTTCGTGAATAAATCTTTCTCGTTTATTTTAACGAGTGATTGATCAAACTTGAAAATTGGCGAAGATCGAAACAACTCGAGGCATTTCTCGGGGCGAACGTGGATGTTCGACAATATTAATCGATTGATTTGTTGACTTTTAGTGTAACAAGTGTACATTGGCACTGGCCGAGGCAAACAATAGAAACGCAATGAACGATTCGCAATAAGTCGTGGCCAAAAATACCGAGTTTCAAAGTTTGCCAAGAGACAAACGGGAGGAATGTAGGGGAAAACAAGACGGCAATAATTAGTTGATTTTCGGCTGTTGATGAATTAAATTCCTCTGAAAGTGGATAAAAAGAATGCTTAATCAATTATCAGTGATTCGTAAAGGTTTTCTGTACATATTTCAGAAATGCCTTGTCCCTCGTTAAAAGATCTTTGATCCAGTTTTCATGCCGGCTGTCGTTCTGAACAGAGCTTATTTCGTCTGTAACGATGATTATATTGTAAGTGGAATTCTTTAAGTGCTACATTGTACCTTGTTTCGTATAATTAATTTAAAAGAAACTTAACATTATTCTTTTTATGAGAGTATTTGATCGTCGAATCTTCATCGATCTAATTACTTATCCTTCGGTATCATCATTAAATATCAACCCATAATACACATCGTGATCACTAATCAAAGTTATCGAACTTTGAAAGCGTAATCTTGTTTTCTTCGGATTCCATATGAAATTGTTCAAACAAGAGCTAGTCTCGATACCCTGTTCATTCGGTTGAAACGTTTCGTTTTGTGCTCGTCAATTATCTTTTTCGCAATTTAAAAGATTTCTTTTTTTTTCTTAATTTTACGACAAGTAGTAAGTCACACCGATTAATCGTACACCGTATAATTTGAAATAAGGACAGTTTGCATATATCATTGAGAAATTTCACGCAATATTTTCTTATCTTTAGACGGATAACGATTTTTGTGACGTTATCTCTCGTACACGCGTAATTATAATCGCTTTTGAATGCTGATTTTCGTAAAGTAATTGTTAGACTAGTGCCTCTAAAATTGCTTAATAAGCTTCGTCTCGCCTGAGCTTCTTTCAATTCCTTTGCTTTTCCTCGTGAAAAGCAACGAGCTTGCACCTGAAAATTTTAACCTTAAGCAAAGATGTAGAATCGGATCACTTTCGAGATATAAAGAATTTCGAATGATCGGTTTAATCGCAGAATCCTGCGCAAAGATCGTGGGTATCAATCGTTTGGTACGTATTAAACATTTCTGCAAATCTTGCATCGTGTTCTCTAAAGATATTTTTTCAATTGTACGATACAAATTTTCTGTACAAAGTGTCGTCCATCGTGTACAAATTATTGGAAGGATACGAGTTGTTGACGATAAGAATGTAAAATGAATGAAACGATGATGATTTAGATGTATGGTCGCTACACGAAGGACCTGGGTGAGTACGCAAAAGAAGAGGCACGAAAACTCAAGTACCACGAAAAGGCTCGACGAAAATATGATAAAACCAGAGAGGAGGATTTACGGAAGTCGAGAAGAGGACCATTGTGCCGGAAGCTGGTGGCATTACTGGCGTTCGCCTGGAAACACACTGGAGCTAGATTAGGCGAAGATTGGGTCTTCTTGGCACTTCTCGGTGTTATCATGGCGCTTATCAGTTACGCCATGGATCGTGGGATTTCTATGTGCAATAACGGTCAGTTTCACGTGCACAGTGTTCCTTGTTTCCAAATCAAGGCTGTAATTTTGATTAAATTAATTTAAAAACAATTTTCTCTGTCGAAACAGTTCGTTAATTTTTCTTTTCAGTTAATTGCAAGGTCTCGGTTAGAAATTTTTAAACAGTAATTAGTTTACAATGTCCTTCGTCTCTCGAATAAACTTAGCGAATCGAGGCCTCGTTGTCTAGAAAATTAGTTTAAATGTAACTTGAAGCCAATGAGAAATTGTCGATTTTCCAAGTAATTATTTTTCGGGTAATTATTTGTCGGGTGCTCGTTAACCGTGTCCTTGTTCCACCAGCCAGGATATGGCTTTATCAGGACCTGACGCATCATCCGGCACTTCAGTATCTCGCCTGGGTGTCCTTGCCAGTTTGTCTGATCCTCTTCAGCGCTGGTTTCGTCCATATTGTTGCACCTCAGAGCATAGGATCCGGGATTCCAGAGATGAAGACCATCCTACGTGGAGTCGCGTTGAAGGAGTACCTAACTTTTCGTACTCTAGTCGCCAAGGTTAGACAGAAAACATAATCTCGTTGCATTCGTTGCTTCAGTGAACTGTATCTACGTAATTGCGGATATCCTGGTTGCTGTTTTTTCCAGCTTTTGTTTCTCTTGTCACGCGATTGCTCGTTAATTATTAATCAATCCTTTGATCCTACGATATTGTACGCGTTCACACGACGAATCCTCTTCGCAACCACTAAAAAAAAACCACTTCATTCCATCGTCATAATTTTCCAAAACATTGCTAATTTTGAGTTGTGGCTTTATCTGGAATATTACAGCATGTTTTTGCATGTTTTTGCATGTTTTTGCATGTTTTTGCATGTTTTCGAAGCTCGGTGTAGCCTACCTACCTATCCTAATTTCTAACAGGTGATAGGTTTGACCGCCACCCTGGGCTCCGGCTTGCCCCTGGGCAAAGAGGGTCCTTTCGTGCATATCGCCAGTATCGTAGCGACCCTTCTCTCGAAATTGGTCACCAGCTTTCAAGGGATCTACGAGAATGAGAGCAGAAACTGCGAGATGCTCGCGGCAGCTTGCGCGGTCGGTGTGGCCGCGTGTTTCGCGGCTCCCATCGGAGGTGTTCTCTTCAGCATCGAGGTCACCACCGTCTATTTCGCCGTACGAAATTATTGGCGAGGTTTCTTCGCCGCTGTATGCGGCGCCACGATGTTTCGATTGCTGGCGATCTGGTTTCAAAGGGAAGAAACCATCACCGCGATGTTCGCTACGAATTTCACCATGGATTTTCCCTTCGATCCTCAAGAACTGTTCGTATTTGCTTTGATCGGCGTTGGCAGCGGTCTATGTGGTGCTTTTTACGTCTGGTTACACAGACAGTATGTCATCTTCATGAGGAAGAACAAGAGTATGAACAGCTTTCTGCAGAAAAAGTGAGTGATCTATGCAGCCGGTATTAACATGCAAATTAGAGGAGATTGTAACATGTTAATACCGATCACCTCCTAGATATATTTATTACATCTTCTCCCGAATCATGGTTTGTGATCGTATCGAATAATTCCAGTCGTTTTCTCTACCCTGGAATCGTTTCTCTCTTGGTGTCGTCCATATCCTTTCCGTTGGGACTAGGCCAATTCATGGCTGGTGATTTGAACACCCATGACCAAGTGTACGGTTTGTTTACCAACTTCACCTGGACCAAAGAAGAACTAGGCGTCGAAGAGATGAACATAGTAAAACACTGGTCCACGGGGTACACCGACGTGTTCATTGGTCTGCTTGGCTTCGGTACCTTCACGGTAAGAATTCGAGAAGAAAATTGTCGAGCAAAATATGGTCCACGGTCGAACAAAGAATTTTGATTTCAGTTCATCTTTTCTATCATAAGCTCGACGGTTCCCGTGCCTTCGGGAATCTTCATCCCCGTGTTTAAAATCGGCGCTGCGCTAGGCAGAGCCGTGGGAGAGGCTATGGCTCTATGGTTCCCCACCGGCGTTCGTTATGGCGGTATCATAACTCCTATCGTACCAGGTAATTTTCATCCGAGTCAGGGCTGAAATTCGCATCGTATATCGTTGCAATGGAATGAAATTTTGTAGGAGGTTACGCTACCGTCGGTGCAGCTGCATTTTCCGGTGCAGTGACTCACACCATCTCCGTCAGCGTTATCGTATTCGAGATGACCGGTCAGATAACGCACATCGTGCCAATTATGATCGCTGTGCTGATCAGTAACGCTATCGCCGCTCTTCTTCAACCCAGCATATACGATAGCATCATTCTGATCAAGAAACTACCATACCTGCCGGATCTACTGCCATCCAGTTCAGGTAAATCTCGTATTCCGAAGATCTCCTTTCAAATCTCGTTTAACTACATTTCTCGTTTCCTTGAACAAGCTTCTCGAAAGGATTTATGATTAAAGAGGTAATTCTCGTTAGAAACCCTGTAGATGTTTAACGAAATTCACATCTGAGTTGCATTTTCGAGAACGAATCGTAATTTTCATAGGAATGTACAACGTTTACGTGGAAGACTTCATGGTACGCGACGTGAAGTACATCTGGCATGGAATTACGTATCAGAAATTGAAGGAAATTCTAAAGGAAAACCGCAAACTACGTGGTTTTCCTCTGGTTGACAATCCAGATTCGATGATTCTCCTCGGGTCCATTCAAAGGCTGGAATTAATCAAATTGATCGAGAAACATATTGGCCGCGAGCGAAGGTTACAGGTAGTTAACTTAGTTTTAAGGATTTTCCTATCCTACTTTGTCTACGTTCCAAGTAGGATTAGTAGGTTTTCCATGGTGTCGTTAGGTGGCTCAAAAATGGCACAAAGAAGCCGAGGAAAGAGCTCGAGAAGAGATGGAACGTCAATTGAGGGATCAAGAGAGAACAAGGAGACCATCGCGGTTCGAGGTGATTCCAGCACCGGATATCTTGAAAATGCAAAGACAAAGCGCGAACGATCTAACGATGTCTCCGAATAATGGGACGGCTTCTGACCACGTGAGTCACACCCTGTTGACGTCAATGAACGCACACGTAATTGTGTCTATTTGCTCAATTAACTGCGTTATCCTGCTTCACCGCCACGCTGATTATCCTCCCTCTACTCTCGTTATCTTTTAGCACACTTACCATTCTCCGGTATTTGGCTCGCAACCGAAGAAGTCAATCCTGAAGAAAACCAACTCTTTCACGTTGAAAGGATTCAGTCCGTTGGTTAGTCCAGCTGTTACTCCGTACACAACCGTCACCGGCGCGGAGAGCAGGTAAAACTTGTGACTGGAAAGAATCGAGTTTGTAATACGTAAAAATAAGACTGTATCCCACATTCTGAGAGATGAGAAATTGACTATTGACCAGGAATGCGAACACAGAGTAGCCTTTTCTTGCCTCTGTGCCGTTTTTCCAATCATCTTCTCGTCTATGCATTACTATCATCGCGTATGTTGGTTCTGCAACGAGGAAAACTGGTTTTCCCTCGATCTCCATAGCACCGTTACGATTCTAGGATACGTTTGGCCTTCGAAGCGATCTTCCGCAAGTCTGCCACCTTACAGGACGTAGATCCTGATCCGGAATTAGGTTCCGGAACTGGTACCAGGCGCGATAGTCAAGAGGTAGCGCCCCATACACCCATGTTAGCACCCAGTCCAGCCACATCGAAGAAAGTACAATTGGTAATGACAGATGGTTTACATCGTTGCATCGTAATGAAAAGACGATGAAAACCGTTTCGTAACGTTTCTTCGTATCGACAGCCCCGGGAAAGAGTGATAGACATGTCAGCGGAGGATCAGAAACGATGGGAAGAAAGCGAAATGGCGTTGGAAGTTGATTTCTCTAGGTGTCACATCGATCCAGCACCCTTTCAACTGGTCGAAAGGACGTCTCTGTTGAAGGTGCACAGTCTGTTCAGTATGGTCGGCGTGAATCACGCCTATGTAACAGCCATTGGAAGGCTAGTCGGGGTTGTCGGGCTGAAAGAGGTTCGTTCAAAATACAGATACCTCTGTCCTCTCTGTTTTTAATTTACAATAGAAGTGGGTTCTAGGCTCTAAGTTTATTTCGCGACATTTTTCCATCTGTTCACAGCTAAGGAAAGCGATAGAAGACGCGAACGCTGGAATTTTGCCTATGCACACGGAATCACACATCGGTGTCTCGACGTCCAGCATCGCGAAAAGCGAGACGGACACGGAGAGCAAGAACGCTAGCACGATGAACTCTATAGCTTCCGTCGATTGTGAGAAAGTTGAGAAAGTCTGAATATTGAAAGGAAAGAAAGAGAGAGAGAGATAGAGGGGGGGGGGGGGGAGAAAGATAAGCTAGAAAGATAAGTAAAAACAAAAATGTGATAGTCGTGTTGTGAGACGCGCGACGCGGCCTGTGAACGATGCGATAGACAGACGAGTTTCTTTTAACTAAAATTATTCCCTTTCTTCCTTCCACGATCGTGATTCTATTAACGAAACCACGAGCAACAAGTCGATCGTAAACGCTTACATAACTAATGATCGATTTTAAACTTTTCTCGTACTTAAAATCTCGGGACAAGATTATCGCCAACACTTTGAAGGTTTCAGAAACGTATACGGTATATAGATTAAAAATTGTTATAGAATCTACATTGTCGATCAGTGAGTGACGAGCAATAATCTTTCGGTTTTTATCTATCAAATATGCTCGTCATCGTTGTAGATGATTCGACAGGTTGCTCTTGATCATTTGTCGGAAGGAAGCTCTCGGTACCGAAGATTTACATCAGGGTTTAATCAAGTTGTTCTTTACCAATTTAGCTGGTCTTTTATCTAATTCACTGTATTCCTTGTAACATAATAGAATTATTATAGAGAGTTACCAGGTACGAATGTACGAGTCTCGAATGATTGTTTTAATAGATGTTTGATTTCGTGATATCAGTGCTCAAACAAGATTATCCATGAAGAGCATGGACTCGTATCCTACGTAGAACGTCGAAGCTTCTCGTTAATAATATATATGGTGCTCCGAAATAACTTTTCAACGAGTTCGCTTCGCGTTCGTAAAGGAATATGCTGTGAATCGTGCGACTGTTGTAGACAATCCAATCATAAATCGTGATCGATAATGTATTATATTATAGGACAAGGCGATATAGTCAGCGACCTTGACAAGCGTGATTTATTCTAATGTAATTAATTTAAGGAAGAATCGCGGATGATGTTGATTCACGTTGAATAGTCTTTTGTAGTGTGTAAAATTCATCTGACCATGGTTGTGCCAACCTATTTATTCTAATCGTTAATTGTTGTTAATTGGGCGTGAAAGTTAATGATGTTATTAATGAGAGAGAGAGAGAGAGAGTGAGAGGAGATAGGAATACATTAAATGGAATTTTGATATATCTCTCATGGTAGAAATTGAACGAGAGGACATATCATATTCTGATAGACAACTATTTTAATTTCGAGATAGCATCATTGAGAATGATGTCTTAATTAATCATTCTAACGTTATTGTAGGACCAGAAGCGGATAATACCGTTCTGTTCGACGGTGGATCGGTTATCTGCGAGTATACTAGTTTAAGTAAAAGTTCATAGGGCATTTTACATTCCATCCGACGTTATAGTTTCACGATGCATCCCATTTTACTGTAAATTAATTCTGTGTTTATCACGCTTTATCCATGCTCTAGCGTGACCAATTATCACCAAGTACACAGTTGTACAATCGGGAGACGACATTAAATAATTTATTATATTATTTACAATATTGTGCAGTCGATATTATTTTTTTCTCAACATCGATACAGAAGGTACGCGTGCAGACTCTACGAAACTGCAGCTCAGTTTATTTCTCCAAGGTAAACCAGCCGTGTAAGCATTTTGGCACCGGACCAGGAGTGTCGAAGGTGGCTCTTGCAATTTCCGTAAGAGTCACGCTGTCTAGAATCAGCAGACCGACCCGTGTCTCTATATCCGACCACACGATTCCACTTAACACCACACCGTCGTCTTCTCTCTGAAATATTCCGAAAAAAAAAAATGTTTTTTGGTCACTGGAAATGGCCGAAAAAGGGTTGACTCTAGAGCGAATCTCTTCATTTTACTCACTTTGCCATTAGGATCAGGTACAAAAATCGGCTCACTCGGATAGACGTTCTTTTCGCACCACGTTTTTCTCGTTTTTTCCAAAATATCCACCTTGATGATCTATGAACCAAGATTGTACCATTATAAATGAGTAATTGAAGATTTATATGAATATGACGTATACCGAAAGTATCATCACCGTTCCAGGATTTTCCAAATCTACGTCACTGGAAATTGCATAGAAATATCTATACTCCCTTCCAAAATAAGAATCGTAATTAAGCCTCGGTGTTTCACAGCCCAAATCGCAGAGAAGTTCCGGTTTTACGATGATATTACCATCCGGAAGCCTATGAGCAGCCGCTTTTCGACGAAAAATATTTTTCTCATTGTTTTTCCTTTCTTCCTTAACATCCACAGAATTTTCTTTCTTTGTATTCGTTTCGTCGATAAACTTCGAAGGATTCTTAATATCGGTGATATCTAGAAAAGACTCCAAACCCTGATTTACCGTTTTTACAGTGATTAAATTGTACTCTAGTGGCACGTCGGGTGGTGGACGTTTCATTGGTAACACGAATCGCAATGGTCTACCTCTAAACATCTTAGCATAATCAGGATTTTTATGTAAATTCTGCAAACGTAACGGGAAGAATTATTATAGAATTATTAGAAGAATATTATCAATGTTCGTCACCTTCATCGCGTCCACGAATAAACAATCCAACATTTTTGCATCGCGATAGCAACAAATATCCAACACTATATAATCACGATCACGAGTTTCGAATTGATTTATAATGTGAAGGTAGAAAAATGCCTCTGCGATGAATGTCCTTTCCAGTAATCCAGTTTCCTTTGAAATCACGTGTATGCGAGTCTGTGAAACAAACGAGAAGAAAATCAATTTTCTTTTTTCTGCTTCTCTTATTGTTGCATCCCTATTATAAAGTAAAGATAATCATTTTCTCGTACGTTCTCGTTCTCGTGCCATTTAAGAGCAGCGCGCATTGGCTCTTGCTTCATTTTACAAGATAACACAGTGGTCAAAGAGACTGCCAGAGGTTGTTCAACGATTATAAAATAATTCTCGGTGATTCCAAAGGTATGCATATAAGAAGGATTCAGTAACCATCTGGATGGAATACTGGCGACGATGGTGGCTTGATCGAACATGGATAATTCTTGCTCTTCTCCTGAATCATCTGTTAAAAGTGATCAACGAAAACCTTTCGTTAGAAATGTTGTATAATTGAAAAGCTTTAAGATGCTAACCAATGATGATTCGACTAGGTTGAAAGCACACGATATTGTACATAGGGCCCCGAGTTGTTACGCTTAAACCTAGATTGTAAATCGTGCCATCGTTCATTACGTGAGGATGAGAAGTGTGATTTACAATTCGAACGTAATCAGATACGTTCACCTATAAAGAGAAAAAAAATTCTATTGATCTGTTTTCTCAATATTTTACTAAATTGACACCGTGTTAATTAACGTTAACACTTCTCATACCTTGCCTTTAGTTTCTAATGTTTCCGGATCAATACGATGTATCACCGCCGTTTCAGCAAACGTGTAATACTCGTCACCAAATGGATAAACTGATATCATTGAATTATCAGAATCCTCTTCAGGTTTGAATACCGCTGCAATTCTGAACAACCCTACGTTTTTATTTTTCCCGAATATTAATATTTCAATTGATCTTTAATTCTATCGGTACCTTTGAAAAATGCTTTGGCAAGGATCTGGTATCGCTTTCGTACCAAATTCAGTGACAACTATCCTCTTTGCAGCATTGTTCTTCTTATAGACATCCGTTTGAACAAATCTGCACTGGTACGTTGCTTTCCCATTGGCAATGGCGAATCTATCGAGAAATATCATTTTAAAATCAATTGAATTTATTTATTTTTTTTTTTTCAACTTCGTTGAACGTATCTTCAATATTTTGTTAATCTCTGTTGCAGACTCACCGGTGCAGCAAAGCAGAGCTGTCGAACAGGTGGTTGAGATTGAATTCCCCGACCTTCAAACTACCTGGTCCGTTCCTCAACAACGTACCCTTCAACCAACAAGGTATATTCCCTGTCACCTTCCCAGGTATTGGTTCTATCACTTCCTTTTCGCACGATCTCATCCACACAGACGAATCACAGTTTGGAAAATAATTCGTCTTTTCCTCTTTTGATTCATTTTCACTGCTTTTCAATGTACCTTCCACGTCACTTAACTGTGACAAGGAAATTTATTTGATAAAATTTGAGGAGAGATTGAAATTTATACGAAAACTTACGCGAAACGATGTCCTCGACAATTTCAATCGTTTTCCATGCAACAGATCATCGAGTTCGTTTAAATTCACCGAAGATAGGTCGTACCCTGATTTCGATCTATTATAATTTACCGATTTCATAATGATTTTTATCAAAACTACTAAAGGAACTCGATGAAAAATTAAGCACCAATTATATCTTCACCGCCGCGAATTTTTTTATTTTTCAATTACGTTCGAAAGAAAG
Source organism: Osmia lignaria lignaria (assembly GCF_051020975.1). Taxonomy (NCBI): domain Eukaryota; kingdom Metazoa; phylum Arthropoda; class Insecta; order Hymenoptera; family Megachilidae; genus Osmia; species Osmia lignaria. Next base: position 4,640,446 of record NC_135038.1, read on the forward strand.
GTATAGATCGTCTAACTTTACGCTTCATCCTCTACGTTTTCGTTAGCCGATTCCAATACCAACGGATCCAGAATCGACGATAGAATCTGGTAAACTCGTTTGTGGGTGAAATCCATCGTTCTTCCAGGGGCTTCGAGGAACGAATGACATTGTTCCGGTAATCTGCTGACCTTAAAATGTATTTTCATCCGTGATCCAATTAATGACACCGGTTGCTCGAAGCCCCTCGAACAGTCACGTGTATTTCACCCCTTCTTATCAAATTTTCCATCCCTCACATGTGACCAATTGGCACGTGACATTGTTCCTACGAGATCCAATATCAATTTTCTCACCTATTACCTACAAAAACGATTACCTATCTTAAAATATTTTTCAACATTTTTTTCGATTCATTAGATACATGTAAAACAATCGTTTGTTAATTTTGTAGCTGTAAATTGTCGTTCTCTAAGTTATCGATGTTTAAAAGGGAAATTGATAAAATCAGGTTCAGAGATTCTCTGTAAGAGGGCGATAAGGTCGTTATTAAAGGTGTTGAGCTTTTTTTTTAAATTAGTACAGTGTCGAGCATGGTAGTCTTCTCTAGAGAGGAAGGGGAAAAGGAGGTCCCCTTTTTTCTTTATGTGATAAGAGTGTTAGCAATGAGGACGATTTTATGTCAAGGAGCTTACGAACGCAACGAAATATTTATGAACCGGGAGTCGAAAGAACAAGAATAAACTTTCCTTTCGATCCTTGTACAGATATCATTTCTGCTTACGCAGGGAATACCTGATTATTCTAATTACTTAATTAAACGATCGAGAAAATCATCGTTTTATTTTTCTGATAATTAAATTTTATACGATTTCAATGATAATTTGATTGCACCTTGGTGACCTTCGATCGCGCGTGTGATATATTAAAGCAGAAATATAATCTGCTGGCAAGGGCAAACGTTCTTTAAATTGACGTTCGAGAATTAACAGATAAGATAGACACATTTGCCTCTATTACCGGAAACAACGTGGCGATGCTGATGTCCGTAACACCTGACTTCCCTAGATCGGTCAAACCCTTACGAAGATCCGACATGCTGCGAAAAATGGGCACTCGATATATTTTCTTCGTTTAACTTCGCGTAGAGGCTGGCCAATTGACCGAATTCGCGACCACTTTGCCCGTTTTGGCCAGTTGCCCAAAATTATTCGCGGCATGTGTCGCTATTCCACAAAATACCAACCAGAATTTAAAGACTCCTTTTCAAGGCAATCATAAAAACATTTTATTTCTTATGGTATATATTAAAAGGACCATTTTTTTTTTTCTCTTCGGGTATCCTCTATCTCTTTTAATTCTTTCAATCGGTGTTCTTTTACACAGATCAAGTGCGATTCAACAAATTTATTCCACGACCATATGGTCAACAACTCATGTCGGTTTTCTGCCGTTTGAAATTTGCATTTCAATATGTACACATGTATCCGTGTAGGTTTACCTCTAAACTTAGCTGCTTTTAAACAAGACTGTCGTCTACATGGCAGTAAATAACTGCAGGTTCTCTTTTCATACTTTGATTTCGTAAATCTAAAATCTCGAAAGTTTCTTTGAAAGAACGATTGATTTCGATGATATATTCTTGGATACTCGATCGACGGGATAAGGAACAGCCTTGATTTCCATATTTATTCAGTCTTTAACCGAGTGTCATTTAGTTTACATCGACGTTACGCGTAACTGGAAGTTATCTTTCATTCGCTAATTGAACGAACGAGAGAATTGAGAATTGACACAAAGACGTTATTAAAAAAATGTCTGAGTAAACGAGAAGAGAAGAGGTTGAAGGTAATCGTACCGAGGACAAGATAAAACGAGCGATATCGTGATAATAATCGGGACATATTTTTTAACACGATCACATGAATCAAACACCTCGCCTTCTTATATTTTACATTATAGAAATGCATCTTTCTGACGAATTCGTCTGATCACCCTGCCTCCTTTAATCGAGATAATTATTTTCAATTGATTTTAGGAAAATCATACGGTTATGCGTTTCGCGATGATAGGAAGCTGGAGTTACGGAAATAAACTGTCGTTAAAATTCATTGGTCTGTTTATTCGAAATAACATTCGGCTGAAGATGTGTGCAAAGTAAATACAGGGTATGGGAGAAGAACGTGTTGTTTTCTACGTGGTTGCGTACACGTTGGATAGCAGGTCGAACGTTCCGCGTGACACATCGCCCGTTGCTCGCATAAGTTCGCGCCCATACGTGCACTTCTTGGTGAAACGGTGCATACATGCTTGCACCACGTGCCTGTCACGTGCTCCGGCCGAGAGGCTCGCGTCACGTGAACGGTCCGAGAGTGGTTCTTGCTAACAAAGCCAACAAAATCAAAGTTACCGCCTCGATGCACCAGAGGCTGGTGGTGGGCGCGCGAGCGAAGAAAATGCAACCTTCTCGAACTTTCGTCTCCTCGACGGTGCAATTTCGATATAAACGTTCCATCGGCCGCGCATACCCTGTATATCGAAAGAGCACGAGCTTGCGTACTTTCTACTTTAAGGTATTGATTCATTCTTGGACTGCATAGAGCTAGCCTTTGAATTTCATTTCTTAGTGGGTCGCGTTAAAAGTTTGTAGAGGATAGGTTCGATAGGTTTTTTTCGATTTCTTCCGAAGTTGGAGTAAAAAATGAGTATTTTCCGAATTGAACTTTGTTCAAGAAGTAATTCCAATTGCTTCTTGCGATGTATCGAACGAAGCGTTTGTTTCAAGTCTGAATAAACATGAGCGGTGTTAGCTCACGTTGCAGAGCGTAAAATACTCGGGTCTGTGAAAGCAAAGTGGGAACTTGGCGATTCGTTATCAAGTTTACATACGTACCAGATAATAGTGACCCAAATACTTTTTCAAAATTTGCTGATTGTATCTTGCAACCTAATAGTTCGTCTCTTTTTGTCTTCTATCACGCCAGAATGATTGTTCGTTCATATCCCAGACGCCCACTATCATTTATTTACATTTTCTTACCTACGGAATGTTGGTATTTGGTGTTGCATCCTAGGTACCAACTATGAAGCAATGATTTCATGATTTCAAGTTAACTCGTATCCGGTAGTGTTAACTCCAGGTATCTGTCGATCAATCGGTCAGGTGGACCAAGTTCCACCCAACGAGGTACTCGAAGACTACAAATATGTAGAAGTAGACTAAGTTCTAGCTAGCAAGAGACCCGATAACCTGACCCACTCTGTTTCTGCAGTCATGAAAAGTCTGTGTTAGTGGAAGAAAGGAACACTGGGTTCATTGATTTCAATTCGAAGACGAAGAAGAGATGAGAAAAAGCGGAAATATCGAGGGAAGGAAAAAGAAAAAAGACGTTGCTCGCTAATCAAGCGAGTAATGCATTTTAAACATCGCGTCGTGGTTTAAGCGGATCGCAAAGCGTGTAGGTCAAGGCTGAGATAATGGTAAACACAGACATTCAAAGCGCGAACAGTTTCATTCGTTCTGCCGCTTATCCACCTGATTTTCAGAATATCCACTGATTTTCTTGTCCAAGTATCCGATCGCTATTCAATTGAATCCTTATAGATTGTTGCATATTCATGACTGCTCTTTGTATCGTTTCAACGACAAACCGTCCTTCGTGTTCGAACTGGAAGGGATGATGATCTTCGATTATTTTAACGTACGATTTCTTTAAGTGTTTCGAAAAATGTATCTCTCAAGACTGCAAAATACTCGGTCATTGAGTGAGAAAATAAAGCTGCTGTTTTCAGTAACAAACAAAGACCGCCTGCCATCTGTCAACGTGTTAAAAATGATGAATTTTTAGTTCCTTTATTTTTATCTTATTTTTTGTTTACCGAAAACACGGATTTGCGATTACGTGTCAATCTAATTTAAAGACAATTCGAATCTCGACGAGATGCTTGCAAACAAACGGTCGGCGTTAATTAAGGAATGTTACCTAACTTAAACCATTTACGAGCCATCAACGTCTATTTTAAGCCCGTACTTTGAAATTCTTTGTTATACTCGTTCCCTGTTTACGTCTACCGATATGACAAACGATTAAGAGCAATTATCTTGCAAAAGAATGTTCGTTCAATTTAATATCAATATTTTTTACACGTTGGTTGCTACGGGAGTCATCGATGACCAATGTCTCAAACGTAACGTAATCGAATTGTAGTTATAAAAAGAGAAGGGAAAATAAATTTTGAGTAAAGTTAGTATTATTGATATTAGCGATAAGAGGTGGCAAATTGAACGATTAAATTTGAATATAACACGCGTCCATTTCCACTGTGGCGATCAACGTGTTATTAGCTGTAATATTCTGTGCCATACCAAGTCTAATTACCGTTTTGGAAATGGATATACAATGTACAACGTAGTAAGACACTTTGCAATAATAACTGTTATTATAAGAATCCTATCAATTTTGCTATGTAAATTTCTTGGTGCATTATTAACATTCTTCAACATTTTCTTTCCGTTTACTTTCGTTAATTGTTCGAGAGTATCTGTTTGAATTACAATTGATGGGTTAATTACGCGAGTGGTATTGATTGAATACCGCTGCCATGTAAATCATTTTATAGGTTCATTTTCGACAAACTAAAGCACAAAGTGGTGGTATCAAGATTAATTAAAATTCTCGTGAAATAAAGTGTGACTTTTCACGCATATTATATTTCCTCGTTAAACGCCAATGGAAAAAAAGAAACAACAATGGTCATCAAGGATGTACGTGGTGTCGTCATGTGACATCCTAATCTACTCTCATGACGCGTATAACATTTGTATGTAGGCAGATCATGTGACGAGACATTTTCGTATGATTCACTGTCTCTTGTTTATTGAAAAGCTTGCCTGTGTTCTCATTAATCCTTTCGTTACATATGCATATATGAAAAGTCAGCTGTTAATGGCAACAGAGGAGAACGATCGCGAAAGATTGACAAATTCAAAACGTTTCGTTGAGAAGGTGTTATCAGAGATAAGGCAGAAGGAAAGAGTACTCATCTTCCAGATTTTTCATTGTTTCTTGCGAGTATTGTAAGATCATTTGAAACATTATTAGTCACTCGATGGTGCCCAAGTGAGACATCCGGTGATATGTACCACAACTAACTAGCCAGCGATATCGATATCCTCTGCTCGCTGATAATCGTATTTATACCGGGCTTCTTTTTCACTTATCAAAAACACGCCCATTCTTCGGAAAACTTACAAAAAATTGAATCTAATACTACTCTTTAAGATCTATAAGATCTATAGATTTGAAAAACTGTTGATTGTAAAAATAAAAATAAAAATAGATAGAACAAAACGAAGTAAGAGAAAAGTAGAATTCTCGGGATAGTTATGTTGTTGGTTCATATAACTTCTAATTGAGAGCAAAGTTCATGTTCCACGAAAAGTATAGAAGTTAATTAATTAACTGCTCTTTTACGTGTCTTTCAATTCTGTTCTATTCTCTCCATTTCAACGTTATTATCTCTCTAATAATCGTTCAGCCAACTGTATCTCTCCGTTTACTGCAAAGAATCGGTTTCTTAACAATGCAGGATACGGTAAACCTAATATGTGTGTGTACATACATCTGTATGTAGATCTCTATCCTAATGATCTGCAGTCATCGCGGTACGTTTAAAACATCTGGCTATTAATTACTATTATAGCAAGCGTTTCCTGGAACAATCAGTTAAATGGTTGTTAAATACAATTTTCTGTAATTTTCAATTTCAATTGTTCTCTCAATCGATGCTCGATGAATAGATGGAATTTTTTCATTCGAAAGCAAATTCCTCGGTCATAGTATTTTTTAATTGAATTCTTGTCCAAGCGTACAGTGGTACAAACTCGTCCGATCAATATTTGACAATGAATCTAAATTACGTCATTTGGTCGAGATAAACAGTGTTTGTTCCATGAATCGTATCTTTTTAAAAGAGACGCGTGACTGTATTGTCAGGTCACGAGAGATTCTTTTTCACTGTTATCGAATCTCGTGACTGATTCGACACTATTCAGAAGGTGAAATAATTCCCGCCTATATCGCTCTAATTTGGTTGAACAATTAAAAGCATTATGTATCCATTCATAAAAAGAGCCATGCCCGAATATTCAAATAAATAAATAAATAATTTGTCCCGTGTCGTAGTAGTTTAAAAAATGTTGGACCAATTTCGATAAGACTAATATCTTCTAACAGATGAAAATTTTAATTAACAATGCTTTGGAATAATCGTGTAATAAAATCACCTCGCGAACACGATTTGAGATTGTTGAAAATTTCGTAAGAAGCTAATAGGTTTTAAACATAAAATGTTGACATAATCCTATTCTGTTTGTTGTTTAAAAGTCATTGGGTAACTACAGTCGCTAGTCAGCTCGGCGACCTCTTTCATTCGATTACTCAATAATCATTATTGGATTAGACGGTGATCGATCCGTCAGCACGCGTACTCTACGTGAAGTCTTAATTCTAGATCATGATAAGTGTATCAGAGATCGATAAACTTTTTTCTTCCATGCACCACCATGATCATCATCGTCATCAGATGGAAACTCTACTATCATTGTTCATATGTGCATGCGATAGATTAGAGGGATCATTGAAAAAATCTACTATTACAATTTCATTTTATTTCTCAATGATAGAGAAGCCGTCTTCTTTTTTATGGTTTCTTCTTACATATACCTTTAAGATTATTAGATTAATTTTATCAAAGTTTCTGGCCAATTTTTACGTTCTACCAGAAGAAACATTTACGATTTTACAATTGCATAAACGTTTGGCTAGCATCGCGAGAATGTTTCATTCTTCAATTTCTACTAGCACAAATATAAATTCTTAAAACGCTTCCTGTTTGTTCAACTATCATCGTCGAGTGAGAATAACTGGTGGCACTGTTTTCGATCTTCTATTACTCACACCGACGTAGCAATGAAAACGAGTTAATAATAAGTTCACAGACACGCCTGTCGAGTGAAAACTCAAAGTCCACGCAACACGCACGAGAAGAGGTCCAAATCGATTAATTAAAAGGAACGATCTCGATTTCGACTCCGTCCTTCGTGACGCGCGCGATTCGTAATTCTGACGGGATCATAAATCGAACGGTAATCGATCAGCGTTACGTCGAGTTTATGCCGTTCGAATGCTTTTCCACTTGTTGGGAAACCTGTTTAACCAGTGTCCCCGTTAATGCATGTAACAACACGTTTCTAATATCGTTGCTTTTACCTCTGCTTACATTTGCTTTTATCTTTTTAATGCTGGAAAGCTTGCTTACTTTACAGTAAGTTCAACTTTGCAAAATCCAAGTTAAAGTGTACGTCCTGAAACGTCTCTGTTACTCATTAATATTTTCTTAAAAAAGAAAAATAACGTCACAAGTTACGCGTACTTACTTGAAATAATCTATCGTAACTCAGTGCAGCGATAAAGAGCAGTGAATCATTCGATGAATTAATTTTCTTTAATCTAAGGCTCATCCATGCAAATAAGTCAACGTATTTCCATATCCGCGGCTATCGGTTCGCGTATCGTTCGTTAAAAACACCATTTTTTGTATCTTTTTGTTCGAAAAACAGAAAGTAAGAAACGTATCGGCGACGATTGATATGTTTCTTCCTTTTCTTCTCTCTTTTTTGTTTCAATTATGCAAATAAGTTAGAAGGACAAAGACATCGCGCATCATTGCAAAATGCAAAACGTTGCACAATTCTTGGTAATCCGACCACGATGTCTGAATATTAATTCGTCACGTGATCTCATATTTTTCGCTTGCAGTTCGAGGTGTCGCAATGAGAATAAGATAAGGAAATTCATTATCCCACATCCGTGGATTCCCTCTAACTCTAGTGTCTCTTGTGTCTTCCGTGTCTCTTTCGCACACGATGCCGATAAACGCGAATCGAGTGAGAAATAACGACGAATCCGACATTTTTTCGGTAAATTGTCGTCACTGATACGAGTCCAATTTCACTCTCTTTCTTCTCGTCGTCGTAACGTATTGTACAAAGTATAAAGTGTTCTCGAAACGTTGTCAATTATTTCTTCGTCTACGACCACGGTGATTCATCTATCACGCTTCGAATTTTCATTTGAAGCCGAGTACAAAACGTTTTCAAACATATTAAGATCGTGAAAAGAATTTGCTTTGAACAATTCGCGTATACGTAGACGGTGAGTGAGCGATTTTCTTTGATTGAAAAATGGACAACGTAATTCGCGAATACCAGGATATTTTCAATTTGCCAGGTACTTTATATTCTTAGCGTAAATTAGATTATATTTAATCTGTTGATTTAACGATGAAAATTTCGATTATTTAATATATTTTTCTTGTGTAATCTAGGTCGAACAATAACGCGTTATTTATCGGTTACATCGTCGCCGATAAGAGCGTATAGATAATAATTATCGGAAGAAAGTTGATCGAAAGGTATTAAAGTTTCGACTTTCTATAGTGTTCCAACGAATAATAATCGTGAAAATCGTGAAACCAGAATCTTCGATATAGGTTTAAGAAGGATCGAACCCTTTCGCAGAGTGACAGACGTGCGCGCAGGCAAGAGTAGCAAAAAGATAATAGTGACTGCTTGAAAATAAGCAAAATTAAATAAAACAAGACGGACAAGACGTAAGAAGCACATGACTGCAGTTTGATATGAAGAAACTCGTGACAGTGAAACCGATAAACCACCGAGAATAATTTAATCGACCGCAACAACCCGCAAAAGTGTTCAGTCCTTTGCCGACATGTCCAGGAACCAGAATTACCGGACGTTTACCGACGAGTAAGTACCACCTAAACATATTTTCACCTGGATCACGTTTTTCCTGCATTTCCGAAAGGATAAAGTGTCATCTAAACGTTAAGAATTTAACCATTCTTCCTTCCTATTCCTTAAATAGGAAAAATCAAACTATCGATGTGCAAATTTGTCCTCGGCAAAATGTAACAAACAACGTCATAAATGCATAACCTTTTTGTTTAATTTAATAGCATCGAGCATTTTTTGTTTGCAATGTAAAATGGTAAATTTGTGATTAGCCATTAGCAGTCGTTCTTCTGTGAAACAAGTATCTAAGTCTGCACTCTCTTATCTCGAATTATTTGCGGCAATAAACATTACGCGTTTAGAAATACCATTGAAAAGCAGTTGATTACGGTTTGCAATCTACAAAAAAGATACAGATAATATAAAAGAGAGCTATGTGTCATCGGAAAAGAATTAAAATCTACAGGGAAATGTGACTGTTTGCCGTGCAAATGCCGATAGAGACGATTGTTTGGCTAGCTGATCTGAAATTTGACCAGATTTTATTGTTCATTTTCTTGTGTACACTTTTCGTCATCGCCAGTAAACGATTACCTGTTTTTACTCTATTTTTAACGTCTCTTTTTTAGTTTGCAGTTTTATGATCGATTTATACGAACGATCAAATTTTCATAACGTGCGTATATTTTATTTTCGTGAATATCCTTGTTATTCTTTTAAACGTAATCGATATTTGTTCCCCGATATAATTGACGATCGATTAGTATTTCAAGATAAAAATCCATTTAATTGCATCGCGCTTCAGTAAACTTTCTCGTTCCTTCTGGGACTTTCTTCATTTTTATTTATTTTTTTTTTTTTTTAAATATACTTTAAAGATAATGTGTAAAATTTATTTTTTCATTCTTAACCTTTTGTTGTTTATAAATTGTTAATGATATTTCAAAATGTATTTAAAATGGCAATTTTTCACTTATCTGTTATCTCATTTTGCACATTCAGCATTATACACAGGGATACAACTCTCATCAATATCGTAATTCACGAACGACAATCGTGACAAATTCAGTCACGAGTTGTAGAACCGCCGACCGAGATACGGCACTATTTTTCTCAGATAAACAAATGATCAAATCCTCGTGACTGTTCTTATCGATTCGGATGTAGATTGCGCTGGTACAACCTATATTTTCGTTTGAAAAAAAAAAAAAGAAACCAGGTACACAGTGGCTATTTCTACTTGTACATAATAAAAAAATATTTCTTCCTCAACTGACAGAAATATTGACATCATTTCATTTTCGTACTTGGTTAACGCGTTAACACGTTGCTTTAAATAGAACAAAATTCAATTCATAAAATATTCATACTGTTATTAACAAATATGGTATCAGAAAACAGGCGCTAAAATAACCATATCCTTCTGAAATGTAAATTTTAATATTTTTCAATATTTGTCTTCTTTATGAAATGGGATTGATTTAATTTGAACTCTTTTAATAATTTTTCGCAAATGCGCAAACGTTTGAAAAATGCATGCGCAAGCGTACAAAATTCGCGCGTCGTTCTACTGCGCAAGTCAACGGCGCACCGCTATTGCTTATATAAAGCCTAGCCGGCGTGTGTCACGAGTATATTCGTTTCGCGCGCGTCGTAAAGGAAGGATTGTAAACAAACTTTTCTTCCTCTGCAATTTTCGTACAAGTATCATAATCCGTTGTAACTCTACTTCGCGTGGCGCATAATTTTGGCGAAGTAAATCTCCTGTCTACAAAAAAAGAAGGACTAAACCGCGAAGAAGAGGAGGAAAAAGCAGATCACGTCGGTGAACGTATGTACTACATGAATTGTCCATGGAAAAAGATACCCTTGGGATTTTACGAGATAGGACGTATAATTGGTGTTTCAAAAATTTGTTGAAGAAAAAGAAAGTTCCTCCTAAAAACGGTACGAAATTACGTTCAGTTTCGTTTGAAGCAACCGATCGAGAAAGAAACTGAAACACACGAAGGATAAATAGACAAGACGAAGACAAAGAGAAAATAAAGAAAGAAAGAAACAAGGAAAAGAAAGCGGGAGAAAAGGCGATAATATGCAAATTTCTTTATAGTTATTATATAGCATTGTGATATAGCGGACTGTGATATAACTTGTACATAATTTTATTTTTGTTCGAAAGACTTCTCTCAAAGAGAAACGACATTGGAAGATCAATATGCCGAACACTGTGCCAGAGTGAGTACATACATATTATAAACGCTTTCTGTGCCTTGTTTGTTTCCCGTCTTTTGCACGCACGATGCCCTCGTTGTATAGTCGCACGTGGCCTAAGAAAAATCCACTCATTTCTGCGAAACAGATAATTAAATAAAATACTTCATTCCAACCAGACTTTCTTCTTCTTCCCGCGTGATCTGCGTCTTTGTTATCTAATAAAATTTACCATCCTTTTGTCGTAATTAAAACTAGAATTTAGTTCTTATCGGTTTTCTCTGTTTCATTTCTGTTAACTTCAGCCATCACTGTATCAAAAGTCAATTAAATTAATGACTTTTATAGAAACGATAAAAAAGCATAACAAGTTACTTTTTATAATTAACTGACAATCGATGAAGCTTCACAGTTTCTCATCCATAGTGAATCGTAATGTTACATAAATTGATTTTCGTACACAATAATTAATTAAATCATGAAAAATTTTTAACGATTGTTTTGTCTTCAATTATAATGTTAAAATCTTCGTACTCGAGACAATGAAGCCTCTCTTTTCCATCACTTGATGTAATTAGTGTATTAATATCCATTGTCAAGTAGTGTCATTGATGAATGGTCAGACGACAATGAAATCTCACCGCACCAGTAAGTGGTCGAACACAATTTCTTCTATGATTTACCATTTTTCGAAAAATCTACCGATCCTAACAATTATGTTAGAAGGTCAGCTTCAGGAATAAATATTGATCGTTGATCTGAAGGGGGTACAATCGATGGAGTAATCATTTCGTAATCATTGTCAGAAGCTTCTTCGACTCGTTCGAACAGAAATATTGCTCGATTCTTTTTCTTCCTACATTATCAATTCTAATTACCTACCGTAACGTTCAAGATATTTTCCTCTGTTTCTGTCATAGCAAACGATATAACTTCATTTCCATCGATGAACATAAGTATATATATCGTAAATGAAAAACGATCAACGTTTAATTGCTACGTTTCTTTCTACTGTGCGAGTTTTCGTGCAACAACGTTTATGTTTTCCATTGTCAAACATGCGTGATGTAATTAGGACTATTAATACACCACGATCAGGGACGATTGTGTTCGGGGAGAGCATGTACTATATGTACACTTGAACCCTTTCGTGTAACGCGTAGACAAAAATAATTCGATCGATCCGTGCCAAAATTCGCGAATCTCTTTTGCTCGAGCGCGTTAAGAAAAAAAAAAAGAAAAAAAAAAATAAGACAACAGTGATTAAAAGAAACAAGGTAAAATGTTTTCAGTTTTTAACGATACGCGACACTTGTAAAAAATTGAAGGATTTAAACGTTTTATCAACTGATTTCAAAATCTGTTAAACGTATTTTATTCTATTCCACACGCTTAATCATTTGAAATGTTGACACGATACGATCGATGCAAATCTCTACATACATATACACCTATTATACAGATTTACCTTATCGGTTCTTAGCCACGTGTTTAATACTCGTTACAATTTTAAATGAAAACAACTAACGAAGTAATTGTGCACGTGTCCATACATCACACCTGTATATAAATATATGTAGTCTTGGATGTTCCTCTCTTGTCAGTTGTTTTCCTAAGGAAAGATTTGCATCCGAAAGCAATCTCTCTTCAGTGATATTTATCATTCTCTGGATTAACGTTATCACGTTAATTATACCGTGCTCATTGTCAATATAGGTATAATGAACATTCTCTAATAATATCGAATATTATGAACGATGTTTAACTTGTTAAGGAAATATTCTTCACCAAAACGATTATTCATACTCTCGTATAAGGACAGTTTTATTATTAATTTCTTAATGTAAGATTACATTTATCGGAGTACTTTTAGAAATTTTTATTTATTTATAAAATGCGTGGCGAAATTTGTAAAGAAAATTTATAAATTCATTTTGAATACCGATGAAAATTTAGGTCAAACTTTATTTTAGTGGCATTAAATCAGTGCCAAATTTTCAAGTTATCTCAAACTCTCTTTCATTTCTCGTACTTTGTATTAAATGTTTATTGGCGTAAAACGAAAAACAACATTAAAAAAGCACGAATTATTAATTAACGTATTTATAACAATAAATGTTTTGCCTTTCTAACAGATTACGTTTTGCAGTAAATATTGACATGCAGTCTCAGATGTTCTTTATCTATACATGTAGATTGGGTAAAAATATCTCCTGATAGATAAGCAACACAGGATATAAAGCAGTATGCGTTTAGAGTTATCTAATACGTGGAAAAATGTAGTGCAATATTTATCAATTTTATTAATCAAAATGAACTAAAATTTTTGTCATTTTTAACGTCCATATTTATGATCGTAAACTAATATAAAAAAAAAAATCTTATGTTTCATATTTTACTGAAATGTTCTTAAGAATCATGTACTAATATAGAATTAAATTATTTGTTTCAGAAAAGATGGAGAAATACAAAACTCCGAAAAATCATCTTTGGTGGATCCAAGTGTACTTCCAAAGATCCAATCATCCACCAAATTAGAAGATGAAAAGTCTGCATTGGAATCAAACAATGTACACAGTGATCCAGAAAATAGTCAAAATGTTAATGTCAATGGAAGCGTGGTCAGACAAGTCCTTGCAGCACTAGTAGCACAGCTTGGAACTATTAATACAGGCATGACCTTTGGTTTCTCTGCCGTTGCTCTCCCACAACTTCAAGAACCAAATAGTACCATTCCAATTGTGGAAGGATCTTCAGAGGAATCATGGATTGGTAAAAAATTTGTCAATTAAATAAACGAATAGTAAAATACCACGTATATGTATACATATAAGAGTAACAAATTATAATTCTCTTACAGCTAGTATGACTTCTATTGGCACTCCGATTGGATGTTTAGTGTCTGGATACATGATGGATGTACTTGGAAGAAAACGATCTCTCATTATTACGGAAATTCCTGCATTACTTGGCTGGATATTAATTGCATTTGCAACCAATATTCATATGATATATGCTGGAAGATTCTTTGTAGGACTTGGATCAGGCATGGTAGGTGCTCCAGCGCGCGTCTATACTGGCGAAGTAACTCAGCCTCATCTTAGGGGAATGTTGACCGCTTTTGCGAGCGTCGGTGTTAGCACCGGTGTTTTGATTGAATACGCATTAGGAAGTGTACTTACGTGGAACGTCTGTGCAGCAATTAGCGGAATTTTACCTCTTGCTGCTTTGTTATTAATGTTTCTCTTTCCTGAAACGCCGTCTTATCTCGTATCGCGGAGTAGACCTGAGAAAGCACGAAAAGCGTTGAAACAGTTTCGCGGTAGTACGTGTAACATTAATCAAGAAATGGAAACGCTTATCAATTTTTCCAATAAAAATAATATCAAGCGGTTAACAGGATTTCGGGAAATAGTAAGCGCCCTTTTAAAACCGAATGCTCTTAAACCATTCACGCTATTATTTTTATATTTTTTGATATACCAGTGGTCAGGTACGAATGTCATAACTTTTTATGCTGTTGAGATTTTCAAAGATTCAGGTGCATCGTTAAATAAGTACTTAGCTGCAGTAATTCTCGGTGTAGTAAGATTATTATCCACGATCGTTGCTTGCATTTTATGTAGAAGATGCGGAAGAAGACCTCTCACGATGGTCTCTTCCGTTGGTTGCGGAATTTCTATGGTAGGATTAGGTGGATACATGTGGTTGAAAGATTATTGGACTACAAATAATCTTCCACTTGTTGCTAGTTGGTTTCCTATTTTATGTATATTTTTGTATACCATCACTTGCACTCTTGGTTTCCTCGTCATTCCTTGGATAATGATAGGCGAGGTATATCCAGTACAAGTCCGCGGTATTATAGGTGGTTTAACTACAATGACAGCTCATGCGTTCATCTTTACAGTAGTTAAAACGTATCCATTTTTGGCTAGTACACTTACTCGGCATGGTACTTTCATTCTTTACGGTTGTATATCGTTATTAGGTACAATATACTTTTACTTATGCCTTCCCGAAACTAAGGGTAAGTCGCTTCAAGAAATAGAGGACTACTTTTCTGGCAGGAATAACAATTTAAGTACTGGCAGTATAGGTAGTATTAAACCAAAAGTGTTAGAAGTGAAAAAAGGTCAGATATTACCCTCGTAAACCAAGTTGTCTAGGTACCGAGGAAATCGCAAAACCTGTCTTCCATTAAACAGAAACAAAGATTAAGTTACTGTGTTGTTATCATTGACTGTAACGAGTACACATATTTTTATTAGAGAATAATGTTTAGGTGGAAGTACTGTTCTGACGATGAGTTCTTCGTCTTGTAACAAGACAGTAGAATTAATGATTTGATTGAAAAACTTTGAAAATTATTGAAATCATATTAAGACTTTGCTATCCATATTATTTCGTCGTTTTATATAGGATCTTTTTAATTCACAATGATACGTATTTATTGACTATATTCTGTAATTTAAATCGTGCATCTCCTGAACAAAGAGGTAACGTTTTTTTGTTTTTTTTATGAAAGTACAAGCTATTGAGAAGCATCAAATATACTCATGAAAATGTTAAATATTTTTATAAATACCCACGAAATAATGTGCCTTGGAAATTTTACAATTCACGTACAAGCAACCAAAGGTGCTATTTATTGTTACCATAGTATTATAATACTTTTATGTATGTAATTATAAATATAATGTAATTAAGAACTATATAAGTAACGTTTGTAAAAAACATGGCCTGACAATTTATATGAATTTCAACAATGCAAACTATGTTTTATAAATTTAAATTAAACATTTTTAATATATTTGTTCTCTACAGTTTAATATTGTAGCATTCTTCCCATGATCATTATAATTCTCGTCAAAAGGGAGTAGCCAGTTAAATTTTTAATTATTTTATTGCTGCACAAGTTTATACAACTTTAAATCTGCATAGTAAAAGATCTTGAAATATTTTATCTACTACATATTTTCAATCGAGCGTCAAGCGAGGTTTATTTCGTCTCCTTTCCTTCCTTTTTCTGTCTTTTTCTAAAAATTCCTTTATCATAGCTTCTGGTAATATTTCACCCCTATACATTTTTGGTATTCTTTCTCTGTTTATAAATGCGAATTTGTCGTCAATATATTTCTGGACATCAAATGCTTCTGCTTCTTTAATTTTTGCGATTAATTTGGCTTGAAAAACCTTCTCTTTTTCTACATTTCGCCTAGTTCTTATCTTTTGCCATATAAATTTCATTTTTCTACGCAATTTCCTTCTCTTGTGTTTCTTCATTTTTTTCCTTCTGATTACTATCAGACGTACTGCTAATTTTTCTGTAACATTTTCCATTGAAGGGAGCTCAAAAGATTTATCCACAAATGGTAGATCATGTAATATAGGTTTCTTTACTGTAGGTTCTTCTATCGATGGAATAATTTTAGATAGAGGTATTTCATTTATATATTTGTTGACAGCATTATTCGGATTTCCGAAATCTATATTAAGTGTTCTTGGTATAAATTTAACATGTACTTCAGGATACGCTATACACGTTTTGTTTTTACCGAAAGATGTAGAAGATAAAATATTATTTTGTATTTTTGATGTATGGGAAGAATGACATCTTGCAATGATATTACCTAAAATAATAGTATATTAATACAAGCAAAGCTTACAAAACTAGAATTATAAAAATCAATTAGGTTATATTTTTAACACAGATAATTTAATTATCATAAATTGTACATACTTTGTGTATTTACAATTATTTGTCGAAATATTGTGCATATTCTGTTAACAGCCATTATAACAATCTTCCTTTTACATATTTCTTTTTATACAATATCTTAAAACACCAGTTCAAAACGGAATGAAATATCCGTGCACGAGATATCGATTCATAACCTATACCATAACCTACATAACTGATTAACACAGTTAACGCTAAGAAACAGTAACGAATTAAGGGATGAATAATTAAATTAAACAAGCTTTACAAGATTTACTGATTTATTTAAACAAAATGTGTATCTCAATGAGAGGTTACATGTGAGAAATTTATGCATAATATTAATATAAGCTTTAAGGATATTTTAGTCCATTCGTGTTTTGACATTCCTTGTAGTAACTTTGTCTTTTTCTCTGAAATTGAAAGTTAATGATTACATAGTCCTATACTAAAGACAGTAAACAGAAAAGAATACAGCAACTTACATTACATATACAATAGCACCCCAACCAGATATTGCATCTCTATCACATGCATTTACTAAAGCTTGACTTATAGTCTCAAAAAGATCGTCTGGTTCCATATCTGGTTCATAAAGTGATTCACACATTCCATAAAGTTGCTCGCTACAAGTTCCACCAACCACAAAATCGTGGGATGGACTTATGCAGCCTATCAAGTCCATGTTACAGATAAATGGTTCAAAAGTAACAGGACTTAATCCAGCAATAATTGGCTCTACAAAATATGGTCCAAATCTCCTCTCATATAATAAATTTGATACCATAGATGCAAATGTTTTAGGGTGAATCTTTCTATTTTCTTTCAGTTCATATAGGTTTAGTCGAAATCTTAATTTTTCCATTACTGTTTGAGTATCAGTTGCAAGACCAGGCAGACTCACATACAAGTGTGGTCCCATTTCAAAGATTTTTTGAAAGTCACATGTTATGGTCTGTGCTTGTATACCAAATCTACGATCAGCAGCTATTGCCACACAATTTTTCCCCTGCATTGCTATAATAGCTCCACCATTGTAAGCTAGAATACTCTGAAAAAACAATGATTGATTTTCATACAACTGAATTTATTTTTGAATAACAACAAATTAATGTTGTTGATATGGTATTCGATTAGTAAAATTATATAAATACACTTTAACTTGAAATACATTAATTCAAAATTTATATTTATTTAGTAACAACCATTTATTTAGCGAGATAACTGAAACAGTTTTTGGTAACTGGTAAAACGTGCAATGTCATCAATATATTTGACAGTAACATAACCTTTTCAAAGTTCTGTATTGTTTCAAAATTTTTTCGTTGATCAAAACTGAACAGTAATTTAAATTTGAAGTATCAGAAATATATGCTAAAAGAGTATTATTTAATACATAACGAATTACCATTTTTTAAGGATTTTTATTGAACTTTACCACCGCTTGAATCCTACCACTAAAGTTTAAATGCACTTTTTAACGCAAGTTGCGCGTCACGAAACATGAAACATATAGTTCTCTTTCGTGTTTCGTGATGAAACATAAATGCAATTTACAAAATGCATTGCAATATATGTTAATTTATTTATTTTTTACAATTTCTTGTAAAATATTAAATTTACGTGTGTATTTACTTTTAATTTTAATTGCTATTGCAAAGTATTGCGTGTATGAAACGTGTAAGAATTATTTTGAATCCTTACAGATCTGTTGACATTATTGATATTCGTTATGTTAATGTCTTTAACGTGATAAAAAAAAAGAAAATTATAATTATAAATGGAATTGTACAAATTATCTAACGATTTAAGTTTACGTAAAAAATTGTGTGATGTATTCTTTGCTAGAGTAGGGTCTCTATAGAGTCTATATTCTATTATCCCCTCCAAGAAGTTGGAAAGTCAAGAGCAAAGGGGAAAAAACATGGCTCTGCAATGTTATTGAGAAATTCAAAGCAGTTTGGTGTTACGCATTTAATTCTTTGACTATTTTAGAGAAGAAAGTTTATATTTTTTGTGGATTTGACTTTCTTTTTAAGTAAAGAATTTGTATAAGTGATTCGTGAAGTGAAAACGGAAGAAAGTAAAGAAACGAAAGGGTGAAAGAGCAAGAGAAAGAGAGAGAAAGAAAATGTATTCGATCAAGACGAGTCATTGTAAATGTCATGTATTTTGCAACAGGGAATGATTTACGAAATACTGAAAAGAAGTGACTTTAAAAAATTGATATTGATAAAAATTAAGATCAGTCTGCAATAGTATCTGTAAGAATACAGACTACTCTTTCTACGAGTTTTTGGTTAGTGGTTACGATCATGACCATCTGGATGGTACCAGTCAGCTGTAACTCGTAACACGCGTTTACACGTGCAGTTTGTAATTCGTTTGATGATCATTGAGACATCTCATTCAAATCTAACCGTAATTCTTCATAAACCGCAATTTACATGAAAAATGATCATTCCTGGTTCACGTTTGACGATGATATACGAACGGTTTATATCTTTTGATTTAAACGTACTACAAGCGCTATTCCAAATGCTGCCTGATCACTTCGATCTATTTGCGCTAGAAAAGTATTCCAAGAAATAATTTCCTGCACGTATACGTTGCGTTTGAATAAAAAAGAAATTTTGGACGGCCATGAAATGAAAATACGCTCGCGATGTATTTTACTTTTATGTTATTTTTAAACCACTGATGTAGAAAACAGTGCAGTGGTTGGTCAAAGCCTTGTAATCTCCGTCTTTGTCTATAGTTGAAAGATTATTCTTGGAATATATTTTAGGTGCTTGGCTTTAACATAATTAAATCTCTTAATTTTTAATATGCCTTTAGCAATCGTTCAAGTACTTTCTCACTTTCCTTGGTTATTGTAAAAGGGTGTACAACTTAAAATATTATATTTTTGTTTTATAGGTTTACAAGTTAAATAATTATATTGTAGAATTTGTATATTTGATTCCTTGGTATTGCAAGTCGGTAGTATTTCGTTGAATGTGTATAAGGATGTCACTAAAGTCTAAGCCAGTTGATTTTATTGAAACATGGAACGCATTGCGAGAGACTGTAGAGGGTGTAATAACATTGTCCTATGTTCCACGTGCAATGTGGAACGATAGATTCAGGTACTTTGTCAAATATTGTTGATATTTAAAATATTGAAAGCGTATAAAGTTCATTTTAAGCATAAGCTTTCTTTCATTTCAGTGATGTATATTCATTGTGCGTGGCATATCCAGAACCATTTGCGGATCAGTTGTATAATGAGACAAAAAGGTTTCTAGAAAATCATGTCTTCCAATTGTTAATAAAAGTTCGCGCCCAAGGTGAATCTGGTTTGCTACAGGCATATCATCAAGCCTGGACGAAATACTCGCAAGGCATCAATTATGTGGATCGCTTGTACTTATATTTAAACCAACAACACATTAAGAAACAGAAGGTTTCCGAGGCAGAACTTATTTACGGCACGTCTTCCGCTATGACTGCTGATTGCCAAGAACAAATGGAAATAGGAGAGCTTGGTTTAGATATTTGGAAAAAAAGAATGATTACACCGTTGAGAAAACAGCTCGTCTCTCTGCTGTTAGAAAACATTCACGCAGATAGAACTGGTACAGCTCCTTCAGCTAGTACAGAAGTTATTTGCGGTGTTATACAAAGTTTCGTTCGAGTCGAGGAATATAAAATGAAGGGACAAGTAGATGTAATAATCGTTGTTGAGTTATTCCTTTAATTAAGCAATTTTCATTTGTTACAAAACTATTTTATATAGTATATATATACGTATATCGTTTCAGCTGTATCAAGAAATTTTTGAAACCCCTTTCCTCGAAGCTTGCGGAGAATTTTATATGAGAGAGGCATCCGAGTTACTTCAACAATCGGATGTAACACATTATATGGAAAGAGTTACATGGAGACTCATTCAGGAAGAGCTTCGTGCTCATAAGTTTCTACATGCAAGTTCTATGCCTAAAGTACGTTTAGCTTTTCCTACAATGTATCAGATGTTAATTTAAAATAGTTGATTGTTCGAGAGTAATATTTTTTAGGTAAGACAATGCTGTGAGGAGAAAATGATAGCTACACACATAGCCTGGCTTCACGCAGAAGCAGAAAGTATGATAGAAAATGAACGTAGAAGGGATTTAAGTCTTCTTTATCCATTGCTAAGGCCAATACCTTCGGGTTTAACACCGCTCTTACAAAAATTTACACAGCACATTACTCAGCAAGGATTACAGGCGATCGGTTCTTTACAAGGAGAGAATGTAAGAAAATTATAATCGTGTTATTCGTAAAAATATTTCCTCGCTAAATGTGTGTAATTTGATATCCAAGGTACACATACAATTTGTGGAAAGCATGCTGGACGTGCATCACAAATATTCGGAATTGATTAAAGAGGTGTTCAGAGTTGATCAAGCTTTTATAACTGCCCTCGATAAAGCTTGTTCAGCCGTCATAAACCATAGGCCTGTTCCCCGGCAACCCGCAAGAGCGCCTGAACTAGTAAGTAACTTTGTCTGTATTTTAGTATTTCCTTCAAAGTTATATTATCTACAATATTTTTTAATCCAGCTTGCTAAATACTGCGACTCTTTGTTGAAAAAATCTGCTAAAGCGACATCGGAAGGGGAAATAGAAGAGAAACTAGGACGTTGTATTACCGTGTTCAAATACCTCGACGATAAAGACGTTTTTCAAAAGTTTTACGCACGAATGTTAGCGAAGCGACTGATACATCAGCAGTCACAGTCAATGGATGCCGAAGAATCGATGATCGATCGATTAAAACAAGTTTGTGGCTACGAGTTTACGAACAAACTTCACCGAATGTTTACCGACATGTCGGTTTCGGCGGACTTAAATGCCAAATTTACGACCAGTTTACGAGAAGGAGATAGAGAAAATCAATTAGGCATCGGTTTTGTAGTGTACGTGTTACAAGCGGGCGCCTGGCCGTTAGGTCTACCACCATCGCCAGGACCGTTTGACATCCCTCAACAATTAGAAAAATCTATACAGGCCTTCGAAGCTTTCTATCGTGCGCAATTTAGCGGACGGAAACTCACATGGTTACATTATCTTTGTCAAGGCGAGCTAAAGTTTAATTATTTAAAGAAGCCTTACTTGGTCACCGTGCAAACATACCAAATGGCTCTGCTTCTTCTTTTCGAACATTGCGATTCGATGCAGTGCAAGGAGGCTGCCGCATCGTTACGTTTGTCGCACGATCAACTAGTTAAACATGCAACTAGTCTAGTTGATTGTAAAATTTTGAAGAAATCAACGGAAGGAGAACTGGAGGAGGATACGGTTTTGTCTCTTAATTTTGATTACTACAACAAAAGAACAAAGTTTCGTATAACTGGTACGTTGCAGCGGGATGTACCACACGAAAGTCACGATACCGAGGCCACGCATCGCAGTGTCGACGACGACAGAAAATTGTACCTGCAAGCAGCTATAGTTCGTATTATGAAGAGTCGTAGGATTTTGAGACACAATCAACTCGTACAAGAGGTGAGATTTTATTTCGACATATTATTTCTCTGACAATCTCTAATTCTTATCGTTCCAGGTACTAAGTCAATCTAAGGTTACATTTGCACCATCAATCGGTATGATCAAAAAATGTATCGAAGCCCTTATAGATAAGCAGTATATCGAACGTACGCCAAATAACGCAGATGAGTATTCGTACGTCGCATGATTTTATTGTATCATTTGTCACCATCATTAATTTATTTCGTTCAGGGTACTCTTTGATCATTCATGATATAAAAACATTTTCTAATGTTGGAATAAAACGATACATTACTACGGATCTTTTTTTTTTTTATTTTATTTTATCGAACATGCGTTTAATCTAATATAGAAGGAAACGATATTCTTATTAACGATACTCTCTAAACCGAATTGTTTGAAAGATCAGGGAAAGTAGCCTGAACTGCTTAATTGCTCCTAAATCAACAAATTAATAACTTAGTTGATTCAATGATTTGTAATATATGCGCACGGAATAAAGATGATGTTACTATTTTATGCTGGTACAGGTTTCATTGGTTGCTTTCCCAAGGATGAAAAGTTTGATTTTTTTATTTGATTGTAATGTACAATACAATTATCACTATTTACTTAAAGATTCATTGAATCCATAAGAAGAATAAATCTATATATTTTTACAAAATCTATATAACAATATTCCAGATACACTTTTGACTTTTAATTTTTTTTGTCACATTATTAATAATAAGTCTTTGGTCCCTCGTTTTTCAATTACATTATACGCGTATATACCAGTTGAAACCGGTAATAACATATAACACTTTTTGCGGTTATATATTGCACGATACATGGTAAAATTCAGGTGATATTGCAAAGAATTGTTTGCACTATCCACTTTACCTTTAAAAAATATTATACATATAATGTAGTAAGGTATGTTACTGGTGAGACACTACATCATGAGTTTAGATTATTGTTATTAGGAACGTGGAGTTTTTAATTGCAACAGTTCTGGATCTAGCAAAGGATTATCATCCGCTTCAGATTCCAATGGTTTGTTCATACTATTGACCACAAGAGGTGATGCTGTGGCTGTATTACTATATGGTGAAAATCCTGCCCATTCCATGCCAAGATATATAGGTGGAGGGCTACCCAATGGTGGTTCCAGTAACAAATGATCCGATTGTTGTTGTTGCTGCTGTTGCTGCTGCTGTTGTTGCTGTAATTCTTGACACTCCGAGGGTGGTAAATGGGAAGCCAAGTGAGTGGTTACTTTACACTGTTTTTCTTGTTTACGCCATTTCGCTCTTCTGTTTTGAAACCATACCTACAAACGATAGATTGACCAAAACGTATAACACTTTTATCGATTGCATTTTTTCCAAATAACAGAGAATATACTGGCTATTACCTGTACTCTGGCTTCTGTCAATTGGATACGTAGAGCAAGCTCTTCCCGAAAGAATACATCAGGATAGTGTGTCTTCTGAAAAGCTCTTTCCAATTCTTCCAATTGAAAATTCGTAAACGTAGTACGATATCTACGTTGTTTCCTTTTACCAACTCCGGACGACTGCCTGTCTTCGCTTCCAGGACTTGGTGAAAAGTCGTATGCTGCAATGCATCGATAACGGTATTGTTATCAAGTTTTTGTATGAAAGCAGTCGTATGACGAAGTTACGAGGTAACTGAATCATTCCTCTACGAACTGAAACTTATTGCAAGTTGAAGGATTGTTCGCGACGATTGATCCAAGCATTGCGCTTAATCATTATGACTTTTTACGTGGCGTAAAATGGTTCATAACTGTTAAACTGATTACCACTAACTCTATTTAAAACAACGGTTGCCGATTCACTTAATGCATTTAGCAATAATTTAATTGAGGACTGCCCCAACTTACGGAGCCGACAGGTAGAGAGTGGCAGTTAATTAAATCAGGTCTGGGGTGGCAGGGTGCACTTACAGAATTTTGTAGGAAAGCAAACCGAGGAAGATTGAGCGCCTATCAGACCAGCTAGAGCAGTCGACTGTAGATCTCCCCCAGGGTTGATCTCGTCAGGTGCTCCAGCAGAAGCTACGATCGCTCCAGTAGATACCAGAGGATCGCGCGGTGCACCCACTAAAAACAATTGTCTGCCACTTTCGTTCGCACTTTCGTCTTCTTCTTTTAAATCCATTGTAATACTTGGCTTCCGTCGTTTAATTAATTAAATATCGAATAGTTGAAGCAAATGGTAGACCGATGAAGGATAGGGCTAATGGTAATTGAATCACTACCAAGTTGAGAAGTTCGAGTGGATACCACCGCGACTCCGCAACTCTGCTATTTCTTTTCTCTTTTACTCCTTTTTTCCTTACACCTGTGCGATGTAGATAGGGTAGGGGATAGAGTATATTCAACGTGAACTCCCTCAAGAGGGGTAGTGAAGCCTCAAAAATGTATTGCTTATACACCACGAATCAATAGCATAGGTGTACGCTTGGCAAAAAGATATCCAGTTTTCCTTTATGCGCTTCTTAAATTTTATGAAAAATTAATGATTCCTACTTTTATGTGTAGCGGCAACCGATTTTTTTAGTATCAACTTATGCAACAAGATATACTCGTGTCTAATTGCCTCGTGACAGTAGCAATTCTAAAGAAAATTATTTAACGTCACTTCTTTTCATTAAGCATTTTTATTAAGATACGTTATCGGTTATAAAATTTATGTAAAAAGAAAGGGAGCAAACGATTCGACACATACAATTTTCATACATTTCTTTATTAGACAAATGTAGTGTATCACAATATATATATATGTGTATATATATACATACAAAATCTACTAGATCTATTCAATAAATAAAAATGCAATGTGCTTAAAAAATACACGTTTCATGGTGTAAGCATTTCCACAATAATTCTATTAGGCTTATACAAAATTAAACTAATGATATTTGTTTCATTTACGAGAATGTGTGGAAAAACGCATTGAGCACAGTGCATATCACAGAGAGTGCATAAAGTAAATTGTTTGATATGATTATTATTATCATTTTTGGTATTCCATCCTGTATTGTTGTGAAGTTGGAATGAAACTTTTTAGACATAAAAAAGACGGACTCTGCTGGTAGAGACTAACAGGTCATCGTCGAAAAATTTCGTTTCTATCACAACGTTGCCACTGATCACAGAGAAAACAGAATTAATTAAAAATCAATATATTTCGGATATAAACTTTGATTAAAGCGACTAAACTATGCGCTTACTTTAAAACATTGGCAGGCATCATTTGACTTTCTGGTGCAGCTTCGATTAAACTTTGCCAACTATTGGTACTGTTACGTATAACGAAACCAAATTCAAAGAACCATTCTTCTAAACAACGTCCTTTGAATAACACTTTTTGCTCTAACCTAAACCTTTCCATTGGTTCTGCAGAGCTAAAATTAATTTCCCGCGACACAGCGCGACATTTTAAAATCTTTTTCGGTACTCTTACTTCATGTTCAACGTCAGGTACGAACCTATAAATAATAAATTATCCTTTTTAGATACACATCGCGTTCTTGAAAACATACGTCAAAACGTTTATAGGTTATAGCATACTTACAAATCTTCGTTAGCCTGCCATAATATTTTACCCTTATCAGCATCCCTTACAATCATCCAATTTCTATAATAAATGACAGTCAAGAAAAACAATTGTATATAAAATATAAAAACGAAATGAATACAATCAGTCTGATCATTCTATCGTTTAACCTAGAATTCTTGGCAATAGGGTACGTACTTTGATTATTTAGAAAAGGATACACTTGAAAGCCTTTTAATATATCCTCGGCCCGGGAAGGCATAATTACTTCCAAATGAAATCAATTACTTTTTATTACACACACACATAAATACGATATATCGTCTATAAACAGAGTAGTGAAATAACCACGGTGCTTCCATAAGAATATACTAAATGCATATGCATCTGTATATACCGCAGTTCACCAGAGTCCATAACTGCGACGCGCAGGTTGGAAGATGGTGGGGGAACGCAACGAGCTCTCTGCTAATCGCTTTCCACTTTGTTTGGAAGTATCGCCAATCAGGGCGAAGATGCGCACTGGAGATGCGTGAAGAACGAAAACTGGTCTTTTCGTAGTTATGGACTCTGGTGAACTGCGGTATAGATAGGTATGTCGATTTAAAACGTATTTAATCATTCTTTGACGTTTGAAGAATAATGAACTCAGTTGTGTTATGTTTAATTAAGTACTAAATACATAGGCGAGAAAGCGGTATTGCGGTAAAATTAATAAAAAATAGCGGGTACGCATTTTAACGCGTGTCTCGACAGGCGTGGTTACAATATATAGTGGTTACAAGAATCGATGTTTCTTAACATGATAGCATGAGTAAATTCGGCAGGCATTATTCTTTAAGAATCAATCATAAAAGTTCGATTCTCAATGGACCGAAACGAATAATTAATGTTCTTTGCATAGTTTGCATAACTTGCATACGCTACCCAAATTCTACTGCGCAGCTGTTCTGCGCATATCCGCGGCAACTCACTGCGCATGCGCCAATTCGTATCGCCTCTTCGCGCATTCTGCGATCCTACTATCAGCAGTACGGTTCAGACCGTAGGTTTGTGCATTACACCGCGCCAAAAATCGTGCCACCTCTTCGCATATTCTGTGATCCTATTATCAGGAGTAAGTTTCAAATCCACCCTTCCCGATTATTTATAATTTTATCCTTTTTGAATGGATAGAACTCGTCTGTAGTCACTGATTACAGTACGCTATCATACTCGCGTATCGTACTATCATACTATTACATTAAGTAAGTTCAACAATATAGCCAACAATACAATAAATATTCTTATAAACATAAGTATATAATAATATCGATTAAATTTCAATAATTTTTTTCAATTTGATGCACCGTTCGCTGCCTAGTTAAGCTCGACTTGTAACTCGTCGATATGTATTAAATAATATTAAAAGAAGTCTACGCGGTTGCTTCTTGAATGAAACGTGTCGGGTAAAAAGATAAGAGAAGGGATATATCATTAACGATGCGCCTGGTATTACTCTCGCTGCGAGAATACAAAATAAAAAAGTAACGAAAGAAAAGGATCGGCGGGTGTCTCTGGTTAACTTTTCAAAGACCAGAAAAGTCTGCTCCATCGAGACTTGGACTGCCGTGTTTCCCAGTCAATGCAATAACTCTGAATATCGTTTTAAAGTTCCTGCTATGCATTAAAAGAATATTAATCTCGGGACACGGTACAATTTCATTCGTTTCGAAACGGCTACGAAAAGCAGTCTGAAGCGGTGCAGTGGCGATGAATTAGAAGCACACGAAACTCTCGACGAGTTTCACAATGATACGAGCGAGCGCGAACGAGTTTCGATATTCGTAATGAGACGGTGGCGCGTTTAATTAATTGGAAGCCGTGAGCGTACATTAATTTTCCCGTCGTTACACAGATTGAAATATTAAACATCGTTTTACACCTTGATACAAGGAGAGTTCGACGTATCCATCTGAATGTTTAAATTCTAAATTGATTATACCACTTCTGATTCGCTGATAATCTATATAATCGATTATAGAAACATAGATATAGGTAGCGATTTGCAAAAGTTTTTTTTTTCCATTCAACTATATAAGTATACTGCGGTTACTAGGGGAGAAACGGTAGGTCGAGGAATTAGTATTCACTGACCCGATTGAGGGTCAGCCATCTACTCTCAGCCGTCGAATATTCTGCCAACATGTAGAAGAGGTTGTTTTTTTCCTGATTACAGTACTGGTGTATACATTTCGTCGCATCCTTCTTCCGCAAGATTTTTTAAACGATCAATAGGAACTAGATACATATTTTTCTTCATTTCTATCGCAGACATCGTCTGGTACAAGTGGATCCTGGAATCAGAGCGAAATGATCAAATAAAATCAAATCATAGAGAGAGTATACATATAGTATATAGTACATAGAGTAGAGATGGAGAAATAGAGAAATGAAATATTGACAAAAGGAAGGTACGTTAGTCTGGTGGTTAGCATACTTAAACAGCCACCACCCCAGAAACTCTTTATAGGTTAAAAGGGCAAAGCTTTTTGTCACAGACCGAATGGAGAGAAGCGAAAAGAAGGACTTGGACAAATTTC
Organism: Osmia lignaria lignaria; assembly: GCF_051020975.1. Taxonomy (NCBI): domain Eukaryota; kingdom Metazoa; phylum Arthropoda; class Insecta; order Hymenoptera; family Megachilidae; genus Osmia; species Osmia lignaria. The sequence goes on from NC_135038.1 coordinate 4,668,856, forward strand.
ATATTACGTTTCACCAATATATATGATTCACTCGTGCGACGAGTGGATGAAAACTAGGGAAACGGAAAACCCGCTGGATATAAAGAAATATGTATAATTTCTCTCTTCTTTTTCTTCTTTATTTTTTTTTCTATTTTATGCGCTTTATATGCGCCATGTACTCTTTTTTTACGGATTGTACAGCGAATGTTCATCTCGGTACCAGTAGCACTTGCTCTCACATGTACACGTCGCCAGATCGAATGTATATAGATGTATATACCTCTCTTTCTCTCTCTACATATATGTATATATATATAAATACATATGTATATGTAGGTCTCTGCAGGAGTGCAGCAAACGGGACGATGGAAGTTCCAGGGGATGAGGACGTTGAGGTGCTGCTCTCTCTCTGTCTCGCGCATAGATCTAGTTCCAAGTACCACTACGTGCGCATCCAGCTGCTAGCGGTAGACTCGAAACGAATCACCCGAAACGTATAAAACGGATAAGTTCAGATATTTCTAACTAACAATAACTAATAATCAGATTTTATAGATTCTTCAAATCTGAAAAATCCCAAACTAATTATTATGTTTTTTTTTAAATTGACAAAGTTTGGCATAGATTATTAAACATCATTTTGTATGTATAACTTATTACCATGTAATACATTTAAACCCTTTAAAGTTTTCGAAACATTTGTGAATTGAAATCAATTCGGGTATTGTTGCGTGAGCAAATTGTTGAAAAATTTGCAAGAAAAAGGGTCAAATATCCATCGTTAGCGGATGCACGTATGCTCGCTACCGCTGACTACCACCGAGGCACACTTACGTCAGCGCAACCCTGTATGATGCGGTGTGCACCCTTTTCGACATAGCAGCGCGAGCAGTGTGCTGCAGCTGCAGCTGCAGCAGCAGCAGACCTACCTCTTTTCTCTGTGTACGTAGCATCCTTGGTGGAGGGCGCGAGATTGGTGGCACCCCAGTGACGTCAGAGCTGATCGTCAGGCGCAAACTGAGGGTTACCCACCATATACGTCAGAATGACGAGCCGATAAACTACCTATCAGGCTTTTCTACGGCGGGCGGGCCAACGGTCTTGGGGTAAACATTCTTTACAATTCTTTTCGATTAGTTTTCTCTTATTTTTTTTTTTTTTACTTCATAACGATTGATTTACTTTGTTACGATTTTCCTAAAGCTCAAACATGTGTTGAAATAATGAAAAATGAGACAAAGTTACGAGGTAGTGGTCGTTTAAATTGTAACTTACTGGGTTGTGGTTTCCAGGTGACCGCCGTTGGTTTAGCCGGCGATGGCGAATTCGACGGGGTCGACGGTCGACGGCATCGGCGTCGGTGTCGGCGAAAACGACGGTACGACAGGTGTGACCGGTGGTGGGCCTAGGAATCCTTTGATCTGCGGCGTCTGCCATGACTATTTCAACGAGCCTTGTCTGCTATCCTGCTTTCACACCTTTTGTGCCCGTTGCATCCGTGGCCCTCATCTTGAGGGAAAGGTCTCCTGTCCCATCTGCGGGTAGATAACAACGACTGTTATTGCATGGCGTCCTTAGGGTGGGTGACGATCCCAGGTCTGGGTTAGGTTCGGCTACTCTATGCATGTTATTGTATCTCCTACTAGTTCAAGTGTTTCTCTCAACTTTCTATCAAGTACGATGAAGAAATGCTTTAAGTTTTGGATACGTATAATTAATAATGATCTATTAATTTAATATATTAGAAAACTATAAAGCTATAAAACTATAAGTTATAAAGTTTATATAGTTGCTTTACTTTAAATCATAATAAGTAAATGCATCATTTTATGTCACTAATGTCAACTATTTTCTAAATTGTAAGCACACCATAAATGATTACACGTTTCCTTATGTTGAGAAGTTTGCACGATTCATGATGTACAAAGAATTATTTCATTCTTATCGTGTCTTTTATCCAATCCATCAGTTCTACTATGATTCATTGAAATACTTTGCTCTTTGTATTGCTTCTACAAAATTTTCCTTTCCTGATTTACAACTTACCACTTTGCAAGGTTCAAACTATTACTTTTGTCTGCTTAGTTTTCAATAGTTTTAACTTTACCCAGTTTCCATAAATTGTAAAATACATTTCTGTACATAGGCAACAGACACAATTAAAAGATGGGGCACAACTACCACCAGCCGATCACTTGATACGTCAGCTAGTTGAGTTGGCAAATTCTGAGAATCCACCTTGTGCCAACTGTGATAAACGTGATAAGTCTACCATGTTCTTTTGTACAACATGCGGTACGTAGTTTAAATTATTATGTAACGTATAAGCGGTAACAATGTTAGAAATCTAAAGTCTCTTTGAAATTCAGGGCAAGCACTCTGTACACACTGCAGAGAGCACACTCACCGTGCAAAGATGTTTTCTGCTCACGAGGTGTTGCATATGAGTAAATGCGCCAAGGATACGCAACGTCGTTGCTCGACCCATGGAGAACAGTACATAATGTATAGCCAAAGTGCCAAGTGTATGCTCTGCGCCACGTGTTTTCGCGATACACCCGCGGACGCGAGGCTTCATTGTATCGACATTGAAAGTGCCTGGCAGCAGGCATCGAAAAAGATGGAACGGGCGGTTAATTCGATCTGCGAGCTGCAGGCTGGCGTACGGGATGGGGTGTTGGCCCTAAAGTCGCAACTAGACGAACTACGACACAGTCTGGATTCCGAGAAAAGGGCACTGAATTCGTTTTGTCAGGGAATGCAGGAAGCCATTACGAAAACCCACAACAACGTATTGGCAGAGTTGCAGCAACAATTCGAGACGAAAGAAAGAATGGTCTGTAGCCAGCTGTTTTCTCTAGGTTCCGCGTTTCCTGTCCTACAGACGCATTTGATGCTGTGCACCGCGTTCACCGGCGGTGCGACCAAGTATCAGTTTCTCGAGTTAGCTCATCCGATGCTGGAGCGATTGAGTCGCGTTGCCCAATTGGGATATCCTTCGAGGCCACCTTTGCTAACTGCTCACCTCAAGACCAACTACAAAAATGAATTTTCTCGCGCATTGCAGCCTTACATAGGTCAGGCACAGACCCCGAAAGAATCGTTGTACGATCAAACTCATTCGTTGGTTCAACAAGATCCACCAGTGATGCAGCAGGTATCTACAAGCATTTTAGACTGGCCACCTCTCGATTACGAATTCCATTTTTACGTTCATATTACAAGTTTTTTTTTTCATTGCATTTCTCACGCACACTTCTGTGTAAGTATTTTTGTTTATAGAATTTTTTACTCGATATACGATGTACATATAATGTGGCTTGTACTTATAATTAATCGTATGGTGGTAGTTAGTAGTCAGTTTAGATACAGTCATTCTCGTAGATATAATCAAATTTTGGAGAAAAAAAAAAGAAAGAGAAAAACAGAAATATATAAATTATACAAATTTTCGTTTCCTGTTAGTTTATTAGCCGAATACGGTAGTCGGTATTGGACAATTTATTCATTACCGCGTATACGTGACGTCTGGTACGAAGGATCATCGATTGTGCAAGAAATTCTTCCTTTATTTTCAAGCAGAGTAGCAAGTCGTCTCAGAAGATTTCGTCGAAGAGCGGAACTGATAGCGGACCGTTTTCCAAACACTGTAGAACATTTGATACCCAATTAAACGAATTGAATCAACAGTTAATGATGGTAAAGGAACGTTTAGAAGAACTTCATCGTGACGTAGCACTTTTGAGAAGAGCTAATACTCCTCCGTTGGGTACGCGTTACGAGCATGTAGCTAGAGATTGTAAAGTATTGGAGCAACAATTGGAGCATCAGCAGATGGAATTAGAACGACTTAGAAACGTGTTTGACGCATTATGGGATGAACAGCTATGTAGAATTCAGATGGAAAAAGAAATATTTCATTCTCAGGTATTATCGTTTTCTCTTTGTAATTTTTATATTTTTTATATTTTTTATTCTAATAACGTAATAATCGATCATTTTTCTACCTATCTAGATGAACGATATAATGTCGTTGAGGAGTCAAGTGAAACAGTTGCAGAACCTTGCTCAACAATTAGAACCTTTCGTGAAATCCTTCTCCTCCGGTGTTAATGCTGGTGAAATAAGCATGACAGCATCTGACGCGGCCAGTACTCAACATTTGCAAGCGTTGCTTGATCATCTGTCACGCTTGCAGATGCAGGAACCATCGCAACCACAAACTCAAGCTCCGATCAAGGATCACCGACATTCTCGCACCACTGCCACCAGTGCTGATAATGCACTCTATATGAAAGGTATATCATTCCCTTTGTTAACTTTTCTTTAAACCGTTGCTAGATTGTACGCCAACTGTCTGTAACAGAGAACAAAGAGATACCGACGCGTTGTCGTACACCATCCAGTATCGGGGCTGTTTTGGACTCGAGCGGAAACATCATAGTATACGGTTCAGCGAAATCCTCGGAACAAAAGAGAAGCGTTCTTAGCCAATTGATCGAGAAAACTAGGAATAAAGAAGATCGCAAAAAGTCACCGGGTCGAGAAGAGGGTCGCGATCGCAGTCAAAGTCGACGATCGAGAAAATCACCGGACAGCACGAAACCCAAGACACCGCCAGGTCATTCGTCCGTTAACAAAGTACGTTCTTTGTATCGTTCTCTGAAAGGTGGTAGCGGTGATACATCCGCCGAGGGACTCGATCAACCGGAAAGATGTACAGATTCTCAGCAACCACAGTCGCACACGACTGGTAAGAACAAATTCGTGAGGATTGTATGCATGAGTAAATAGTGTTCGGTAGCTAACGAAGGGATACACCTGGAATGAAACACAATTGCGATTTCAGATTACTCGACAAATCAAAGAATTATGTAGATAGAATATATATATATATATATACACGTACATACATATACACAAATTAATGTAAATAAAATCCTGATTAATGCAGACAAGAATTATTATATACTTCGTATCGCGCCCAATTCAGGATCGACGAGTTAAATTACAATCGTTAATTAATTTCACGCTCTCGGCAATCAAAGTGATAATGGAGTACTTTAGTGACGACAAAATCCACCATTTGTCTTCCTTTGTAAAAGCTATTCGATTCCCCTTCTCGACGCATCGGTGATCAATTAGAAACCTGACCTAGTTTCACGGAAATCAAATAACGATCGAATGGAAAATGTTGCATGGCTACGGTTAAAATACATACATTTTTTCCAGATAACTATTGGCCTCGATACTTTACTTTCTAACACTCTATAACAGATGTATTTTCGAACGTATTCTCAATTAGAAAATAGAACGTAAAGGGTATTCGTACTTTCTGAAATGATTTCTGTCCTTCTGACGAGCAGGCGAGGAAGGGGAATATCAACGAATATCAGAGGCTTCGAGCATTGGGGAGGCTAAGAAGCGTGTCCAGGCTCAGGTGCACGCGGTACCTGACGAACAACCAATTCCAACTGGCAAAGGAGCGAAAGTGTATCCAGCCAGTGACTCGGAGGACGTGTTCTATGTGGAGGAGAAGGCGTCGATGGAGGTGAGAAGACGTCGAAGAGCGAGCTGCGACAGTCTAAGCACCACCGGTTCAGGAAGCAGACGGTCGAGCATTGCTGATGGGACGGTAGGTCAATCCGCGCAGCAGGATCCGAGGAAAACGCTGGTACTTTTGATCGGATCTACACCGAAGTCGTCGTCTCTGGTTCAGAAGCAGCGTTCCTGGGAAACGTTTCCACGGCCGAAAAGCAAACGCAGCGTGACGAGCAGCGAGGGTGCTGCCTCGTCCCTTAGTCAATTGAAGAAAACGGATAGCTTCGAGGGACACGAAGAAACGGTGAAAACCTTGGTTGCAGCCGTGCAAGAAACTAGGTCTCATCTACGTCATCATCATATGCATCATCATCGTCATCATCGGAAGAGCAAGACGAATTAAAAGTTATTCTGGTTTCGATCAGAAGACGGTGAAAGAAATTCAATCAAGGAGCTTTTTCTATAGAGGTATCCAGGTCAGATAGTCAAGACGGCAGAAAATAGATGTTTCTTTCAGGCATTCTAGAAATGAATCAAATGAAAAGAAGTATTTATTAGAGATTGAGAATAGTTTCTTGGCTATCTGGAAGGGAGTCAAAGATCCTCCAAATAATGTCTAGCATACATTGGGGAAAGTATTGTCGATGGACTGTATTTTATCGATCGTTAGAATATTGTTATTCGTAGAACAATATCATTCAGCGAAAGGATACTACGAATATCTTTTTATTCGTTTCGAAAAGAAATATTTTCAGCGTTTTATTAGCAGTATTATTATCAAGAAAAGGGCATTTGTTATGATGTATTACAGGCGGAGGACGATCGTTAAGAATGAACCAGAGATTCGTTTGTCATTTAAACTGTCATTGAAAGGTATTTGTATTTTACAAGTACACTTTTTTACTATTACTTTCGCGGATATCGCGAAATTTTCGAGTTTCTTTTGCCTGAGTCTGGACCAAGCGTTTCCAATCATTTGTATCGCATCTTATCCAATTCCTCGTGATTTCTAGTCCCATGTATGTCTGGTCGGAGTTGTTTCAGGGTCAGTCAGCCTTTGATATAGAGCAATTTTCGATTTTTTTATTAAATAGCGTTTTGATCGCATTTTGAAACGCCGATGGTCATAATATCGCCGCTGCCAATAGAGAAATAATATATAAGAAGTACATATATATATATATATATATAAACGAAACAAAATGAAAAGAAAAAAAGAAGGGAAATGGAAATAAATACGTTGATACTCTTTATTGTTGATGCAATCCTTCAATTGATGATCGATACATTTTCAAAGAAATGCTCGACAATTAGGATTAATGCGATACGTTTTTCGTCGAACGCACTATGTATGAATAAATATAAAGAGAGTTAGGACTAATTAAATATTATTAACGAAAGGAAAGAAAATAAGGAAAGAATTTCCCATGATGCTCAAATCGCGCGTTTTCTTCTTCCCGATTTTTAGAATCGGTTTAGGTGAAATTTCATAAGACGAAACGATCTCTAACTGATTCGTTATAATTAAAGTTTATATGTAATACCTTCAAAGGTACTTTATACAATGGTATACCGAGTCGTAACGTCGCGCAACGGAAAAATTATTGTACATGATAAAATGATTCTTTTTGAAGGAGAGAAAAAATAGCCTAATTATAAACATACTCGTAACTGCCAGTTGCACGGGGATCCATCGTTTACATTTTAATACATCCTTCCAACGGGATGTATTTAACTGTGAAAGATTTTTTTCTTTTTACAATTACACGTTCGATCATCGAATATCACGTAATTGTACTGCTGAAACGAAGGTTCCTCGTGGAAGTTAATACGATCGTTATTGTTCGTTTTTTCAACGATTGAATGATCATAATCTTCGTACTGATCATGAGAATGTTACAATTATAGCAAGTGTACACGGTTAATCATGTATCAGAAATGTCGAATTACTAATAATAGAGAAATATATAACTTATGAAGTATGAAAATTGTTCAGCTGTTGCTAGATGTTTCCAATTTTCCCCGTTCCTCAGTGTATCATAAAGTAAAAGCACTTCTTTTAATTTATACCGTGGTATCACAATTCTGTTGTATTAAGTTCGCTTATATTATTATTTTTATGTTAATAAAATATGGGATAATTTTCAAATATTTAATTTACATCTTTCAATAAGTATTTTGTGTACACTAGTATAAGCGTAAAAAATATTAGATTTTCTTTCATTTCTATCTTATTTCTATTTTTAAATATGTACATAGTATTTACTACTAAAAGAAAAAAAAATCATAAACTGTTGTTGCATTTACTTACAGAAAAATTTATAAGGAACAAAATTATTTATATTTACAGGTCAAGTGAATTGTACAAAAGTTAATTTGTATAGATTAAGCTACAATAATGATACTGTATTTTTTATTATTTTATAATTTCCTTCATCTTTTCGGAATTATTTGTACTTAAAAGCTCTTCGTTCAATAATTCAGATTGTTCTTTTAATACAATATTTCTATCAACATTCGACGGTGAGTTATTTGTCACGTAATTCAGTAAGCTCAAAATAATTTCACTTTCGTCAGTTGTTATAAATGTATATAATGCACTTTGAAATTGATGTAATAGACGTACTAATTCAAGTTGATTAATATTTTTGCTAACGTTTAATGATCTTTCAAAAGGATTATAAATATAAATTGGAGAATTCTCCTTTTTCTCTTTGATTTTTCCTTCCCGAACACAAATTGCTTGCACTTTAAAATCAAACTCGCTGTAATACTTAAAGAATCCATACAAAAGTTTGTCCAGACTTTCGTCATTGCTGGATGAAAATTTCTTCGCCCAAGAAGTATCAACATGTTTTACCTCTTTACCTAAAAACCATATAATATTTAATATAAATAAAGTATAAAAAGCATCGGTACTATCTTCATACCTACTTGTATAAGAGAGTAAATTGTTTAAAGGAGGCAATATATTCTTTATCTGCAAATAAAATATTACTAAAAGAGTAAGAGAGAAATTTGTAATCCAATGACCTGGATTATCCCTTGTTATTTGTTGAACTTTCGCCCATTTACGAACAGTACAAACAAGCGGTCTAACACGACTATCCAACTCTCCGTAAGTATATAACATTTCAGACATACACAACGCGATCCTACAAAAGTAACAATTATGGTATTACAGCTCGCAAGGAAGTAATTACATTTTTATGAGAAAGTAATTGCTGCATACGTGTTGGTACTACTAAGGTCACATTGTACGTTTGTATTGTAGTTAGTGAATTTAATTATTGGAACCCGAGCTTCAAGAATGCTTCTGATGCTCCTAATACCAGGAATACATGTTTTCATCAATACAGACACTGTTTCTAAGAATTCTCGTTGCTTCAGTTTATCACTAAAGGTCACAGTTTGTGTGAGAAAATGAAATGATTTTGGTTTCTGAAAAGAAATTTACTAAAACTAGTTTTTATCAAAACTAAAAAAAAACAATGGTAGTACTATAAGAATATGAAGGGTTATGCTTACTTGTCCAGGTTTAGAAAGATTAAATGATCTACATACTAAATCAAGATCACATCCTTTCTGACCAAAACCATTCACAGACGAGCCAAACGGCACGACATATAAATTCATAAATAATCTAGACAAATAATACGTCAGTTGTTCGGCGGTATAAAATCTCAATCTAACATCTAACTCTGAAATTTTCAATACATCATAAAGGCAGACCATTTGTTCTGACACCTACAAAATTAAAAAAAAATGTGTTTACTGTTGTCCATAAAAATACATATTTACCTGATATAACAATATATTACAGTTTTCAGTGGTTTCAGCTTGTTGGCAATTTTTGACGGTGTTGTAAGGAAACATTTAGGGTAGGTAGCAACTTCGTTCGACAAGTACGTATTATTATAATCAGAACCTGCTGCACGAGTGTATATAAACAATGGTGATACTGTACAAACAGTTTCAGCATTGCTTGTAGATTTATTTGTACAATTCCTAAGTTCTTGTATATTATCACTCTGGGCAAATTCTATTAAAATAAAACGCTGAAACAAGTAACATCACAATCTATACAACAGATACACATTTAATTTTGTAAACTTGAAATTATAGTTTTTTTTAAAAAGAAGTATATACCTTATAAATCTAGTCCAAAATTGGTAAAAATACTTACATACCTGATTATCTAGGGTAGTGTAAGGAAATGCATTTAAAATCCTTCCATAACTTGAACAAAAGTGGTAAAGCTTAGGAGCAATATTAAACGACTGCACTTTTACTATAATGCTCCTGTGCGCTTGATCACGTCTGTATGCAATCATCTCACTGAACGTTTGATTACCTATAAAAAAGATATCATTCTATTTACATTAATTAAATCTCAACAATTACACATTACAATTGTCTGTATGGTAAAAGTGAAAAATTATCATTACTGGGACATATCACCTACAAAAGCATTCTAATAGTATCGCTTTACAAAATTAGTTTAATAATTCTTCTAACAAATGAAAATAGCAAAGAAAGTAAAGCAGTAGATAAACTTAATTCGAAAGATACATTTTAAGACAAAATAGAGAAAAAATGATCAAGCAATAAGAATAGCGTGATTAAGGTTATTAAATGAACGCCGATTTTTACATCGTACCAGGAAAGACTGCCGATCCCATTTTTGAACCAGGTAATTGTGATACAAATCTCGTTGTTTTTGTTACACATTTACAATAAAATGTGTTTAACAAAGGGCAAATATTTACATTAATACGATGGGCAAGCGCCATTTTTGTATTAATCAGTATTAATTACTCCCCGGTGTAGCACATGGTGTAAATACCCATACATACTCCAAATATGTATAGCCACGAGCACGCTCGGGTTGGCTCGGGTCTAACCACGCAAGTCAGCAGACATTATGCCTAATTCATAAGAGGTGCGAAATGCTCCATTATCAGAGGGAAATTATGAAGAGGAAGAGAACAAAATTTTCTTACCAAACAGTTAATCGCTAAAGCGAGTAGGTTCAGATCTATTCACCGAGGGGTGCAGATCTACCTGCGAAACATACGTATACTCTTATTTTATTTTCTGCGTTCATTTAACTTGTTGCATTTATCTTCTTAGCTTATTGAATAAACTTATTACGAAAACGAACATGTTGATTTTATTACTCCTGTGTGCATCCTTTACATCTCTTCACCCCTTACATCGCTGCATTCCTTCCATCCCGGCATTCCTTACATTCCTGCATACCTTTCATCCCTGCATTCCTTTCATCCCTACATTCCTTACATCTCTGCATCCCTTAAATCCCAACATTCTTATCATCCCTTAAATCGCTACATTATTATCATCCCTACATTCTTTTCACCCCTACACTCTTTTCATCCCTGCATTCTTCTTATCCCTACATTCCTTACATCTCTTCATCCCTTAGATCCCTACATTCTTTTCATCCCTGCATTCTTCTTATCCCTACATTCCTTACATCTGTTCATCCCTTGGATCCCTACATTCTTTTCATCCATACCTTTCTTACATCGCTTCATCCCTACATTTCTTACATCTCTTCATCCCTTAAATCCCCACATTCTTATCATCCCTACATTCTTTTCATCCCTACACTCTTTTCATCCCTACATTCCATACATCTCTTCATCCCTTAAATCCCTACATTCTTTTCATCCCTACACTCTTTTTATCCCCACGTTCTTTTCATCACTACATTCCTTTCATCCCTACATTCCTTTCATGCCTACATTCCTTACATGTCTGCATCCCTTATAATAAATATATTATAAAGACTGCTTCCAGTTAAGGTAAGTAAAGGTAAGAATTTCGCGAAAATTTCGAAAAAAACAGCGCCCCCTAGCGGCAAAAATGTGAACTAAAACTTCGATGTCGAATCAGCGCCATCTGGTTTCGAAAAAAGGAACTATATCATGCTCAATTTCTGGCCCTCTGGCGGCAAAAATGTGAACTAAAACTTCGATGTCGAATCAGCGCCATCTGGTTTCGAAAAAAGGAACTATATCATGCTCAATTTCTGGCCCTCTGGCGGCAAAAGTGTGAACTAAAATTTCGATGTCGAATCAGCGCCATCTGGTTTCGGAAAAAGGAACTATATCAGGCTCCATTTCTGGCCCTCTGGCGGCAAAAATGTGAACTAAAATTTCGATGTCGAATCAGCGCCATCTGGTTTCGGAAAAAGGAACTATATCATGCTCTGTTTCTGGCCCTCTGGCGGCAAAAATGTGAACTAAAATTTCGATGTCGGATCAGCGCCCTCTGGTGGCAGAAAAAGGAACTAAATTTATACAAAAATTTAAACTTAAAATCGTTTTTCCCGAGACTACTTACCTTTACTTACCTTTACTGGAGCCAGTAACAGTTATTATGTTTATAATATATTTTTTATAAGAGTTGTCGGAATGTAAGAGATGCGGGAACGTAAAGGATGTAGGGATGTAAGGGATGCAGAGATGTAAGGGATGCGGAGATGTAAAGGATGCAGAGATGTAAGGGATGCAGAGATGTAAAGGATGTAGGGATATAAAGAATTCAGGGATATAAAGGATACGGAGATGTAAGGAAGGCAGTGATGTGAGGGATGCAGTGCTATAACGATACAGAGATACAAGGGATATGGAGATACAGTGACTTAGTGGTAGTGCCTGCGAGGCTCATAAAAAGATTGAAAAAATAAATATCTGCGAAGGGTGGCCTTGGTCTATAAAGAGGAGTAGGATAATAAATAGTTAGGAAGCGTGGATCTTGGACCATAAAGAAGAATAAAATAATTAATAACTGAAAAGGGTGAGCTTTGGCCTATAAAGGATGATAAAATAATAAATAACTGGGAAAAGTGAAATAAAGGGTATGGTTGGCCGAGACCCAGAAAAGGGATAAAGTCATAAATGCTTTTCCCCTTTCCCCGATCTCAGGATACCGACCTGATATCATCATGGGGTGTCAGGGACCCCGAAGTACCTATGATACACTCTTTGCCTACCGACATTATGGAATGTATTTGGGGTGTCAGGGACCCCGATGCCTCATTGGCGCTCTCTATATATCGACATATCACCTTGGGGTGTTGGGGACCCCGCAGTACCGGTGGCACTCTTTGCGTACCGACATTATGATATCTGGGGTATCAGGGACCCCGATGCATCTACGTCGCTCTCTGCATACCGATCTGACATTATCTGGGGTGTCTGGGACCCCTAAATTATGATCCCTCAAAAATAAAGACATGTCCAGTCTTCTATATCTATAGTCACTAATTTCAGTGAGAAGCAATGCAATTTCGAATACGTTTTGAAGATAAATAATCAAAACAAGAGAATATCTATTCTTAAACTTACATTATAATGGCAGGTGTTACAAAATTTATGAAAAATGTTTATCACGATCCTTTTCAATGGTATGTTTTATAATAAGTTCTATAATAATTATAATAATCGTGTTTATAACCTTGCTAATGCTTAACCATGTGCTGTACAGAATGTTTCTTATGAATATTATTGTGTATGGGTATTATAAATAATAAAATTTATAAATTCAATCATTTGTTTATAGGTCAGTAGTTAAAAGCATTGGATTCTTCATATTAGGGGTGAAGATTGCTCTTGAATGTAAAGGAATGACCCTGATGCCAACCACCTCTTAAAAATTCCAAATATAGAAATAAAAATGTAAAGACTTAATGTATTGCAGTTCATAATACATACATGCATATTTTATTATCTTAACATTAATGAAACTACATTCTTTTTGTATTTGTACATAATTTCTCTAAGTTCACAATTCATTTTTTAATTGTACATACATGAAATTACATACACAAAGAAAATGTATAATGTGAGTTATCAATAAACAGTGAAATAATATGTAAAAGAATAGTAAATATATGTATTTATTTCTCTTCACTAATTGAAGTTTATATGTAAATGGCTTGAATACCTAGAATATTTTAACTGCTATATATTATTTGTAAAAAAATCTGCACTCCTTGTTTCTTGCACTTTTAATGTAATTGTTTATTAGTATTTAATTTCTAATACATGATTACAATACATACTTATTAGTGAAAAAATGTAATTGACTTCATATTTCTAACATTTTTTTTTTCATAAATATGAATATTTCTTCAATTTTTTGAGCTATTTGCGTATATATTATTATTCTAAAATATCATTCTAATTACAATTAAACTGTTACATGATTATAGCGAATGAATTATGAAATACTTACTAACTTTCTCATAACTTAGACTTTATTTTGTTATATTGCTCCAATGACAAACCATTGTGTTATATTGTATAGAAAATATTTGTATATTATTTACATAGTTCTACTCTTTGCGAGAAGAGTATCAATCCAGGAGGATTATAAATGAAAATTGTACAATTTATGTTGAATAAAGAAAAATGTGTGAACGTGTTTAAAAAAGAAGTTGAACGTATTGTTGTTTGACGCTAAATTTCAACCGCTTATGTCGCGCTTATGAATGAAGAATATAATCGACGGTGGATATAAAGAAATGATTAAATAACTTCGATGCATAATACGAAGTTACATTAAGGGTCATGTAACACACCATGTCAACAAGCGTTTTATATACTACGCTGGCTGTTCAACATCCGGTAGATCTAAAATCTCTCCGACAAATTCAGCAACATTTGTATCCCTTTTAGCATGCTCCGTGATAAAATTAAGCGTCAATAATTGATTGTAATTTGGACGGGCAGTATAATCTTTCATTAGACTGAAAGAACGATGATTAATTAAAACAGAAACTACATAATTTTATTAAATACACATAGCACTTACCATTTATTAATAAATTCTTCAAAGTTAGCAGAAAATTTACCAGCGGGTAACTTTGGTGCTTCGTCCTTTACAACCTGTTTCAATTGTTCAAAGGGTGTCCCCCAAGACTCGTAAGGAAACTTTCCCGTTGCTAATTCAACGAGAGATATACCTAATGACCAAACATCGGATCTGATGTCGTACTGTGAAGGGTTACCCGACGGGTCTATCCTTTCTGGCTGAAAAAAAGGTCACGATGGAGAATTTATTGAACAGATATGAACAACGAATCGTGTAATTCATGTTATTAAATTACGTACAGCCATGTACGGTTTACAACCGGCATCGATTGTTTTAGCAACAGAATCTACGAGATAACCGGATATACCAAAATCGCAAATTTTTACTTCCCCTTTACGATTAATTAAAATATTGCTAGGTTTTACGTCTCTATGGATCACTCGTAACTGTGAATACAGATAATGTAATGCGCTTACTACCTGTAAAAATGATTCGAAATTATAATCGTAATTATTACTATAATAAACAACAAAGTAACTGTATTTTTACATACTGCAAAAGCAATTTTTCCTAAAATATCTTCAGGAATGGCACGCCCGTGTTTATACACTTTTGTATAAAATTTATCCAGACTCATATCCATTACCTCCATACATATCCAAACATCTCCTTCTCTAAATAATGCTCCATAAAATTGTACTGTATACTCACATGCTGAACTCCGCATAGAAATATCTAAATCCATAAGTAATCGCTTTTGTTCTTGTGTATTGACTGTTGCAGTTATTCTCTATGTGATAAATAAAATGCTAGTTTAAAATATACTTAAAGTGCATTAAGATTATATATGTATATGTAGAGTTATATACCCAACCTTAACTGCCATAATAGTACCACTTTGCTTGTGTCTCATTTTATCTACAACACCATATGCACCCCTTCCAAGAATGCAAATAGTTTCTAAATCATCCGCTTCTACTACAAATGTTTTGTCTCCTATGGTTATTGTAGTTCTTTTATCTAAATTTCTTGGTGGAGTGCTGTAATATAAAATTGATAAAGATATTAAATTCTGTTTCTACATATCAAATATTTTCAATGTACATTTATTACTTTGAATACTGGAATTCATTATATTTCAAATAAACTACATACACAGGCACAGGTACCTCTTCGGAAACCTGCAACTTTAAGTTTTTCCTTCCTCGGCGTAGAGCCATGATGCAATGAACACTTGATAAATATTATTAGGCCTGCAAACTTGGCAGTGCATACAATTGAATATAATTCATATTCAAGTAAGCTATAATAAATACCGGACGCGTGTTCTGAAACAGAAAAAAGGAATATAATTTTAGACATTAAAGCAGTGTTAAAGAATTGAAGGTTATACAATACATTGATCAAAGAGAGATACATAAGAAACGATGAATAAAGTAAAATGTTTTTTCAAATAGATTTCTTTCATAATGCTACAATAAGTAATTTATATAATACCTTCTTAACATGATATCTTACAACAATAACGAGAAAACTAAAACTTTGTTGCCCTTATATGAAGTTTTCAGTAAACTCAAACAGTTGCTTGAAATTGGTCACAAATGCTGGTTAATTTTAAATTGAATTTAGACTTTCTACGCATTAAATCATTTTAAACACAGCATATTAAACTTTTGATAAAATTTTATTAAAAGAATTTAATTAAATAATAACTAGTATAACTTGCTGTGTAGTAAAGTAACCATACAAAATATTTTTATATAAAATAATGCATTGAAAGATGAACTCTATTACTTGCTTGCTATATTCATATATTTTTGTTCACCGTGTATATGATTCGATAGAAGCAGTGACTACAGATCCAGTAAGACTGGACATGCCTTTGTTTTCAAGGTGCCTCGAGAACGAACGCCATCTGCTCTATCCTAATAAAGAAATGTGCACAATGAGATTAGCTAGTCACTGCAAACAGCTTATTAGAACTGACGCTACCTTCTCGTTTAAATCGCTAGGTAAGACTGTTTATTTTTGTATCTTACAATTGGTTTACAAATTAAAAAGTTAATTATAATTTGAGTGTGAAATTAAATCTCCCGCCACAAGGGAAGGAGTTCTGGATTCGATTCTAGCGCCATCTATACGAAAACGGCGCAAACTACTCAACAACTTATCGATAGATTTTCCGAGATAAGGGAACGCCTACGCCATCTAGCGAGAAGTCCGACTACCGTACGATAAGTCGGTAAGTTGCTTTCTCTACTTCCCGGCAGATGGCGCTAATGTTCCTCTATGTCGGTAAATCGATCGATAAGTTGTTAAATAGTTTCCGGCATTTTTGTATAGATGGCGCTACGATCGAAAAATGAGTGCGACACTCCTCCCTCCTTCGACGTCCAAAGCAGACTGACGCGCTTCAGCGCACAACGGTTTATTTATAGAGTCGCGTTCTCTCTTCTCTATTACGCATGCGCGCTCGGCTATCGTAATCTTAACATGTAGACTGCAACAGTACGAAATATTTCACATTTTTATACTAGGATAGAGCATATGGTGCTTGTTCTTTAATTAATCGTATTTGATTTATGACGGTCTTCTTAAAATACAGATTTCCAAAAAAAAAAGAATAGAAGGGAGTCAAAACTGTGTCTTTTGGCTATCAATGGGAGGTGCGGTAAAAAAGGGACTGGTAAAACGGGCACGACATGCAGACCTAACTGTACCTGGGGGTGTCCGGAATCCCCAAAACCATGTCCCCTCGAAAACAGAGGCGTGTCCAATCTTTTTGTATCTGTAGTCATTGGTAATGGTAGAGGAAGTATTAGTATGGTCTCTCATTGAGTGAATGATGATGCTATGTTTATATAAATTTTGCTGCATATTCTTTCAGCAGAAATGTCTTAAAAAATAAGTAAATATTATTCGTTTTACTTTTTAAAAAATTAGGATTAAAGATTTCTATGTTTAGTCAGAAATCCGAACATATATATGTATATAAAAGTAACAAACAGGATGCATTGCTTCAGAATGTTATGTTCCAAAACGGTATGTCTTTATATAAAATAACAATAATGTAACATAGCCTGACAATTATGTGCAATTATTTATTATTATGTTATGTTTATCATTCTTATTTTTAATAGAAATCTAAGTAGGTAGTATAGAAATATATGAACCCCTATAGTATTAAAATATTTCAATTTGGTTACATGGTATATGTATGTATATATAAAAATTTTTTCATGTTTTTCAATAAAAGACACTATTGTCTGCAACACTGAAATATATCACCGACTATCAGCCTGTAATTAATTATGGCACCTTTCCAATAAGAAGACAGTTTCGTCAATATAGTGAAAATGTTCATGTAAAGGATGTAGCTACAGCAAAAAGACTACCCAACCCTGGGATATTTAAGAGGTTTCTGTTACGCTTTGCATTATATAAAAGGAAGTATGTAAGTATAATTATAGTTGAAAGATTTTTGATGATTGAATATTTCTAAACTGCTTACATATATTTATTATATTTTAGCAATTAATGGCATTAGGTTATCATTTATATAATGATCTAGCTGAAAGAATCAATTATTCAGTATTTTTCAAAGGTATCTTTTTAATTTTAATTTATTATTCATATAATGTCAAGGAATTTACTAGTAATTGTATTCCTTTTTATTTTGTTAGATTTTAATATGCCAGATACTTTCTATTCCTGGTTTTTGATCACAGAATTACATGTTTGGATGTTAATGGTTCGTTTTATGGCTGAAGGTGCTTATGGTAAAGTAGTTAGAAATAATATTGTTGATGCTATGTGGACTGATGTCATGGTCAGAGTAAATAAGCTTGGTGTAAGTAATTTAATTTAAAGTAAATTCAACTAACTGAATTTTGCTAGAATTACTTATGTTACTGCAATTTTAATTTATATTATAAAAATTAATTATATTTTATTTTAGCACATTGCTGCAAATGTAAAAAGGAAACAGATAATAGAAATATCAGAACAGTTTAATGCTGCTTTGATTGGTTATGATGAAGGAATTATGTCAGATGACAAAGTATTAGCTGGTGCACTATGGAGAAGATACTTCTGTTCAGAATGCAATGATCCAGAGCAGCTTGAGAAACTCTTAGTTTACGTAAGAAAACAGGTAATGATATAATAAATACTTTTGTACTGTATTAAAATATATATATATAACGATTTAATTATTTCATTTTTAGATAAGTTTACTAGACCAGATTCCGTCAGAGGAAATTTTAACACAATCAAAAATACAATGGATAGATTTAAGAAACACCAGATGAAACTTCTTATAAATTTGTAAATAGTAATTAGATAAAGTTCATATAATAAATATATTAGAGCTTATTTAGCAAACTTATTTTGTAATTAAATTGCAGTTAATTTGTTTAATATGCATTTTTTTTGATTGGTTTTAAACGCAGGGCCCTACACTTTCAGCGGCTACAATTATTTTACATAAATATTGTTTCTTACAATTTAAGTCACAGCCTGCTTGTATTGACGGTTCCGCTTGTTTGAAAAAGTTTCTATAATTAAAAATTGGGTATTTAGATAAACTAAACTTAGTCTTTTATAATGTGATTTACATTTTAATTATCTTACCTGTAATACTTGTTTAAAAGTGTTTCATTTTTTGTTGCTGAAAAAAGCCAATTACTTAGAGATGTAGCAGATAAATCAAGAAGGCCATATTCCTTTTTGAAAGAATATGATTCATACCAATTCGGTCTTATATCAGTATACTTATTAGCCGAATTGAGATCATATATCCAGTTGTGGTAATCAATTACTGCCTATAAAAACAATTCTTATTATACACAAAAAAAAAATAATTAAGAATTTACAGGGTAAATATAAATATGTAAGTACTTATCAAATTTTTTCAGAGTTCGTTATATGATAAAAAGGAGATAACACTTACATAATTGCCACCATCTACTGTGTAAACTTTATAATTTGGGTTCAATCTTGAATAAGTGGTAATACTACCACCATTCCAGGCAACATTTTTGTACATAGTATCGGAATTATAAAATACTACTAGTTCGTCGTTATGAGTATGTCCATTAAATTCAGCCTTAATTAAATGAGAAAATCTATAAATTATTTTTACATATTCCCGTTTCCATGAATTTAAACAACTGTTGCTGTTAGCAGGGATATGAGATAAAATGTGTACGAATTCTCCGTTTTTCTCTGCATTAAGAAGAGTGTCTGCAAGCCATTGCAATTGATTGGCAGGGTATTTTGGATCATACAAAAGCCACCTGAATAAAAAAATGCACGAGAAAAATAAAATTTGAAGAAGAAAATTATTTTGAACTTAGGTAATTACTTTTTTTCTATGTATCATAGGTAGTATGATTCATTCTTTACATACCAATTATAAGAGTAGCATATATTACTATTTAAGGCTATAATCCTGAATCCCTTTTTAGGGGTGAAGGTATAATATCCTCCTTGAAGGATAGTAGATCGCGCAGATTCTGGTAACCATTTATAATTAATCCATAAATCTGCCAATAATTCATACACCCAATTTGTAGTTAAATGATCTTCTGTGATATATTCTGGTGCAAATCTTTACATGAATCAGAAAAGTATCATTAAAATTACTTACTAAAATTTATATTAATTTTTATAATTAACTTACTGATTTACAGGATGTGGTTCGTGGTTTCCAAAAATTGGATAGATCGGAATGTTTTTAAAAATAGCTTGAATTTTGTTATAGATTTTTTTCAGACTTTCTATATTTCCTTCTTTTGAAGTCTCCCATATTCCATGGTCTATTATATCACCAGTAAAATATATATAATCTATATCCTGAAAATTGAGGAAAATGTAATTTGATGTAAGATTGAAATTGGTTACTGTTCAATTAATCGATACCTTATGAGTATCATTAATATGAGTCAAAGCATCGACAACGGCATGCCAAGGGGTGTCACAGGGTTCATAATCTCCCCAAAATCCAGCTAATGAATTCTTATTAGTTTCATTTCGACCTTTCCTACAGCAAACTGGTTCTCCACATTTTGCATTACTATTTGGTTCATAAAGAGGATCATAATGAATGTCCGTTAGTTGCAAAATTTTTAATTTATTCGTTGTATAATTATCGGCAATTGCTGTGCGAGAATCGTTATTTATATTAATGGTCCAGTCAAATTGGGGATCGTTTAAAGGACAAGATTTTGATTCTAAGACAACACCACAAATCGTATCAGCCGTCAAATTTGGTCTAGAATCCACTATGTACAAAATAATGGGCTGTAAAAGTAATAAAAATATTTGTAGATTCATATTGTACGTAATATACATGTACAAAATGTAAAATTAATAGTACCAAATTTAGCGCGATGGCTCCTTCGCAAACTCTTTTCTTTTGAATATTCAGTAACACGCATAATGTAGTCACTTTCTTTTTAATCTTTTCTTCAGACATGCCTTGTCGTCGAAATTCCATAAATGTTCCCACTATACTTGTACATGTTGTACAAATTGCAGCACCCTTGTCTGCTTTGAAAGTTCTCCAATCGGAGTTTTGAAGTTCCGTAGGAATTTTTAATAAATCTATCATCTCCTTGAACGCCTCCGTTTCCAGATTCTCTTTTGCCCATATTTCGATTTCATTTCCAAATAACGATGCATTTATGTCTGGCAATTCATCAATTTGTTATTTATTTATTTCAGAAGATAAATTTGGAAATGAATCACAGTTTTTTAAACAATGATCTTGTTTTACTTATCAACAGTAGGTATTTCAACGCGGGTAAGTATTTAAAATATGCCTAATTCTACTATTAATTAAGATATTCATTATTTGAAATCATTGTATTATTTTAGCATACCTTCTATCTTTTGATTAATGCCATTGACCGTCAACAGTAACACGCAAAATACAATACAATTAAACCACATTATTGCTAGATTATCCACTCCCGTTGCGATTGATACTAATCCAACTTGCTGTACCAATCACGCTTTTATCTTCTTAGCTTGCTGCCTGATAAGTTTCGTAATTACTACCTTGAAAAGATTAATTTACAAAGATTTCAAAATGTCGATGACAAAGTATTGATAGTGTCGAAGATTAATTATAATTATCTGCAGTCAAAGAATACATCCAAACCCCCTTCGCCCTGGACGTGCCATGTTTAAACGTGTGATACATATTTGACAAACTAGTTTTCAAGATGTGTTTACAAATTTACTAATTTACAGTGAAGGAAACTTGTTTGTACCGGAAGAGATTAAGATACGGTCGGTTTTTGGGACGACCCAAAAGTTGACCCCATCGGATATCCCTCAATGTACCCTAATACTTTTTTATGCACAATATTTTAAAGAAAAAATCTCGGTTAAATTAAAGCCTAGATAAAGTTATTGTTTCATCTAGCAATCACTTAAGAATTGCTTCCCTTTGCGCAATATCTATCCGTATTGAAAAATTCAATCACCCGATTATTAATCGTAAAAGAAAGTAAATGTTTATCCGAGATATCCAAAGATAAATATCATGATCTGTTGCTTCTTCTATAGTTATCTCAGCTTAGATTATTAAAGAAACACTTCTGTTTTCAAGTGCTTATTTCATCAAACTCTCCCCTTCTTCTACACACATTGGGCTGTGATTGAATTTATGTTAGTAATAAAATATGAAAAATAATCTTCATAAACTGGTATTAATAAATGAGAATATGTACAAATGTAATCGTTTACCTCTGTCACATTTACAAAAAGAAACGACTGCAACTGCTTAGTCAAAAAGGTACTTTTACTTTGACTTAACAAAAGAAACTACAAAGTAGTTAGTCTGGCACAGTATTTGAATATTTTACCAAACATTAACACACACAAGAAGTGAATGTTGATTATCCCCTTAGGTGCAAGAGCGATAAAATTAAGTGGGTCGTACATGTCCTGCAGGTTACAAGAGGATTAACATATTTGTTGCTCAGCACGCGATATCGTGTGTCCTAATTGCTTGACAATAAAAGATTCCTTGTGTTTCTTTGATGATGTATATCTTTACTCAAAGAAATCTCAATCAGTATCGTAAAAAATCTGCGATACCATTTATTCATTTTTCACTCTTTACGAAATCATGAGATAGCAGTTGATTTTATTTGTTTGCATTTCTTCATTTAATCTTTTACTTTACCTAATTACAATTCTGTCCTTCTTAATTAAAATGTCCTATCTACCATCATTTTTTTCAAGATAGGTTTCAAGTGGAAGCGAACGTAATTTTCATTACATTTTTATTAAAAATTTTTGTTATAAAACTTGCGGTATTTCAATATCATCAATCGCAAGATCATCAAGCATCTCCTCAAGAGTGATCTGTGGGTAACTAAGATCGGATAATTCATTAGTATCCACTGGAATTATTTTCTTACGATCTCTGAAAATGTTTATATTTTGTCTCATTTCCGGATCCTCCTCGATATCTTCTAAAAATTCGTAGTAATCGCTAAAACAGAAGAAAAATTACATAATGTATTCTAATTTAACATTGTTACAATGAAGAATATTGTTTTACATACTTATCATCAGTAGCCATGCTGTTTTCATCCTGAACCATATGTTTCAATTTCCAAGCTCTCATTCTACGACGTGCTGCTCTGTCATTTGCGTAACTCTTCTTTATTAAAAGTACGTCTGGTACTAAGTCTTTATTTAGTAACTCGAAATTGTCGTCATTAATGTTACTTTCACTAAGAGCATACCTACAGACAAAAATCGTTTCGTAACTCTCTAATGATAATGGCTTTAGTCATTCATTTGCTATCTTTTTACCCTAAAGCAGTGTCACCAGGCTTTAATATGTGACCAAGATGAGTACGCGTATGGATCGGATTATCGTTTATTCCTAAATCACAACTTCTAACCAGCCATACATCCGCAATGACATGCTATAAATAAAGAAAAAATATAATTTGATTCCTATTACAAACAATGCAATAAATATTATTTACCTTGGTGGAAATACTTCCTTGTCCTGGAAAGAATCTTCTATCCTTAAATTTTATTGGTTCAATATCCATCACTGTATATTCTACTAACTGTTTTGGATCACAAATACTATTGAAAGCATGTCTCCAATAAACTGTTGCATTTATTTCTGCAACTAAATTAAAAAGATTTTTATTTAACAAGTAAATTTTAAAGATTCAAAAACATTTGAATTTATACATACTTTGTCCAGTTGATGCATCAATTAAGTGCACGGAATTTGTAACTTTGTATACTAAGCAAATGGAATTTATCCCTCCAAGTTGATGACTTAACTTCTTTGAAAGACATACTACACTATCTCTGGATATTGGAACTATCTCCACACTGCAACAGAAATTAAAGACTAATGTAATAAACGAGAAGCAACATTTAATTGTAAATAAATTTGAATAAAAATATAATTATTAATACATATACGTTTTACCTGTATGTAAATTTGTAATTGTATATATTGCTATGAATATCATGTGATATCAATTTTTTCGAATGATCATAACGGCACGGTATTACACTCGAAAGAAAGTCGACCATTTTTCGTGCTGCTGCTTCATTTGCAAAAAAGAAGTCTAACCCCTCTATAAAAATTTATAACGTTGCTTTATAATCATAATACAAATTTTACTTCCTTGATATTCTACAATTACTTAATTAATTACCATGAATAGGTTTTATACCCAATGTTTGTTCATGTGCCTTATACTTCAAAATTAATTGTTCCAAATAATAAAATGTTTTCTTATTTATTGCTCGTTGTCGTACTTGAACCTATTGTAAATAAATTACAGAATAAAAAAATAATTTATTAACAAACTGTTTTATAAAACTTACCAAAGCACGCCAATAATCTTTTGCTTCTGTTCTATGACAATCTTCGCACATTTGATGATTTACTGTAAATTCAACAATAAATACTTGTTGCAGCACTGCACCACCCATTACCTCAGCCTGTACTGTTAATTTTATCTAAAAACATAACACAGTAATTAAATGATTTCTTTATAACAAAATAATTAAACAAAATATACCTTTAATCTCATAGAATGTGGCTCTGTCCATACAAATCCAGCATCAATTAATTTCAAACGATTTAAACCCTTTAATTTTTTTAAACATAATGTTAATAACTCTCTGGATTCTAAAGATGCATGAATCCATTCTGCAGGTGGTTGCAAATACCTGAAGAAAAATTTCAATTTAGAATAAAACAAAAGAAACATGACTAAATATATTTTCTTTAATTAATATTACCTTTCACATCCCTTACAAAAATGTATTGTTGCTTGTTTTGGAACATTTTCTGTAATATCAACCTGAGTTCTTAAACATGCTACACAAGTGTTTGCTGGATTGGGTTCTATACCAATGCCACACATGCAACATAATCTATAAACAAAATAATATTATATATAAATTTAATAATATAATGTATTGTAACATTAAATATTAACGCATTAGAACTTTGAATAAATTCTGAAATATTTAAGGTTACATTTACGTACACCATTGCTTCTTGCTGAATAGGTTCTTTCAACAGTTCCATTATTTACAGTTAGTTTTATCAAATGCTTTGGAAATAGTTTAATTAAATACACTGGGATAAAATAAACAAAACTACGAGATTTATATTAAATCTTAGCCACGTGTGATCTATCATTAATTGCAGGTTAGAAATACAATACTTTGCAGTCAGTTGCAAAAGTTCTGAAAAATTCCTGGAGAGGTCAGTGTTATCTCTTCAGCTTTTATTGCTATTTACACAGAGAAATATCATATTAAAAATTTGTATACATAATCACCTGAAAGTAGATTACCTCAAAGTTATTTTGTATAAAATTATAAAACATAATAATTTGTAAATTTGTATATTTTCTTTAATAAATTAAATGTGTATTCTTTATGCAATGAATGAACGATTGAAAAGCTAATTTTCTTTATTTCGAAAAATCACAGTAATTATCAGTTCATAACTCACATATTATACAAAATATTTAATACTACACAACTGAGTTAATTTGATGAAAGCAAACGTTGTTAATTGTAGTTTTTCACTTTAATTTGAAAGTTATTACATTTATATATTAATGTTTAAGTCAAACAATTAACAATACGAATACCTAAAACGATATAGGAAGTTTTTGAACTATTAATAAAAAACTTGACTCCTAATCAACAAATTATTAAGAAAACATTTTATGTAAATATTTTAGGAGTATGATAATTAAATCTTCTAAAAAGTCTGCAGGCTAAAAAACTGTTCTTTTTAATACTTTAACCCTGATTAAGTCCTGGTCCATGAAGTTCGATAAAACTCTCTAAAGAACGTGGTACATTTCCACAATAGGACAAATTGTAAGCTTTTACTACTTTTGCCGCCATACATTTTAACGATAATTTCGTCTGCGTCCTGAGTATTATTTCTACCACACCTGTATAATATTAATATGTATTTTTAAACTTTTATATATCTTTTCATCTTGTTTAAATGATATACCTTTGGTGACAGCATCGTACGGAGTTTTTCCACTGCTGTTTACAGTATCCATATGTGCTCCAGCTTCTATAAGTTCCATAATAATGGAGTGAAGAGTCATAAAATCACTAAAAAACAAAGTCAAAAATGTCTATATAAAAATATCCAGTAA
Organism: Osmia lignaria lignaria; assembly: GCF_051020975.1. NCBI lineage: Eukaryota > Metazoa > Arthropoda > Insecta > Hymenoptera > Megachilidae > Osmia > Osmia lignaria. Next base: position 4,694,919 of record NC_135038.1, read on the forward strand.
GTACAAACAAGAATTAGGAGTTAATCATACCTGATCGGTTTCCTGTAGCTAACTATAACATGTAATGGTGTATTTCTTTCATTATCCATAGCATTTACATCAGCACCACAGCGTATAAGTAGTTTCGCTGTTGCGGCGCATGGAAACCTGTAAAATATTTACTTTTAGAATCTTATTCCAACACAAAACAAAATTTATGTTCTCATATTTGTTCACGTTTTATCGTAATTTCGTTAAGAAACTTACTTGCAAACATCGTTAGTATGAAAATCATCAACGGGAGTTTCAGCATTTACTGCGAGATGTAGTAACGTTTGGCCATCCTTCAAACGTAATTGCAGAGCACAGAGTTTATGAACTAAATGACACGCTTTATTTTTATCTTGCTCGTCATACCTATTTCCATTTAACGTTAAAAGTTTTGTTAATATTGTTAATATGTATAGCGTAGTTGTAATATTTGATTCCATTTCTTCCTGTAATTTTTCATTTAATTTAATTAAAACATCATTTCACAAACGGGACATTAGAGGATGGTTATCAGCTTACAATATGTTGTTCAATATCTTCCTCAGAATCGGGATTACCGACTTTCGATTTATTATGGCTCAGTTCGGTTACGCTAGCTTCTAAAACACTTAACACCTGAGAGAAATCAAGGTCTACTCCTACGTGTATCATTTGTGAAAATACCTATAAAGAAAATTGTTAAGTACAACAAACAAAAGAATAAGAAACAGATAAGTCGAACATTTTTGTAGTAGTACTATAAATACTTAAATACCTGTGCAAACCTCAGGAAATCTTTTACAACAGATATATTGTTTAATTGTTTTAAATACAGAGCATGAAGCCACAAATCTATACACTTATCGAACCTAGCGTTATCTGCAAAAACTGCTCCTCTAAATATAATATGATGTGGTACTTCTGGATTATGTTGTCCTAATATGACAAATAAAAAAAAATAAAAATACTTTCTGCAATTATTGATTATCTGTTTTCGAAATTATAGATATAATAAATACCTAATATTCTTTCGCGAATAGATAATGATTCCATGTGAATAGCATTCTGATTGTATCTAATGCTTTCCAATTTCTCCGCAGTCTCGCATTCTTTCCAGTTATCATATGCTTTTATAGTTTCTCCCAATTTTTTATGGATAATATTTTCGGGATCGCTATATCTATGATACGCAAAAATTACATAGTTGATTTTTCGAATAAAATATTAACTTTATTTTATGAAATAGTATATCTACCTAAGTTTCATTCCTTTCCATAAATATTTATATGCCTTTGTTAGACAGTAACTGCCTTTATCATTGGCATAAGAAGCACCCAGAAGTTCGTAAGCTTCAATTGTTTCCTCCTTATTAACTCTTGCATGTTTGATTAAATATTCTACAACTTCTGCTTTGGTACGTTCTGCTGCTGCTATTAATGGTGTCATTCCACTAACATTCTTTGTCATCTTTGTTCCATACTGTAGTAACTCTGCTACTATATTAGTATGCCCACATTCTGCAGCTAAGTGCAATGCAGTAGCACCGCAGAGTGCTTTTTCATTTGGATTTGCACCTTTTTGTAAAAGAAATGTAACCTGTTTTGAAAACAATTAAAATTATTAAGATTATAAGTATAAATTAAATAAATTCTGATATAGAATTACACTTACTACATCCAAGTGTCCTTTATATGCAGCAATCATTAAACATGTATTGTTAAACTGATTTGAAATATTTATATCTGCATTATGTTCTATTAAATATTTAACTACATCTAGTCGTCCGTCAAAGCAAGCTGCTCTCAAAGGAGTAGAAAGACTTTTAGTAGGATGATTGACATTTGCACCTGCTTTTACTAATGTCTTTACAACTGTCAAATGTCCTGCACCAGCAGCACACCAAAGAGCGCTTGCTTTTTCAATAACATATCCATCAAATTTAACTGTTCCTTCTTGTTCTAAGTCAGGTTTAAATTTATCCAATAATATTTTAACTACTTTGTCATGACCATATCGTGCAGCTATAATTAAGGGTGTACATTGTTGTCCATCTTCTTCCAACACTTTTTGATTAATCAAAAGATTAACTTGTTCAAGTGATTTACTGCTAAGAAGATCATAAAGAGCAATAGCCATACCATCTTTAGCAGCATAATACACTCTTGTCAAAAGTGAATGTGATAATTCAATTGAATCATCACTTGAACTGACAGTTTCCATTTTTATGTTTAATATAACTTCAATAAATTCGTTTTATATAATAAACATTGTATAAAGTCACATTCACCGTAATTCTTTCTTCTCAACGAAAATTGTCGATGTCATTATAACCTCGAGAATTCTTCACAATACACGTCGCATTTTAAGGAAAGGTCTACAAGTTATTTTAAGAACATACAAAAATATAACGATATTGCTGCATTAAAAACAACCTTTCACTTCATTTAAATCTTATTTAGTGTTGATGCAATTTATTGCTATATACTTTATTTATAACTGCTTAATAGTTATTTTATTTTTAAGTCATCTTTCTCATTTTAAAAACATCTAAAAGGAAACTTATAAAACAGATACTTATTTCTTTGTAACTAATCCTCATACTAATTGACACTCTAATCACAATTCTGGCAAGATTAATGAAAGTAAACAAGTAATATCTAATTTAAAAATCTGTATGAAAAGTCTATACTCTACAATACGTATGAATACGTAACTGCGAAGATCCAAATATAAATACAATAATTCTTGGAATTTTATAAATTTTTATTCAATGGTAAAGTCGTACACCGGGCACGAGCATTATGACCCAACTCTGTTCGATATGTGACCGGCTTCACATGGTTTCCGATTTATTGGCGAATATTTCTATGATTTCATGAACCATGGTTTAAGATTCAAACCAATGGCAAACGCACTGTCCAAAACCATAATTCATGAAGAGCTGTAGAAATATTCGCCAAAAAACTGAAAATCATATGAAGTCGGTCACTTATCAAACGGAGTTCGGGCACACCGTTTTGCTATTTACTTGTATTATATGTTTAAATTTATAAGTATTTTATTGTAATTTATAATCGTATTACCAATATCATGCAAATTTATTTATACAAATAATTATTTTTTTAGTGCATACGTTGTATAAAGGAAGAATGACAGCAGCCAGATATGATCGAAAAATTAAAAAAGTGTTTCATCTAGTTTTTCAGAGTTTGTGATCTGTTTAAAAAGGGGCTACTTTCACTCTCTATTGTATTGTCGTAGCGTATGAGGTTGAAAAGTAGGTGTTTAGAGGTAAAATATTGTTTGTTTAATGTTATTAGTTTTCGTGTTTCTTATTCGTTATTAACATATTTTCATTATTTATAGGTGTATTATAAAAATGAGTAATCAACATTTCTATACATTCAAATAACAATTTTGTGATTTTGATACAATATACTGGAGACAATTAATATAAACCAGTTGACAAATATTAATAAAACAACCATATAATAATATGTGTATTTAAAATAATGCAATATATGAATATTATATTGAGCCTACAAATCAGTATTTAAAAGTATCAACATTATTATTATAATTTTGGTAATTCATTAAAATATAATATAAAATGGCTCCAGTGCCTTTAGAGGGTCATCAGACCCCTGTAACTAATAACATCCCACAAGAAGGAAATCGTGGTGGTTCTATTTCTCTTGGCATGCTCATTGATTTTATAATACAGCGTACTTATCATGAACTCACAGTTTTGGCTGAATTGTAAGGAAATTTATAACTGCATCAAGTGGAAATTAATCAGAAGAATATAAACAAAAATGTAATATGTTTACAGATTGCCTAGAAAAACTGATATGGAACGTAAGATAGAAATTTACAACTTTTCAGCAAGAACCAGACAGCTGTATGTACGATTATTAGCATTGGTTAAATGGGCTAATAGTGCTTCCAAAGTTGACAAATCTGCGGTATTCTAAGAATTATTATTTTAGTACAATTAATTTAATATCTATGATAACTATATGACTAACAAAGAATTTCTTTAACAGCATATAATGGCCTTCTTGGACAAGCAATCACTGCTTTTTGTCGATACAGCCGACATGCTTGCGAGGATGGCTCGAGATACGTTAGTACACGCTAGATTACCTAATTTCCACATTCCTGCCGCGGTTGAAGTTCTTACAACTGGAACCTATAGTCGCCTACCGGCATGCATAAGGGTAATCGTAATTTACTACTATTTACCACTATATTGATCGAAAAGGTTTTTAAATTCTACATCATTTTTCTTTTTTAACAGGAAAGAATTGTTCCTCCGGATCCGATTACTCCGGCAGAAAAAAGAAGTACGCTTCAAAGATTAAATCAAGTAATTCAGCATAGATTGGTAACCGGAAATTTACTTCCACAAATGCGTAATTTAAAGATCGAAGCAGGAAGAGTAACATTTCTTGTGGAGCAAGAATTTTCGGTATCGCTTACGGTAATGGGAGATGGTCCGACGGTACCATGGAGATTATTAGAGCTGGAAATTTTAGTATCGGATAGGGAAACAGGAGACGGAAAAGCTTTGGTGCATCCGCTACAAACTCGCTATGTGCATCAAGTATTGTTTTCTCCAATAAATTATTATGCTATTAAATATCTTTTTCTAATTACTTTGTATTAAAATGAAATGATTTTAATTGTAAGGTGGTTCAATTGAGATTGGCGGAAAGTTCAAATCCATTATCCGAAGTTTATCATATTTTACATTACTTTTGCCAATCACTGCAACTGGAAGTACTTTACTCTCAGACGCTACGACTGATACGAGATAGATTGGACGATCACATTCACGTTGATGAATATACACCAGGAAAATGTCTTTCTGTGTCATATTGGAGGGAATTAACTAGTAAAGATCCTCGATCTGAATTGGGATATAAACTTACAGTGCAAGTAGATCAACACGATCCTGCGAGGCCTCTCGCGATAGTACACGTTCCATCTTTAGGTAGTAAAGAAAGTGAAATAGCAGACAGAGCGATCAGATCGGATCAGTTATCGATGGAATGTTTACTGGTACACACAATTTATGTACGTACTAGAAGTAGATTATTAGATCTGAAACAAGAACTACAAACAATGTTGAAAGATGTTGAGTGTACCTTGGCTGGTTCGCCTGCGATCCTTTCTGTGCCAATCTTGCAACCTTGCTTGAGAGCAGAACATTTATTAGTTACCGTTGATACTCACACTGGAATGTTGCAATGTCATGTGCCTCAGTACGAAGCACCTTTGGTACCCGAGTTGACTGCTGCTTTAAACGGTGATCATTCTCGTCTTCCAACCTTAATATCAGAGCTCAGGTAATACTGTATTTTATATTGTACATAATTTTAGTTTTTACTTATCTTTCTATGCGCTTCATTTGACATTGCAGATTTTGGATCACACAAAGAAGGTGCGAGAAAACGTTGCAGCATCTTCCAGCAACTTCTCACGAACGTTTACCGGTGCTCCTTCATCCTGATCACCCGATATCAAAGATTAGTAGACATCGTATGTTTGTCCAGCTGCATCGACATCCTACAGTAATTTTGATAGTAGCATTTAAAGAAAAGGAAACTTCACTGTGTGAAATCGAGTGCTCGTTTTACCTGGCAGTAGTAAAGCACAGTTCCATAGAAGATGATCCTCACGATGATAGTATTGAAACAGAGATCCCAAAGATGTACTTGAAAGTACAAAGTTTAATTGAATTTGATACATTTGTCATAACTCATGGTCCCTTTACTAGCGTCGATAATGGTAAATTTTGTCTGTTTATAACATTATAATACGATAGTATTTGTATTTTTATAAGAAAACTAATAAATTCGTTACAGAAGCTACCGAGATAAGTGCTAAACGAAGAAGTGCGGGGCCCAGTGGAAGAGCCGATACTGGTACAATATTACAAAATAGAAGATCCAAACAGCCTGCGTATTTTATTCCAGAATTAGCCCATGTGGTTGCTCTCTGTGACGAAAGAATACCCTTTGTAACGTTGGCACAAGAGTTAACTAGAAGAGAAATAGCTCATCAGGGACTTCAAGTAGAAGCAAATGCTACTGCATTAGTATTAAAATTAGTTCAATTACCTGCCCCTTCTGCTGCAATAAGTTCCAGTAGCGCGTGGTACGCGCTTCTTAAAAGATTACTTAGCGTTTCAATTAGAGTCCAGGGTAAGGGTATGGCTAAAACATGGATGGCTGAATTTGTGTTTTATGGTAGTCCCTTATCTAGTAGTCATCCTAAGGAACAAGGTAATTTGTTATTAAATATTTCATTTAATCTATTTAAATAATTTATAACTAATCGTATAATTTTGTATTAGGATTAAGGAGACCAGTATACTTTCAGTATGAAATGGGAACAGCAGATACTGTGTCACGTACAGTAGATGCATTACTTAATGATTGGGCACAAATTGTACACCTGTATTCTCTTGTACATGATTTAGCTGAATATTTCAAAATGGGTACAGTTTATAATTTTATGGAAAGCAAAAAATATTTATATGAAAAAATACAGTAATAATTAACTTAATCATATATGAATTGCAGAAAAGTATAATTTGCGTAACATGGTCAGTATAAAGTCATACAATTATAGTAAATTAGTGTTAACCTATGGTCCTAATCGTGGAGCCACCGTTACTATCCAATGGAGTATCGATGATAAGGCTTTCAAATTAATTTTTGGAAGAAGTAACTATTGTTTTATAATTTCTATTAATTAATTTACCTTTATAAGAAATTATCAACATTTTTATTATATAGGTCCAATGAGTACTGCCAGTAATGCTCATTCAATTATGAAGGAACAACTTGAATCTCACCTAAATAGACATAGAAATTTAGCACAACTTATACATATTCTTCATGAAACACTTCAACCCCTTACATCAATTAGTAAATTACCCACAATTCCACAACTTTGTGTCTATAATTCGGTATGATTTTAAGATGACCTGTTAATACTTTTCTTTCAACAAAGATTCGATATTATAAGATTATTTATTTTTTACAGAGACCTCAAGTACCGGTGCAAACTTTTACTATTATGCCACAGTGTGTAACTCTAGTCAGAATTGCATATCAAGGTATGTACTGTTTGGAACTACGTTTACGAGGAGGTGGTTTAGTAAGTTTGCGAGATGGAGCCTATAGCCGTTTTGATAGGAGTTACGTCGTTGATGAATTTACTCCAACCCAAGGCCTTAAGGTATCGTCGTATTCTTTATACTCTAAAATGATTTACACGGTTCATTTTGTTATTATAATTATTTGTTACCATTGCATAGGCATTTCTATCCAAATACGTGGACGAGAGTGCAGTTTTTCGTAGAAGATCTCAGTCAGAGGATGATAATCCTCCTTCTCCTGTGACAATGGATAGCGATGGCGGTAGTGGTAGTGGGAACGTAGGTTTCTTAAGTCATCATAGAAGTGGGCCACAATCGCCTGCTCAGCAGAGAGATGGTTTAAGATTTCATCCTCCGCTTACTCCACCTTCTGGTAGTAATCCTCATACTCCAGCCAGTCCACATACTGCTAATATCTCACAGGTAATTTATTCTACGCGTGTTCAACAATAAATTTGCCAAGTTATTCATTCATTTTTCTTTTCAGACGAATCAACATCAGAGTTTTGGAAGCAGCCCAGCCACTTCTTTCAACTTGGCTTCACCACCCTCGCTACCGCCTAACACACCTAACATGTTGCCACATCCTTCACCAGGTTCTGGATTAGTCGCTAACAGTCCTCTTAATCCAATGCACGTCCCAAGTCCAGCTGGATTAATGCCAACGTCTTCGCCAGGACCTTGCAGTAACGTTCAGGTGGGCCACTCTCCTGCAGGATCATTCATGCAAACTGGTAAGAAATAATTAAATGCAAATTGAATACTGTTAATTGAGTCTCTTGGGAGTTAGCATCAACTTTGTTCTTTACATTTAGGTCATATAGATGGAAGTCCCTTTCCATCTTCCCAGAGTATGGCTTCACCAGCGGCATCTAACTGGCCAGGATCGCCCAGTGTACCTAGACCATCTCCAGCGCGACCTGCGCAGAGTCCAGGACATGCTGCGTTACACAGTCCTCAAGCATCTGATCATAAAACTGGAACACATATTTCAAGAGTGCTTCCACAACGTTCATGGGCCGGCGCTGTACCTACTCTTCTTACTCATGAAGCTTTGGAACTGCTTTGCTGTCCCTCCCCACATCCATCTGGACTTTCCGGCCCTGATCTTTCGCCACTCGAAAGATTTTTAGGATGCATTTACATGCGCCGACAGTTCCAACGATTCATTCAAACTGACGATTGTGTACGAATTTCAGTTTTAATTCAATCACATATTACAGTTTCAACAACGTAATTATGAAACTAAATTTTGAATAATATTTCCAGCTAACTGCAATAAATAGTACAGAACCAGGAGTAGTACATTTCAAAGTTGAAAGTCTTCAGTGTCGAGTTGGTTTAAATCCACAACACTTACAATCACTTCATATTAAAGTGCAACCTCTTCCTGAACATAAAGATCAATGGACGCTTGAAGAATTACAAGTAATTTCTGTTTTATAATTGTTACATTTTAATTCTTTTTGATTTTACTCTATTTTGTTTTCTTTTTTATTTTACAGATTATAGAGAAATTCTTTGATACAAGAGCAGCAGCTCCGCCATATAAACCAAATACACTTTCTGGTTTTGGTAGAATGTTAAACGTTCCGTTTAATGTTCTGAAAGATTTTATACAAATTATGAAGTTGGAATTAGTACCTGGATTAGCGCAACAACAACAACTTAAATGGAACGTACAATGGTGTTTAAGGATTCCTCCTTCTGGAACTCCAATTGTACCTACTGGTATGGCAGCTGTGCTTGTTTGCAGAAATAAAATTCTATTCTTTGTAAGTATTCGCATTAAAAGATTTCAAGTTATTCTATTATCAAACGGTACAATAGCAGACCTAATCCTTTCTAAAAATTATCTGTTTCAGTTGCAAATAACAAGGATTGGGTTACCGTATCAAGGAGAAACACCATCATTGGTTTTACCATTAGTCTACGACGTTAGTACAAATTTAACACAGTTAGCTGAAAAAAGAGACCCTAGTCCAGCTTCCGCGATGGCTGCTGCATCTTTACAGTTGAAGAGATTTGCTGAATATGGTGCGAATCAATCCGAGTGTTCTCTCTTTCCAGCTGTTAGGGACCTGCTAGCTAATTTGACTCTTCCTTCAGAACCACCAGTTATGTCTCAAGTAAGTAAATAATATGTACTTAAAGTTATAACGTTTCATTCATAAATACAAGGATGTTATAAAAGGAAAAATGATTTTTTTTTTCTTTACAGGTTGTTCCATCGCCAGCTGGTGGGCAAGTAACACCAACACAGCAGATACAAAGTCCTGCAATGCAACTACATTCTCCCATGGCTGGAAATCAAGGTCCTCCACAGGCACCATATGGGATTCAAGGTATGCCTCCAGTGGGAATAATGGGTGGACCACCTCAATAGGATATGCTTTACTCTCCTAGTCCCCTCTGCCTGCCGAATCAGTCGACCTGGATCAACTGAATCGTGCTGTAGTGTCCGTCTCATAAATGTACAGTCTTCTTTTTCTTGAACGGACCGATTTGGGGATCTGTAGGAGAGTTCTTCTGTTGAAAAGCTTGTTCTGTAAAAAGTTAGTATAAATGATAGCTGTAAAAAGAAATGTATACATTTTGAAAACAGTTTTCATAGATTTATTTATGGATAGATGAAACAAATTCCATTTTAAAATGATTTATTTTTAATGCAATCTATGCGTCTGTATTTCAATTATCTTATTAGCATTATATTGAGGAATCAAAATGTTAATTAATAACTTTCTATATGTTTTATGAAAATATCAAATATTAAGTTTTAATATTTAGACTTCGATAAGTTTAATGGTAAATTTAGCAAATTAAAAGATTGTATCTATGATAAGCAAATTCTTTTATTATTATAAAAATGACTGTGATACTAGTTCAAGTGTAAAATAAATGAACTTTATGGTTAGATATAAAATAATAGTTCAAAACCACCCATATATCTGAGAAAAACCATAACTTACACTCCTCTAAACATGCGACGCCGGTGAGTCGACCTAGTTTTGAAATTTCAAACGATAATTCGTTGAGTAGTTTGCGCCCTTTTCGTATAGATGGTGCCACCGTTTATCGGAATTCCGGTCGGTAACTCGTCGTGTAGTTTCCGCCATTTTTGTATAGATGGCGCAGTAATAGAAAAATTTAAAAATTATTACGAATTGACAATTTCTCTGAAAATTATTAATCCTTTTCCTGCAATAAAACAATTATTTATCACAACAGTTTTGTTTACTCTGTAATAATGCACTGTTTCATCTTTTATTTATTAAAAGATAATTTTTTCATATAATAGGATTTAGAGAACATTTTTCTTACAGAATAGAAAATTTTTATCAAAATTTGTATACATTATAAAACAATGCAAAATACAATATATATTATAAAACATTATACAATTTAATTCTCTTATAAATAGGATTACAATATACGTTATCTGTACACACTAATATAATATGGTAAATACAACTTAAAAAAATAATGCAATATTATATTCTGTGTCAATTATTTTATATGTACATACAAAGTAGTTCAGCGCAAGCATATGTAACTTTATCAAACCTTGCATCCTAATTTCTTTAATTTGCAAAATCAAAATTTGTATTAAATAAATGAATTTTCTAATTACATTGTCTGAGTTGTGAAATACTCTCCCTAAAACAACCGAAACAATGAGACTTAATTTGCTGAAATAATTACAATGTATTTATATGTTTGAATTTTTATTTATATATACTAAGATATGTCGAGATATTTGTTGAACTTTTTAAAAAAGCAACAAAATATAATAATGTAGATGGCGAAAATATGTATCCTGGGCTAGTTTCTAGTAAGCTTAAACGAATGTTTCACTTCTGTGAAGAAAGGAGCCACGAAGGTGCGAAGAGTTCGCTGTTTAGTGTATCGGGTCAACAGCAGCACCAACAAGTTAAAACTGCAAACGAAAATGTTTTGTGTGCGCGATGTGAATGCACAAATGATTGCGTGAACTGCTTAAGTTCGTTATCATTTAAAGTATTTGCAAAAATTGCACAACCGTAAGAAAAATATAAAAAGTTATACTACACTATTATACTACTGCGTAAGTATACAAAATCTACTTTCTCTAAGTTTTTAACTTTTTAAATAAGTAATTCTGTTTACATAACTGTAAATATATGAACTTATTACATAAATAACGATAATTTATTTTTAATATAATTATTATAAAACTTAATCAATTACAATTTCAATAACAGAAGATAGCGACTTTAATGATCATTATTCAAAATTATTTGAATTATGATTTCTATATTTCTTTTTTCTTTAACATTGATTCTTTTATCAAGAGAAAAATGATCGTACGTCCTCTTCGATTAAAAGAAAATAATTATACTAATTGAGGTTTACTTGAATTGGAAAAAGTTTCAAAGTAACTTAATTTTCTAAGTCTTACTTGAGAAATGCAAATACAACATCTCCGTTGTTGTTAATTCACCAAGCCTGTTTCGACGACATGTCGACGCAAGCTAAAAGAACGTTTTTATTAAGTTTTCACGAGAAACGTGTTTCAACTTCTTTAAATTGTCTTTCATAGAAAATAGTTCTTTCTAATCGTTCTTCGTGTTATTAGTAATTGTTCTTATTCACTCTTCCAATAGAATATTCATTTGATTCATTTAGAGGCGTCAGTGAAAAGTGCAAGCCTACCGTGTTGTGGTCGCCAATAACAGCAGGCTAGATGTAAAGCTAAAATGATGACCAGAATTTCGACAAGTGCTAGTCCACTCGCGACACCGATTACTATTGCCTTGTTCGCTTCGATTGTCCTCATTATTGCATTATAACAACCCTACAATGTACATATGCTACTTTTATATCTGTTTCTTAAATATAATTTATGCAAAAGATGTTTCCAAATCATATATTTATGTTCTGACCTGTTGATAATAGGAATTAGAAGAAGTGGGGTTGATAGGGCAGGTTGGATCTTTCAACATATTGTTTTCCTTCATACAACATGCTTCAGGAACGACTTTATCCGACGATGTCCAGTTTGCACTCTCTCTAAAGTCCAAATAATTATCTACTCCACAGCAATGAAGCTAAAATACACAAAATACATGATTTTTGATCTGTGGTATCTAGTTGAGTATACATTCTTCATTGAATTTTTAATAACCTGAGTCATTATACCATCCCAAGCAACTGTTACTGTTTCTGCTTTATCAATGTTACTGGCATAGTATTTAATTGTGGTCTTGAGAAAGTTTTGCGTAGTTTTTTCCGCCTAGAAAAACAGAAATAATAAGTATAAATTTCTACCTCTAATTAGATTGATACATCACAACAGAAAGACTTACATCCCCTTTAAGTCCAAAAGCTAAACCTACTGCAACACATTCCAGAATTAAGATCAGAAGAATAAGAACACCGTACTGTAATTCAAAGTATAATTATATTACGTGAACGTTGTTTGCCTTGTTTCTGATGGTAGTTATGTTACTTACAACGCAGAGAAGGCATCGAGATTCAAACATAGCTCCGCAATAACCTAAGAAACTAATCAGAAAGGTAAGCGCTCCTGCCAAAATCAAGATGTACGATATTATCTTGATGACATCCGCATCCGTTTTCGTCTACAAAAATGTAATTCAATTAAGTCCAAATACATTTTATAAATACATGTATATTCATTCAGTCGTCAGTTTCAATTTGAAAGAAAGAATAATATATTACGTAGACGTAAGAAAACGAAAACGATCAAAGTTAGCGAATAGAAAGTGGTGGGTAAGCATTTTTCTCGGTAGATAATTAATTGGTAACGCTTTCGTGTTGCAATCAACGAAGCATGGAATCTCCTAAACAAATTCTTTAACCAACAACAAGTGTTTAAACATCATCGTTCAATCTTCTTTACTCAGCTACGTTTCAATCGACGTTGTTACCTATCGTTAATCGTACAGAGTGAATAATTTGTTTCGGATAAAGTGTCTTTAAAGTTTACCAGAATATCTGACTGGTCAAGCTTGCCGATGACATCAGCAAAAGAACTGCTATCGGCGCACAGCCAAATTCCAACGGCCAACGCAGCTCCTCCGGCTACCTAAAAACAAAACAAATTAGTCTCTTCATCTTGCTAATTAATCTCTTAAAAGAAATAACATGATTTGCGCAAGGGAAACTCGATATCTTTACTCGGGAATGGAATGACGGATCTTCGCTAAAGCAGAAGAGTTGGGGGTGCAACGTGTTAACATCCATATACTTACAAAGAAAACGAAATTGAAAAAACAAAGAAAGTATTTGGCACACTGCGAAGCGCAGCCCATTTTCGCTTCCTTCGGTGTAACTGTATCTGTAATCAAAGAAAATAAATTACATTAGAATGAGAGATAAGAAATGTGATATAATTTTTCCTGAAAATCATTGGAAAGTTGTGAAAAATGCAAATAAAATACGGTCATGGTTACAAGTTCGTTATACAACATCAGGAATAAGGAAATATTTCCAACGAAACCCGGGAAAGATACAAATATTCTGTTTACTTTGAACCGTTTGTCCGAGGTAAGGGAAGATGTTGCTTCGCTGTCTGCAACGTCTTCGTGACGTCCCAATTACTCAATTAAAACATATTTGTCAGTTGAAATTATGCGTAGGCGGGAAACAAAGAGCTACGAAAATTGGCCGAATTAGGGCGAATTTCTGTTAATAAAGAAAACGTCTTTTGCATTTTTATTTGCATCTCGTGTCAGGGACAAACAAGTTCCATCTGTTATGAAATTCTCTATTTAGATTATCATAGAAATATTTTTAAATTGGTGTACACAGAAAAGAAATGAAAGTATCACGTTCAAAAGGATTTATATTTTCATAGAAGTGATAGCATTTTATGCATGACTTAACGGATTGATTGGTATAACTGTGAAGGAAAGTTAGTATCGTACGTTTCTACTATGAGAACACGTTGTTTATTGTTGCATTGCAGTATCAATATTCAACGAATCTCCAATCTGTAACTCTATTATGAGCGCAGTTCTAATTGCACGCGTTTAAAATCGCTCTGAAGCTTTTTACACGGTAGACAAAGCAACTACAATGAGCGTATTCGTGTCGAATGAAAATTTACACTTGCAAACCTTGAACACATTCAAGTAAGAAGAACGTACAGGGTGTCCCATGCAACTGGGCCAAGCTTTGAAACGATAGAAGATAGAGAAAAAATTCATTAAGAAAAATTAAACGGCGCCTGATGGAGCATCGCGCGGACACGTCTGACGATACCGGATGTGGATGCGTTGCAGAGATTTCGATGTTAAATCCAGTTGCATTGGACGCCTTGTATACGTACTCCTTACGTCCTTGGATTGTCTTCTACGTAATATAACAGTTGACAATCTAGTTTCTTCTTCCGTCAGCAGCTTACTATCCTTCCTTATTCATTATGCCTCTGCAAATGTATCATTTTGTTAATTACGTATCGGATACGTTACATGAGATCCATAAAATCTACAGTTTGCTTTAATGACAAAATTATCAGAAGTTCGTTGTATCTAACTTCCAGCTTCATGAAAGTGAGTGTTGAAATATAAAAATACGTACTATTACGCTACCTGCAACCAGTTATCGATTGAAAAAAAAAAACGTACTACAACGTCATTTAATTTTTTTGATCTAATACCGATATATTTTCCATACTACAAACTTTCACCCTTTTGATTCCACCAATTTTCTTACTAAAACCTGGAATATCTCGGTTCTCTTAGAATCAAAAAGGTAGATACTTTTTGTTAAGTACTCCAACCAACTAGTTGCACATATTAAAGGCCATTTGTTCGGCATTTAATTTTAGCAGTTCAACGAGTTTGACAACTTTCGATGATGACGCAATGCAAACTCACAAATGTGTATCGTTTTCTCGTTGCATAATGCACGGCATGCAAGCTTAGAATGCACTTACCCGAGAAATCCACGATCTCGGTAGCAGTGATTCATTTTTTTTTTCTTTTTTAATCACCTGCTTTCCGTACAATTAAAATAATTATTTCAAAAGGTAGGTACATTCTATTCGGAATATCAATGCTCGTGTTTACAGAATATCAGTGGTATTTCGATAGAATTCTCTATTACGTTAGAAACTAGGCATCGGAGAGAACTAAAATGGACACTCGTTACGAGACCGCGATGTAACTCGGTCTAATAGCTTCCTGATTATTTCGTGAGCCGCTCAGCTGATTTCCTCTCTCTCCTGTTACGATCATTTTAACCCTCCTTGTTACCGAGATCACGGCTTATTTCTCACGGAAAACTCAGATGATTCACGCGTTATTTGTTCGCGAATTAAGTAATAATAAGTGTATACGTGTAGAAATTACGTTGGTTCCAATTAAAAGTTTCATATTCGATCCTCTATCAGATAATATCGAGTCATAAAAGGGATTGAAATTTCAGAAATATCTGTGTATCACCCAATTTCTTAACGCATTACCTATCGCCCTCAAATAAAATAGATAACCACTATCGCCCTGTAACGTTTATTATTTCAACCGATGGCGTCGAACAGCCTCTTCGTAAGATTCTAAAAATTGTAGCATTCTAAAGGGCCGAATAGCAACAGGGCAAATCGCGATTATCTGCTTAATCATATAAAAAGATGTAGCGATAAGGTATAAGTAAGTATATCGGTATTAAATCTCTACAAGTGCCGTTCGTTGTAGCATACTTCGCTGATGTTTGTTCCAGAGGTGAATGCTATTTGTCGAAGACAGGGTGAAGCAACCCCTAGGGAAAACGTTTTCATTCAAGCCGGCTTAAGCACCTAACGTAACGAGGGCATTGACGTCCTACAAAGTGCATGCCGTGTGTTGTTATGGAGACACTACTCATCACAATACCGATTTTTCTTTTTCGATCAATTATGTATTGCTTTCCTATCCGTCGAAAACCTGAAAAATAATATATTTTATTTTATTCCATTAACGTTATTGAATTTGTTTATTTTTTTTTTTCCTTAATAAAGTTCCATATAAATTATTAACTTTGTTACCTTATTATATAAATAAAAATAGTTTCAACAGAAGAAAATGGGACTTTTAACGATTTCTTTTACGTGGACAGAAATAGATTCTCTGATGGACTAATTTTAAACTCCTCCAACATCTTCGAATTCCTAAGATTAAATAATAAATATAGTTTCTAATTAAAGCCTCTTTTCTTTATTTTATTTACAATGATGAATTCACTTTTTCCCTCTGAAAACGGACGTTCTGGGTTATGGTCACTTTGACCCGCAATTAAAACGTGAAAATTTAATCGTGAAAACTGCGTACGAACAACGGAATAGCAACAAGTGGTGGATAATTAGAGGGGAATAGATTTTATCAAAAAATATTTCTTTCTCAACCTCGTCGACCTGATCTTATCTCGATAGAATTTACATTCTGCGGGGAGATATATTGTCTCTTTGGATTATACACAGTGTACCGAAAATAAGCGAAAAATATAGAATAAAATTTCTTTATACGAAGTTTTGGTACCATATAAATTGATTACCACTGAGATTTATTATTTGTCAGTAAGATCTTTGAATCCACCATTTCTAATTTTTCCGTACTTTCGAATTTTAAACGACGCAAAACTACCGTCAGCAACGACGATTATTTTATTAATTTTATCGCATATTTTCAATTTATTATAAAATATTAATTTACATTTAAAAAAACTTAAATCGATGCCCTTTAAAGCATTTACTTAAACGATTACGTTAAATTATAACAGTGTCAAGTATTAAATTGTAAAATATGGTGATCTCAAAAAGAAGAAGATGACAAAGAGGAGGACAAATACCGTAAAATGATAGATAAAGAAAGAATGAGGATAGAGGGCAAAGGGAGAAGGGTAAACGGGAAGGAGGTTGGGAAGAGGGGGAGAGAGAGAGAGAAATTTCCAAGAGAAAGTCGTGTACCTCATTATAAAAAGAATATAAAACAGTAAATTGTCGTCTGAAATTTCAGCTGTATAAATTTTTTCATACTGAACAAAAAAAATGAATATATTCAATAAAAATATGATTATTTCGTGTGTACCGATATTATGTACGTAATTTTTATAAATATTATACAAAAAAATCTTATATATATAGAAAAAACTTAATTATCTGAACAGTTGTCATCTTACTATTAAGTAAAATTTTTAACCAAATAGATCTCTTTAAATCCTGAAAACGAAGATAGCAAAACGTTTAAAATATGTAAGAAACCGTTGTACGAAAATGTAAGGCGTCACTAAATACATAAGAAGACGAACTTATCATCAGAATAAGTGATTCTTGCGACCACATCAATGTTTTATTTTCGAGTCGTAAAATCACATGAATCATTAACTGTTGCTTCGAGATTCCTAAATAAATCTAATAAGGTCGTAGACAGAAAAGAAAGTGATTATATTTTATTTCTTCGTTAAAGATCTTTTACGTAAAGAACAACTGAACTGTAAAATTCCTACGTCGTATGACAATTAAGAAGCAAAAAACAATTATTCTTAACGAAAGATAGAGAAAGAAAGAAGGAAAAGATAATAGATTACTTACGTTTACGATGCTGCTGCACCTAAGATTCTCCAGCAAGAGATTTCCCAAAGCTTGAAGATTAGTACGAATAACACATTTCACACCACATCACTGTTTAATGCCACTATAAAAATAGAAGAATCGAGTTGTAATAATTTTACCGGCGTCATTCGTGCCAACAAATTCTTTTAGACACAAACAACCGAAGAGACGTCGTTACTCGACGCCGTTTGCCGCGCATCTACCACAGATACCTGTCGCGGTAGTCCTACCACCAATGGCGGCAACTATGCTGTGATTGGAGTACTACTGGCTAATCACCGATAAGCTTCTGAAGCGTTGAAAATTTCGCGCCCCTGCATAAAAATAATAAAATATTAGATATATTGTTGTAAATAAAGTTAAATTTCATTTTTTACTTACAAAAAAGATTACTTATTCAGTTAAAAAAGAATATCAATGCTTCATTCACAAATTTTAACTTTATCTTTATTTTAACATATTAAGCAAAACAATAAAATTAGTTAAAATCAAATGAAACATTTATATATATTTCACAACATATAATGGAATAATAGAACTGGTGGGATTATTCTTCTATTTGTTCCATTTTACTTACACATTTTCATGAAATCAATTTTGCATTTAGTTATTTGCGTACACGTTCAGCCTTTTTTACAAACTGTACAGATATTTATGATTATTTATTGATATCATTAACGTACATATATTTATTGCAAGTATTAGAAAATGTGACGTAATTTGAGTGTTGCTAATTAATAGTTCCTATGTACGTCACTTGTGCTTTATTGCACTTTTTAAGTTTAAATTAAAAAACAGTACTTTATTTATCTTTATTGCAGGATTATATTTTATTATTTACAATGATTTTTTGAAAATCATAAAACAATAACATATGTGTGTACGTAAATATAAATAAATATAAATTAGACTCCTTCAATTCAGTTTCTTATTATTATATATAGATTGAAAGTTACTTAAAGAAAACTTTCAACAATTACAGATAATTTTTCGACATTTCAAAGTTTATATATGTTTTTCTTTCCAATAGAGTTAATATCAAGTGGTATACAAGTGAAGTATTATCTACGTTTATTATAATTATTTTTTATTCGAACAAGTTTCGTGCGTGAATTTACAGAAACGTAAGACTCTCAACCTTCTGATTATTTTTTTTTTTTTTAAAGAAAACGATATTTTAAAAAACTGAATTATTAGAAATCATAACAAAACGAAAAAGAAACGACGATATTTCAATCTTAAACCTGTTAATATTGATGAGCAAATATATATTATAATATATATACGTATTTATAAACAACAATATACACGTTTACTAAAATTTCATTTCTTCAAACGAATGAAAAAATTAATTGAACATGATTTCGTTAGTTTCAATATTATACACTTTTTGCTAACTAACTGTGGCACTGAGGAAAAGTAAGACTATTTTTTACATCTTCTTTAAGCTTAATATCGCATTTGTCTATAACGCTGTTCTCACAAAGAATTGATATTTTAGCATTTTGTATAGATTTAAAACGTTTGGACGCTTGTTCTACGTCCAAACCGTCTTCATCCAGTACCAGCGGCTTTTTACCCAATGTTTTACTAAAAGGTTTTATAAGTAAAGAGTCCTTTCGAAACGTTACATCTTTTAAATCATAAATAAAATCCTTGTTTAAAGGTTTTATTTTATTGCGAATAGGACGTTGCGGTTTTGAATGATTTTGCATAGACATATTGTCGCCTTCTTTTAAATCGGAACAGCTCGATTGTGCTGTTTCATTATCTTTTATACTTTCTAGCTCTTCTTTTTTGTCTACTTGTTTCGTAGAATCCATTTCAGGTGGCCCAAATATAACTTCCATTACCATTTTTCTAACATCAGGATCCAATAGATTATTTTGTTCCTTAGTATTAATAGTTGATGCCTCTTGTTGAGATTCTCCATTTATGTGAACTATTTCTTGATGCATTGTCGAATCTGTGTTTGTTATTTTTTTGTCTTCCTCCTTTTCTTTTTCTTTCTCCTGTTCATTGTCTTTCTCCTTTTCCTTTTCTTTTTCCTTTTCTTTTTCCTTTTCCTTTTCTTTCTTCTTTTCCTTTTCTTTCTCTTTTTCCTTTTCTTTTTCTTTCTCCTTTTCTTTTTCTTTCTCCTTTTCTTTTTCTTTGTCCTTTTCTTTTTCTTTCTCCTTTTCTTTTTCTTTCTCCTTTTCTTTTTCTTTCTCCTTTTCCTTTTCTTTCTCCTTTTCCTTTTCCTTCTCCTTTTCCTTTTCTTTCTCTTTTTCCTTTTCTTTTTCGATTACAGTTTTTTCTTCGACTTGAACTTCTGATTCTACACGTTCTTCTATAACTTCCGGAGTACTGGACTCCTTTTCTAAGTTTGTTATATCCACCATAATAGTTTGATCACGTATAGATTGATTCTCTGGGATTAGACCTATCATATCTTCTATGATAACACGATTGTTCTGAGCGTTATGCATTTTATTACAATGTGCTACACAATCGCACTTGACGAAACATTTAAAATTGCAAAGTTTACATCGATAACGGTTCCAACCAATATGAATGGCAGCATGTCTTCTTAAATTAGTTGCTGACATGAATTTTCGTTTACACTTAAGGCACTGAAGTTTTGGAAGATTTATTATCGAAGCCACTTTTTCTTCCATTAATAATACGTTATCCACGTTTTTCATTTCTGCAGCTTGTTCAGTATTTATATCCAAAGATATGTTTCTTGTAACATTTGCTGAAAATAAAAATTTTGATTTCACAGAAAATATCTCGTATAATTAAATATAAATGTTATCGACGTAATATGTAACTTACCTGGACTGTTACTTAATCTTTTTGGACTATCCTTGCCTTTTCTTTTTCTACTTCCAACATTGATTTTTGGTTTATTTATATTAGTATACACAATCTCTATAGGATCAGAAATATCACTTGTAGAAGGAACGTTGCTTTTCTCCGTAGTTTTTACTACTCCATTTGTATAAACTGCCGCAATTTCTTTGTTCGGTTCATTTTGAGAACTTAATTTTTCAGTATCTAACATTTCCCAATCTTCTTTACTTAATGTTGCAACGGATTCTACGCGAATAGGTGTTTCGTTACTATGATTAATTTCAGTCGAAATAGAACAATTTTCTGCATTCAAATTCTTCTGAATTTCTGGATTAATAATTATATTTTCCTTTGGAATAGGATCTGGTGAAATTTTATTCACTCTTTTTACTTTATTTGTGCTTTCACAGGCTGCAACACGCCTATGGCAATACTGTGAATGAGCGGACAAGGCTGCCTTCCTATCAAATCTTTTTCCACAACCACCGCATCTTTGCAATTCTGCATCAGATTCTAAGTGATCCATCCATTCCTATCAAAATACTATGTTTTAAATTAACAATATTTTGATGAAAATTAACGTATTACATTGATAACCGAGATACCTGAGTTTCATTAATTCTTAATGCATCGTTCGTTAAAGTTTTGTTGGCATCTTCTTTTTGTAAATCCTCGGCAACAGTCGTATCCTTCATGTATGCTTTTTCCTGAATCTGTGACCTAAGTTTCCGTACTTCTTCACTGGTTTTCCTATGAGCTATAAGACGGGTTAATGAAAGCTAACACGTTTCTAATTTAAATGTCATTGATCACTTATGCAAACTATATATATATATATTGTACGTACTTTTAAAGAGATGTCGATAAACACTCCAAGTATTTGCAAATGTAGCAGAACAAAATGGGCAGGGAAAACATAACCTGTGAGATGTATGCAATGTCTTTGTATGAACAGCTAACGTTTTCTTTGTTGAAAACCTCGCATTGCATATAGTACAAACTTCAGGAGTTTTACTAATTCCTTCTGCACTACTGCTTTCAGTCCTGCTGTTACTGTTTGACTCTTCGATAGACTGTACAAGGTGTCCATTTGAATTTAACACTGCAGTTTGTCCACTTATCATATCTGTTAGCTCTGTTACCTAAATATCATTGAATTTATAATAAAATATTTCACGTAACATTACTTTGTTAATTATCTTTGTTTTTAATCAGTTATTTGTAAACAATACCTGTGCTTTCATTAAATCTCTATGATCTTGATTTGAAACTATTGACTCAACAGTTTGATAAACTGCTGATGAATTTGACTGCACAGTTTCCAAACAGATCCATTCTGTGTTACTTCGTAAATTTTCTGTTTGTTTTTTCTGTAACATATTAACAACAGAAGTGAGATCCTTTTTTTCTTCTTTTTTAAAAACTTGACTTCTCAAGATTCTATCATTTCCACAAACCTCTTGAAGCAATTTCTCTGGTTTCTTATTATTTGATTCACTTGTAAAAGCCTGTAAAATATATATGCATATACATAATCTTTATATATATTTTTTAAATCAAGTTGCAGTTAAAAATTTGGAATACTTTTAATGCATTCTATATTTGAAATATTATATAAATAACTTATTTTTAATAACAAAAATCAATAATATAGCATAAGAGATAACAACATTTAAATAAAAATATCTAATTGTATTAGTATTATTTAGATCAGTAATTCATTTGCTGTTAGAAAAATTACTTGTTACTTTAACTTTGTATTATAATAAACAGAATAGAACGTACTGTAGTATAATCATTGAAAGAATTCTTAGTAAATGTGACATCAAATTTTTCTTTACAGTAAATACGTTTATGCGAGATGAAATTAACCAAACTTCTAAATAAACTTCTGCATATACGACATTCGTATACCAGATCACATTCATATGTCAAAATAGATTTAATTTCTTCGCTGCCGCTTTCTAAAATTTTGGTTGCACGATACAGATTTGAAACGCTTGTATCAATTGGTTGACTTAGTTGAGATAAATCTGGATTTATAGTGGTAACTTCTGTTGGAGGGAATTTAACTTTTCCAAATTTCCCATTAGGTTTTTTACTTTTGGTCTTTGCTTTCATCGATTTCATTTTCCATAAATATCGCACATCCAACGTATTATCTCATAAGAACTGCAAAAATAAATGTATTATGAAATTATGTAAGCTTAACAATCCTAGCTAATCATAATATAAAGAATATACATAAATTGATCAATTACATAATGTAGCAGTTAATTATAAATAATAAGAAAGAAATTAAAGAGCTCAGGGAAGAAATAAAGTAAGGTAATTATAACAGCATAGTTCAAAGTGATATTTCAAAGAACTGAAAGATTATGTATAAGAAAATATGTTTTAAAAATAATAATTCATCTTCTGATACAAAGGGAATACTTAAAAATTCATTAAAAACTATGAATTTAAAAGTGAAACAAGAAAAAGCATACAATGGGG
Organism: Osmia lignaria lignaria; assembly: GCF_051020975.1. NCBI lineage: Eukaryota > Metazoa > Arthropoda > Insecta > Hymenoptera > Megachilidae > Osmia > Osmia lignaria. The sequence goes on from NC_135038.1 coordinate 4,718,021, forward strand.
ATGTACCGTCTCTCCTGCATTTTACTGCGTAAAAATCGATTTTTACTTTTCAGATTTTGAAGTTATGAAGAAAACAAATTATTAAGAAGCAATAATGTCTGTTAAAAATGAGTTCTCTCACAAGAAAGACACGCGATTTAGATCTTCTTATACAAGACTGATTCTGATTTCGATCGAGCTACGACCTCCATTTTTCCAAAACCTAGAAGTTCTTGGCTCTACCACTTTAGTGAAACGGTACCGTGGGCAGCACATTCATTTTATTGAAGAATAATTTTACTTATTATTTAAATTTTCTTATCTGTTCAATAATTTTCAATGAAAATTCGACGTACCATTGACCTGCAGAAGTAATTCAGCAAGCTCATGATATAAAGCATAAGTTATGAATTAAAAATTATACGTTTTCTTAAAAATTTATTACAGAAGGTTATGTCCCTTTAATTTTTATAAAAATTATATTTAGCAATTAAAATAAAGTAATACATCATTTCCCCAATTATGATAAATACAAATTTTACTACAAAAATTTTACAAGTAATTTAATAGAAACAATGCATGATTCTATTATATAGTAATGACTAATAATAAAAGAAAAAGATTTCCTTGAAAAGTAATTTGAATTGTTCTATATTTTTCAAATCTGTGCATATAAACATTGAAGTATATTATATTAAGATTTTTCAAGCTTTTTCCTATATGCATTATGCGTGAAGACCTTACGTATTTCTTTTTCACTTATATCTTTTAACATTAAATTTTAAATTATCATATCTTCTATTACAATTGAATTTAACTTTGTATAAACAAAATTAAAGGTTTATACATATCTTATAAACCTTTATATATATTGGTAAGAATCTTTATGAAAAATGAAATAATAAAAACATCATTTTCATTTACCATTAGAAATTATAATAGCCCACTGCATACAACAACTTAGACTTCAGATTCATTAAAAATCTTAGACTGTGATAAACAAAAAGACTTTCATTTGTAATGTTGTTTCTGATTTGAAGATTGACTATGTATCACAATGTTATAGCAAAAGCTTAATTTCTGTAAAATTCTTTCTCTTTATCATTAGTTACAAAAATATTTATAAACATCATTTATAATATACTTATAACTCATCAAGTAGATTAATTTTTGATACCCAAATTGAAATGATATTTGTAAACCACAATTGTATCATATAATAACATATTAAAAGTAAAGAAAAACTTGAATATTTAATAAAATACATACAGTATAATTGTAAAGTTTGTTGTGCCGCGGCGCATGCGTTACAATTTCGCATCTTTTCCTCGTGAAACCATTCGAAAGAATCTGTGTTTTGTACGTTTAGATTTTGTACAAACTGAACTGTTTAAAAATGCACGTTAATTGATGGTAATAACTTCTGTGAATAAGAAGAATAATCATAAAGAAAAAAAATGGTGTTGAATGATTGTCCGGACTCGGACGTAATTGGTTGTGGATTCAGTGCGTTTAAGGAAATTGATGAAGTGATAGCTTTGATTTCGGAATTGAAAAAAGCTGATCTTTCTTCGAGTCTTGTTGAAAAAAATCGAGATCGTTTCAACTTTATCTTGTCGCAGTATCAGGATCAAAGGCAATTACTGGATCCATATTTAGATGACATTCTACAACCACTGATTGGTATCATCAAAGATGAAAATTCTACAGAGAGCATGCAACATAATGCTTTCAAATATATTTTTGTTGTTATGTCAGTCAAGACGTACAAAAACATTGTTACGTATCTCCCACATGAGGTATACTATACCATCTTATAACTTGATTGATAATAACATTTAAGTTTTGAAATAATTGATTTAATTCGATATAGGTGACAGATCTCCTTCCTGTTTTGCGGATGCTGGAAAAGCAAGATATAAATGATGTAGAAACATGGGAATCTCGCTATGTACTTCTGATTTGGCTTTCTATCATTTCAAAGATACCGTTTCCACTATCGCGGCTGGAAGTCTCTGATGTGACATTAGAAGAATCGATAATAGTCAGAATTATAAAGATATGTAAACTATTTTGCTTGTCAAAGGATGCTTGTGCGGTAGCTGCAGTTTTCTTAATTGCCAATTTCTTAACAAGATCAGACGTTAAAAACGTATATTTGGGAGAAATGATAATTTGGAGTTTACAGTGCGTGGAAGATGACCCCTTAAGACACGGTCCTTTAGCCGTTATAGCGGCGATATTAAAACACAACGCAAGAGAAGACGTTAAACCGCACATCCAAATAATTTTAGACAAAGTTTTACAGTTCCATTTGAACGATAATCCCGCCGATCTCATTCGGAAGTTCGGGATAAAGATTGTACAAAGAATTGGTTTGGTATTATTAGGAACAAAATTAGCTTCATGGAGATATCAGAAAGCTAGTAGACCAATATCCTTGCTACCAAATGCTAAAAATAGTAATACTATAGAAAGCGTAGAAGAAGCTAAAAATATTCCGTTTTATCACGACGATCAGGATATTCCACCGGCGATAGAAGATATTATCGAGCAACTTATACAAGGGCTCAGAGATAAAGTAATTACAATACGGTGGTCTGCTGCAAAAGGAATTGGTAGAATAACAGCAAGATTACCAATAGATTTAGCAGACGAAGTAGTAGGATTTGTATTAAACCTTTTCTCTGGTCGAGAATCAGATTCTGCCTGGCACGGTGGTTGCTTAGCATTAGCAGAATTAGGACGGCGCGGACTTCTTTTGCCTCATCGATTAAAGGATGTGATACCAGTTGTTGTTCAGGCATTGGTATTCGATGAACCACGTGCTTATGGATCAATTGGATACTTGATCAGAGATGCTGCCTGTTATGTTTGTTGGTCATTCGCAAGAGCATACGATTCTGATATTTTTCAACCCTACGTAAAAGAGATTGCAGCTATGTTATTAGTTGTTACTTGTTTCGATAGAGAAATTAATTGTAGAAGAGCCGCCTCCGCGGCGTTTCAAGAGAATGTGGGTAGACAGGGTAACTTTCCCCACGGAATAGAAATACTTACTATTGCTGATTATTTCGAAGTTGGTGTTAGAAATCATGCATACTTAAAGATTAGTACGCAAATTGCACAGTATGAAGAATATACAAAACCTCTGATCGATCATTTAGTCACAAGAAAAGTAACTCATTGGGATACAGCACTTAGAGAACTTTCGGCCAAGGCTCTATTTAATTTAACCCCTATAGATCCAAATTACATTAAAGACACAGTTTTACCAAACTTATTAGATATGTTAAATTCTATCGACTTAAATATCAGACACGGTGCGGTATTGGCTATTGCAGAGATATTGGAAGCATTGCACAATTGTTTTAATGACAACATTGAAAATATCATTGGGGCGTCAGCGGTAGAAAATATAAGAAATATAGTGAGCACTTTTAGAAAAAGAGGACAATTCAAAGGTCTTGGAGGAGAGTTAATGAAGCAAGCTTGTGCTGTACTTATAAAGAAATGCTCTATCGTTCATTTTCCAATATCCAGGGAAATGATTTGTAAGTTAATTATTACTAATAGATTTTTTATCATTGTATTTGTATTAAATATTTGCTATAACTTTTGCAGATGACTGGCAGGATCTTTTAGAAGAATGTTTGAGCCATGAAGTATCCACGGTAAAAATAAAAGCTGCCGAAACTCATACAGAATTTTTTCGAAAATATTATGCCAATCTAGATAGCGAAGACCGTAATGCTGTAATTAATCGTTATCTCGATAATTTGCAATCAAACAATCAGTTGGTCCGAATTGGTTTTGCACAGGCCATAGGTAATACACAAAATATTCGGATCCTAAAACGACTCGATACTACTTTCATTAATCTTTTTTCAGGATATTTTCCTTTATTCATACTTTGTGAAAGAATAAAAGATATAATAGAGGCTCTGATTAAGTGTATTGAAATATCAGCGAGTACTTTGAAATGGGCAGAGAGTAGAAAAGAAGCTATCCATGCTTTGATAATGGTCTGTCAAACTTTAGGAGTTAAAGAAGCTGGTTTGTTTCTTATTTTTGGAAAAAAATTTTAATATATATTTCATTTAGAATGATCAAGATTTGTATACTTTTTAGATAAGTGGCAGGCATTCGTACCCGACTTGTATCGTTGTTATTTGTTAGCATTGAAGGAATATACAATAGATAGTCGTGGAGATATAGGAGCTTGGGTACGAGAAGCAGCTATGAACGGCTTACATGTAAAGACCTACTTTATTATCAGTTATATTGAATTTATCAATGTAAAAATCTAAATGAATGTTCTTTAAATAATTCCAGATGCTAACGAATTTAGTGTCACAAGCAAAGCTAGTCTCAGTATTAAACGAGGAGCTAATGGCAAATATTATTGGAGGAATTGCACAGCAAGCTGTTGAAAGAATTGATGGAATTCGAGCACAAGCTGGAATTGTTTTCAGTGCGCTTATTCACAGTGATCCTCCTCTACCGAACATTCCGTATCACGAGGAATTAAAAACTATTTTCCCTTATGACGAGTGTAAAGAAAGTATGGAATGGCGAATGGAATCTGCTACTTTTCCACGATTTATTAAGATGTTATCTTATCCTCCGTACACGATGAACCTCTTACGAGGAATTGTATTTAGTGTCGGAGGCTTAAGTGAATCTTTGGTAATCATCCTGATCGTACAAGCGATTAAATATTTTGTATTTTGACGTAAAATTTACGATACTCTTTTGTTTAGGTTAAACATTCTAGCGTTTCTTTATTTTCTTATTTACAAGAAATAGATGAATTAGGCCTGACAAATTTATGTTATAAGATTTTACAAATTTTTGAAGAAAGTCATAAAAATGAAAGAATGATTACGTCCATGCTGGCCTTTTTGGATCGTTTACTTAGTTCCGGATGTATACAAATTGTTCTTGATGATTCTAAGAATGGAATTGCGGAACGAATTTTAATACTACTTAAGGTTGAAATTAAAAATACAAGCAATACCAAGTTGGTAATCAGCAGTATAAATGTTTTTTGTCAGCTTTTGCAGGTATATTTTGATATTGAATATCACAAAAATAACAACATATTTTTAGGATAACTGGGCAATTTCTTGTTTTTAGATACATGGACCAGTAGCGAAGAGAGCATTTTGCCAACTGAGCATCTTTCTTTGTCATAAGTACAGGTGCATACGAAAGGTTGCTGCTACAAAAACCTACGAAGCTTTAACTCTATACGGAGAAGAAATGGACCTTTCGGAAGAGGAGTTAACTAAACTTTTGACTAAATTAAATGTTACCGATTGGGAACAACCGGTATCCGAACTTCGATCAATCAGGAATGATCTTTGTGATTTAATGAAAGTACCTGCTCCTATTGTGCAAACTAAACTAACGAACTGAACTTAATTATACATTAGGATTTCATTTCACTAAATTGGTAAGTGAAAAATAGAAAACTTCTTCCCTTATGATATTATGATTATTATATATAATACTTTCAAAATATAAAAAATATATAAAATTAAATGCAAAGAATTTCAAGAGTATTATTACTCAACGAAAATTACTTAAGTACCAGTAACTTAGCAGTCATTATTGTTATACAATTGCAGTTTTTCTTTTTCGAAATTGTCCATATTAATTGTCAAATTATTTAGTAAATAATAAGTTAATAATTTTGCACTACACTTTTCTAAAATCCATTGCTTTACCCACCAATTATTATGATCAATCTTATTTGTTAACGGGTTTATTGGCAGTGGACATTCATAATGTTCCTTATTAACAAATTTCGTTTTCCTTGATTTTTCTAAATTTTCGCAAATAAAACATTCGAATTCTTCGACGTAATTTCCAAATTCATTTCGAAACCATCTTTTATTCTTTTCTAATGCTTTCTTAAGTCTTTGATTAGGTATTTCATAATTATCAATTAATTTATGTGATAAATATTTATCATATTCAGTTTCATTGGAAGAAAGTTCGTGTAAAAAATTGGCCAAACTTATTGGATCTTTAAATTCCAACATTGAAATTGCAGACATATTATTTGGAAGCCAATCCTAAGAATGTTTAATTTCTTTTTGAGAATGAAAGAAGTCACATTATACGATTTACTTTACTTTAAAAATAAAAATCAACCTATTGATGTATTAAAAAGAATCATTAAAATAACAGTTTAAATCGTAATACCTTAAATGAAGGTGATCCATAATATATAGGTACAGATCCAACAATAAGGGGCCTCCACAATTTTTCCGTGATATAATCTTGACAGACTGCATTTTCAAAAGCTATTGTAAATTTGTAATTGCTGATGAAAGAGAGAAAATCCTCGCTATTTAATGTTTCAAGGTAATTTTCCTTTAGCCTATATTATAGTTATGTGTTATTTGTAGAAATAATATAATTATTACAATTAACATTTTCCAAATCTATAAAGTATCACCTTGTATCTAATTGAGCATTATTCAAACATACGCCATATGAATCTACGCGTATGTATTTCATTAATTCCGCTACATAAATATCTCTATTACTTGCAGTATCACAGTCTGATTGTATGTAAAGCAATGGTGCAAGGTTTTTTGTATGCATTAATTTAGTCTTTTCTTGCGTTGTAACAAAGTATTTTTTACCTGAAATATAAAAGTACTAAATTAATTCAAGTTGAAAAAACATGAAAAATATATAATGCAATGTAAAGGTTTTGATTTACTGTATTTATCTACTTAATAATTCTGTAATTCCAGGTAGATCTATGAGAGTCAGAGGTACATCGCTAAATCTGCTAAATGTTGAAGAGTATGTAAAAAGATTTAAAGCTTCCTGATGAACTAGGATTGGGTTGTTTCTTGGAGATTCTTCGTGAAGTAAACCCCAGGGAACTTGGTCAGATTTCCATGTTGGTAAATCATTAATTTGAAAAGCACTACCATAAAAAAGAATACTCTGAAAATTAAGATACGTATTAAATATAGATTTACAACGAACATTTGTTATTTAATACTTGAGACCAGATTACTTTTATCTTTTGATGATACTGAAATGATCTATTGTTGGTAAAATAACATTGATAACGTCCACAATCTCTAAGTTTCCCATCAGTTCCAAAAGGAGTCCACCATAAAATTATAGGTACTTCTCCTGAAAAAAAAAATATACATATGTATAAAAATATGAAAGAAATGTTAATATTTTTCTAATTTTTATATCATTACTTTACACACATTTACAAAAATATTGAAAATTTAATGTATTCTATATACCTGAATAATATAATTTGTTATCACCTTCAATTTCAATTGAATACATCTGTAAATTATTTTGTTTATTTTCAAAATCATAAACTTTATTGATTAATAATGATATTACTGCTAAGTTAACGTTTAATACTTTTATAAACAATTGTGAATTACAAAATTTTTGTATGTTTATTGCTTACTTAATAGTTACTATAATGATAAGCATTTACTGTATTAATATTTTACTTCGTTAATTAAAAAATTGTATTTATAATGAAGATATTAATAAAACTTGTATTATATTAATGTCTTTCAGTATTTTTATAAAAATATATAGATATGTCAATATTTAATAGATTATACTAGGAGAATGCATTTGTTGTAAATTATTCTAAAATATTTTGCTGTGTTAGATATCTAGCTAATATACCTGATAAATTATTATACTTAATGTGACAGCAACAATTGTCATAAGCATAAAATACATTTTTTTGTGAGAGTATAACATTTTATATTTTAATTATTACTTTCAAAATTCAATAAAATATAATATTAAACTACTCTTTATATCATTTTAATCTCTTAAAAAAAAAAACTGCTTTATAAATCAATAATGCGACATCAAACGGCCATAGTTAAGTTTCAGGTTAAGTGTCAAACGTTATCTGCTTCCTGTAAGCATCCTTCATTTAAAATCTGACATTCAAAATCTATGAATTTTGAAGTTAATTAATTAAAAAAAAGGGAGTAATAATTGTACTATGACTGGAAACTTTATATGCATAGAGCTTATTCGAAATAATATATTTTATAAAACATCACACGTGAGCGTGAGTAAGACGGACATGGAGCGGATTATGGGAGAGTTGGTCCCGCATCTCGTCCGTTTCCTGCCCACTTCCTGTCCACTCTCCGTTCATCCGCTTCACGGGCGTATCGCGAGCCCCACTTATCCGCTTTAAAATTATTTAATTAAAACACTATTAATTACAATTGTTTGAAATACGTAAAGAAATGGTAGTGAAGACTATTAGTACGATTTAACTAGACTTAATTATATCTATAAATGTTATATTTAAAGAACTTTCTATAATGTATATTATCAATTTTGAAATAATAATTAGTATAGAATACAGTAAATGGATATAAAGTAGAAAATCTCCTTTTTGTTTTAACGTACACCTTACATGAAAGGTGCGCAGATTTTCTACAAATGATTGTAATATCCGTATAACTCATACGCAGGTGTATGTACGCGTGAACGCACATAAAACTTTCTAAGAATTTGTAAAGGCAAGTCGGTCATGGTTACGATCACGGTTGCAATCAGGATTACGATCACAGTCATGGTTACAGTCACGCTTCTGACTTTTCTTTGGCGGTCAACGAACTCTTTCTTCTCTTTTTCTACATTTATTCTTCTTTTCCTTCCATCGGTAACAGTTTCTTTAACGACGTTGCTCGATGCATCTAGGCTATCGCAAAAACACCTTTCTTCTATAACAAATGTACTACTTAGTAAAATTAATGAATTTTTTGCTTTATTTTACGATAGCCTAGTTATAATTACGCGCCATTTACACTTGATTATAAAAGTTATATCATACCATAGGCTGTAGTAAATTTATTTTCATTAATATACACGATAATTCGTGTTATTTAATTAATGATAATCTACATAATATTGATACTTTTATACCGAAATTTAATTGTAAATAGAAGGAAAGAAATTTAAAGCTGTTCTGCGTCCGCGATTTGCGAAGAAAATCAAATTAGTGGTAGCTTCTTGTTAGACACGCTCCAAAGTCTTACAATTAGTCTTCCTATACGAAATCGGATTAAATTTTAAGTATCACACTGATCTAAATAAAGTTTTCAATAATTAAATGTTTTAATCAATGATCATAGAAACTTTATCCTTTTAGTTCTTCCAGGTAGAAATATAAAAATTGTTATAAGTTTATAATAATGCAAATAACATTTACAGCTAAGCAAATATTTCAAATTCGTGTTACTTGGAACGAAGCTTCACGGAATTAATAGAACCTTTTGTTCTAGAAAAATAATAAAAATGCAACGTTAGGATTAAAGGGACTACGGTTACAGAGCAAGATATCTTTTTACAAAAAATTTGTTTGAAAATCGTCTTTCTTGGAATGCTGCACTCATATTGCAGACATCGTTCACATGAAAAAATATATTTTATATTTAAGGATACGGTAATCGAAATATTTTGCAAGAAAAATTTATACGATTCGGAACAAAGCACGTACCGTTTACTATTTTAAATTAACGAACTCTAAAATGCTCTTAAAAAGGTAATTATCATCGCGAAAGTTTATATCGCAACATAAAGAGGACGAAATAACTGTATACCGTTTAACTGTATCTAAGAGGATTAAATTGCTAATTACGTAAATATGTATATCTTTCACAAAAAAAAAAGATATTTTAAACTTGCTACTATAATGAAATAATATAATATTTTTTTTTAATTACGTTGCATTGTAAATTTTACAAATATACATAGTAACCTAATCATAAGTATAATGTTTCTAATATACTTATACATGAGCTGTCTGTATAATGCAAAAGTTAATTTATAGAACAAAACAATAAATAATACCTAAAATTAAAAAATGGTGACATTGCTATTGGGAAAACGGTGATCACAAAAGTAGGGTCGTCGATCTACAGTTCACGGTCCTTCAGAAAGCCGACAGTTCGATGTATGCTTGTTCCCCACCTTTTCCTCTTTCTGTATCCCCTATCATTCACGACCCCCTTATTAAAACAGCGCACGCGCGATATTCTGGCAGAATTCCACAGTGCCGTATGAAATTAAAGATGTATCTGTTAGATTTACCTAATTTATCATATACGGAATTCTAACTAACAAACAGTAACCAACATATTTTATTGTAATTTTTATAATTCCATTCGAGTAATTTCGATTATTTTTTACATCCTGATTATTAAGAATCAATTGAGGTAATAAATACTTACAGAGAAATTCCTGTAACATCTCCTACAATGCTACAATTCTATAGACAGTCCTGAATTCTATGGTGGAATCAGATGCTGCGCATGCGTTGGAAATCCTGCGGGACCTTAACACAGTCGGAGAAGAACAAGCGAGTTAAGTCAGTTGCTGGGTATATCTGTGTTGTGACGAATATAATTCGCCGTTCGTGACTTGTACTTCTCTTGCGTACTTTTCTCTCTTACTTTTTCAGTGTTATTCTACAACAGGTATAGATCTATACGTATATCTTCTTTTTATTCGACAAGTTTATTTATAGACCTACTTAGCAACAAAAGAATAACGCCTCTTAAAAAATTGTTATTATATTGACCCTAGTAGGTATACACACGTATAATTATTTATTTTCCTATTTATTTATTCATTCATTGAACTTATAGATTTTAACTGTACTTATCTAAACTCGCACAATTGTTTTTCATTCATCAGGCGCTGTCACTAGATTAACGGAAATTATCTGCACACCCTCGGAGAAAAGGCCGATGTATTACTATTTATTGTTTAGTTATCTTTGTTGAAGATGTCCATTCGTTTTCTAATGTTTTCCCATTTAAACCATCTACGATGACATACCTAGAAATTTTAATATTAAAAACTTAAATATTATCTAAATTTTCAAACAGTTACTGTCGCTTAGATTCTAAGTTTTTTTTATTTCATATTTATATATTTTCAATTTTCTATGTTTCCGATTCCTATACTACTATCATTTGTCAATATAAATTCAAAATGAATTAAAGATACCCTGATTTGAACAAATGAAGCTTCACTCATTGTTCTGCCTTTCTTATCATATTATTGATTTTATGTTTACTGTTTAATGAATAAGTTTTGAATTTCGTGTCCTTTTTTTCCGTAAACATTTTAATTTTTATTTATATCGTTTCTGACAAGTGTAAATAGTTAAATATTCTAAATATTTGGACATTTTTATTAATAAAACAGCTCATGCGTTTAAAAGGATTTTAAAATTAGAATAAGGAATAAACGTACGATTTCTAAGTAGAAAACAAATCATATGTACTTTGCTTTGCAATTAATAAAGACAAATGTAGTATTCTAATACGAATAAAAAAAAATTATACTTATAAAGGACGAAATAGTCCTTTTAACGTGTTCCCGTTGGAGAAGTTGGCCCCACCCAGGCGGAAGCCACGTAGAAATGAGTCATCAAGTCGAGGGTTGAAAATAAAATATCTTGGAGAAAAAAAAATTTCAGGACAAAAGTAGGGGTGTTCGAAATTAAGAAGCGCGTTATCTACATACAAGTACTTTTCCGGTTAGGTCAGACATGTATGTTCGTAGAAGGCGTTTCGCAGCACAACTGTCACTATAAACATTTCTTCGATGCACTATAATTAAATATAGACGAAAAGTTATTTAAAATAAAATTGTTATTTTAATTTAAAACAATAAATTTCTTATACATACCCTCACGATTAATTATCCGCGGATGATTATATTCATTGCAATTGAATTATTTATTGCAGAAGCAAATCCGTGGAACTTTTGCGGCACCTATTTCTAAATTATCCGTTAATTAAACCAATTCAATGATGCAGGCTAACGGATCTGAAAATATTGGTTCAGAAAATACGAACGAGAAAACGGGATGGACGGTAATTATGAATTATTACAAAATCATTTATATGAAATGAGAAATCATAAGAAAAGTTAACTTTATCCGGTAATTACTTTTAGGTCGGATTGATAAATGGAAAATTTAAGTACCTTACAGCTGAAACTTTTGGATTTAAAATAAATGCAAATGGCTCAAGTTTGAAGAAAAAACAATTATGGACTTTGGAAGGTAGCGAACAACAAGTTTACCTTAGATCTCATTTGGATCGCTATTTGGCAGTGGATCAGTTTGGAAATGTTACCTGCGAAGCAGAGGATCCTAGTGATCCTGGCTGTGCTTTTCAAATTCAGCTAGCTTCTGATGGTATCTAACAATATTTCCTGTTTATATTAATAAGTAATAGAAGAAATATCATTAACAAGAATTACTTTTCTGTATTAAATTAGGAAGTGGAAGATGGGCTTTGAAAAACATTCAGAGGGGATATTTCCTGGGTTCTAGTCAAGATGAGCTTAAATGTACAGCCAAAGCTCCGGGTGAACCTGAATACTGGCTGGTGCATCTTGCTGCTAGACCGCAAGTAAGAAACATTTCATGTATCAAGAAATGAAAGATTCAAAACTACTTACTATTATGATGAAACTACAAATGTAAAATTTACAGGTAAATCTGAAATCTGCTGGAAGAAAACGTTTCGCTCATTTAAGTGCGACGCAGGATGAAATCCATGTAGATGCACCAGTTCCTTGGGGAGAGGATACACTTTTCACGTTAGAATTTCGTCCTGCTTCGATAGAGGATGATGGTCAAGAACATTCTAAATTCGAGGGTGGTCATTATGCTCTTCATACTTGTAATAATAAATATCTTGCACGTGATGGAAAACTCTTAGATACCTGTACAAGAGACTGCCTTTACGCGGCCGAATTTCATGCTGGATTACTTGCGCTCAGGTTGGTTCTATCGATACTTCTTTTATTATTTTTTTTATTACACTCTTCAGGTAATCTTCTAATAATAAAACTAATATAACGAATTAAAGAGATTTGTATGGAGCGTACTTGGCACCCATTGGAAGTAAAGCTGTTCTAAAATCAAGATCAACGACAGTAACGAGAGATGAATTATTCTCTTTGGAAGAATCACTACCGCAGGCTTCTTTTGTTGCTGCCTTGAATCAACGATACGTATCTGTAAAACAAGGTATTTCATATTTAAATAAGTTATAGTTACTTTGATTATTGCTTTGTCTTTTAATGAAATAATTTTCTAAAATTTTAACTTTTCATTTATAACTTTCAATTCGTTAAAGTTTAAAATAATGTTAAAAGCCTCTATAGATAGCATCAGCATCCATTGTGGTTCTAGGAGTTGATGTGACAGCTAATCAAGACGAGATATCCGGCCATGAAACTTTCCAACTTGAATTTGACCGTGTAACTAAACGGTGGTATATACGTACCATGCAAGATCGCTACTGGAGTCTCGAAGCTGGGGGAGGAATCCAGGCATCAGAGCACAAACGTTCTTCCAACGCTTTATTTGATTTAATCTGGCAATCAGAAGACGGTACGGTAGCTCTACGTGCTAACAATGGAAAATTCTTAGCAACCAAGCGTTCTGGACATCTCTATGCTAATGCGGATTCTGTAAATGGACTGGACTCGGATGTTAGCAAATATTATTTTTATTTAATGAACAGACCTGTTTTAGTTTTACGTTGTGAACAGGGATTCGTAGGACCTAAAAGTTCATCTAGTCCAAAATTAGAATGCAATAAGGCTATCTATGAGACCATCAGAGTAGAAAGATGTGAACGCGGAGTTGTTAGATTTAAAGGTAAAGTATTTTAAATACATATATACCTATATACCTTAAATCGCTTACTTTACAATCTTTGCTCGTTTCAGGTCAGAATAACAAGTACTGGCATGCGGACAGCGAAGGAGTAACCGTGGATTCTGATATACCTTCTGATGGTTTTTATCTGGAATTACGAGAACCTTCTCGTATTTGTATTAAACACATCGATGGGCGATACCTTACTGCAGGAAAGAATGGAGCATTACGTCTTGGGGAAACAGATTATGAATCTGCTACAAAATGGGAATTTTAATCAACCAAACGATCATACATAATCTATGTTCTTTTGAAACTGTTTTTACATATTTATTTCAAGGATTGATATTTAATAGATACTATATTCGAATTTAAAAACAAAAGTTAAATACATAGCTTATGTACTACTTTGTTCTTAACTTAAGTTTTGTCTTTTTTCGTATACATTCTATTTCACGCTCAAATGGGAAAGGAATGAATTAAACGATAATGATAAAATATAATACGTGTATCGGGTTGAAGTTTCAAAAGAACATAGCTAAGATTTACTGCCCTTTTTATAGCTTCAATGTAATCTAATATGATATTTACAAGTATGGGAAAAGCTCGTATCAAGTACTTAATTAGGAGTACGCTGTGGAATTAATTTTATACGTCTAACTGTAACTTCCTCCATTTATAAAATATCGTATAAGACTGATCACTCACATGTTTACAGAGTAATTAACGATTACATCATTTTTTTTTAATAATTTAATGAAATATTTAATAATGATTTATTATTTTTACAGATAAAGTAACTGAAGAATTTTTTGACCAGAAAATTGAGATTTATTCCGTTGACTCAATTTTTTCTTTGGAATATTATTTATTTTTCAAGTTAACTAAAACACTTAACCGATTGGTAATTTTAAACGCAAAAATACTAATATTATATTTTTCAGTTCTTTTTGTTGTTGAAGTTTTGTAATAATTAAAATCGATAACATCAGCTGTTAAGAGTCATTATCAATTTTGTAAATAATTATTTTAGATACTTCATGATTTTCTATAATCTTTGATTAAGATATTTTATTAATTGTGTTAATCGTATAAAAAACGAAGTATAAGAAAATAATAATTTAACCAATCGTTTAAGTGTTTAAAAAGAATTTAGCTTTCTAGTCTTCGCATTAATATTAGTATTAATACTTGAATTTCTGTGAAACACTACATACACTAGACAGCATATTTCATGGTATGTCAATAAGTAACATAGGTTTTCAGTCGATAAAAGTAATCATTCCATACAATAAATACATTTGTTTTTTACTCAGACATATACTAACATAAACGCACAAATGTGTAATTAGTGTATACCTGCTATCTAGTGTATATGCCTCTAAAAAAAAAAGAATAATTGACGCAATAATCGAATCAGTCTATGTAATTTGAGACCACGCTTTTTCTATGTAAGAATTTTACATTCCGTGAGCTGTGCAATGGTCGAAACATTCTTACAGGTATTTTTCCGAAAAAGAAAACTACATCGGAACCCGCTCAAAGAAAAAAAAAAAAAAAAAAAAAAAAAATTGAAAGCACACATTTTATACTGTTTGATACCAATTTTATCAGCATGTAATCTATCAATTAGCTTGTAAGATTTTTCTCTTTTTTGTCGAGTTTCAATATGTTTTACGTATATTGAAATTTCAAATTCGACACAAAGAGAAAAATTATTTTTTGATATGTCTTTTATCCTTTTATACAACACTTTGTTATCTGCTCTCTATTTTTTATACATAAATGAAATTAATATTAAGATCGTTATTTCAACGAAATTATCTGTAATTTATGTTATTTATCATACTGAGGAAAGCGGGATAAACTAAGCGCATTACATAAACAATAAATTCTGCTATTAAAAACATATCTGGAGTCAAATTTGTCTGATATTATCATCCTTATTTTTAATTATTTATTCATACTAAAATAATTGCAAATTTATACCACCTTGAAGTATGTAGATCTAACGAAGAGAAGAGTCATTAACTGTCAATTACTTTATTATACGCACTGAACATCACTTTCAAACATGGATAGAAAAGAGGTAATAATGGTAACTGTGGTAATTTCACCTCCATATAATCGTAAGCAAGTCCAACATTTGCTTCTTCCTTTGGAATTGCTGGAATTTTTGAATAACGTTGACTAAAATGCGTTAATAGAGTGAATTTTGCATTCATATATTTTCCAGCTTTTATTGCTTCGGATGTTGTTGAATGTAATTTACGTTTAGCCATGCTTTCACGACCATCATCCATGGTCGCTTCATGAATTAATAAATCACAATTTTCACCTAATTTTATCAAATTTGGACAAAACATCGTATCACCACTGAAACAAAAATATTCAATTGAAAGAATACTTTTTACCTCAGGTACACTTATTTCTTAAACAATTCTATCTCACCTATAAACAATCTTTTTATCATCCTTAAGGGTAATAGAAATACCAAAAGCGTGTTTGCAATGATTTACAAAAATAGTATCAATTTTTGAAACATTCATTACATTATACAATAATGATTCAGAAGAAACAGCCAACTGATGAGCGTTTAAATATAAATCATAATTGCTGATTATGATGTACTGCTGTGAAATAGATTCAAATCGTTGGTTATAGAAATTCAACCATGGTATTATGTAAGCCGGCACTAACAAATATAATTTTTCATCTGTGATCTGTTTTCTTCTGTCCAATAAGCCAATGAGACCTAAATGATGATCCGCGTGCATATGAGACACATAAACTGCCTGCAAAGAAAAATTTATATGAAATGATAATTATAGTGGAAATTTTGTTTATTTCTTATTTACCTTAATAGTGCGTAAAATATTGTCACTTTCGGAAAATCCATAAAACCTAATTATCTGACCAAGGGTGCCTTCTCCACAATCCAACAAGATACTAGTATTTTCATCGATTCTTAAGAGAATGCCACTTGTATTTCTAACTTTGTTCGGTACGCTACAACCAGTACCTAACATTACAATTCGAGGATAGCTAGAAATATTAGTTAAATTAAGCTCTTCTGTTTTTTTCTCAATATTAGCCCTCACTTCCTTCAACACGTTTTCAAGCTGATCAATCTTAAGAACTTCTTCAATATATGATTCTTCTGCCTGATAAATATTATTATTAGTTAGAGGTGTAAATTCTGGCCGTATTTTAAATACTTGTATTGCTCTGGCTCGATAAATAGAATCCTTTTGAGTCTGAAATGAAATATTTTGTTAACTATATTAATCGACTTGATACTTTTTTCTTGCTGAATACTTTACCTCTTTATCTTTTTTAAAGCAATCCTTGCTCAATAAAGGAAATATTTCAGGATGCAACATATGCAATAGATATTGATTCTTATGAACAGCTTCGCTGCCCATACAAGTATTTTCATCATTTAAAACGACATGTTGCGTCTGCGACGAAAATTTTTCTATCCAATTTTGATATCGTTGATCATTCAAGATCTTTTCAGGAGTGAAATGAAATACAGAAAAGGCTATGTTATTTTCTTCTGATAATGCCTGTTGCTGATGTTTTAAAAAAGCAGGATGATTTACTAAAGAATCTATGTACTCTTCGTCGGGACACTCTACAACTAAAAAAATCAGATTCATATACATAGTAAAACTTTAAATTTCATTTTTAAATGAAATTTAAAAATAAACAATTTTAGAAATACCCATAAAAGTGAATTTGGGACCATCTGGTTCAGAAACATCTTTACTATAAACAACAGATCCATCTTCTTTAGTAACGTTTTTACCAGACTTTAGTAGATTCCGAATTGGACCATTTTCTATACCAAGTTGAAGACATTTATCTATCAACAATTTTCCACGTTTTGGGTGAATTTCACAAATATAACATACTATTTTTGGAGTGCCTTTGATCTTTTTCTCTCCATTTTTTACACTGTTTGCAGGTCTTTTACCATTTTCATTTGTATCATATTCGTTTTCATCCGATACATTTTTCTCAGTATTTTTTGTTAAGGGAACATACCAGACTGTCATCATATGATCTTTAAATGGTTCTGACTCATTGACAGAAGGATAAGTAATTTTGAGTCGTGGTAAGTTTATAAATGATTGAACTGTACGTACAAGATTTTCTACTCCTTCAGGGCTATGAATACGTAAATCGGTTGTACCATTATCTTGTGCAGTTAGCATTAAACCTGGGAGTCCCCCAACATTTCTCCAACTAAGATTTGTTATAAATATATGATCTATTTTAGATAGTTTACAATGATGTTCTTGGCATAGCCGCTGAGTTCCTTCACCGCAATTGAACAGATAATGAACTTGATCGGTTGTAAAAAACATAAAGGCTGGGATTCCAGGTGCTCCACTTCCCACAACCTGTTTTTGAAATATTTAGTTGTAATAAGATAATTTATTTCATTAATCTGGCAGTGCACACATTAATTTCTGGTAAATGTAAAAAGTCATAATATAAAAAATACTAACAACATATACTGAGGTTAGAACTAATTGTTTATTGGATTCTCATTTATACACTGCCAGGTTAAATCCAATCTATCATTTCTTTATCAAATATTTATGTTATTTATAAAGATTTTAATTACCTGTAACTTTGCAGAATTATTGAGAGTGGAAAGCAGTTTAAGCTGTTTCTTCTGTTTCATTATCAACTTTTTATATAATTCAGTTATGTTCGTTGATTTTTTTTTTAATTCAGTCTGTGTATGTGTATTTCGTACAAAGTATTTGCAAAAATACTTAGTCAATTGAAACATTACTAAATGATTATTAATACGATTATTATCTACAATAATTATTATGCTTGTATTTCATCATTTCATTTCTATAACTATAAGTTGATTGCAATAGATATTTTTGTAATCATTTAACAATTAAACAGAATGTTATAACTGTAATAATAAATATACTGCAACAGTTACAAATTATTCTTTTGTTATTTTACATTTGCATCATTTTTCATTTATAACCTCATTATCTGCAGACTTCTGAAAATAAAAACGCATAAATATGTACATTTTTGTTAATGATTTCAAAATTAATTTTTCTAAGAATAATTGATTATTATTATTATAAATTGAAGACCCAAAACTAAAGGTATAATCACCGTTTATATATAAACACGTGTTATTAAACGGACCACGCTTGATATGTATACACATATATATATGTTATATATATATTTTATACATACATATATCGTCTCTTTCATAGTGTTCCACTCTTCTATATAAACGGGATCAAAAACCCCCCCATTTCTAATACATATCAGATCCCCTTTTTTATTCCAACGGTCATATATGTACAGTGGATCACAAAATTATTCGCTCACCGTTTAAAACAGAATACCTCATTTAAAATTCGACTAAATGACTTAAGGCTTTTTGAGAAGCTATAAAAATTAATTGCTGCTTTAAAAAATTACAGTTTGTCGAAATCGTGAAAAGAAATAGCGAAAGAATAGCGAAGAACGAACTAGTCACGTTCTTAGATGAAAAGTCGCGATTTTCGGAAATTTTAATTACTTGTAGCTTCTAAGTGCATTAACCGACCTCGATGAAATTTTCAGCATACACATAACACACTTCATTCAAGTCATTTGGTCCAATTTTAAATGAGATATTGTGTTTTAAATACAATGAACGAATAATTTTGTGACCCACTGTACAAGGTAGAACGTGTGATGAGAAAGAAGCATTACGATATTCATTTTAATACCACGAGTATCTACAGCAGTATTACAATGAAAGTACCAATTAACTTTTTTTTAAATATGCATATATATAGGATGATTCTATAAACAATAAAAGATTATTTCCCGTTTGTTAATACCTAATAAACGAATTGTTTCTCTCTCTCTTTCCCTCCATTTCCGAGCATTCTTGAAGTGAACGCAATAAAAATACAAATGTACAAAAACGTATATCTTCATAGCCCGTCTTAAGAAATTTAACATGAAAAAAATGTAAATAAATCTATGTGGCTTAACTTAGGAATGTTAACAAAAAACGTAAATCCTACGTTTCGTGTCCGTTAAATTTTAATTTGGGTACGCCTTCAGCAGATGTCGCTTCTATCACTCGGAAGACGCCATATGCTATGGGAGTGAAAATGATGTTTTCTTTTCTTCGATTTATTAACAATTAGATATGTAATTAATAGTTTTAATATATTTTTAAATTCTTCTTAAATTTTAAATTAATATTTGCTAGGCAAATTATTTAATATCAATTGCAATAATAAATGATCAATATTGAATTGTATTCAGCCAATCCCGTGGCAGCATGGTAGCTAACGAACTCTATATAAGGAACCGCTTAACGACGCCTTTTCAGTCTAGCTTGAATTCGCGTGTTTGGAGAAGTCGAGTCTCGTTGTACTTTTTCTAAGAAAGTCGTTTCAATCTTTTTTCAAAATTTATCCGTTTGTCTTCAATTTTATAGTTCTATATTTTCGAATTATATTCAAGCTAGGCTGAGTGTCATTATTTCGTTTCATATGTTCTGGGTGGTTTTTTCCGCGTCTGCCGCGTCATCCGTGTCTTCCGCGATCTGCAATTCGGTTTCATTGTGTTTTCCCGGACGATCGTAAGTCCCCTTGTTCATTTTCATTCCTTCTATCTAAGTCGGTAAGGTGAGAATTGTAAGCTTCCTGAATTTGATGCCGAACAAGAACGACCGCCATTTTGTGGTCGCAATTGAGGCGTTGCATTCAAGAAGATACAATTCGTGCCGCGTTTGGAAGTAATCTATTCCAAGGGATTTTTCTCTTGAAATATGGTGATGTCCGTGACGTGCACCTCCATTACACGACCCGATTTACACGACGATCAAACAATATTATTTTGTGGTCTCTAACGGCCTTTTAGAATACGATTCATTTTGGGTCGGGCTGGAGGGGAGATCGTACGCGTGAAATCGGTAACCCATTAGGGACGCTTTGCGATTGCTGATGAACGGAAGCAAAAGAAATAATAGTTTCTTTGCAACGCAAAGAAACGCCATTTCTCCGCTTTGTTTCGTCTGCATCATTCGCAGTAAATAGAATTGAAAAGATATTTTCTTTTCTATTTACAACTTAACCTCTCCTCTGGTATATTCATCGAGACTACGTTATCGGACGAGACAGGCCAATGTAATTGAGTTTGCAAAAACCCGTTGACGGGTGTTGCTTTTAGTTTCGCACGTTTCGTTTCGGGGCGGCTCCTTTCATTTAGGAGTACGCCATTTTCTGAGCATATGTACGGAAGAAGTGGCACATTTTTAGCTCGAATTTTTAGCTTAGGGAGCAACCTGCCTATACGAGACGCTGAAGAATTAGGTTAAGATTTAGATTTAAGGATTTAGCTAGCTTTTAGCTTCAAAAAGAGGATAGGGGATGATTAGCACTTCTACCTCTTTTTCGGGTAGGTTCGATATTGCTTATAGTTTTCGTTTCTATTGGAACGAAAAGTATAGGAACTGCGATGATGTCTTCCGCAGTGTAGAGTTTTGCATGGAAGGGAGGATGGGACGTTGGAGTTAGGGCGAGTCACCAGTTGCAGCAACCTCCACGTGGTGTGACTTGGGAAATTTGTATTGTTCTAACAATACAAATTTGCGAATGGCTGCAAACATTGTACAAACTGTAAAAAGAAATGGAAATAAATATTTAATTTCATGTAAATTTAAATTGCGTCATTAATTCCCAATATATGTACCTTTCCTTTGTCCTAATAGTAATATAGTTTCTGACTAAGGCGATTAAATTTGTTGTTCGAAATAGTCATGGCTTCCAAGTTCAACATTTTATGGATATTATAATTTTGAATATGAAATGATAAAATATTTACACATATTTAAATTAGACCTTCCAAATGCTCTTAATTTTATTTGTCCTATAACAAAAATCGAACCATAGAAATACAAGAAATTTTATGTTATAATAAATTTAATTAATAAAATACCTTACACTAATTAGTACTTAATGCTATGACACTTGTATTATTAAAATCATTAACTAAGTAAGTCCATTACATCGCAAGAAGGTGGCTTCTCCATGTTTTGGCTTGAATTAGAAGTTAAATTTGACTGAAATTCTAACTGATTCATCGGGTAATTGATATTATTTTGAGGAATCATTAAATTAGGAACACATGTATTTCCTATGTTTTTTAAGTGTAAATTTTGTGCTTGCGGGTTCAATTGATGTTGACTAGAACCCGGAGATTTCCAGGAATAATTAGGTTTCGAATTCGAGATTGAAAAGTTTAACTGATCTAAGTTAGATTTTAACAAAGTATCAGTTAAATCTTTTACTGCTGGCTTTTTATTAGGTTGAATACTTGTTGGTATTAAAGGTGCCTGGGATTGTAATCTTTGATGTACTTCTTGCTGTTGAATTAACCTGAAAATTAAAATATTAAAACAATTGTACTTCGTACAGCTTAAAATCTAATATTAACAGAAACTGAGCAGTAATTTATGATATTAACCGAAGCTTATCTTCCATGGTCAAACCATTTTCAATCTGCAGGGACTTCAAATTTGTATTTACACTCGTATTTGGAGCAGGGATGGCTGGAATTGGATTTATGTTATCAGTGGGTGAAACAATTTTCTTATAAATGTTGGTAGATTCTGAAAGTTCTAAATTCAATTGTTGTGTTTCATTGCGCATCGCATCTAATTGTTTCAAAGCTTCCTTATGCTCTGATGTTACATGACTGATCATTTCCATCACCAAGTTTGATAGAATTTCATATTGCGGGAAACTAAAATTTTGCTCAATACATAGAGGTAATAGAAAAGGTAAAATCTTCGTTGCTATTATTTCTTTACTCATTCCCACTTTGCTATGATTCAGTAACATCCTGTAGATACCTGAAAAGAATATCCAATTAATGTATATTACTTATTGCTGTATTATTTTATTAATAAACGAATATAATACCTATGATAGCCATGAGAACTGCAGGCTCGCTAGAGCGTGGAATTTCTTGTAGAAAAGGTAACACTTGATCGATGACGAGCCATCGATCAAAGTTAGGTAACATTTTTGCAAGGCATAACAAACAGTTAACTCTAACTCCAAGACTTTTACTGCTGGATCCTTTTTCATTTAAACAAATTCTCTTCATTCTAGGCAAAATTGCATTTTTAATCAGTGGTCCTTCAATCATCGTTATAATTTCAGGTAGAGCTGATAAACATAATTCTTGCAATTGTTCCCATTCAGACTCTAAAGCACGTAGCAACATTGGAACTATATCCGTCTTTATTACCTCCGCGGTACATAATTTTAATAATAAATCAACATGTTGCATGAAAACAAGACTGATCTGCGGTGGATCGTCTAACGTCAGAACATGTTTAATATTTGGCAAAATACATTCTCTAAATTCTTCCACAGAACTTTTCTCCATCGCATATATTATGCTTGGCAAAACAAATGGAATCATCGGTGGATTGATTAATTCTTTATACAAAGCTGGAAGGACTCGGTGCAGTATAACTCTATGCGGTAGCTGCTTTAGAAGTTGTGGTAATCCTTTATAAAATTGTGACTTCTGTAAATTATCCCATTGAAAGATTTTATCTAAATAATTTAATGTTTTCACAGCTATATCCATGAAATATTCTATTTTTACAAATTGATGAGCATCTGGTCTTAATTCAGGATTATGGTTCAACATAAGTTTCACCGTATCTCTAAGATTATCCGGAATTGGAAGAAGCTTAGATGCAATAGTTGAATTTGTGAAACAGTCTAAAAAATGTTTACATTTCATTAAATCATTTTTACAGTCATAAAGTGGTACATTCATAGGAGAATGTAAAATATACGCCAGTATTCCTAAAGAAAATATATCACTGGCTGTACCGACGCTGCTTGCTAAAATGCATTCTGGTGCTTGATAATTTAAATTCGGTTGGGCCGCAAACGAAACCGACATATCGTATTCTACGTACGACCATTGCGACTGTTTACCCTCGACGCTTTGATTCAAAGCGCAAAAATCAAATCCAAAAATTTTCCATGCTCCATGGCTATTAACGACGATAGATTCTGGGCATAGATTTCTGTGCAACAGTTTAACATCTCCGTGTAAAAATGCAAGGCCCTCTCCAAGTTGTAGAAGACCATATTTAATTTCTACGTCGTGTAATTTATAATCTTTCAAATTATTTGGCAGCAGTTGAGGTAAATTATCATGATTTCCCAAGACATTAGCTAAGCTGGCTAAGACAGGCTCAGTTGCAAATGCTAAACTATCTCTTGATTCTTCCAAAGGGTGTTGGACAGTTAAAATTTGTGGATGACGCAATTTTGTTAATTGTGCCACGCCTCTCTTCAAGGTTTCTAAGATCAATTCTTTATCATTTTTGGAAAATTTATCCAGAATTCGTTTCTCGAATACAAAAATTGCTGCTTCTTGCTTTGTAGATTTTTTATAACCGCTATAAACTTTCCAAAGCAATGCTGGTCCTGCACTTGCAATGTGCGCATTTATCTCAAATTCTCTGGTAACTGGATTGCCAGGAAGAACATTTGATAATTGTGACAATCCGTAAGCGGTGTTTTGAACTGTGTTAGAAATTGTATTGCTCACAGTATTTCTTAATTTTGCAAATACATCCATCTTATTTTCTAATATCTTTGAAGTAATCATTTATTAATGCTTAATAAAATATGTTTTGTAGCTTAGAGATATATTTGAATTTTTATGTTCGTAAATTCTTTTTAATCCTGATTAACAGTTATCAAGTACTGAATAATCTTTAAATTTTAATACACATCGATTTAACACTGAATATAAACTGACATATACTTTATATTTTACACGAAAACATTTCTTTCAAGCATTTGATAACACTGTAAAATGCTCTTATCATATAGGTAATACTTATATTAAAATTAATGCTACTACATCAAATATAATATTAACTGTTTGACATAATCACCTAACTTTTACATATTGTATTGGTTAGTTGTATTTTACTAGCCTTCTGTCAATGATTTGAAACCTACATATTTGTTCTACGAAAGAACATACCTCTTTTGCGCAGCTCAGGGAAGCCCCCTATTCTTATTTCTAACTTCGTGGCAGTATATTCGGTGGACAAAAATATACGAACAAAAGAAACAAGTGATCCCGTCGAAGGTCGGCGCGTATACTGAACATAAGACCACTAGGTATATTGCGCAGTTCCATTCCGCGCATGCGCAGTACCACACCGCGCATGCGCAGTTGAGCATGCGTGAGCCAAAAATGCGCAGAACGAATAAAAACTCGTTCGAATGAAATTTGAATGGATCATAAATGGATCATGGATGGATCATGAAATAATTATAGCGGACGTACGGTGGACGAACAGGAAACGGATGTCGAAAGTAGTAGCAATTAAAAGATGGTTGCAGATCAAAGGAAGCGTACAGTGCACAATTTAGAACAGGTGAACAAGATAAGGATGGAACATAAAACAAATGTATATGTTCTTACCTTTGTTTAAAGTTCACGTAGAAGAAAAATTCAAGCGTTTTCACAAACTATTTCGAACCAATTTTCTCTTATGCTTTCAATACTTCAAAATTGATGATATATGTATACGGTAAATTTCAAATTTTTATCCTTTATAAATAAGATAAATAAAATTGAAACTTTAAATGAAACTGATCATCTAATTAGATAAGAAAGGAAGAGGAAATGTTCGACAAATATTGATTTTTATTTTATCGTAGTGAGGCCCATTGTCTAATGCAATCTTTGTTTTAAAATTGCAGGCCTATTCTACTTATCGAGGAAAGTGTAAAATCCAACGTCTGTTTAATTAAAGGGTGGTTGGTAATTATACTGTACGTAAGTGTACTAATACTTGCCTAACAAAAGTGTAGTTACATGCTCTTGACGCGAAAAAATAATGACCCTCTACTTCAAAGAAAATAGGAAAAAAAAAACCAGCACTCCCGTGTAAGAGCAGACTTCTGGTCGATATAATCCCTCCATTGATTAAAGTCGATGCTCTGTTGTAGAATTCTCTCCCCAAAGGACGACCTTCGTAGTGGGGTGAACCGACGAATAAGGGAGAGAATGCTGGACGTCGACACCAGTTTAGTTGCCTTATGAACCTCATACGAATTCTATCGTCGTGGAACTTTATTTTTTTTTAACAATTCTTTCTATTTCTGTTTATAAACAATCCACTGATACTATCAGAAACATTCCATGGTGTACGAATCGCTCGAAAGTAAAAAGGGTGAACACTTGATACAATACCATTAAGTTCAAATTTCTTTTCTTTTTTTCATTATGGTGTATATCATTGTTGTTCCAGCTCGGGGGTGATTAATGAAAATTATGGTGTCTGTAAAAGATGTAAAATAATTTTAAATGGCGAAGATGAGAAAATCTTTGAAAAAAGTTTGAAGTGCACGACCTTTGATATCGATTCCCGTCAATTGCCGAGGTGCATCCGCTAATAGGACTTTTATGACCCTTCTTCCTTGAAATCGAGAAACAACCCTGACTGAAAGAGGGAGAGAATGTTTGCATCGAGATAAACAAGAAAATTGTAAGTTCTATAATACCTATTTGATATTGATTTTTTTTTTTAAATTGAAAAATATTAAAAATTGAATATATAAATTGAAATACCAGGATTGATGTACCGAATTTATTCAGGAATTGAATACGGATGACGAATTGGATATGAACTTGAAATCTAAATGGCTTTCTCTTGGAATACTGGTTATCATCCTCCTTGAATTTGGTACGAACCTTGATGATAATTCATTAATTTATTTATTTAACTACCCTTGATCTTATAATAATTAATCGACGAAATAATTTCATTTAGACATCGCTAGATCAATTATGGAAGAGACAGAAGAGTTAACATCGTTGAAAATTCATTCACCTTCCTCTCACGTAGCTCTATCGGGGGATCTCGTGATATCTGTAATAAATTCAAATGAAACATTAGACGAAACAAAGTACAAATACGAGTTCAAAAAAGAAAATAATCAGGATATTAAACAGCTAGACGATAATGTTTCTAATGAATTATCTCTATTAAGGTGAGCCAGTTAAAAATGATCATTGAGAAATGTCGAAAGAAAAATATTAACGAATATTTCATATCTTTTAGAATATTGTACCTTTTCGACGACATATCAGAACTAATTGGTGAAATCCAATTAGAAAAGCTGCCTTCTGAAAATGAAACTGTTTCAATTATCATACCTTGCGGATATTTTACTCGTGGTGGTATTTACGTTTTGCAAATCGAGTACAAATACAAAAATTCAGCGGTGTCTATTGTCTCCAATTATCAGGTTCAAAAAAATTCATTATTTTTTATTGGCATAAGTAGAATTTTTCTCTAGGATGGGCCAGGTCTCTTAATTTTATTAGCTAAAAGATGTTTTTTGCCTCTTTTAATCATCGTAATACTTATTACTGGAAGGGGGTCAATTCGTATACCGAGGAGACCAGGCCTACTCTACTATTTTTAAATTTACCGCACAGTATTAATACAATTTCTATCGCTGTTGTAGACAAGTAAAATTTTGGATGTAAAGTGGCCAATGCCGGTAATCTATTTGGAATCTCAACAAATTACTACCTATCCGAATAAACCAGTCAAAACCGTGATTAAATATGACGGTGTTAATTGTAGTCCTTCCGATAATGTTCCTGTAACAGTCTATATTTTACAATTAATATATTGCGGTTCAACTGTGACTGCTTGTTATCTACAGAATTATACTTATATTCAAGTAAGCGAATTGAATTTTATATTATTCATTGTCAATATACATTAAATTTTTATTATTATAAACCGCGTTCTCAGGTACTATATCACGAAGAAATAAGAGAATTTTTATCATCAAAAACTATTTTTTTCCAATGCGAATATTTCGGATTGCCAGGAAATTATGCGGTCAGATTGAAAGCATCGAATGTCAATCCTACAGCACCAAATACAAGTGTTTATTTCAAGGTAATTAATATTGTACAATTAAAATGATTAGCTTTTGTAAGCCTCCCCTATAATTTTTCTTTTTAATTATAGGTAAATTGGTCAGAAGAATTTAAATTGACAGTCCATGCAAGATCGATATATCCTTGCGAGGGATCAGGAGGTGTGTCCGTCCTTTTCGAATATCCTTCTTGTCGACTGGAAGGTGATCGTGTTCGCGTTTACGGACGTTTAAAGGCTGACGTTACATCCGTTGCTTCACCCTCAACTCTTCATTACATTACGGAATCTAGATCGATACCTGGCAAACACTCGTTGGCCTTTGACTGCGATTTTTTTACAGAAAAATTTGTTGAATATTGTTTCATCTATGTCAGTCAAGCTATCACAGGTGCTATGGTGGACGTTAAGATATCTTGTATACCCACATTTCCTTTTCAAGGTATATTTCATTCTTTTTTTCTTCACAATTAATACTTTAATATCATATTTCTACTATTTGATCAAGTCATCCGTCAATCGCACATTATTGATTCATTTATTTAGAAGGTGATGCCGCTGGATGGGGACCATGGAGTCCTTGGAGCCCATGCAGTAGCTCTTGTTTCGGAGGTATTCGAAATCGCTATCGTTTTTGTGATACTCCTCCACCAAAATATGGGACAAAATTTTGCCAGGTAAATCGATTGAAACAATTATATACGTGAACGTTTCCAATGAAATTCATTGAAATTACAGGGAAATGCGATAGAAACTGAATTCTGTGGCAAAGGATTTTGGGAGGAGTCCGGTACAAAAGAGTGGCAGAATCAAATTGAATATTCTGAATGCCACGGTGCGGTTTTAGCCGCGACCAAGCCTGAAGTTGTGGCTGAGATTGGATTACAGTGTCGATGTGGATGCCGTGTTACATTGAAGGAACAATTTACCAGAAAGATATTAGGAGCTAATACTCAAGCATGTCCTGGCAGATCTTTCTGGCTTTTACAGGTACCGGTAAATATACTCACCCCTTCCCCTATACATTTTCTTAATTAAGGGAAGCCTACATTGCGCTTCCTTTAGCTAAGGGTCAGAATAAAGGAAGGAGCCTATTACCATTTGCTTCTGATTTTAGAAAAGTAACTTACAACTATTCTTAGATTACAATAACGGATTGATTGGATTTCTTTAGGCGGAGACGAATTTTGTAATAGGACTACATTTAAATCAATTACAATTTCCTTGCCCGGGGCAGTACTTTCGCGTTCGAGATGGCAATTCTCTGAACGCGGATCTTCTGATCGACGTTACCTCTGATAAGATACACCACACCGCAAAAACGTTAATAAGTTCTGGAGAAAATTTATTGTTGGAATTTTTTAGCGACGAACTTACAGCATCCGGGGATGCGTGTATCGGTGGTTTCCTTGCTCATGCAGCTGTACTAGGTAAAGT
Source organism: Osmia lignaria lignaria (assembly GCF_051020975.1). NCBI lineage: Eukaryota > Metazoa > Arthropoda > Insecta > Hymenoptera > Megachilidae > Osmia > Osmia lignaria. The sequence goes on from NC_135038.1 coordinate 4,747,177, forward strand.
TTATTTATAAAGTAGTTAAACGATTGTTACAGTTTGAAAAATTCATTACAGATAAAAAATACTTAAAAAGAAATGGAAGTGTAACCGTTGTGCCTTTTGAAGTCAATTCAACGAACGTTGAAAAAGAATGGATCTTTTGGAAACCAGCACACTTAGTAACTGCCTTACTTTTGATACTGATATTCATAGTTTCTATCTTTTTGACATTGCAATTTGTCATTAAATACCGAAAGTATCGTATAGCTGAAGATATGGATAATCTCAGCGACGTTTCTGGTAAAAATAATCTTATTCATTATAAAATCATTAATTTAATAATACATTGCTACTTGATAATTTGTTTCTTACGATCAGAGGTAACGCCTGGCCGATCAAAATGTTTGTCTACGAGTACGCTTATTTCTGAAGTGTTCTCAATGATAGAAACTACCACAAAGAGTTCTCCGAAAGAAGTTTTACGTAGTAGTACAGTAGAGCAGTATAATAGTACTGAAACTTTGACTGGGTAAGAACTGTGATAAAATGATTGAATTCAAAGCAAGTCACAAAATTAACAAACACTATTTTTTTTAAATACAGTTACAAGGAAGAGTCTACCCTAAGTTCCAGTACATTAAAACTGAATAATACAGTTGAAACTTCTTCGGATGAAACAGTCACATCAATGAAATCAGACTGTGATAAATTATTATCAGCTTCCAGTATTGTTTATAACAAGCCTGAAGTGAAGTATGCTTATCCTGTAAGGTGGGTTAAATTTATACTGTTTAAGTTAACAGCAGTTTAAGACTCTAAATTTCTGATGATATACAGGTTGCAAAGAATAGATTATAATGCCTTGGAAGGAAAGATATTAAAAATAGAAAATGAAAAATTAGAAGATAGGAGCAATGATACCTTAAAGATTTATCAGAACAATGGAATGAATTATTCTGAAGGAAAGGTAAAAATTCTCCACACAAAAATGTATAAAATATATATAAGATACAATGATCTTTTTATTATGTAGGAATCTTCTCCTGAAAGTACCGTTTCGAGTTCATCGAATTCAGGAGGTGGGAAAGAAACTAAAGAAAAAAGAAACCGTGAAAAACTTTTACAAGGGCCAGGATCAGAATTTAGTTTAACGAATCTTGATTCAGAATTAGAATTAGATTATTATGATTATAATGTAGCGAATGCGAGTGCTGTTCCTGGCTCTTATTTAGGAATGGACCCTGCATTTCTAGTCTGGATTCCACCTATTGACGACATAAAACTTGATACAGAAGATTTCCTCTTAGGGTAATTAATCATTTATTTTCAGTTAATTACTCGATTCTTAGTGTCACCAATCGTATAAAATATTCATCTATTAATAGAAACAAAAGGGATTCCATTTTAACTCTTGAAACTGAAGGTATAGCGCTAACACCTTCTGAATATAGAAGAATGAAACTCTCTACCTTTGATGACTTTAAACTTGAGTTAGACCCAGGGTGAGTATTAAACGAAATATATTTATATCATATTATTAATACAAATTAATTAACTGATTGTATGTTAATAGAGAAAAATATTTTAAGAAGGATGAAAAAACTTGCCAAAATTTGGATTATGGAAGCTTAATGAAAGATGAGATTTCTGGAACTACCAGAACAAGAACTTTTGAAAAATTGCTTCCTATTCAAAAGCTGTTAGAAGATTCTAGCATTAAAGTGAGCATGGAATCTGTATCTAGTGTTCTTGAACATAAGCAATATTGTGTTATTCCAAACAGAAGGTAAGATTATAGTAAAAAATATACAAGAGTTCTCAAAATACTTTTGTATTAATTACCCCTTTCTTTCTCATAGGGTTTACATAGGTAAAGATGAGGAATCAGTTGAGAAATCTAATTCTCCTAAAAGCATCCTTGCTAGTCCTATAAATATGCTTGATAGCAGTGAGAATAATAAAGAGAAATTCAATTCTCCTTCGAATAAAGTTTTGCAAAAGGATTTGCTTAAAATAACACAAAGTAATTCGAATCAAAGGAAAATTTCGAAAACTCAAGAGGGCGAATTAACGAACATATCTTGCACTTATAAAGAATTAATGGCGTGCACCCAATCATTTACAAATGTACAAGATACGGTAAATATTCCGATGACCGAATTGTCAGGTAGTCCTTTAAGAAATATTACACAGGTTCAAAAAAGAGAGACTGATGTCTCTTTAAATATTCAGAACTCAGATTGTGGTATAGAAGCACTTTGTATAAAGCAGGGTTCTCTTTATGATCAAAACATTAAATTTGTTGATGATGACGATGACGACGATTACATTGGTTAAAACTTATATAAATTTATCTTTTTCTCTTTTTGATAATACCAAAGACATTTTTCTTTTGATATAAATTTATTTTTATTCCAAGCGTAAATTTGATTAGCCTTAGATATTTTATTTAAATATATATTTTCCGTTATACCATTGTGATATTTTTACAAAGACGTTAAATTTCTTAAGTATAGTCTTTTAAATTTTAATTTAAAAAAATTCTCAAAAGTCTTCAATTTACTTTTTCATTTACTTTAAAAAATGTGCAATTGTACATAACTTTTTAACATGTAATTACTAGCACAGTACAAATGATATGATATAGCACAACTATCAAGGAAATCTACTTTTTACTTATACATTTGTATAATATAAAAAATATCTAATCTAAGTCAAAATTATACTAATATATAAACTGGTGGATTTACAATCCTATATTGATTATAATATTTGTTAATATTAAGTTTCATTAACAGACATAACTAATAAAACTGATGTTCAGTTATAGTTTAATCTATTTGCCATGCTTATGTATACGTATCTTTTAAATATTATTTCAACTTTCATTTGGTGATTATCAGCATTCAATATATCTACAAGTATATTATTTTGCTTTGTAAGCAAAATAAAAATGCTTGTGTGTAATAATGTAAAAATTATTAATTAAATAGCTTTTGTAATATATTAAAAAAAATGTAAATAACTAATATTGTAATTATGAACTATTATCACATTTACTTAAGATTTTATAAAAACTTTATATATATTTTATTGTAATTTATTATAACGTATTTATTACAATCTTTATTGTAGATTAATATATATACGATTAAGGCAAAATTTTTGATAAATGTCATCTTAGATATTAATAAAAATGCTAAATAAACTAAAACTTCGATTAGTCAAAAGTTTTTTTTTACATTTTAATTACCAACTTGATTATATTAATTATATTTTACATTTGAATGCTGTTTACAAGTGGATATCTTTTATAACTACAATTTCATAATATAAAGATGTAATAATACGTATACTTTTAGTACCATGTTAGGCAAATATTTCATTGTATGCTAATTTGAGTTAGAAGATTGAAGCAAAAACTTAACAATTTAATTTATTTAATACAAACCCGTGATTGAACACTGTGTTGTTGCTATAAGAATTTATTGTTGTATGAAACTAAATAAATATGTTTCTTAATAAACGAATATGCATCATCGGTATTTTGTTTGGTCAGTTTTTCAATCGCCATTAGTCATCCCAATATTAAAACAATGTAAAACAACATTTTTGTTTATTTTAAACTAATAATTACTCGAAAAATACTCACTTTCAGGTGATCTAATGCATTTTTCCAATAAAATATTGTCAAGCCAGAAGAAACGAAACTATTACACGGTGAACCATTTTGAAGGATCGATATATCGATATAACTGAAATATCAAATATTCGATTTTTCAAATTTCTTCAATTACTATTTTAAAAGAGAAGATTGCACAAAATAGGTATAAGAAATATACATTGATCACAACTGTATTTAACGTACAGTAATTGTGCTAAACTTTCTTTTTTGATTAATGCATGTAAAGAATTAATTTCCTAATATACGTGAATAAATTTCTATAAGACGCGGAGCTATTCGCGTGTAACGTGAATTTGATATCATGACATTTTGATTAGTAAAAAATGTACGAAAATGTCTCATTTATTAATTTCGACTGTCAACGAAGTGTCTGGTTGAGTCCAAATATAGCCAGTCCGTGTCATGCTGCAATGTGCATCATAATATCTACCAGGAGCACGGCAATAAGACCATCTTGGACAACGACATCGAAATTTACTGTGAAATTCTTCTTTACACACTTCGTTCCACCAACAAGTTCTCTACGTAACAGAAACTTGATGTACCTTTTGTTTTATAAAAACTGTGAAAAGGAACATTTTTAACCTGTTTACTATTTATTTACCTCAGCCAAATAACCTCTTACGCTTTGATCACTATAATTTCTTTTCTTAATCAGATGTCTCGCGCTTGTCGTGTATACTTCTACGCATACAACTAGTAATAGTAATACATATAATGCTGATCCTTCCTGTAAAATAATCAGTTAATTTGTAACGTTCCTACTGTTCGTTCAGTTTTAAAAAGTCATGCTTCGAAAAAGTTTTAAAAAGTAATGTATAAATGAAACATATCATGAAAGAGAATTAAAAAATATTGAATGAACAGTGAATGTAAATAGATCGTTATACTGCAGCAATATAATGAACTTTGAATATCTTTTAAGCGTACATTTCGTCTGTCAAAGTATTTTCTTCGTATTACATCAACTTACGTTGTAGCGCATTGTTGTAGGCTTTATTTTGTTGTGTAAATCTACACAACCACCCTTAAAATATTACATTAATAAATATCACAGAACAAGGTACATAATTCGTTTCCAATACTGTACGTTTCGTATAAGCACTTGAAATAAAAGGGTATATAGAGAACGCACGCGGCGCATGCGTACGCTTATTCTTCTTTCGTATTTGCGAATCGATCGTTCCTTAAATTTCAATTTTTCACTACTAAAGAAGAGATTTAAGTTTAATTTATAATTTTATGACGTAAAAGTGCCGTAAAATGGTACTTATGGCATATCAATTTAAAGTTTAAACCTTAATGAAGATGATCGCGTAGGCGCTTCATTAATATTTCTAATAAAAAATGGCTGAATGCCAATTACAGTAAACGTTAACTATAATTGGCAATTTTTCGTTTCTTTCATTTAATATTTTATGCGTTATTTTATATAATTAGGCTAATATTTGATGTTAGAGAAGCTTTTACTTGCTCTAAAGGTTTCACCCTTTGCATGTAAATAGCAGGAAGGGTTTTGACTATTTTACTTATTTTCCATGTGTACAACACACGGAATATGAAATTTGTTATTTTTATATTTTAAAATATTAATTTTATACATACATGTATATTCAGTACAATTTTAATGCACGAAATTTATTTCAATAAGGACCATTTCAGTTGTTCCTTTGCAGATTGCAAAACCTAGAACAAAAATAAAGTTTAGTAACACAAATGAAAATCGTATGAAATGATTTCGTTAATTCAGTCTTCTAAAATCATAAAAACTTACAATCAGAGACTGTGCGAAGCATGTAGAATGATGCATGAACACAAAATAAAAAAATCGAAAAGGTTTCTACGTGGTAAATGGACATAACTTTGCTATGCCATTAAATCATTTAAACATGTTATATGTTTAATTTAATTTCAAATATTACCTGTGCAACTGTCTGCTCTCCAAGTGGAATATCATCAGTCCTTAATGCTACCCTCTGAACAACACTCGAGGCATCAGCATCAAGAATAATTCTAAAAAAACATTACAATATTATAAATTTTTTTCCTGCTAATAACAGGAAATTATTAAGCAAACACTGTGTATGTTTGATTTCTTTAACATTTTTCATTTACCCTCCATCACAAATTTCATCCATTGCTAACATAACTATGTCCAAGCTATCTAGAACGGCTCTTTTTTCAACATTTTTTCTCAAGATCTGACTAACTGAGTCATATAAACAATTTAGGACACTCATCAAAATAAGCTGAAATAAAAATACAATTTTGTTAATAAAAAAATATTACTCAATGTTTATGTAATTGAATATGTAAGAATTATGAACACCTCATTTTCATGCGAGCTTCCCATAACATAGAAGAATAAATCTACATTACTCCTATAAACACAGGTTAAACCATCCAACATAATAATTTCTGCATTTGCCCTGTGGGTTTTATTGAAAAGATTTTTCTCAAATGTTTTTTGCTCCTTTGACGTGGGAAACACATTTTTGTCATAATATTTAGCTAATATTCTGTTGCCATCGTTATCCAGGATGGCCATACCCTTAACGGTGTAAAGCGTGGGTTCCTGCGATTACATATTTATATTAAAACAGAGAGCTGAAAAATTTCTTTTCCATATATGCACCCATGTAATAATCAAACGAAGTATTTAATAATCACGCATGCTATACATTGAATTTTCATATAGGTTAGGAAACACTCATTCAATTATTGTTTGAATAAATGATAATAAATGGAAACAAATATGGAAAACAAACTTAAAATCAATTGAAATCATACGCGTTGTTGAAAATCGCGTTCCTGGTCACTTTGAGGCATCGGAGAAAGGTTATGTTGCGCGACTTTTGATGATCCACCACGATTCATGATTAAGTTTGCACGAAACAATACTTACATCAAGAATATATTATTAAAAGGTGCACATTACTGTGAGATCTGTATAAAAAAACGTATGACGACTATTTAAAAAAAACCTACCAATAGCTGACCATCCATGTTTACGTCAAACTTGACGCGTCAAGATCACAGACTACGCGATTCGAGTTGAGATCTGATTTTACCATCTTGATAAAACGGATACCATAAGGATTTGTAATTTCTTTATTGTTTCATATTTTCAAACTTCTAAATATCTTTTAGAAATATTATATACAAAAGTCTCTGAAACATAGAAACGTTTCCATTCGTTATTTACATTTTTATGTTGATAATATTTTATAATTTAAATGATTTGATAAATAATTAGTATTTCACAAGATATGTTCTATCGTTGAATAAATAATACACTTAGGATACATTTATTATTATGTAAATAATACTAAGTAATTATAAATAACTTTAACTTTTAATTGCTTCTGGATCTTTTTTCTTTTTTATCATGTTTGAATATTGGCGTAAAAATTCAGGTCCATCCCAATAGCCACTGTAAATTTGAAAATATGCCAAATTACATACTTGCCCGTCAATGAATGATCGTAATTGTAGTAAACTTACCGTGTCATTAAATTCCAATATAAAATAGGAAAACCATACGCTTTAAGTAGGTACGTAAAGTAATATTCACGACCCTGATCTACTGGGAACGTTTCTAATGGTTGTAAATTATAATCGAATTCGGCTAAAATACATTTTCCGTAACCAGTAACTAAGGGACAAGAAGAGTAACCATTGTAAGCCATAATCATTGGTTTACCGGCCAGATCATCCATAATATTTTTATACAATACTTTGCCCTGGGCAGCTGAAAATAAATTTCAATAAAAATTCTGTTCCGTAACAAGAATCAAATATAATAGTACCTATTGCTGCCATAGTTTTGGAATTTGGGGTGCTGGTGCAATCTCCAATTCCATATATATTTGGATATTTCGTATGTCGTAGAGTTTTAGGATCTACAGTCAAAAATCCTGTTTCGTTCGTTAACGAAGAATGTCTTATCAAAACGTCAGGTGGACCCATTGGAGGGCACACATGAAGTAATGAAAACTAAATGAAAAAAATTGTTGTCAATTAAATTCTTATACATAATATACAAATGTGTGAATGTATTTAACAAAATCAAACCTTCTGGACGAATGTTTCGTTCGAGCCATCTAATTTCTCGAACACAGCTTCCTGTTTAGCTGAATCTATTTCAATCAGATTTGTTTGAAGATTTACAATAATGTCCCTTTTTTTACAAACACCCCAAAGTGAATCAGCATACTTCTTGACACCAAATATTACTGGTAAAGCTGTGTTATACACAACTTTTACGTTGTTACGGACTTTTTTCTTCTGAGAAAATAAATGTTAATATAGTATGTAAAATAACATTCAGAACAGAACTAAGAAGATAATCCAAATTCACCTTGCGCAAAAATTCCTCGGCGATATATAAAATTTTCTGGGGTGCTCCTGGACATTTAACTGGACTGTTTGGATAGGTGAATATCGCGGTACCATCGGTAACCCTTGAAATCTTGCTGAATACATGTGGTACAGTCTCTGGTCCGTAAATGGAACACACTTTTGACAAACCATCCTGAAGACTCTTTACTAAACCTGGTATCTAAAATAAACATAAAAGACAATTCGTATGTGTTCATTGATCAAAAAATATAAAAATTTTGTCCAACCTCACTTTTTCCCAATGTAATTGCAAACCCACTGCAACAATCATGATTTCATACTGCACAGTATCTCCATTGCTCATAGTTATTTGATTCTGTTCAGGTGCAAAGCTCATTACACTTTCTTTCAGCCAGGTAGCATCTTTTGGTAAAGTATCTTTCATTGTTTTTTTTGAAGCTTCATAAGATCTCAAACCACCACCAATCAAAGTGAACATTGGTTGATAAAAGTGTACCTAAAAAATATCAACGCGACTGAATTAAAATGGAAATTTTAATTGTTATAATAAAAAATGTATTACCGGACTTGGCTCCACTATGATCACTTTTTTAGGATCTTTGAATGTGTTTGCAAATTTTGCAGCCATACTACAACCTCCAGTTCCACCTCCAACTACTAACACTTTACACCTGTAATGTTAGTTCATTCGCAAGAATGATATAATTACTACATTTTCGAAACATGTTACTTAGTAAATGATTTATATAACAATTAATGTTACTCACGAATAATGGTTACTTCTGTATACATTTTTCATTAGTATATTCCTCTTGAATGGTTCAAAATTGCATTCACTTAAGCAAGACAGAATAGAACGGATACCTTTAGTGTAATTCATTTCTGAAATCAATTAAAATGACAAATTTTTTAAATAAATGACCAATATACATGTGACTAAATAAAAGATATACTTCTATTTAGAAGGTGCGATAATTATGAATAAAATGTGTTAACGAGTTACCTTATATTCGGACGAAAGTGTCAAACGTGGTCAAACGTAAAGTACGATTAAAATTGTTGACTTCGATATTGAAATGATTTCCAAAAATTATGATAAATAGTATTTAATTATTTACTTATTTGATCAGAGATAAATGTTACGTAGCCAAATTTGGTCAACAAGCCGGTTTCTTCGTAACATTCACTCTAAAATGTACCCAAAGAGATAACTACCATGTAGTGGTCTACTGCGTTTATAACCTCATAACACTGCACATGCGCAAATTTGAATTTCGAAAAAGCGCCTGTACTTAAAAATGAACAAGAAACAAAATCGAAGGAACCGAAAACGAAAGGGATCAAGTAAACGGGGAACACCTGAAAATTCGTTTTAATCATTCTTTTGCTTCTCTCTTTATTGAGGATAACTTTTTTTAAACGCTGCCCGAAACTAGGCAAGCTTATCTCAAATCCCAAAAGTCGTCAGTCACGAAAGTTTAAAGTAAAAAGGTTTTGTATTTCATTAAACTTTTTTTTAAAAACTAAAATACCCATATTCAAGATTAATTTCTTTTCTTCGCAAAATTAACGATTGCACTCGTAATTGGAAGAATTATTGGCACCTTTTTAATCGTAAGGCGAGATCTAATACTTCCAAGAAATAAAAAATTTGTATTTAAAAAATGTACAGTTCCGAACTGAATATACCCAGAATTAGTCGTTTCGCTCTTCGAGTGAACGTACTTAAAAAAATTCACCTTTCATTCATCAAGAAAACAAATTTTTAAACGATGGTTAATCACGGCTGAGGACTTCCGAGATCGAGCGTGTATCCACGATCCGCAGCACGATGGCATGCGCGTGAAATACAAATGCACGACTTGCAAACGATAATAATAAGTATACACTCTCCACGAATCGTCGTTTCAGTTTAAGTCCTTAAGAATAAATTTATTTACATCGCGGACACGATTCCTTCGGTTAACTCCCGTTCGTCCCTTAAGAGAGAGAGAGAGAGAAAAAAAAAAAAAAAAGAAAAAACCCTTCATCTTTCATCTCGATCGAATTCGTGTGCATTTCTATTTTACTTTTTTTCGCTTCTCGAACAAAGAAACGGAAACTGCTTTCACTTGCAAACGTATCGTTTTCGTTCCCTTCTTTCTTAGGAGTACAACTAAATTTTTCTATAACAACTTTATCAAGCAAATCCGTTTCGATCTTCGACAGAAGATTCGGCGACTAACAAACGTTCCGTGTTTCGCCACTTCTATTTTATTTTAATAATTCATTCTTTCACTTTCTTTCCGTGTCGCCGAACGATGAACAATTGTGTTACAGATACACACATTATTCGAAAACAATTAGCAATAAACGTCGCTTGTACCACACAGCCAAGAGAATACTTAAGAGAAAAATAAAAACTAATAACGAACCAGTGAAAGATTCGAAGGGATATGAAAACGGAGAGAAACTTGTCTGAAGGAAGAAATGCTCGATGGAATCTCGTTTCAGAGATTTAATACGTACATTTCTAAGTTAAAGTTACGATTGCTCTCGGCCACGGGACAATACGAAAATACATATAATCGGCGTGATAAAATAGGCTCGTCGATCTCTCCACTTATCGTAATAAGAATAAAAAATATTCCTTGCAATATTGTTCGACGAACGACGAGCGTAACGTGTATTTTATCGCGCCGAGAAAGCTTCGGAACATTTATTGCTAACACGCCTTTTGTTATGTTTTTTTTTTTTATCTTTTCTTTCGTTGAACAAACGCTTTGAAAAGGCATTTGACAGTCGAATACAATTCTAAAGTTACATTCGATCGACTTATCTTTATAATCAATAAATACAATTTCTTCGTGCACGTTCCTGAACGTTGGTACGCAACCACGATATGCACAATACAGAAAGAACGACGAAGAATGGCTAATTGCGTGAATTTCAGATATCTCTTCACGAAAAACACAATACAGGCGTTTCACAGTTTCGTTCCTCTTCTCATTGATACTTTGCGTTCTTATCGTGTTATCATTATCATTGTTGGATGTTATTTAGAATAATCGTTATTTATGTTATCGATATTAAATGTTAATGTTAATAATTATGTAACGAGAGCAGGTTCGCGTTGCTTTTAGACAACGCGACAAACAAATGCTCGGTACGAAACATGCGTGAAAACCAGTGATAACATTTTTTTTTTTTTTTTGGATACAGTACGCACGGCCGTTCGCAATTGTGGTATTTTCTTCTTAAAAAATAATACCTACTATGCGGAGGATAGAATCGAGTATTTAAACTTGTGTGTGTATGTGTATGTGTCGCTAAATATATGCGCAAGATTCATGGTACTTTGAACGAGTGAAGAAGACAATATTAATATAATAACGTAGTAGTCTCATCGTTTCATTGCGCGTCGTACTGCAACAACTTGTACCATTGTGTTTTTTGTTTTTTTTTTTCGTTTTTTTAATTTTGTTACCATTTTGTCTGTCTTGTTTTGTTTCTATATAGATTAATCGTAACGTGTGGCGTAACGCGATCGTGTAACCGTTGTGTGTCGAGTCATTCATTTGGTTTATTTTGGCATACAAAATAATTTTATTTACAGTCTGACGATAATATTATTAATTATTTACCTATAGTCCTTTAATGCTAAAGTGGCGGATAATATAGTTTCAATTACGTACTATATTATGCGGTCTTCGGCTATTTACATAACAAAAACGGCACGAATAAATATCATTGGACAATGGACCAAGTTTTTCTTTCAGTGTGCATTTACTCGCACAAACGATTCGTTGGTAAGGGACACGCGGATCCGTAGAAAACTGTTCGAGACGAATGAAAACTAGCTAGGGAACAGCCGAAATGATATCTATACGATTAACAATTATGAATCTTTATATATACATTGATTGAAACGAGTGGATTCATCAATTTTTGAATCCATAATTCGACACGTTTACGATAAAAGGGAACGAAAGCTCGTTAAATGCATGATGATATGTAAAAAGAAAGCACGAAAATCGATCGGTTAAAAATGATGGATAAAAAAAAAAAAAAAAAGGAAAAAGAAAATACGCGTACAATGATTGAGCTCTTTCGATTCATCGATAAAGAACGTCGTACACAAAGCATTTGTGCTTCTAATCCACTGAACGTGTAAAGAAAAACTTGCCTAGATATAAACGTACACAGATATTACTATATTCTAATGTTCGACTCGTTGATCCTTCGATCTATTTAAAGAACGTCCCTGTCTAACGAATCGATCGACGATCAATTTAATATTAAATTAACGGCGCATAGTCTTGCGCTTTCTCTATAGAAAAGAAAACGTGGCAGTTGAACGGGATAAGAAATAGAAAGATAAAGATCTGGTAGCCCTAGGGATGAAATTAAAAAATAACATACGTGTACTTTCAACTAAATATTATACTATAAAAATGACAGTATAAATCAGAGACAACTTGGAGAGAAAATCAGAACTTTGAAAGATCCTAAGGGCCACCTTGATACGAGACGTATTCTTTCAAGTATTCGCATCTCGTTGAGAGAAAAGAATTCGTCTGATATCTTATAAAACGTACAGATACAATAAAGAACGATGTACAGTGGATGCACAAGGTTTAGTGAAAATCAGTCACGTAATCCAATGACCCGGGACGAAGTGAAGTTTGCTTTCTCCTTAACTAATCGTGTACCTAATTTGACCTGAGTAAGAACATTATTTGGTAATTATATAGAACAGAATAAAGTTTGATGATATCAATAGCTTAATGTAAATTATAAATATCAATGTTCCAAGTATTTTTTCGTTAGGATCTCCGTAACTTTGATGTTTACTCTTACATTAATAAATAAAAACTAAAATTCCTATCGAACTTTTTAATATACCGTTATCCCCAGAAATTGGAAGCATTTCAGGCATTATATTAAAAAGTAATTACTCGACTATCAAAGTCGTATAACTATCAAAATAAAAATTATGTGTATAATCAAATTACTCGAGACATTGAATTTTATAACATACGGGAAGTTGATTAAAAATCAGCCAAGTTTATCCTATTCTATATCAACCATTATTTCTCTTTTTTCTGTACTCGCGTTCTACTCGAAAGCATTATAATCGCTGTTTGAATTACGTTAAAACTTTGGCCAACGTAAAAGGCGCCAGCAAGCTTTGAATCTTCCTCGGTTGATCTTCGAGCAAAATCGCAAGAACTTTCCCTCGTCGTGATTTATATATATATATATAGTCGAGAAGAACTCCTCTTGATCATCTAGGATGATAAAACGAGGACGACGATGAAAACTGCGTGATTCCATCGAGTCTCGACACACGATAAACGAAGAAACTGGATGAATTCCTCTTCTTCGAGGCGGGTCAGGTCACTTCGGAGGGCTTCTGCGACACTTTTCTTTTTTACCAATATCCTCTTCTACCGACATCCGGATACTACGAGGTGTGAGAGTGCTGGGACTGCGAGAATTTGCTGGAACTTTTGTGGTGGCTAGACGTGTGTTTTTCCTGAAAATACAAGCAGAGCTGTGATACTCAATTTCTAAAAATATCGAAAGAAATAAATGAGAAGAGATTGAAAGAAACAGTAGATCCATAACTGGTGTTGCTCGAGTTGATTCGAACCGAATTAATAAATTATCCTCTCGGCTCCAGTTTCCATTTGCTATGGAAAAATGTGTAAAACGCGAATGATAATGAACCGATCGCTTCTCGTGTTTGCGTTTGTAGTAATTAATGAATGAATTACTCGCACGATTATGATATCTCTCTCACGTGTAACTATGAAAATAGTTATCAATGAGCTTGAAAAATGAAACGATTCGAACGCGAAGGATGTTACTCTGATTTTCATTATATTCCTAATTAACCCTCTCAGATGGCGGATCCAATGTACGATTCAAAGTATAAATTAAATTCAATTTCAATTTTCACGACTTCACGAGCGATCCGACCACCTCTATAGAAGAGTTAACAGGTTTATAATTATAAATTTGTAATCTATCACCCCTGATGGCAGTCGATCCATGAAACTTAACGTGATGCAGCTACGAAAGAGAACCGAATGAAACGCAAAATAAACGCATGCATATTACAAGAAGAAAAGCTTAGCTAACGCGCGCATGCTCATGCAAATATCACACAATACACAATACATTCGTGACAATCAACAAGAACAATAACTATAAAACGTCGATTCGCAATACCCTCCACCAAGCGATTCAAATCAATTAACAGTAAATTAATCCGTGTATATGATGCATACAAATGATGACTTTTACATATGATAATAATCGTATTACATACTGATAGCTGTGATAATTGTATAAATGTTAGTACACAAAAAAGATGCGGCGATATGGTGTGCGATATTATATATCTAAATATATGTATGTACGTATACACGTACGCCCATACATACACATTAATCATTTACATAAATGCATATAAAAATGTATGTATGTATGTACGTAAACGCGTTCATGGTGTGTGTTAAGAAAAGAGACAAAATAATCACTAAGGTACTTTTCGTTTCCATAGAACGTTTATTTGCTGATGCTTATTTCTTTTCTTGATCGAACACCTGACGCGTACGATACCTGTTTTCTATGATGATTTATAACAATTGAAATATTCTCCTAAACACCCGCGTTACTTAGTAAAACGAAGTATATTCGATGATTTCTAAGCTGATGAAATATCATGATAAAAATATAACATCTCTCTCTCTTTTTCTTTTTATATAAACTTTGTAGATGAAAATAAATGAAAAATGAATGGATAAAATGATCGTTACGACTGGTCCACCGTGTTGTAAGTCGAAACGCAGGTGTTTATCATAGATAATTAGGCAGGTAACGTACGCGACAAGTGATCGATATACATTGTGTACAGTATTGATGCAGTGTTCGCAATGTTTTACACATCTCCTGTCCCTCTTTTTATAAATCAAACATTACGTCAATTTTGTCCATATCACTCAATCGCTGGTCACATACGTGGGCTTCGTATTTTTTATTATCACTATCGTGTATATATAATATCTTTCTTTATATATATTTATATATATATAAAACTCTCTTTTCATTTCTCACTATCGGAGAGTACAAAACCTACATTAATTTACCTTAGCAATTATTTTGTCTTCGTACGACTCGTACAATTGCACAGTTCATTTTTTTTTCTTTCTTTTTTTTTTTTTTTTTTTTTAAACTAGGCCGATACCGTTTACGTTCTCTCGTAGGTTATTTTCTTTTTTCTTTTTTAATTATTTTTATCTTTTTTTTCACACCGCACACAAATCCTACACACTTGCATCTCGCGTTTCGGAATGGTGCTTCGATATTTTCGTTTTCGATTCGATTGAAACATATCCAGGAAGAACAAACACTAAATTGCACTGTTTCACTTTTAATTTAATTAATTAATTCTTCCTGAATGTTTTGCCCCTGGGGCACGATGCAGACTTATTTTAGGATTGTTTCTAAATTTTCTTCGACGAACAAAGGTATGTAACATCCTTTCGAAAAATAATCTCTTCTGTGAAAATTTCTCTATTCAAATATTAATGTAATTATCCAAACAAATTATTATCGAAAAATTCATTGTTTGGTAATTGAATTTAGACGACGATCATAGCAATCACACAGTACACATGTAAATGGTCTATTAGTTGAAAATACTACGTTGCGACGATATAACTATAACAATAACAAACAATGACATCGATGCGCTAATAAACGCCTAGCGATCAAATATATTCTTGTCCGTCACAATGGCAAATCACATTTAACACACGCTTTTACAGAACTCGCGTGTTGCGTGTAAAATATAAACGCAATCTTAATAGATTCATATAATATATAGCTTTTTTTATTTTGTAATATATTAATCACGCTATCTCTCGCTTCTTTTTTTTCTTCTTCAACACGTTCCTGAGATAATATCCATTCTACATTCAATGATTATTCTTACTTTGTTATACATACATATATATTATAAATATATATATATATATTGTCAATGACGTGAATAAATTGATAAAAAGAAAAGAAAATCTATACGCGTCACGGTATACTTTAAATAAATATAAAAAACAAACTACGTACACTCAAAGAGGCTCGACAACGTTTAATCAACCGATCATCTCATCGAATCGTTGACAACTGAAAAATTCATTGTTTTCTTATCGGATAAACACTCGATCAGTCGTAATCTTGAAAATTTTCAAAAAGAAAAAAGACTTGTTCACGCGTTCACGTACAGGTACTTGAAATTCGCATAAGCGGCTTCAAATTGTAAAAATAACAAAGAGTATGTACTAGTAGTTGAATAATTACATCCAGTTTTTCGTTAACTGAGAAAACGACCGCGTGAACCAACTGTAAAGAACTAATGGAAAAAAGAAATTAATGAATCTACCAGTCGTGGTCTAATAACGAGATTTCATAGTAATTTTATGTACAGTATCGAGCATGATAAAAATCCCTAGGGAAGATGGGGATGTTCTGCCCCTTTGCCTATAGGGTTGCCGAGTTCCGGCCCCTTGCCGTAGGCAACCCTTTCTCCAATTTCAGGCTCCTGGGCGTAGCTAACCCTTTCTCCAATTTCAGGCCCCTCGCCGTAGGCAACCCTTCCTCCACTTGCGGAGCCCCTTGTCTTAGGCCACACTTTCCCCAGGTCCTTGACCCTTTCCGCGGAAAATTTAAATGCTCGATACTGTACAAGCTACTATTTCTCATATCGTTATTATTTTATGAAAGAGTACGAGCAAATCGACGTCGATAAAGAAAAAGGAAATTTATAGAAGAGTTGCACCTCTTTTTCCCAGTTACTGCAAAATTATTTAACCACTGTAATGCAATATTTTCTTTCAATAACCCTTTGCTCTCCTCTGCAATCTTATACGTTCATCTGAAAACGTACGCAAAGTTCATGGGGTCAAGTATGGCCGTTTCGATGCTTAGAATAAGATTAATCAACACTCAACGCGAATAAGCGTAGTCAAAATTAATTTGGTTAGATGAATGTTCGGATCGCAAAGGGTTAATAGTTATACAATTTGTTAATTTCAACAAAACTGTATGTATATATACCTTTACAAATACGTACACTTGAAATTCACACGAATAATTACACTTATGCTCTGAGCATTCTCGCCGCTTCATTTTGTATACGATATACATCTTATATCCATTTTTTTTTTTTAATTTTCTATAATTTTTTTTTTTTTTCTTTTTGTTCTTTAAGTAACCTTGTAAGTTTCAATAGCCATTTACCCGTTTGAAAATCGACGATCCGATTCCACGATAAACGCAACACTCCGCACACCGCCGTTTCATCGAAACCCTTTGCCAGCAAAGGAATATCTTTTTGTTAATTCATTTATGCTATAACACAGAGAAAGAAAGAAAAAAAAAAAGAAAGCTAATCTCTCTCTTTTTCGTTTGTTGCTTTCAAAGGATTGAGCATTCCGTTAATTAAAATCTATCAACGTTTGACCGTAAGCGCAAAACATGATTTTCCATTTTCATCTTCGATCTGGCAGTTGCGTTCGATCTTCACGAAAACGACGTTCTTTCTTCAAGTTAGAGCTACTTTTCGAGAAAAAAAAGATACTCCTTAAAATATGAAGGGTACGTAAAAGTTTCCATCATTTACGATACCACGTGGCTTAATAATCGATCGCACACAGCGATCGACTATTTTAATTTATTAAGAAATAAAACGACGGAAACCTTCGAGTATCCCTGATATAATTAATGAATTGAAAATTCATTCAGAAGAAACGTTAAACGCGTTCGTAATCAGACGAAACGATCCAATTACCATTAATCCCTGGTACAAATAGCAAACGGTCCTCTTCGCGATGCAGTTATACTTCATCCCCGAGGATGCTCGCGACGGACCTTGCAATTTGTCCTCAAACCACACTCATTAACTACTCTAAGGAGAGATGCGCTACAGGTACAAAGGTGAAAAGACCGAAGTGGTAATAATTGTAACATTAGGAATAATAGAGATCGTACGATGTCATGCTGCTACTTCTACCATTCACAAAACTGGAAAGGGAGAAGAAGAGAAGGATAAAGACGAGGGTGAAAAGTATATTCCTTTAAGATCGCAAATCGGTTTCTACGGGAATCCTTCAGCCACTTCCTTCGCTCGTTTCATATATTTCAACGAATCTTTCATAGTTTCTTATAAAAATATTCAGAGAGAAAGAGAGAGAGTGGGAGAGAAATAAAAACATTGCACTAAAAAAAAACTTCACTAAGGAAGTGGCTGCAGTAGTGCTAATCTTAACTACTTCCTTTTCTGTTTCAGTTTCATTCTGGAAAAAGACTACCTGTGAAGTCCACTACAAGACAGGATATTTGCATACGAACGTTATTCCGGTGGAGGAGGAGGTGGAGGTGGCGAGGAACTAGGAGGTGGCCCGCTCGGCAACGGTGGAGGTGTCTTGGATTCCTGCCGAGCAGACGCGAGCTGAATCATATTTTGATTCTGTCGCATGTTCGGTGGTAAGGATGGCGGCGGCACGGACGTGTCGATGGCACCGTCGGGCGTCATGATCACGTTACCCGCCGGATACATCGAGTACTGTTGCTGATACGGCGAATAGTACATGACAGGGTCGTACATGTACCCGGCGGGATTGTAGATCGAGGGAGGCGGATAATTCGCGAAGAAATACGAATCCGTTTGGGATTGATTCACGTGGCCGGGTCTCGTGTAGCCAGCCGGATCGCCGCGTGCCGACGGTGGTGGTGGTGGTGGATGGGAATGATGAGGATTACGGGTATTGTTACTATTGTAGGTGTCTTGTTGATAGTAGCCGTCCCGCTGGCCGGGAACATTGTAATGGCCCGCCGATCCTGCTGGTGGTGGACCACGCCCGATATACTGGCGGCCGCCTCTACCGCCTCCACGTACCTTGTTATTGCTGCCCGAGCTATAATGTCTGCCGTTCTGCCGTTCGCCTGGTCGATGCTGCCCGTAACCCGCCGACGAGACCTGCGATTGCTTCTTCGTTGTTGGCTGATTGGTCATTTGGCTCTCCTTAGCGTCTGAACGATCGCGTTTCCGGCCCTCTGTCGTGAAATCCGGAACTATGCTGCTCGTACTGGTCGTCGTGGTGGACGGAGCAGCCGCGGAACTCCTCGAGATACCGTCGGTACGGATTTTGATCTTCAACGGTGCCTGAACCACCGACTGAGCCGGTGAACTGGACACGTTGTCGGTTCTCAACCGTTCCTTAGGGATGATGATTTTGATGCTTGTATTCTGAGGGGATTTGTTCTTCTCCGCTGACGCGGCTCCGCCAACCGTGCTGCTTGTCGACTCGGTGCTCAGGTTCAACTTGTCCTTTGGGATCGTTATTTTGATCGGTACAGCTGGCACAGTTTCTTCGCCTTTCTCTTTATCCTTCTCGCGATGTTTCTCTTTGTCTTTATGCTTGTGTTTGTGCTTCTCCTTGCTCTTCTCTTTGTCTTTGTGTTTATGCTTCTCCTTCTTCTTCTTCTTCTCGCTCTTCCGATGCTCCGACCTCTTCTCTTCGACAGCCGGAGCAGGCGTTAAGGTGGTCGACGTTGGTACAGGGAGCATCGACTCTGTGCTGGTTTGCACGGGTTCCGAAAGAGCGCTTATGTCGACGGTCGAGGCAATAACAGGCTCGCTGATCGATGCCAAAGTGAGGCATTGATTCTGAAGGGACATCTGATGATCCGTCATTAACATAGAATGAGATAAAGATTGCTGCTGCTGCTGTTGTTGTTGTTGTTGTTGATGATGATGATGATGATGATGATGCTGCTGTTGTTGTTGTTGCAAATGCTGTTGTTGTTGGTGATATTGTTCCTGATGAATTTGTTGCGTGGTTATTTGACTAAATTGGTGCATACTCTGCAGCAACGATGGCAAAGGTGCTAAAGGTTCCTGAAGCAGGGCACTTATACTTTGAGCAGATTTCATTGGAGATAAATATTCACCTTTGGTCTGCGAATGTTCGATCTTTATCGGTACGTCTGTCTTGTAAGGTTCCTTCTTAATTTGGAATTCTTGCGATTCTTGCTTCGCAATTAAATTCGCGTCCAAACCATTGGTCAGACCGTGCTGATTCGACGACATTGTCTGTTGCTGCGTCGCCACTGCACCGAAACGCGATCTCGTTAATTCGGCCTCGAACGGTTTTATAAGCTCCGGCGGTTTCATGTCGTTCGCGATTTGAGTAGCTCTACCGTTCGCCGAAGGATTGTCTCTAATTGGTTGTATAAGTTCTGGCACCCTACCGAGCATCTTAACAGCCTCGAAACTGGACGTGTCATCCATTTTCACTTTCACTTGTTGCTGTCCACTATCGCTAGTACTGCCAGCGCGATGCCTCTTGTGGAAGGTAGTCGAGACATCGCTGGCAGATCGTTTAACCGATTGAGCTTCTATTTGTTGCAAGCCCGGCGGGCTCGCGAACGGTGATACTAAATTAAAACCTATCGACGTATCTGGTACGCGTTCTTGTTTAGGAACTTTTGCGGCCGAGGGTGGCGTCTTTTGTTTAGATTTAGGCCTTTGCGAGTGGGATTCTCGAGGCGTCGGTACCTTCTCTGGACTGAACAGCGATTTCGGCTTCCCAGAAGGTGTATGCAGTATACTATGTTGAATGTCCGACGAACATTTATCTAGTTCGTCGTACCGCGGTCGCTTCTCAGTTTTCGGATCGTCGACGTTGTTCAAAGACGCTAAACTCGACGATTGAGAACTGCCGTTCTTAATCGTGTCCTTTAAGATCTGCGACACACCGTGTGCGGTATGCTGACTGGATACAGTCTTCGTCGGCAACGATTTCTGAGCAAGCAAACAGGTCGTAGCGAAACTGGTCGGTGATTTCTCTTGCGTAAACGAACTCTGCGCGGTCGTGAGCTTCGCTTCGATCGGTATAGAACCGCTACCGGTCTGCAACTTCTCCGACTGATTGTATTTAGCGTGATGAGCTGGTTGTTTTTGTGTGTTTGAAGCGTATGGAACGTCGAGGGTAGGTTTCGGCGGAGGTAATGGTTTCTCGATAAGTTTTCTCACTTCTTCGCATCTTTGTTCCAACGTGTCGGACTTTCTTTGCCGTTCGACTCTCGTTGGATCCGGATATTTGTATGGTTTTTGTTCGTTATCCTTTCTATGTTCTACAGGTTTATGCCTCGGATCGTACATCCTTTTATCGTGACCCTGATGCTTATTTTCTATCCCACTTAATCTGTGCACGCTATGATTATTATTACTAAGTTTTTCTTGCATGTTTCCATGGGCAACTGGATCTTGTAAGCTTCCGACGTCCGGTCTGTGAGCGGTGGAATCCGTTAACGAATTACCATCCAAATTCGGATCTTTCGGCATCGTATGACTATGAGAATGAAGAGTACTACTACTATTATTACTGCTACTTGTACCAGTGCTCGAATTGTACTCTCTTTGTAACCTCTGCCTATTAGGATCACGATTTGGTTCCCTAGCTTGAGTACTACTAGAATGTCTCTGAGGTACCGGCTGTCCAACTTTAACTTCTGGCCTGTGATGATGATTATGATGAAGCGTCTTCTGTCCTGGAGGCAATGGATGTTTGTTCAGCACGTTTGTACTAGATACAGGTTTATGGTGATGCGAATGATGCTTGTTGATATCCGACGCGTGAGTCTGCGGAACTGTCGTCGGAGCCGTCGCCTTTTCTCTTTCTAAACGTTCGCGTTCCTTCTTCTCTCGATATTCCCTGTAGTCGACGGGAGGTCTAGCAGGCGCGGGAACAATTTGTTTCTTCTCTTCTTGTTTCTCCGTATGATGAGGTCGACTCGTATGGAATGTAGGTCCACCGTCGATCGTCGCAGGAGACTGTACTTTACGGGGTTCTGCATCCTAAAGTAGGATAAATCGAATTTAAGTTTATCTTCTCTTACGATCGATTCGTAATGTACGAACAAAATTACTTACAAAAGGTGAATTCGGTAAACTAGGGTGATTAATGCTTGGACTTTGATTGGCGGATATGCTCATTATTTTTCTTTTCAATCTCGATGGACACTTATCAAATATATGAAGGAATTCTGCTGTAAGCTCTTGTAAAAGTTCGGAAGTTACGCTCCTGTCGACATACCAAAACCAGTGTTTCCCTTCCGTACTTTGTGGAATCTGGAAATAATGATAACATCGGTAATTAGTACGCCGAATGTTTAATTTAGGAGAATTTACAAATCTTCTATAGTATATAATATCGATTACATTTACCTCCCAATTGGACCATTTGCAAGCCAGATGTATGCAGAAACAGGCAACCACCGTTGGTTTGTACTGCAGACACATGGTTGTTAAATGTAAACTGAAAAGGAAAAATACAATCTATAAGTCGATGCAAATGTAGTCGTCCGTTTGATTAACGACTTCTCGACGAAATATAACCCAGGACATAAAAAGAACTGTACTACAAATGTGAAAGTACTAGTTCCATTAAACATGGGTAACATCGGGATAAAACCAGGACGAATTTCTTACGATTCGTTGAAAATAATTAACTACATTATTCCCAATTATAGCTTACATAAATGGAATTTAATTCCAAAGAGTACGTTTCCAAAACATTTGAAAAAAATGTCACGCATATTAATGTAGTTCTCTCTTTCGCGATGAGCTAGACAAAAAGTTTCTACATGAATATTCTCAAATAAACATATGAATGATGATTTTTCTACATTTAAATCACAAACACAAGCCCTACAATACTCTGCTGTTGTATCGTAACAAATTTACCGAAGTTTGACCCAACATAATCCCATGACAGAGTAAATTTTGGGTTAATTATTGTATATGTTTCTATACAGTGGCAAATATAGGCATGGAATTGCAAAATAAAAATTATTTTAGGTAGTACGAAATATTGAAATTTTCTAGATTTCAGAGAACGTATCGTTTTAATATTTTTTTCAGTAAAAAGTGTATAAATTTCTTTGTAACAACAGAGAAATTAAGGCTCAATCTACGCTAATTATTCTTACGATCATGATCTGTTCAAATATTATTCAATTATCATCAAGCGAATTGATGTACACCAATATTTCTGGCCCAACCATATTTCAAATTATTAAATAATACTTGAATGGATTATAATCTAATAATTACCATACCATAATAAATCACTAATATAAATTATAATCTAATGTGGTATGGCAGTTTCTTTCTTTTATTATTAAATGCTTTTTAACATTCATTCATCGTGTCATTGCTTCCACATTCATATCATTCACACGTAATTTGTTTTGTGCATCTACAGCTTAAAATAAGTGTATGCAAATATAAAAATAAAAATTGGACAATATACCGTAATGTAAGAGAAAACGATCAGTCCTTAAGAATATTTCATTTACCTTCGATTAAGCAATCCTCATCGTGAACTTAGTTTACGAAATAAACTTCGTTTCGCTTTGGCATACGTTCTCTTTAGAATCAGACATTACCGCGACTGCAACGCAACATTCCTCCCCAAAAGTTACTGTTGACATTCAAACATTCGCATTAGATTTCAGTAAAACCGTATGAAATCAAAGTAAACTTTCATGTACTACATAACATTTTTAGATTTTATTTGTGTCATTTTTCGTAACATTGCTGTCTGTTCATTTTAAAAGAACAATTTCCAGAGAAAGAGATATTTCTATTCAACATCAAGGATGTCACGTTTACTTTGCTTTCCAAAAAGAGAATAGGTCAGAATGTTGCGCCAGTGGCTATTGCCTGACAGTCTTAGCTTGGAAATATGCTCCAGCTGGCATCTATTTGACCAGAAGACTGCTAAGAGTAAGAGATACTAGGAAATAATGTGTAGCCACCTGTTAGATGCCATGAAGTATGAAGTCTGGGCTAAGTCCTTGCTCGCTGTAAAAAAAGTGATAAAACCTCAGTAGAATGAAATAACAACACACCACCCGATTGTTTATTATTCTTTGCAATATTTCAACATACTACTTTGATTATAAAACAGTTATTAAAATTTTTACAAGATGAACATCTTTAAATATCATTTATGTACCTTTAACCAGTTGACAACATCTAACAACATGTGTGTGGGGATGATCAATGGCGACATCAAACCCCAATGTTTGTAGTAGGACGTTTTCATTGAAAACCAGATCCTGAGCTTGTTCAAGGTATTGCTGTAAATGAAAGCACATTGAATTAAAGATGTTTGCCGCTAATAACTCTACGCGAATATCATTAATTTTCTTAATGAACTACCTCAGACCGGATGTCAGGTGGGGGCTGATCTCTGTGTAGACACATATGGGCCATTTTGATAACATGTTCTAACTTGCGTGGTTGTTCTTCCACTTTTGCTGCTAAAAATAATGCAGCTGCTGCAATTGCATTCCTGTGGAAATGTGACAGCGAGTGGAATACATAGAACCTGTGCATATACACTATTGCTGTGTTGATACATAATTGTGACCTATAATAAACTAATTAAGGAAAATATCCATTGAATAATAGAGAATTAAGATTAGTACATGTTCGTGTAAATAACATTTATACAAGTTCTGAGAAATTCTTTGTGCTATTCAACTTCCAACTGTTAGCAAATTTTGTCTGTTTAAACTTATTTCAAGCAAAAACATTTACTTCTTTACTGCGCAAGTTCTAAACAAATATAAAATAATTGTCTAAATAATCTACTAACATAATGCACTAAAAGATGAAAATCATTTTATCAGAAACAATATCATAAGGCATCTTTCTTTCAACATCAATAACAATTATAATCTATTTCTATCTCCTAACGATGATTAGTATTTTTATATTTATTTTTTAACGATTCTTTATTTCACGTAATTAATAATTCAAACATATATATTTTACAACAAAAGAAATAATATTAAAAACAATAAATATAACTAAAACACTTAATTATTACATTAAATGGTAAGATTAGAAAATGGAGGGAACAATATATTATATTGAAAAAATTTTATTTAGTCTGTATGTTACATTAATATAAAAAACTTGATCAAATAAATCACATAATATTGATTTGTTTTTTAATCTTGACTCTCACTTGTTCCTTATGTATTTTAAGGTCTTCTTGCTTTATATTTTATCACACAAATATTTTATACTTTAGATTATTTATTACCTAAGTAAAAGGAAAATATATAAATTGGAACTTTAGAATAAATTGCATAAAAGGAAAATATAAGATAATATAAAAAAGCTATTATATGTAAACAGAGCAGTATTACTGTACTTTGTACAATAAAATGTGATTCAAGCCAAAATAAGACAATAATTTATCAACTATATTATTAAGTATATTCATAACTTTTTAACTCAAAATACTATGAAGAACATGCCGAAGTTCTCTCAATTGGAAAGATAATTAAGACATTAATGACTTTCAAACATGTATCTGAAACATAAAAATGTTATAGAAAATACAAATACATATTGTATTCTAAATGAAATCAATTAACAAAAATCTAAACTCATTTTAATCCTTAACAAAAAGAATTCTCATTGATGACAAAAATGTGATATCAATTTATAAATTAAGAAATGCATTTTGTACGAATGTGTGATGACATGCAATCATTGGCAAGCTAAATTTACCGTGGATATAATCTTAAGATGCACAATAAAAAACAAATAAAAAATAATTTTAAAAAAATGATAAACTTGCATAAGAAATATCAGCAATAACCATGATTTTGGTTGGTACTACTGTCAAACTTAGCTTAGCTGCCTTTCCGTGACCCTATTTTCTGCCCTCCACTTGAATAACAAAATGCTGCCCAACATGTTTAATTACTCGTAATATTTTACAACAAATACGAATGTATTGAATAGCACAAAGAGGCCGAAATTCATCGTGGACTAAACGTAACACAATGAAGTTCAATATGGAGAACCGCAATCATGACGCGTGACCTCCTCTTTCGCACGTCATTCATGTTTACAACATGTTACGTATCTCACTATAACTTTAGCATTTGAGTTATTCGAGAATCATTAAATAAAAAGAACACGATTGTGTAAGCGTACACAATAGTTCTGAATGATTTAAAAGAGGAAAAACATAAAGTGATCGCGAGGACAGGGGGAAAGGGAAGTTAGGAAACACGCAACTGAACATGCATTGTTAAAAGGATACACGACGAGCCGCTGTCCCATATCCTGAATGAAATTCGCTGCCTGCTGCCGGTAGCTCAGTTCCTTATCCGCGTCGATGCCGCATCTTCTGCTCGGCGTGTTTGTAAGCTGTTCTTTCGTAAAGTACCATTTTTCGTCAGCCGCCATTTATATGTACACACAACTCGGTACTAACGATGCGCACTTCACGGCGGTCGCGACGGTGGCGGCGAGCACACAATGCACAATAGCAACACGTTGAAAACTTCACGTCACTACGCTAACCGGAAACTCTAAGTTCATACTTGCAAAATTTTCCACAATAAAACAAATCATTCGTCAATTTTCTGGAGAACAAGTTCCACTTCTGATCTATCTATTTCATCACCAATACTCAATCTTTTCTTCCATCAATAACTTTTTACACAATTTACAATTTATGTATGTACACGCGGTATTTTGAATACCGGAAATAATATATTTTACTTTATAACCGTTTAATATGTGTCCAACGTCAGGATACGGCTTTAGAATTTTATGCAGCAAATGAAAAATTAAGTTGAAAAATTCTTTGAAGGCTTCAGTACTTTCGTATAATATTCGTGATATAAGATTGTCATACTTTATAGGTTTATACGAAATTTCGCAATACCGTTAATATTATGGACGTTTTATTTGTTTGAACGTGTTACAAAATAAATTTTTTGCATTATAATAAATTAATAAAGTCAACTTTTCGATAATGCATCACAGTATCAGGATTTATTTGCTATTGTATCTTTGTGTACTCGGTAGATATAAGTTTGGTAAAGTTTTCATACAGTTAAAATTGGACCTTGAATACATTACACTTTAGAATTCGATACATGTTAGGTATGCAGGGTAATCAACGATGTACGACGTCAATTTTTGTTAGGAAATATTTTCCATCCGTATTTTTCATTCTTCTGTTATCATACACCACATTAAAAAACTTGATTCGTAAATTTTTTGGCAGGCCATGAGGTTGGTTACGAAATAAATTTTATCACCGTTTCGGTATCAACTCAAAGTAAACTTCAAAGTTCGAGTAACTTCAATTAAAATAATAAAATAACAATTTTATACTATCTTATGCAATGGGATATCAAAGTTACAAAAGTTTTATACATGCACAAAATTTATCCCATTTTCACTGAACCTTCAAAATACTACTTGTTTGTACGTTTCACAAAACGTTGTATTATACCGATACAATAAATATAATAAATTTACATCGTCCGATAGAAATAATTCTTTATTACATTGCATCAGTTAACAATAAATACGCAAATGTAATGTAAAATTAACTTTGTTAATATTTGAAGACCAACGTCATAACCTACCTAAACTTTTTCAGTCTACATACGATAGGTATGAATCACGTAGTTTATCAATTAGAAGTTTTAGGCTTTAAACTCCCGGAAGTGACGCAAAACTGTCGTTGAGCTAGTAGTATGTGCACGCAGCAAATGTTATCTCTGTAGTAGCGTCCCGTTATCTTGGTCCTACGGAAGGACCCAGTGCTGCCTTTGAAGTATTATTTATTCGCATACAACTTCAGACTTACTGTACAATTACCAATATTTTACGTTTCACAATTATAATCTTTTTTCTCTTGAAGTTTCCAGAAGTACGTTGACGGTGACAAGTGTAAATTGGTTGGCACTGTCTTTCCTTCGTGGAAGGTTTAATGTAAGAGATCACAGTAAGTTTTCAAAAGATCAAACGTCGCGGCTTCTTAAAGTCCCGCTTGTTTCATCTCATTGCAATTCTCACAAAAACTAATCACATGTCCGCCTCATTCTTTCGAAATCCGTACATACATCAATAAAACTTCATTCAACATCTCACGTACAAAATGGCGGCGAACTACCACTTGTTACAAATACATATGATGCAATAGTTTTACCTTAAGAAATAGGAAAACCTTAAATGTATATGCTTTTTATATTTAATACAATTTTTTCTATACCATATATCGTTTAATGTATTAATTATTTCAAAATAATAAAGTTGTTACAACTACGCTGACTTCCGACGTAAATTAGCGCGCTAAATTTGAAATCGTTAAGTATAGCTGTTTTCTAAAATTTATTGTAAATAACATTTTGTAAAATGCAATTTTATTGTTATATTTTCTTGTAACGAATTGTATGTTAGTTGTAAATATACTTTTTATAGATAAGTTATGTTTCGGATCCCAAAAACAATGCCTGTGAATACTACTGTTGCTACAAAAAGACCAAAACAAACTCAAACATGTTTGTACTCATCTTATGAATGTACACAGCCTTGTCTTGAGGGATATAATTATTGTGCTAAACATATTCTTGAAGATCCAAATGCACCTTTTAAACAGTGTGGCTTTGTATATAATACTAATGGCAGGAAATGTCAGAATCCTGCACCAAGATTTGATAGAAGGGATATTTCGTATGTATTGAATACAAGCTTAGTGAATTCTTTTATAAAGTGTTAGGCAGTATATTAATATTTGTTTCTTGTAGGTATTGTACTGAACATACAAGGAAAGCTCAG
Source organism: Osmia lignaria lignaria (assembly GCF_051020975.1). Classification (NCBI taxonomy): domain Eukaryota; kingdom Metazoa; phylum Arthropoda; class Insecta; order Hymenoptera; family Megachilidae; genus Osmia; species Osmia lignaria. The sequence goes on from NC_135038.1 coordinate 4,775,922, forward strand.
ATAGCACGTATAAAATCAACAGCACGTCATTCTTTACCACAAACACCTGAAATGCTCTTACTTAATTTAAAACACTATGTTAAGAGGACAGATTCAAGCACAGAAGATACTGAAGATGATGATGGAAAAATTAAGGCACTAGATCCTTTCAGTAAGTTTTCATTGAATAATACTTGAATAATTAAATTGAAGATCTTCTGAACTATAAAAATTAAATTTATATTGAAATTTTCTTTTAGCTGAAGTTGATGCATATAGAGTAAATGGTAGTGGATGTGATATTTTAGACTATGCAAGTTCTTCTGATAGTGATGTTGAACCTACAGTAGTAAGTGATACTTTAAGAGGAAGTTATCTTGATGATAGTGACAATGAAAGTTTGTACAGTGCACAAGAAGATCCCTTAAAGTAAGAATGAGCTTATATAAAAATTTACAATATTTTAATACATTTTTTTTCCGTACAGTATAAAGCTAGCTTGCTTTGGCTTGTACAAATCTAAAAAATAACATTTTCTTAATTATTTTTACCTATTTACTTGTCTTTGGTAGTTGCTTTATGCAAAAAATAAGACATTCGTTTCTATTCAGTCATTAGTATTAATTTTTTAAGGCATGCTGGAGTCTTTACTGCTGAAGAAGTGATCTACATTGCACGGGAGAAATTAATTAGGTTACAATCCCTTTATATAGATCAGTTTAGAAGACTGCAATATATTTTAAAAGAAAAAAGACGAAAATATTTACATGCACTTAAAAAGGAAAAAGAAACACTATGTAGTATACATGATCAACCCAGAGAAAGTGCAAAAGAGAAAAAGATTTATGAAAAATTAAAAGCCTTAAATCGTTATCATAGGCGAAGTGGCGTTGAGGCTGTATTATATAAAAAGTCATTAGAACGCCGAGCACAGGTAATTGAAGTACATATCTTGTTAAAAATGAAATAATTGTAATATAGAAACATGTGACAAATGAAAAAATTAATATATTTATTATATAGGCAACCGATGGGTCCGCGCAAAAAGTACCAAGCGTATCAAAATGTATCTTTACAGAAGGTGGAGTAAAATGCGGAGAAAGAACTCTTCCTGCTGCAAAACATTGTCGTAAACATATTCTTAAAGTAAAGTTATTTTATTTTAAATAAAGTTACAATATTACGACGAATATATATTTAAAAAATTCATATTATCTCAACAGGATCAACATCAAGTATTGTTTAAAGCATGTGGAGCAGTACGAGCGGATATCGAATGTCATGAACCAGTACCTGTAATTTTTGACACAAATTGTGTGTTTCATATGAATTTACCATCTGAATGCAAACTAGAATCTATGAAGGTAATTTTTGAATCATTTCGTTTTACATGTAACAACTGAAATAACATAAAAATATGTATTCCATTTTCATATGAATTAGTTCAAAAAATCAAAACCCGAACCGCAGAAAATATCCGTGTCGGATAACAATCAATCTATGGAGATTGATGTGGTAGGTGAGATTCAAGATATCGATCCAGACGATGATATGGCAGGGTTAATGAGAGAAATGAGTGACGCCGCACACATGAAACCAGTATTTAACGAAAGTTTGAATAGCGAAGCTAGCACGGACACAGCATTTAGTTTATCGGCACAAATGAGTGACAGAGATGACCTTGTATCTATGTGACAAAGTATCTGCCTGTAATTTTAAATAATAAAATATTAATTTTATTGTTATATAATTACGCTAACTTTATTTATATGATTGTACACTGTAATACCTGTACAATAATTAATATATAAATTTTCTTTTACTATATCAGTATGTTTATATTAAGTGCTCAAACATGGAAGAAAAACCTAAACTTAGAAATGTATATTCTGTAACAACAAAAGATTTCGATGAAATTTGTTTTATGTATTCATACATAACTAAGTATTCAAGTTAAGTAAGGAAGATGTAATATTTGCTGCAAATAAAGGATTAAATGTAGTATTTTACAATAAGTATTCACAAAACGATCATTGCGCTTTTATTGAAGCAAGTAAAAACAAATTCGTCATTAAAAATGAATTTAAAGTAACAATTCTTCAAAGATGAAAACAAATTTACTATTTTCATTTATGTTATAAATGAAAAAAAGCCAAGTTCTATACGATATACAATAGTGGATAAATCATTTGCTTAAAATTTATGTTTACAAGAATATAATGCTTTTTTTCAATTTTTACATTTTCTGTAAAAAAATACATTATTATTAATCATAGCATTAATTCTTAACACGTACCAACAAATAATAATGGCTTTTCCTGGTAAGAAAAGCTCGAAGGATCAGTAATCTCGCCATCACTTGTCTATCTCTAGCATGCTTTTAGGAGCACGAGTAAGATGAACAAGTGGTAACGTCACTCGTCGCTACAGTTTTTCTTAACAAGGAAACGCACGGCTGTTCGCTGGTACATAAACAAAATACATTTTAAATATAAGTAACTTACGATAAGTGAACGAGGTTTCGGTGTAATTTGGTTATTTAGATTGTATATTCTTTAAGTAATTAAAAAAAATGTGTATGATATACCCTTTTTATAACACATTTTTTTACTTATTAGGGCCATGATCGTAATAAATGCAATAGCATACAAGAATAATATAATGCTGAGAAAGTTTTCTTCAAAACATGATCTTATAATGGATTAGAGGAATTTTTTTCACAATCATAATATTCTTTTCATGTTTTTTGTATAAGTACAACTAAAATGTTTATAAGTTTCAATCATGTACATATTATCTTATGACATGCAGATATGTACATACAATTGTAAGTAACTACCAATTTAATTATTGGTAATTATTGTGGCAGTATGAAGGTTCATATTTCAAAATTATCTATATATCCAATTATTATAAATGGTAATATACCATCACTCCTTCCGTGTGTATTAATATTAGGTAAAATTATTTTGTGCATAGGCATACTTTTCATAGTTCCACAAAACTAAAACATGTTGCATTACGAATAATCTTATTTGGTAACTGAATTTTTTTAATGAATAATTGAAACAGCAACTTATACATATATTAAGTATATTTAAACCATTGTGCAAATGCAGAATAATTATAACAAAAGCTCGAAAAAAAATAAGCATCAAAGTTTCAAAAATAAACATCTTTGCGAACTTATTGAAATGCATTTATGATCGATAAATATACAGTTTCCTATGATTTGGGTTTTTGATTTAGACTCAATTACTGTACATCTATTTTATCTTAATACCATCTTAAATCATGTACAATATTTGATTAATTTCAATGCTAGAATTATATATGATGCTGATTCAATTAAAAAATATTTGAAGCAGTATTTATTCAAAGAATCGTATCAAAATAAAGAATGCAGTAGTTAAATATATCACAATTAAATTTGGGCACTGATACAGCAATAACTCTGAAAGCACACATATTATGTAAATGCCAGGCAATTAATAACTAAAACGAAAATGACACAAACTTCAACTAAAAGTAATTTATGTTTATACCAAATAAAAGATTAGGAAGATATTTTATTCAGAAAAATGTCAATAAGTAATAGTTCTTATCTTTCTATGATTTCTTTCTTCTGTAATTCAACTGTTAATCGTTTATAATGAAAATTAAGTAAAGAACTGCATGGCATTTGCACAAATTCATGCGTTTTGTTATTAGTAGAGTATCAAAATCTATCGATTAAAAATTGACTACAATTACCTACTTTTATAACGTTTTGTCCATTAAGTTGCAAAATACTTAAATGGTAGCCTGATTTTTGGCTTCCATTATATATTAGAATGCAATACTTCAAACGTGATTTTTAATAAGTATACTTCAAATATTGTCGTCATATTTGCGTTATCTAACTTCCTTCGAACTATATTTCTTTTAACTATTAAATTGTGCACCGAGTATTCTTAACATTGTAAAACATTTAGCATTTATCTGTTGCTAGTACCTTCTTAAGTTTCTTTTTAACAATCAATTAAGTCGTCATCTACAAGAAATCTTATGCTAGATACGTGAAGAAAAATGAAATTACTTATATTACAGTTTAAAGTGAATATCGTTTCGGTAAGAATGCACAGTCAAAATTTTATTGATCCAAATGTTGACTGTAAACAGATCTATAGGAAGTACTGCAAGCTTACCATCGTTCAAAAAATTTCTCAGTCTTTATGAAGTTAATTTTAATCGCTGAATATATTCTTAAGATCATGTTCGTATAATGCTATAATTAACATTATTCCAAGACCACATGATAGTCCTAATGCTTGTAAAATACATTGCAGGTGAAAGCTACGATCCACAGAGTGACTTGAAGATAATTCTGGAATCTAAATCAAATACAACTGTGAAGAAGCAATACAATAAGAAGATATACTACATACAAACCACTTACCATGTCTACTAATGCTATATATATAAACATTCCTGCAGCAGCAGCAAACATCCAACTACTTACAGCGGGTGTACTTCCTAATAATACACCAAATATCATACCGAACAAACAAAGTATGGAAGATAACAAATTATAAAAAACAGCCTGTTTAGCACTCATTCCGGCTTTTAATAAAACTGCAAAGTCTCCTATGTAATGAGAAAAGCTGTATTAGAATTTTGCAATATTTTTCATATTCAATTGTATATAACACGTATACCTATTTCATGGGGTAATTCGTGGCAAAATACAGCTATAGCTGTAGAAAATCCACCTGCTATATTTGCCGAAAAAGCAGCACCTATAGCCATGCCATCTGTAAAATTGTGCAAACCATCACCCATTACTACCATCCAAGCAACGCTCGACATTGATTCCGGTGCAGAATGAACGTGACCTAAATAAATTAAATGTTATATTATTTAATAAATATACAGGATGTTCTGGTCCTGCATACGTAACAAAAATATAGATTACATTAAACAACTAAATAGTACCATGTGAGTGAGTATGACCATGGTGTTTTGTTTCATGTTCACGTATAATAACGGTATAACTTTCAGACTCGTTTAATGGTATATCTGCACCGTCAGTATTTTTTTTCGGATTTACTATCGAATCCTCTAGCCTCCAATCTTCGTTTAATTTCTTTTCTACGTCATTGGTCATAATTTTTGAAACAGAATTGCAATTCGATGTTAAAGGTTTTTCTTCTTCGATCACAGGAGGCCTTTCATGATTATTGTGTTGACGATTATGATGATTATCTGAACAATAAGAAAAAAAAATGAACAATTTATCATAACTGCAATTAAATTTAAAAAACTTTACCTTGAGTATCCGTACTGATTTCGCCGTAACAGTATGGATACGATGAATATTTGTGTTTGCAGAGTTTTTCTCCGACAACATTGCTGTTTGGTCCATCAGTTTCTCTCATTACTCTGACGCGTGAAGGTAACTAAAATTGACATTTTATTTTCTTATGTAATGGATGTGAAGTTCTATAATGTCTCATAGCTCATTAATTTGTTTGATAGTTTTACCTTGTTGCGCCGTTGTCGAAGTTTTCTCCATTCTGCTAACATCATCAAAGCTTTTTCCGTAAAAAAGAATAACGCGAGACCCATCATCGCAACCAGTCCCTTCCACATGTTCATATTGTGTTGTTCTTTGTGATCTATGTCATGATTATCATCGTTAGAGCTATGTTCATGACCATGATCATGAGACATCATTGCCTGGAAGAAAGATGTAATGATTATTTTAATTTTTCTTATGAAGAATAATTACATTCGTTAAATTCAATCTTACATGTGGTAAAAGATGAATAAGAGCATCGCCGCACAATGTTCCTACAGCAAGAGCAACTAGAAATTGCAATAACTGATGGTAATAAACTTTACCCATAAAAGGTATAACAGCTACACCAAGTAAACCACATAGACTGATTATTAGAATACTGATCGTAGAGTAGGCCCATACTAAACAATAAGAAGAAATATATTTAGTAAGGCGTTAATTGTATTTAGAAGGAAAAAATTATCTTTTCATGTGATTTGTATTTTATACCTTGAACCATATTACGTGTCATGTCTTCTCCAGGGTATTTATTAACTATTATTGGCTTATAATTCTCTGGTACGCGAATACATCCATTTCTCTCTGAACTTGATTCACCTGCTAGTTGATAAACAAGAGCTGGACACACGCGTTCAAAAAGCCAACTTGGTAATGTCGAATTATTATTAGTGTTGAAATTATAGGGTATATCTCTTGCAACAGTACTTAGTAATTCTTTGCTACTTAAGCACTGAAATGGCGGGACAATCACTTATAAGGAATATTTAATAATTTCAGAGAAAAAAATAATCTACTTGATTTTTTCTAACAAAATTTGATTTGAATTATTATAATTTATCTTACCCGTTCTTTCCTAACTTCATTTTCATGATCTGTTAGGCCACTGTTTTGTGAATTCGTTAATTTATCTGTAATAAAAAAGTTACAAAAATTATGAGAAGTTACATAATACAATGTTAAATAGAACTGTTTACTGGACAAACAGATGGATATTCATGAATTTGAAAAAATTTCTTTTTAAAACAAGAAGCACTATTTCACAAAAGATTTATATGACATACTTTCAGCAGTAGCAAAAACATTATACTATGAAGCTACTGATAACAGCAAAATACTAGTTATCTGCACCAAGGATACAGTTACTCAAGATATAATTATTTGATCATTGATACCTGATGCAATAACATGCTAGAACTAAATTTTATATATTGCATGTAATTATTTCAAAGAACAAATATATTTTAATAAAGATCTTAATAAGAGTTCAATAAAATCAATAAGTAACTTGATGAGGCAATTGAACAAGTTAAGCTAAACTATTATTATTATTATTATTATTATTATTATTATTATTATTATTATTATGAATTTCATATTAAATCAACTTAAAATATTATTAGATTGTATCTGTAGTAGAGCAGATGTGTCTACATTACTTATTATGATTGATAGGCTGGTAATTGGTAATTAAAAGTGGTATGTTGATATCATTTATATAAGAGTGATTTCACTGAAGTGATCTTAAGATATGCTTCATGTTTTAAAGATATAGTTAACATAAATAAATTTTCTCCTTTTAATTTAATTGTTTTTTACTTACAATTATGAAAATTTATACTTTTAATAAGAGCTTACCTATTGGATTTTCATGCTGACTAGTAACAATATTATGTTCTTCCAATCTAGATATATCTGTTAATAACCTTAATAATCCTAATTTTTTTAATAACTTTTCAAAACCTTCCATTGTTATGCTTGTACCATCTCCATAAGTTTCAAAAATTTTTTTCATGAAATACTTTTCATCTATAATATCTACATTTCTCTTATTTCTAATCCTGTTGAGAGACTTTTGATCTGAATTCAATTCTCCTCTATAAATGATTTCAATTTGGCCCAGTCTTTCCAATATTTCTACATTTTTTGAGGTTGTAGGATCTTCTTCTGTTATTGGAATATTTTTGATGTTTTCATCAGATTTTACCTTTTCTTCATTTTCCACTTTAGCTTCATTCGTGGCAATTGGTGCCAACAAGTTAGAACTATTATTATTATTATCTAATACATTAGAGGATTTAACAGTACCATCATTAGAAGCACTTGGATTATTTGAATTAATTTTTTTCACATCCCTCTGTTGTGTTTCTTTGTACTTCATTAGTAACCATGATGGTTGTAATTGCTCATTAGAATCTGGTAGCTCCTCAGATTTGACAGAATTATAAATTGTTTGTCCAGCAGTTGAGAATTCAGTATGTGCTGAACAAGGAGTATGTGCAGCGCATAAAACGCATACTACACAGACTGTGACAAAGTGATGTGACATGTTTAGCCTCTGTAAAAAAACAAAATGAGAAGTTTCAGTGCATTATAAATTAACTTGTTATTTAAATTATTCATGGTACATTATGATTTATTTGAAAATCATTGCATTATAATATTGATAACAGAATATTACGTCAAAAAGGAAACAGTTATCTATGCAACAATGATAATGATAGCCCATTCAAACATAACAATGCCCTTGAGTTATTATATATACTTGTGTAATTGAATCAGAGAATTACCTCTAATATTCATAAATTTGAAATTTTGCAAGGACAGTGTCACTGTATCCCAAAAAATTCTTCATTAAAACTATTATTAGAAATTATAGACACCAAATTGTAGGATTGGTATTTAGGATAAAACAGAAAACTGATATATTATGTTTCAAAACTATTGTTAAAATAAGATCATGTATTTACTAGAGACAAAAATAAGATATACATAATTTACAATAACAATTAGTACAGTGTATAGAGAAATTATTAATCATTTTGGGTTTTTCATCTTTTTTAAATTCTAAAAATATTCTATTTCTATTTATAAAGAAACAGATGAGTAAATTATGGTCAGTGCAGCTATTAATGACACAGATATGATAAACATAAAATGGATATGATTTATGACAATATCAATTAATTTAAACTTAAGTGGTGATTGATTGTAATTTCAAAAATGAGTATATTCTTGTAGTAGTAAAAATAACAAATACTAAAATTAAACTTTAGTCATCTTCATGATATGATTCCCATGCATAAAATTAACTCTATGAAATGAAATTTATTTAATATGATTGTTCACTTTAAATAAAGATAGTAAACGATTTAATGTTAATGTGTATTTAAAAAAAGGCCTAAAAGTGTACATACATAAACATGTTTTATCCTATCAACTACCGTATCTAATAAGTGAATATATGTATCAATTTACGACAAAACAATTAGCATTATTTAAATAGAAAGTAAAAGTATCGTATGATAAGTCGTTTCAACTCGATATGGAAATTCAAGTTAATAATGCAATCATAACTGTGATTCGCGAGAAAATATATAATTCAGTGGGAAGTGAAAAATCGGGCATTTCATGAGAGAAATAACGTAAACGATTGAACATGAGTGCGCGGATGTGTCGTATCCGAAATAGTCAAGGTGTTCGATCTTGCGATTGCTCCGTCAAAAACCGTATTTTTAGCTGTCAAAAAGAGAAGGAGATCCGCGCTTGTCCTCCTCCTTACCCTACTCCACCGTAACGATCCCTGACAGAATTTAGAATTTAGGTTAGAAAGGCGGCCTCTTGCTTTAATATAAAAAAAAAGACGTGTCAAGTTTTGGCTCGAGACCTGATAATTTCCTGTCAACATATGAAATCCAATAGAAGTTCACTGGGTTAAGCAACGTTATATACTGTCAATATAATTACCTTTATACGATTAGTGAAACAAAATTCCCGCTAGGAAGTGGCATATGCTAATTGATCGAAACGCGCTCACCAGCTTGCGGAAAGCTCGCGAAGTCCCACGTTAACGCAAGAAGAACCCTTCAACACTCGTCTACCTCCTTTCTTCCCTCCTCGACCAACCGCCGAAAGCAACTCCGCCGCGTGTGAGCAACAAGTATACTCTGAATGTAGTCGTCCGTTAATCCTCGACAGGATGACAAGCCTAGAAAATGAGAATTTTTTTATGTGAGTTACATAATTATTGCGGAGGGTGGCACTATCGCGGTTGCCAATTTAGCACTTAGGTTGCCAACACTGATATATGATTCTACGCTACCTTCAGAATGATGGCAGCTTCGTTATTTCATAACTGTAATTAATTCCGCTACCCTGTAATGTGAGAGAGACCGCGTATCGAAGGATATTTAATAATTAATTTATTTAGATAGGACATATATGTACTTTTATTGCAAATCTAGCGAGTTGTACTGCCGCCTGTCAAAAACGGAATGTTAGCGCCGCTTAGCGACAAAGCGTGGAACTACATATGTCAAAACCGAGCTGTCGGTAACTTACCAGTAAAACTCAGTCGATATTTTGTAGATAGAAATCAACCAGTGTGTTATCGACAGAGTTGAGCCGATCTTTCGGAATTCAAATCTTTTATATATATGTAAACTACAAAGTATGGTGCGGTTGTTCATATTTCCTGATTATATCCTAAATTTTATAACCTTTAATGGTTAAAAATCAATTTTTTAAATCACTTTTAATTTCACATACTTGAACTTCGAATGATCGCGCGGTCGATCGCAGAAAACGAATGAACTGCGCCCTATAGAAAAAACTAGGAACTAAATTTGTGGTCTGCTTTATCTTTTTGACATCTTTCGCGAGTAAAAAATGAACGAAATCATAGTTCTCAAATTTCTTCCACCTGGCGGCTTGTACATCATCCTCTGGGTGCTCGTTTTGCTCTATCTGGCCCAAAGAATGTTAATCTGGTATCCATTTGAATATACGATTCGTAGAAATGTTTATATTACGAATAAATTAACGCAGGTGAGTCTGATCCGCCATTTTCCTGACCGTCGACAGCGACGACAGACATCAGTTTCAATATTTTATAACTTTTTGACGATTTTGGTAATATAAAGACCAGACTAACATTCTTTAAAGTCTCCTAAACACGTCCCTCAAATTTTTTTGCAATCTGTTCAGTAATGACGATGTAATTTGAGAACTCATTTCTAGGGATTTTTCTAGAGACTGTCTGTAAGTTTTCAATGTTTGCCAACTGACTGATAAATATTCAATGCAGGGACTTTAACTAGCCACATTGGGGAAAATATTATAAGACATATTGGTAACAAGTCGCCTAGTAGTGTGTGCAAGTGTAGTCATGGCTGTCTGACAAAACATTCGAAATAACAAGAATTAATGTGGTAGTTGCTTATCAAAGGTATCATGCCGTGTTTTTTACGAAGTGTAACATTGCCCTGATTCAAAATTCAAGGAGTTTATTGCCGACATAGCGTGTACGCTTTTATTCAAATCCACGTACTTTGGAGTGTACTTTGTAGATATCGTTGAGGGATAATAATAAATAAGTGGATAACAGTTGTGTGGTGAGGAAGGAAGTACGGAAGGCGCAGCGAGCGTGAGGCTGCAAAATTCTTCTTTGAAATCTTGTTAAAACGAACGTCGCGTCTGACGACCACCGACGATCGATTACGCAAGATGACCATTCTGTCGAAGAAGAAGACGAACGCCTCAAAAGATAGACGAGAAGGAGGCAGCACTTCCGAAGTCGATGTTCATGGAGTGCAAAATGAGCATAACTCTGGGTCCATCACACTACCAAATAGCCCGTATCAGGTGAATGAATATCTCCTCATTGCAGCCATGCTACTCGCATAGTAGTTGCAAGAGCAAACCTTAAACGACCTTTTGCGAACCGTGACAGGTACGTGCAGCGAACGGTTTCGCGGTCGATCTTCATGGGGTTCAATCTGATCACGGATCTGGTTCTATCGTTCTTACTGGAAGTTCGTACGAGGTAAAAAAAATTGACAAGTTAATTTCTTTTTTCTCGAACCATTCGTCATTTCTTTCTTCTTTTATCATTCTTGATTAAACAAAAGTTTTTCAAGAAATAGAGCAAGTAAATTAACGTTTGCTATGCATAATTTACCATAATCACATACTGTAATGCAATAGTACATTTCAAATGTTGTTGTATTGAAGACAAGCGTTGATCGCCGTGAAGATAAACACTTTGAAGAAGCGAGTGGTCCAAGTCATGGCAAACGTCATAGACAACGAGCAAGTCCCCATAGGTATGCACTTCGAACAAAATATGTGATCAACAATGATTTAATGTAAGATTGTACTTATAATTTTATGATTTATATAAACCCATATGAGTTTCAAAGTATTTCTTCAATTCATGTATTATTATTTTGTTATATTATGTCTGTTTCATGTGCTGTAAATAATACTTTTATCTTTAAATAGTTGTATCGGAAGAAATTCACGTTCAAAACGTGAAAGAGAAAGAGACAGAGGTCGAGAGAGAGAAAGAGAGAGGGAAAGAGAACGTGAAAGACAAGCTACACCTCCAGCTGCTTCCTGCAGTGGCTTACAAGGTTTATATTTATAAAACTCTTGTTATTGTATTAAATAAATGTCCTCACAAAAAATGTTTTATAAATATCCGTTTAAAGAGATAATAAATGGTATAATTTATTTAGCTACGGATGCTGGCATAATAGCTAATAATCGAATGGCTATTGTTGGAGCTGCAGCAAATTTAGAACATGAATTAGCTAATGGTTATAATAGTGGGGATGAATATACTGGCAGAACTGGAAATAATCTTACCTTGGCTGAATGGCAAGAGGTTGGTTTGATATTTTATATTCAAATACTTTATTGCTTAAATGTTCAATAATTGAGACATGCGGTATTCTTCGTGTTTAGCGAGATAGGTGGTTTGAAAAACGAATGCGGAAAATGGGATTTATTGTGAAAAAAATGGGTGAAGATGGAGCATGTCTGTTCAGAGCTGTTGCAGATCAAGTTTATGGTGACCAAGAAATGCATGGTGTAGTAAGGAAGCATTGCATGGATTATATAGTGAGTAGTAGATACAAGGGTAATAGAAGAATTATACGAAAGCCAGATTGTTAATTATATGATACGGTTTTTTAGGCTTCCAATCAAGAATTTTTTTCTCACTTCGTAGCGGAAGATTTTAGCACGTATGTAGATAGGAAACGACAAGAATATGTACATGGAAATCACATAGAAATGCAAGCAATGTCGGAAATGTATAATCGTAGCATTCAGTTATATTGCTACAGCAATGGTGTGTACTAATATATATATTTTTACTTAATGGGTTTCTTAATGAACCTAACGATCACGACTTTTTTAATTGTGTACAGAACCAATCAATATCTTCCATACAATGGTTGAAAGTGATAACGAACCGATACGATTGTCTTATCAACGTGGTAGTCATTATAATAGTATAGTAGACCCATATAAAGCAACAGTTGGTGTTGGACTCGGCCTACCATCATACAATCCTGGTGCTGCAGATCGACAACTGATATCAGACGCAGTTCGTCAAAGCGAAGAGTTGCACATCGAACAGGTACGAAAATTAAAATTATACTTCTTCATTTTGCTTGATTATCAATAACCGATGAAATGATTTTTCAGACGATGCTGGAAGATAAAATAAAAGCAACGGACTGGGAAGCAACGAACGAAGCAATAGAGGAACAAGTTGCCAGAGAAAGTTATTTGCAATGGTTAAGAGACAACGAGATGCGGAAAGCGGTAAGTCGTGCATGATTTTCTGTTGCTTTGCGTCAATAATGCTAAAGTGCAGCCCTATGCTTTTCGAATAAAGCGATCAGCTAGTAGTAGCAGTACAAGTACGGTGACCAGCGCACAACACAGTCACGCTCATTTTCATCCTCATGGTGGTCGTGGACAACAACGTCATACATCTTCTCCAACCACGACCCAAACTAGCCAAGATAATTTACGAAATTCTCCGAAGGTCCGTTTCATTATCGATTATTCGTTAATGCGGCAACAAAAAAATTTTGTTTCTAATTTTAGGTAAACGATTCGGTAAGATACAACAAAAGGTCGCCTCAACATCAGTCAACCCAAGGATCTACCATACCTCACCTTACCTCGGATTTCGAATCTAAAATTTCTCAAGAACCTATGCCAGGCAGCAGTAAAGAAGCCCGTGCATCGCCAGATATCTCGTTGTTTAATCGTCTTCCTCCCGAAGTATTCGGTAAGACGACTAAAATGATGTGTATGTGCTTCTCGTTCAAAAAATTAATTATTATAAAACTTCAATTATGTATTTATAAAATAAATGTTGACAGGTTTGACCGATTGGGAGGACAGTGATATACTTTCACAAGTTTTGGCGACGTCGCAGCAAGAATATTTGGACAGTCTGAAACAATCACGGAGTTCTGCCACCTCCGGCAATGATGCTAACAATATACTAGATTCCAGTAACAGTTAATTTTTAAAACCGTTATCGATAATGTTCAGAGGAATACTGAAGTAAAAGTATATGCATTTTTATGCAGTGTTTTTCATAGGATGTGATATATCCGAAAAAATAAGATAGTTCTAAATCAAAAAATGAAGCAATTCTTAGTGTTATCACATGATCATTAATCGCTAAAGATCATTGATAATTTTGTTGAATGCATGCCTAATAAACTTTTAATTATTAGTAGCAAATCGTATCGTGTCGACTTTCATTAAGATTGCATATATAAAATTAGATTTAAATTCTCAAGTATAGGTATCCAGGAGAATGGTTCGACTGTCATTTTATGATGCCTCATTGTAAACTATTTACACAGTGATGTATTATAATGTGAAACCATAGAAATGGAGCAATACCTCGTTTTGTTCGCGAAAGTAGATAACTTATGAAATTGTTTAAGTTTATTAAGGATGCATCTGATGTCTGCCATTAGTAATAATAAAATGTAATCGATACAAATGATCAGGTAAAAGCATCAAGAATTGTTTTGTTTTTAGTTGAAAGGTTTTTGGTTTGATAGGTACTGTGCATCTTATGGGATACTCTGTACATAGTGCAGTATCATCTAATTCTGCATTACAATAGGGTATAAGGTGGTTTGCTTTTTTTTCCATGGAAATAAATGTTCAGTGAGCATTAATCATCGTTCGGTTCCTCTCTGGGATTCTCGATGTATAAACGGGTACTCTAAAATGGTACATACATCGTTCTTAAGTGCACTATTTGAACACTAGAGTAGCCATATTATTTTTGTCTGCAGTGTTTCACCTCACCAGTGTCATGATGTTTTGTACAATCAATTTCAAAGCAAAAGCAGAAAGCAATTCTTTTTCAGTCATTATTATATATATTAAATTTCTTGCGTGTTTCTGGATGCAATGTATACTATCAATGTTTATGCAAACCATGCAATCCGATCGGGATAACTACGTAATTATACCTTTTTCGTGGTACGATATGATGCATCTTAAACGCTTTAGGAAAAATCTTTATTGCGTTATTTGTAAAAAAAAGACAAATAAAACTACTACAATGTAATTTAACTTTGAACTTTCCCTTCCTTTGTGTACTTTTGTTAATTTGTTAGTTTATACGTTGAAATGCAAAGTTAAAATAAATGTACGTATAGATTAATGGATAAGATAGTAATTTTAGAAATATTAGTTAGTATTAAAATAATTCTTTATGAATTGTGAATGAGAATGTTTTTGTAAACACTTTTTATGAATAATAAATCCCTAAATTCATGCACATCATATCTTTGAAATGTGCTAGTAATCATAATTGTTCTAGTATGATTTTATTTAATTGTTTGTAATGGCGCGCCGTCAGTCAATTAATCAAATCAACGTTTTATTATATTCCTTCCCAATTATTTACAGAAAGCAATTATTATTTTTAATTCATTATTTTATTTAAGAATATCAATAAAAATATCAACGAACAATAATATTTCAAAAAATTAAATAAGATGTAAGATAATAAATCGATCATTCTTCAATAGTCAGTAATCGTACTTGTTGGTGAAAGCTTATAATACAACATGGTTTGTTTTTAATATTTTATATAAAAATGTCGATGCATATAAATGATTATGTATTCGAAATATTGTTAGGGCAAGGTAGTTTCGGGTATGTATTTAAATTAAACTTCAATTCTCCATTTTCTTATTATTCTTTGTTTCTAGATCCGTTTATCTAGTGCGACGAAAGAAAGACTCGAAACCGTTCGTCGTGAAAGAACAAGCTTCAGGCGCTATAAATGCTTTACCGATTAAGGTGAGAAAATTCAATAGAATTAAATAAATTTAGTTTATAATTTATAAATTTATAATTTAATTATAAATTTTGACATATTAACTATTCGAAACTGTTTTACCTACTAGATTCAAAGGTAACAATAACACTTTTTTTGCGGTCTCTTTTACTACTCAAATATATGACCGACAATTAAAAATTTTAATGTAGGTACAATTGTAGGTATCAAAAACGAATTCTGTTTTCGTATAGAATATATTAGAAGAAGTGCAATGTTTGCATACACTAAGGCATCCTAATATAGTCGCTTATTACGGAGCCTGGATAGAAAACAATCACAGTTACATTCTTATGGAGTACGCCACGCGGTGCACCTTAAAGGATTTGCTAGAAAAATATCAATCTCCTCTGAGAGAAGAAGTAAGTTGAAGCCATAGCTTTTTCAAATTTCTTTGATACATCCGTTATCGGTAGAATGCAAAATACATCGCGATATCGCTTGATATTTTTATTTTATTATTTTGTTACGTATTTACACAGGATGCGCTGTACTTATTCTCTCAAATCGTCCTCGGCGTTCATCACATTCATTTCGAGAAGATTCTCCATCGTGATTTAAAGCCAGAGAACATCATGTTGACGGGAAGTCGCGGGGAAATCGTGAAAATTGGAGATTTTGGCGTGTCGAAAAATTTCAAAGAGTATAATATGTAGAAATACTCGGGTACAATGGTTCCTTGAGGACTGAGTGCCCGGTATTTCAACAATAATAATAATAATAGAAATACAGAATAGATTTTATAAGATAAATTAATAATATCTGTTACAGATTAAACAGTCCATCGACCGTGTGTCGCGCTGGATCGTTTTATTATATGGCCCCAGAAATGTTGAAAGGGCAATCTTATGACTTCAAATGCGACATATGGAGCATGGGTGTGATTCTTTATGAAATGGTCACGAAAAGACATCCCTTCCCAGCCACGGTAAATTTATCATTTCAATATAATATTTAATTAAATCATTGTAATCGACGCTATCTTTAAAAATATTTTCAGACATTATCAGAGATCATAAAAATGATTTGCGAAGAAGATCCTCAGCCTCTTCACAAAGATATCTCGGCACCAGTCGTGAATATAATATCAAAAATGTTGAGGAAACAGTCGTTTTATCGTCCAAGAACGAATCAGTTGGTTCTTTGTCCTTATCTCGTGCCTTATATCGTTCGGGTGTACATGAATCTCGGACGAATTCCGAAAAATAAGAATTTTGGACCGGAAATGTTTCTGAAATTCTTACGATCACAACGGTTTTAGTTTAAATGAAAAATTTCCGTGCTCTCCAATTCAATTGTTTTCATTCAATTCGAAACAAAAGGCAACCGGTTGATATAATTATTGTAGCTATTTATTGTTAGCTCTATGGAATTGTCCGATGAACGGTTATCGAACTCGGCTGGTATGCGCATACGTAGGATCAAAAGCGTAACGGCAGGAAACGAAGACCGGAACTGCGGAATGTTCGTTTTATTTCATCACGTGCATACCTGCCTCTTGAAAACCGTTCGGTTTGCATTTAGTTAGAAGGATATCATCCTTCTGTTTGTATTAAAGTTTTCAATAATCGTCTAGAAATGAAGAAACTCTTTGTTTAAAATTGTACGTGTTTGATTCAAAGTGTATCTTCCAATATATTTAAAGTAGATTCACAATGAAATATATAGTACAAATTTTACTTGGAAAATTTTTTAATAAACAGTTAGATTAATCTTTAAAACATCATCAAATTAAAGACTGTTCTTTTTCACAAGGGTGAATTACATAAAGACTCTTTAAACATGTGGTTAGTTTTGTTAATCTGTTACTGTTTGTATTCACTATCGTCCAGTACCTCGTGGTACCCTGTGTATCCTATACTTGGAGAGCAAATAGATCTCGTAGGTACACTGAATGAAAGTTTCACTCATAATTGGACTAAGAGCATTGAAAACGACGAAGCGAAGGATGTATTCGACAGCGATAACCCGTTTAATTCAACGCAAATACCGTTCAATTCCATTGATCGTGATCGGGAACCTTTGGATGAGGTTGAACGCATCGACCCCAGGAATTGGCCCGTCAGACCGGATGTCTTCTACACCCGAACTGTTCCTTCAACTACAGAAATTTCGTTACCACGAAATCCACTTTATCCGTCCACATCGGCGCAAAGGAACTCGTCGACGCAGAGGTAAATTTCTTTCAAATTCATTGAAAAATAGAACGATTTTTAAAGAACATTTCTGGTATTAGATATCCACCGGTCACGGCACCACCTCCTACAGCCTCTGTGGACGAAGTTTTCTGTGATTTTGGATCATTTCCGTCACAGACACTTTGCGAATGGCAAAACGGCGATGGTGTATTAGACTGGGCGGCTGGTACTGGCATGGGTACCAATTGGATGGGTGGTCCTCCAAGCGATTACACGAGTGGAACCATGGAAGGAGGGTATGCTCGTGTTTTTATCAAATTTTTATACATCAAACATCTGAAAATGACTTCTCGATAACCGATTCAATTAGGTATGCCTTCCTGGAAACATCAGAATTGCCATTGAGAGAAAGTAAAACGAAAACTCTGGGAAGTTTATTACACAGCCCTCAATTAGGAAGCACAGGGGTGGTTGGAACTTGTATTATGTTTAAGTATTCCATAGACGGCCTTAGCAGCGCTGGTCTAAGAGTTCTACTGCATGTTGGTCCGGACGAATATTCGAGTAAAAAGGAACAAACCGAAGAGATCACTCCTGATAATACGACGATACCATCTTGCAAACCGATCGAGGTTTTCGACGAACGTGTCATATGGAATGCTCAGTATTACAATCTCGGTATTTGGCAGCAGACACAAATACTGTACACCTTCCCCGAATTACATTCGGTAATTGGGTAATTTTAGTTAATGTTATTGTATTAGAAAGAGCAATAGACATAAGCAAATCATATTGAAACGAGATATTTGTCTCTAGTTAATCATCGAGGGAATTCCTGTAGATCCTACCGATCCAGCGAGATTGTACAGAGGGTACATAGCTGTAGACGACATAGATTTACAACCTGGAACCTCGTGTGTTGGTTTCTGTAACTTTGCCGGTGGCTTTTGCGACTGGTCCAACGACGCAGAGGATGATTTCGATTGGACAATTGTAACTTTATAATCATTAAACATTCTACCATCGTATGAACACGTTTAAACTGTATAAATGAATATTACAGAGTCGAGGAAGTGGAAATCCTACAACAGGACCAGCGATGGATAGTTCGACCGATCGCTCGACAGCTGGAGGATACGCGTACATAGATTCCTCGTTTCCTCGTAGACCCGGAGACAGAGCTAGACTTATTAGCGCCAGTTTTCCAGCACCGAGTGCCGACACACCCATGTGTATGCATTTCTGGTTCCACATGTTCGGCTCCGGAATCGGAGTCCTCAAGCTTTTCCTACGTAATTTCCGTAGCCTCGATACGCCGCTACGAGAAATTTGGAGTTTAAACGGAAACGCTGGAAACACGTGGTTCGTTGCTCAAATTACGATCGGCTCTGTCGATGATTTTCAACTAATCTTCGAAGCGACTGTGGGAAGTACCGGAATGGGAGACATTGCCATTGATGATATCTCTTTCACCCAAGGCTCTTGCCCTGGTAATAATTGTTCGTGACTGGCGACATTGTCCAATGTCATAGTTTTTAATTTAATTATGTACGTTTACAGTTGCGCCTCAAGTTGCCGCGCCTACCCCTAGAGACTGTACTTTTGAGGTAGACGAATGTGACTGGATCAATTCTCGAGATCCCAACCGGGTTGAATGGGAGAGGGTGTCTACGCAAGCATTGAGCCTGAGAAATCAACGAAAACCCTATACCAATGGATATACGATTAACAGAAGAAATGAATATTTCCTGAACCTGGGTCGACCAAGAGGAGGACCACGATCCTCTGGAGGTGGAACGGCGCAGCTGGTTAGTCGAGAAATGAAAGGAACCGATGATCCTCTTTGCGTTACCTTTTGGTACTATATGTTTGAGTCTTTCATTGACTCAACTGGACCAAGTTTAGGTTTGTATCTTCTGATATCTTTGATCTATTTTAATTCAACTACAGTGGTACTATATAAATTTAAAGGCGTGCTTCGTGTATCCATACAAACAACCGGAGAATCTTCCACGGAGACTAGACCAATCTGGCAGCTGTATAATAATCAAGGACCTAGCTGGAATTATGGACAGATTAGTTTAAATGAAAGAAAGGACTTTAACGTAGTTTTTGAAGGAACCTGGGGTCCTAATCGTGCCAGCGGCAGTATCGGCATCGATGATATCTCTTTCTATATCGGTAACTGTTCTGGTAAGCTGCGAGAGATTTCCTTGAAATGTAATAAATGTTGTACAAATTGATTATTATCTTAACAACAATGTTTAGTGAAACCACCTAGCGCGTCTGTAAGAGCAGAGGACTGTAGTTTTGAGAAAGGATTATGCGGTTGGGAGAATATTACAACTTCCGAAAATGAGCGCACTGTTACCTGGCAGCGTGCATTTCCTGCTCACCGTCCGGCTCAGTTATTAGACAAAACGTTCGGAGCAACTGGAGACTTCGTTTTCTTTGATATTTTTACTACAAATAAACAATCGACGAATGTACAACTACGCTCGCCTGTAATACAACAGTCAATCGACGAGGAATCCGTTTGCTTTACCTTTTGGTTCGCTGCCTTCGGAGTCGAGGAATCCACAACGCTGCAGATTATTAAAATGAACGTGGACGAAGAAATGAATGAAGAAAACGATGGAAATGATAATGGACAACAGCCCGTAAGACTTAGAGAAAGATAATTACATGTAAGACCATTGAATTTGACGTTTGACAGGAAATTAATAATTTGCTTTTTTAGTTGTGGTCGTTAACAGCGAAAGGATTTAATAACCCACGACCCGTGTGGACTGCCGCGCAAGTAACCGTAGATGCTCGTGTACCTTACCGCTTAATTTTAAGAGGAACTGCCAGTAACGGAGGTTTTGCTATAGATGATATTAAATTTCAGCCTCAAAGTTGTTCGAGTACGATTTTTCTTTAGTAAACAAATTTAAAAAAATGGCAATTATACATGTTCCTTTTTTGAAATTTTTTAGTTCGACCTGTTACTGCTCTACCCGTTAACAATGGAAGCTGAAATATTGAAGTTTGTAATTACTTGAATTCAGTTTAAAGATGAATTTATCTTCGGTTTACATTTTAAATAAGGTAAGTTTTTGTTTATAGAAAATCTTACTAAAAAACAAAAAGAGAAGAAGGGATTGTTTATTACAACACTTTTGTACGTTAAAAAGTCTTTATTAAAGTTGGTTTTGTTTTTTTAGAATTTGTCTCTTAATTTCAAAAGCAACAATGCCAAGTGCAACTCCTGTATTTAAACTATCAACTCCTTTAACAAGAGGTATATTGATACGAATACTTTTTCTTTCACTTAAGAATTTGTAACAATCCAAACTCAAACCTTCGGTTTCGCCGCTTAGAATAATTACAATTTCGGTTTGTGTATAATCTAAAGAATAGTATGGTACAATAGGTAGATTCAACATGAAACTTTTCATCATTTTCTTATTCTTTGGTACTATTAATTTTGATGCTTCGTTTGTTTCTTCGTTAACACCAAATTTGTTTTTCAATTCTTCTGGATTAATATCAAATATATTCATACTTGATTCAAGCATATTAGGAGAGTACTCTGATATATATTCATCACCAAAGTTGCTGTCTGTCACAAAAACATTGGAGTCTTTACCAATTAAGGATGGAATATCATCCCATACTGGAAATGCATGAATAGGTAAATGAAAATGAGTTCCAGCTGCGCTTCTGAGAACTTTTGGATTCCATAAATCTACGCAACCTAAATACAGAGAAACAATATAAAATCTGAAGATTACAAATTATTTATTAAACATGTTAATATACATAATTTTATAGGTTTACTACCTTTCATTATTATTAACTTCTCACAACCCACACCTGCAGCAGCTCTCATGATGGATCCTAAATTTCCTGGTTCCCTTACATTGTCACAAATTATAGTAACTGGTAATGCATTATCAACAGGAGCAGTATTTTCTACATCAGGTGTACTGAAAATTCCTATGTAATAAAAATTAAAAATTATAAGGTATGAATATTTAAACCTTAAATTACTAAAAAAATATATTTATTACCTAATAATCCTGGAGAAGCAGTTAAACCAGACCATAGTTGAAGTGTTTTATATGGAACTTTATATAACTTAACTTTTTCAGGTATATTTAATTGTGTTATCTCAGAGGAATCATTAAAAAGTATCGCTTTTGGTACTGCACCAGCCTTAAGTGCATCTTGAATTAATCTACGTCCTTCTAAAACCACTTCATCATTCTTTCCTCTTCTTTTTCGAGACTTTAACTCGGTCAGTAATGTTCTGAAATAAAAAGAAAAGCAAAAGAATTCAGCTTATCAGGTGATATCCAAAATAGTGTCCCAATTTTATTTAATAATTCTAATGTATAGATATAAAACTTACGATACGATTTTATCATTTTCTTTGAGATTCGTAAACTTATACTTTTCTTCAGTAATTTCTGTAGGTTTTTTTACAGGTTTCTTTTTTCTTTGCCTTCTTGGAAAAGTTTTGGGACGTAAAGGTTTTTCTTGAGTGGTATCCTCACTTTCGAACAGTTCGTCTTCATTGGCAATTGCAACTGGTCTTCGACTAACCCATCTTGCGTATTGTCGTGTTACATTTAAGTGAACTGTCTGACAAGTATTAGCATATCGAAGTGGTCGAACAACATTGTGCAGAACGTTGAGGAAAACCATTCTAACCATGTTTGTTTCAACTCAAATAGGGTTCAGTTGTGGTTGATGTCGGCGCCATTGCATGAGTACAAATTATAGTTTCTGGTGATGCCATTAGAGGTCTCTTTCCAGTAAGTTTGTGAATTTAAATTGTGCGTTTATTTGATAAGCAATAGTTTCGTATTATTTAGTTAAAAAAAAAATGTATGCATGTTTTCTTCTTTATTTAATCATTTAATACTCTTATCATACATACAGGGAAGTATGGTTGACGCAAGAAATAAAGGATTCAATTTGCAATAGCTAATATTGTCATAGTTATATTTCAAACATAAAAAAAAACAGATATGGAGCAAAATGAATAATTATGAAAGAGGAAATTGTAAGCATATTTTACCTAATTATTCCTTAAGTTGAGATTTACGAAGACACCTGGGTCTAAGTATCAAATCAATAATAATTCAGATTGAATAAAACATATTATAATACATAATTCTTATTCGTATAATACTAGAACAAGACAAAGGTTTGATACCTTGATCCGTGTGTCTTATTTACGCTCTTTAAATTAATTTCATTTCAGTTTACATAAATCTTCTATTTCTAACATTATTCGGAATATATTTTCTTTGTGTAATAGTTCCACATGTATACATGTCATATGTACTTGCACACGTTTGAATAACAGAGAATCCAAAGAGATTTTAACCAGTCTCTATAGTATTGGATATCAGGCACTGATTCCATGATTAAAGAATCCTGGCTAAAAATATCCATTTTTCTTCATTTTTTTGAAACTTAATACGATGAAAATAGTAATAGTTGCAGTTGCATAACAAATGTATATTATATATATTTGTGTACTCTGATATGCATGTATATACGTACAGATGGATGTATACAAGTATAAAGTATTTATAATCAGACGTTGGAATCGCAATTGATATCAAACTGCTTCTATATAATTGTTCAGAAGTTTTCGTTTTGTACGCATCATAAGAGCTGAAAGTGATTAATTCCCAGCATGAGATATGGATTAAGCCACGTAAATATTTGTCTTTAGCCTATTTAACTTTTGTTATACGATTACAAGAAACGTTTATATTTATTGTCTTTAATATAATTCTGATCTTTAAGCGCTTATCATTGGCACATAACCTATAATAGTAAGTAAAACGAATACACGTATGATTAAGTTTGATAGTATTATACATATATAAAAGATTTAATCATAAAATATACTTCTTCATTCCTCTATTAATCATCTTTTGGACAGCAAAAAGAGAATCTAATAGAAGACGAACTGAACGTTCAAAATTTGGCGGGTAATCGATCGAGCGCTTAAGGATCGAAGATAATCGTTTGTACGCATAATCGATATACATGAAATTCAAGTATGTCGGAACAAGATGTTCGTCAAGAATTGAAGCTTTATGTGTAAGCTTATTTTAATTTCATACTAATATACTCGTCTTATTTTGAAATTACTTATACATTCTCGCGAAATTTGAAATTGTAATCGCATTCGCGTTGATTATACGTACAGACTACAAGAATATCTCTTAAGAATAGTTATTGTCTTCGGTACAGTTCCGTTGATTATGTATTATAGTTTCTTAACTTAAATATGTATACATATACATATACATATATATATATATATATATATATATACTGTCAAAATTTTCAAAATATTAGTCTTTCTATTTTATTGTCCAAGTTCAAACGAGGCGGAGAAAACCAGAGCAACGCGATGCGTCAATTTCTATCTTCATCTTCAAAAAGAAAAAAAAGTTAAGGCGCTCGATGGAACAGGAACATTATTGATAGTAGAATTATTAACCTACTAGAACTTATATATCACAATGAACATTTGTTAGAGTAAGGTATTATAGCTCGTCAATAAAATTAATAACATTGTAATTTCAAAATTAATGTAAATTTGTTCAAACATTTATTTAGTTTAGGTTAGACGTTTGCAGTCACCTCAACACTTTTCAAAACCTTTATTAAGTACTTTTAATAATTAGATCCTTTTTCAAACCTTAATTATTTTTAAAAATAAAATATGTCTAAACTTTTCTTTGGTTTTTAGGAACATCATATATAAAGGATGTATAGAATATCCATCAGAAGTAGAAGAACATGGTACACAACTATAAAGATTTAACTCGGTATACTCGGGTTTTCTCCGCCCAGCGATGGCAAGTTGCGATTACATCACCGCCATTGTTATATTCGGAGATAGTATTAAATTTATACATCTGCAAGATTCTAGATAGGCGGTCAACGTCGCCCACGCAATTAAATCTGTGCGATTTTAAACGAATTAAGAAAATATACATTTATGGTATTCCCTCGTTTTAAGCCGTATTATGCTGCGACTTACCACGATCCGTTCCGTTATTGACTTCTCATTGGTTTTTTTTTTTTTTTTTTCTTAAGGGGCACAGGTAACGTTAGACTCTAACTGTTAGAAGAGAACAGAAAGATCGAGATCTCGGTGGTACGAGCTTAAGATAACCAAGAGCTCGAGCAACCCTAGAGGAGGACGAAGTGGCAACGAAATCATTGAAATCCATCCAGGGGGTGGGTTACGATACTCATCGCTACAAACGCAAGAAGCTTGATTCACGTTAGTTTCAAGATGTCAGAGATTCCGAGAGAGAAGCAGATGCGAATCATTTTTGCGTCCTGTCGCGTATAAATGTATCGGATGAACCGATACATCCAATTTTCTTTCAGCCTTTTCCTAATAAATCGTACTAATGCAACATGTATTCTCGAGACTCAGGTTCGCTTCTCTGAAAGAAGTGTTCAATCTTTGCATATCAACTATATTTAACATATAAATTTAAATTTAGCATCGTATATAAAAATTCCGTTATTGTTCGTTACTTACCGACCAGATCTGTCCAATATTGGGCACGTTCGACGTATACCGTCCCTCGCCAAAATCGTAATTGATTTCCGTCGGAATTCGCACTGTCGGCTTCGCAAATTGCTTACGGGAATGTTGCATGTTTAAAAATTGATCGTCGTTCATCGCATCTTTGAAGATGGAAGTCTTATCCGCCTTGCGTTGCTCCTGAAATTATTCAATCTCGTTTTCAATACATAGACCGAACAATAACGTTGAATTTCTTATTATAGATTAAACCTGTAGATCTACCTGTACTTCCCGGGCGCGTTCAGCTTGAAGCAGTTCCATCAGCTGTTGAAACTTGCCGGCTTGAGGAACCTGAGACAGAGGAGGTGAGCCACCACCCGCCGCGCGATAGCTGGTCATACGTGTCCTTGACGATGGTGGATACGAATTAACCGTGCCGTATAAACGAGGGATCTTATCGAAAGGCCGGGGAGAATGTCGCATACCGTTTCTTAGCCGACTTCCTGCCGGCGCTTTATGGACCATTCTTCCATAAATAGGTGCGTTACCACCGGCTCGATTACGAGGTCTTCCAGTGAATCTTCCTGTACAATTGTTAAGTAACGTAAATAGATTATCCTCAAATAAATCGTACAGACAATGAGATGACATATATATTACAGCTAGTTAAGTTTGGCGCATGTAATCGTTATAAATATTCAATTGAAAGGGTTAAATTAAATAGAAATATCGGAAGGGGTACAGCATGTTGTTGTCAGAATTGGAACTTCGTATTTTATCCAATTATTCGCCACCGGTTCTGCACGAAGTTTAAGTCAAAGGGCTTTTAACGATAGCTCTAATGTATAGATAGGCGCCGATAATCAGATTATTTCGTCTATACCCCTTTGCCTGTTTGCCATGGAAACTAAGTGGAATTAAATTTTGATCAAACAGTAAAGGTAAGGTATATGGTATATTGATCAATTAATACTATGTATAAACTCCAAGCAGTAACGGGTAATTAACGACACTGAGTAGAAGCTTATTTAGAAAGAGGCTGTTTTGTATAATTGTATTTAAATGACCTATGGATATTTTTCAACAGGAATCCGAGGAAACATAAAGTTGATCAAGTGGATGAATATATTACCTCGATAGCTAAGAGGAGGCTTGGTCCGTTCGGAGTAAGACTTCCATACGTTGTAGGAAAATGGATCAGGGTAAAGAGAGTAGCCAGTGGTGGTTTTAGCAGCCCTGCTCTGTCGTTTGGTATACCTCCACATTGCCCTCAATTCTTCGCATGTCGGCTCGGTCAGGTCAACGCGCTTCTCGGCGATGTCGCCGGAGTTCCCTGATTGCGCTGAGATCGGATCGATGTATCGTATACCGAACGCGAATGGGCTGTTCGAGTACGCTAACATGAAAGCGGTCCATACAGCTACGGCACGCATTTTCTGGAAACGAAAGAAATATATTTGTATTTGTAATTCCGGTACGATAGATTTTTATATTTAATTACGATATAATGTAAAAGCGGTAATTTCGCGGTGTTAATACTGGTAGAGGAATAATTTCTTGATTACTCATTACCCGAAGAGTCAATAACGCTTGTCGGTTAAATTATTTTTTTATTTTTACACCTTCTGTGTATTTAAATAGCTGATTGAATCTATATTTCAGATTTTTTAAAAATTTTAATATGCAGGGTAGAAATGAAAAAAGTTGAAGATATAAATAAGTTCCTTTTTGAAAGATGTAATATGAAATTGCATTTTTTCTTTTCCTGTATCGAGGATAAAAATTCTTTTATCACAGAAGTGCGTCCAGCTTTTCGTGTTATTAATATTTTAAAATAATAATGACCTTTCATTCTATTCAGTAAATTGATCTCATTAATATATAATTTCATTATGGGGCTTTCTTTGATTAGCAGATAATAGACGGACAATTATCATTTCCTTTTTGTGCCTCGCAGGACATAAAATTTAATCATCCTCGATATTCGTGCCACGGAATTTCAATTAACCACGGTGTACCCTTGCATTAGCTCGTTAATTGAATATGCGAGGAAAATTCACAGCATTGATTATTCCATAATTCTTGAAACTTGATTTCAATCAACAGTTGTGCGAATGATAGAAACAATATCACTCAATTATTCTCTATTTTTAAATACTAATCTTTATTTTAAGCAATATTTTAGCTTTAAAATCAATTCTATATTTATACTATGGTATTTAACAAATTGTTTTATTAATCATTAAGACAAAATTACTCGGTCATTCACACTTTAATACCTCTAATTAACGTTTAATGATATTCTAAGAAGAATAACTGTTCCTAGCTGGCTTTTCGATCGCTTTCAATGACATTAGTCTATAATTTATCCGGCATTGTTTCTTAATACTCTATTTTCGCTGTTTCTTTATGTGTATTGAAATTCGTACATTAAATTACTTTCGGACACAATGAACATCTAAAACGCATCCTTCTTGTAAGAAAATTATTTATACGACATACATTCAAAGGAACAGGTATTGTTTCTTCATTTTCCGTCAGTTGATTGAGCATGAAAAAGTTATTTCAAGAAATGTAGAAATTCGAAGACAAATACAGAATGAAATCGAACTTATTGATCGATCTTTCGATATTTCTAAATAGTATACTCTCTATTCGCTGTAACATTTTTATTATACATATACTAATATTTTCTTTAACACTTTCCAGAATATCATCTACCCTCGAAGAAAGAAGACAACATAAAGAACCACATGGAACAATGGATACAAATCTTAATGAAACTTTCTACGATTGAAACGATTTCACAGATATCTTTCAAAAGAATTAATACATTTTACAGCAATTGAAGGATCAGGTTTTTATACAATATAGACTAAAGTGTCACTTGTAAGAATACTCGAACTGTTATACATTTTCATGCATTAATTAATCGAGCAATCAATGAAAATTTACAGACGATCGAGGAAATAGAGAAATAAAGAAAAAAGGGGACACGAGTGTACCTGTAACAGGTGAACCTAAGTATGCTGACAAGTATTTGGCGGTCGATCAGCGAACTGCGAAGGGAAGAAAACCTTTTCCACGGCGAACTTCAATAAATCAAGGGAAACAGCGATCGAGCAAGGAACGCGACTCGCATGAATGGAGCCAGCGGACACACGAGGGTGGAAAGGAGGTAGTGAGCGAGAGAATGGGTGAAACAGAGAGGGTAGCAAAGAAGAGGAAGGAGGTCAAGAGTGGAACGAAGAGAAACTGGTGAATGAACGAGGGAGCCGGATTCACTAACCTGCTAGTCCACGCAGTCCGGAAACCGAGGAGCAACTGAGAGAGGTGGTATCATCGGGGCGACTATTCGCCTTCCTTTCTACCCCCGCTTCGAGCACAACCCCTGTTCGCTTCAACCCCTCTCTCCACCTTGTCGAGCTCCCTCTTCTCTTCCCTTTCCTTCTTTTTTCTCTGCTCCTCTCTTTTCTATAGGGAGCTTTTCGTCAGAACGACGAGCTGTTCTTGGAAGTTCGACTTTAGCCTTCTTCGAGATCCATTTTCTCCTCTTTTACGTATTTTTATGGTGTCTTTGTCTCTGTTCCATGCTTTCCTTTCCCTTTATTATTACTATATATTTGAGGCTTGACAATTTATCATGTTCAATTTTTTCTACCTTTTTATTCAATTTTTCTTGACATTGAATTTCCAGATATTATGCTGCTACTACTCGGTAGGAATAATGCAACTCTTTGATTGCAATGACTGAACGGATCTATTGAATGCCATGAATCGATGTTTGATATTACATACAAGAAGATAAGAGAATTTTTCGTTACATTATGTTGACTGTGCTGATTGAATATCGAAGGGAGAATGTCATTGACGTAGGTTTCAACAGAAAATGAACGTACAATTACATTTAGGTAAGATTTGGATCCATTAAGTAAATAAAAAAATATGAGATTTTGTTGGATTCAGCTCCGATAACTATTTTTTATCATGCAAACTCGAGGATGGCAGATCGTGGACAAGCTTACGGCTAAGTTCCGGTCCGCCTGCGCAACAAGTTTCTCCCTGGGACTTAAAATCGTTGTAGCCCGCATCCTCAGCCTAAATGAGAAATAGTTGCGCCGTTGAAGAACCTGCTTTATCAAAAATCAATGTCCAATTTGTGTCTGATTTTATGAAAACAAAATAAGTGTAAGAATCAATATCTTATACATATAAAATTATAATTTTAAGAAAGGTAACTTGAATTAAGTCTGTATTAAAATCTCAATTAATTGGTATAAATTTTAAATAATTGCAGGTGTATTCGTTGGAAACTTGATTGGCTGACTACTTGCAGGATCAATCTACTCTCCTCCTCCTTTAGGTATGTACTCTACCGTACAATAGAAAAATTTATCCGCCACGCTCCATATAATGAATACAAAATGTTTCCGTGAATTGAACGGTATTGCGATTGGAAAAGGTTTGAATATTCCATGAAACAAGATGTAAGAAAGCACGTTATATCACCATTGACATCACTTTGTGCTAGCTCTATTGAGAATCATTGTTGTCACAGACATACGTAGTCTCTCCCAAAACTTATCGAACTGGAATAATCAACGGAGATAATATCTCCTTTAACATACTATATGGTTACGTATTACCAAACAAGTAAATTATCTAAACTCCTTATCCGCAATTAAAGATCAACATATCGGTAACAAATGTTTCATACATACATATATATATATATATATATATATTTGGAAAATTATTATATAAGGGTGAATGTAAATTTTAGGACAAAGTGGTTATGCCTGCATTGGTGCGTATAATCGAAGACAGGGGGTGAACTCCCTCCCCCTCCCCCTCGTTAACCACCCACGGTATTCCAGTAATCGGGGCTACCGTCCCTCTTCTTCGCTCCCTTTACCCCGTCATCTTTCAAGGCCCCTTCCCCTCCGCCAACCCCGTGTCTCAGCAGTGCGGCTGCTGAATGACCGAAAGTGGGGGTAACTCATCTCTTCCAACCACCCACGCAATCAATAGCAGCCTTGCTGCTTCTACTGAATGGACTCTGCCCTCCACGGTCTCCACTGCTCTTCGTCTGCTTCGTGCCGGCTTCTATTCCTTCTCACCCTCACTCTATCGATTACTACGCCCTTGCCGTGTGATCCTGCGGGGGGCTGCTCTATCGACCCATCCACCTGTATTACAGTTCATTCATAAATCTTAGCTGCTTTTCACTCGAGAATCACGGCCGCATTTTTTTTCACTCGATTACACATATGAAATGCCTGCTTTGTGCTTCATTGTAATCGGTATCATCGATACAACAGTGTTTATTGTACATTATTATAATGCTCGTAAACGTTTCAGTTAATAATAGCACGAAGCACGTGCGCGAGTGGGGAATGTCAGCCTGCTGTATCATATCTTTCTTCCATAGTTTAACCCTTTGTCATCCGAACGTGCCTTGCATCTACTTTTATATATGTATATTACATTTGTGAAAGTTCAAAGTTCAAATAGGTCAAATTTCAAGATAAATTATAGCTGGATATGTTGCTTTTAATATGAGATGGACGAAGAATGCAATATCCTTCTTTTTTCTGGTCAGTGAAGGAACGTTTCATCAAATTCTTTCCCTTCCTCTGATTTCTTTGTCTGGCAAATAGAAACAGCTGACAGTGTTATCCAATATAGTGGTCTTCTAGACAATCATTTCACGGTGGAGCTGATAAAGAGGTGCTTCAACAAAACACCCGCGTGATGTTATTGAGCGAACGCTGAATATTTCGGCTTGAAATTCGTGGCACTCAGAAACTGATTGGCATTTAATCAATTCAGCCCTTTGTGGGTAGAGTTCAGGGGTTTGGTATTACAAAATCATAAGGGATGTAATGGAAGAGTTAGAAACGTTTTTCTAAATAGTTAATAAATTCATTTATTACATTTTTGTTAAATACTGTACATTATTCTATTAGTTTTAAATGCTCGTGTACGAATTTGCTAGTAAGCAACTAGAGGTCTACAATTTATTACAAGCTACAAATTGCGAGACATAATTTAGAGTTTTATATTGGATTTCAAGTTAATTTATCATCTAATTAATTTCACACGGTCACTTACACATGGAACTTACAGTATCGAATGTTGCAATGTCGTTATAAAATATTTATGTGATGCAATATGTGAATATAATAATTTCACACCCTTATGCTATGTGTAACTGTTATATCGAAGCTTAGTGTGATTAAAACAATATTCTATAAATATAGAAATACTTTAGAACATCGATACAAAAAACACCATTTCGTATTTCACATTTGAGCCGAGAATCGCGATGATTTTATTTTGATTTCAGGGTATAAATTAATCGTGAACTCATGTAAAATCAACACTGCATTTAATTGAACCTAGTACTTTTTTTCTCCCTTTTTTTTTTCTCTTAATACTTTGGAAAGATTGTTCACTTATTCTTTAGATTTCTAACAATTAACTATAATGCACAAAAACGTGTGTGTGTGTGTCACATTCGACGTTTACACGTTAGTAAAACACCAATGTTACAATTTGTATGACATGTATCCGGTATACTTTAAAAGAGACGTAAAAAAAAAAAAAAAAAAACAACACATGAATTGTACGCAATTGTTTGGTCCTTAACCGCTCGTGGAAGATCATCTCTCACTGCTCCAGTAGCTCTTACCGATAACTTCTACAAACATACAGATTTTCTTAAGCCATATGCAATTGTAATTTCATCGTATAGAAAGTGATAGTAAATGCGTCAGCATTCAGCGAACGTACCATTACTTACCTGTACGATTGCTCACTGGGCTACGACTTCGGGAATAACTCCGACTATAGCTTCGACGATTCCCACGTCCATTGTGTTCCCTACTGTGACTTCTACTTCTACTTCTCGAATAACTGCGATCTTTACCATTACGTCCACCCCGAGACCGCCATCTATTTCTTCCACCTAAGAGCAATCATTCGTTTATCAAATAAATCTATACGTTTCTGTTTAGGAAAATTGAATTTTGGCAATATGATTACCTCTGTGCCTGCCGTATCCACCACTCTTATTATCGGCTAGTTCCAGTAACTTTGGATTTATAACTTGATTCGCTTCTTTTAGTACCTGGATTAGGTCGTTAGCCTTATTGGAATTATTAGGTGTAAAAAAGGTATACGCTGTACCAGTTTTTTGCCGACGACCAGTACGACCGATTCGATGAACATAATCTTCTGAACAGGAGGGGTAATCAAAATTGATGACAAACTTGACGTCTTCAACGTCTGAAATAAAGCATACGTATTAGCTGTTAATTAGTGGAAGCATCCGCCCTCCAAGACAGACATTTGTTAAGATAGTAGTAATGACCAGGCGTATATAAAAGTATCAATCATTTATTCTGAATAAATATGTTCATTAATACGCTCTCCAACTGATATGTAATTAAATCTTTAGAAGTATTTACTTTTAATTGCATTTAATTTAATATCCAAGTAAAATGATAATGTTGAAAAAGAATGGAAAAGAATACTAACGTTTCTTTAGAGAGCGTTTTGACTACATTATAAAATTCTGAAATAAAGATAAATTTCCGCGCGTAAACAATTCTGGTTTCCTTTGCTAAATTACTAATTGCAATAAATTCATTTTGACAAACTTTGCAAAAGAGCACATTATTATAAACATAGAAAAAAGTACTTGATCATTTGTTTTTCGTTTTAATATAATGATTACATTTTTAAGGAACGAAAAAATAAAAATAAACGATAATGAAACCAGAATTGATACATATAAAATCTTATTTGATACGATAGTTAGTAATTGTGAAGATGTAGTGATATAGTTATCGTAAAGGACTTAGAAGGATGAAGGAAATGTGAATTCAAGTGGATATAAAATGTGATAAATGTGTATGTATACAGAGATATACATACACATATACATATATATACAGCTAGGAAATGTTTTAGAAAATGTGTTCTATTTAACACCTTAGAAATTCTTGAACAAAAGACAAGAAAGCTCTTGTCAACTTTGTGTGATCATTAGTCAACAACTTTCTCAATTCACATCAAATATTATATTCAAGTTATTTCACATTATGAAATGGTATTTTTTTAAAAATTATCCTGTACAATGTAAAGTTGATAAATGATGACCACATGAAAATATCAAAAATTAACTTATCCTTGACTCAGGAATTTCTTATGCATTCTACTGTATCACATTTTATAAAACATTTCCTTATGTATGTATATGCAAAAAGTGTACATATAGAATCCCCTAGAAAAATACATCTAAACTATATAACATCGATGTTCCAATCTAAGATGTTTTTGATTAGATGAAATGTTCGTGCACCTTTTAATAAAGAAGATATTTAATTAAGAACTTCGTTAATAAACATATTAATAAGTAAGTAAAGTACACGTTAACGATGGTATCTTCTAAACTAGCAGGTACGCAACATTCAATGTTGACCAAAGTGTCTGTTCAATCAAGAATCATCTTAGACCTAGCTGAAAGAAGGATGTGATACAGTGAAATTGCTTTCTTTTTCTAGGTGATTCTAATTCTGTATATAGCTATATATATATAGCGATTAATTTTAAGATTACTGTTATACTAAAATTAGGCAGTGGGTGAGTGTCGCTAGCAACGTACGGGCAGGGCCTGGCTGTTTGCGCTCGCTCCAGCTACAGCCTCCGCCATTCTGTTGCTACAGGGCACACTTAGAGGCTCTGGCATCAGCTACCATGCCACCGCCTCATTGGACCGTTGTTGGGTCTGATTAGCTTGAGCGGCCAGCGCAGGGGATTCTATTCTGGCAACAACGACTTGGCCAGCCCAGATGGCGTACAGCGTAGCGTAGAACTGATATCCAGTATGTAGGAGGTAAAGTAGACCCCGATTTGGCCCGGACTGGCCCTTCACGGAATTGACGTATAGAGGCACGCGTCGCAGCCAGCGCAGACAATGCAAACCAGTGCACCACCGAACAAACAGGCGGCGGGCACCCCCAATTTGCTTTGCATTACCCGGCGTGGGCCTGCGCGCAATGTGCCTCTGCAATACAAACAAAGATCCAACCGCGTTAGGTACATGTTTACCTCATTATCTTCCTGTATGTTCAATATGAATTTTGCATTACTATTGATTTTTTTTTTCTTTGGTTTTTGGTCTTTAGCTGAATTCTGATAATCTTAGAGAGTCGAATTTATGAAAGAAATAATGATTTTACTAGTAGATTGTCTTTATACAATTTCGGCAAGCGCGTTTTAATTTCAATTGCAATATCAGAATGTGAAAATCTCAATGATTACAGTTGGCATACAATGCTGTATTAGGATTCTACGAAACCATTCAATTATTTAATTGAAAAAGAAAGAAAATAAATTAATACCTAAGGTTTTTATTTCAACTTACAATTAGTTTCTTTTCACAATTTTGAAATTGATTTGAATTCTTCTGAAATATACAAAGTGCTTTTATACCTTCATAAATGAATAGCTTGCCGACCATATTTAATATGAGTTTAAATTCATTTTATTTTCATGTATTATTGAAAAATTATTACCTTCAGCAAAGTGAGGAAGCAAATAAACACAAATATTAGAAATGTTGCATGAACCACATTATGTACTTAGAATATTAAAATTGATATTTGAGGTTTAGTAATGACTTTTTAAAAAATATCAGAGACATGACAATATTAAGATTATAAATAAAGTGGTACATAAAGTGATTCAAGCATAGATCAATGAAACCTTGTTCTGATTATTCTAATATAAAAATCTTGTAAAAACATTAGTACCAATAATATGAAAAACACAAATAATATAATGCATATAATTTTTACTTTTTTCAACATATGTTGTGTCAGAACAAGGTATCTCATAATGCAGTACTTATTAAGCTCAAATAAGACTGGTAGAAATGTGTTTTAGAGCAATTCATTCTCCATACGAAAGGAAAATGACCAATGATGTTTGATCTTATTATTTTATCGAATCATAATAATAATCTTACTTACCAAGGCCACGAGCAGCAACATCTGTTGCAACCAGAATTGGCGCCTTTCCTGATCTAAAATCTAAAAATGAAATACAAAATTTAGTAACAAGTTCTAATTCTGATTAATGTTTTTCAATCACGGTTTTACCTTGTAAAACCCAATCTCTTTCTTGCTGTGTCTTGTCACCATGTATACAAACAGCTGGCCAACCATCTCTCTTCATTTTTCTGGTTATTTCATCCACCCTCCGTTTCGTTTCAATAAATACTATGGTTTTATTTTCACTTTCAGCCATTATTTCTTTTAAAAGTGTACTTAATCTGCGGAAAGCGAAAAGAAATTTATAAGATATTAGATTCTAAATTTTCTACTTTTCTTTTTAGCAACTTACTTATTTTCTTTTTCGTAATCTTGGCATACATCGATGATTTGTAATATATTATGATTTGCAGCTAATTGTAAAGATCCAACATTTATTTGAGCATAATCTTTTAGAAAATCTTCGGCTAAGTTCTTCACTTCTTTAGGCCATGTAGCAGACCACATTAACGTCTGTCGGTCTGGCCTAATTTGCTCTATAATTTTTCTAATTTGAGGTTCAAATCCCATATCTAACATTCTGTCTGCTTCATCCAGTACCAAATAGGTACACCTTTTTAAATTTGTCCGTCCTGATTCGAGGAAATCTAATAATCTACCTGGTGTAGCTATCACAATTTCTACACCTCCGTCCAAATCTCTAGCTTGAGCACCTTTCGGTGCTCCGCCGTACAGACAAGTATTTCTAATGCCTGAAGTATGGCCAAAATCATCAGCAACTTGCTGAATTTGTTGGGCAAGTTCTCGAGTAGGAGCTAATACCAACGCGATAGGTCCATCTTTTCGACCTAATTTCGGCTGACTATTGATATGAACAATTGCAGGCAATATATAGGACAATGTTTTTCCAGAACCAGTTGATGCAATTCCGACCATGTCTCTTCCGCTTAAAGCAATTGGCCAACCTTGTGCTTGTATCGATGTAGGCTCTGTAAAACCTTGCCGTCTGAAATGATAAAAATTTCAGTCATTTTTACCAGAAGGAACAATCTTTTTATTTTAACAATTCTAATAATTTTTTATTAAGTTTTATCATTTCAAAAAGTAAGTGGAGAAGAATTGAGGTTTCTTTTTCATATATCTTTCATCTTATTTAAGATAAATGAAGTTCAAAGGGGAATACAATTTTGGTTCCATTCTTACTTGATCTGATGGAAGTTAAGTTTCCAGACTAAGCAAGTTTTAAGTTGTGACGCTATTCTTGATGATGAACATTATCATCACATACTGGATACTTGTTCTAGACTTAAGAAACAAATTCTAATATCACCATGATAAAATAACTGCTCTTTGTAGCTACTACATTCAGTCTGCTTCTATTATGAGAACATTGTTCCTCCAATAATACTTACTTTATTTCTTTTAGAACATAGTCTGGAAAACCTGTTTCTTCAAATGTGAATACTGGATTGGGTATATTTTTTCCCTTTAGCGTAATCTCTTTTTCACTTCTATATTGTTCAACTATCCGTGGGTCACGATTCTGAACCGCATCGTTTGGTACATAAAAATCTTTCTTAAAAGGTTCTAATCTACTCAGATCCCATCTGGGTTTCCTTAAGTTTGCTCCAGGTTGTCCACGGCTGTTTCTACCGCCTCCTCTATCTCTGCCTCCACTATTACCCCAGGTTCTTCTATCCCTTGGTGATCTACTACGAGATCTACTGCGTGATCTGCGTCTCCTATCTCTATCACGGCTACGACTAAAATAAAAGAAATTGTTAGTTTAGAAGTATGCATTAAATCCATTCAGTTAGCTCGAAGCAATAGATTACTCTATGCTATGCATTAACTACTTTTGTATTAACATCCCATGAAGTTTATCTCAAAGAAGTGTGGAAGGTTATAACCATTATAAGAACAGTGGATATCTTAAGATTCTCTCAGGGTTGAGTTTATTTTTTGTTTGTTTCTTTCCAGAGCATTTGCTATACTTTATAAACGATAATAATATATTTGCATTCCTCTCAAATGTGTTATACCAGTGCTGAACACTGGGCATATTGATAAGATACATCCGTATATCTATATACATGTGTATGGCTTACCTCCTGTAGCGACCCATATTCAGTTTCTTCTCAGTTTTCCTCTACTGTGATACAATGTTATCCTGTCAATAATAATTACTTAAGTATAAAAAAACGTGATATACTACGTAAGTTGTGAAACTTAAATCCAATCAAAAGACGCAAATGAAAGCGGCTTCCATACCACTAACGACACAATCATAAGGAAGAAGAAAGATATCATGAAATTTGCAACGCATGCGCAACAATCGGTATACCTCTTTTTAACATTTAATTTTCGTGTTTTCATAAAAAAATATATCGTAACTATTGCTAATGAAATGATGACTTCAGTATTATAAATACTATTGAAAGGAACATTTTTATTTCGATTGAATAATACACGTTCAGTGTATGAAGTTTAAATTTGGGAGATCTATTCACATATATACTATTATTCTTTTTTGTCATTATCATCTAACTTTTTGTTAGAACATAAAATTTTCTTCAAAATAGAAACTGATATCGTTTATCAACGACTAGACAGATCATTTTTTACACAGTACAAAATAATCAGTCATGTTTCTACTCTTCAATACTAATCATAATGGTTCCGCAGCAAAGCGAAATGTTTGTCCTTTAGTAGCTCCTGAACCATTGTAGCGGGAGGAGAGGTTAGCTTCGCTCTCTGCATTGTCATTTTTTTACACTTGAAAAAGAACAAAAAAGTTTCTCATTATGTATCAAATATGACTCCAGTAAGATCTCTTTATTCTTTCTTTTCAAAGTGTTAAATTCTCCTTAAAGTAATCAATTATATTTCAGATATAGAACAACATGAACGTATAATTTGTGAAGGAAATATTTTTTCAGATTATTTGACATTTGAACTAATGTACCGTGAGATGAATAAATTTGAATGAAGTGGAAAGTTCTGTAAAAAGTATTGTGATGATTAAAAGCAGTAAGGTTGAAAGGTGATAATGAATACACGCGGAAACCTTGAACGGCGAACGTGTAACGAGAAACAATATGCATGATCTAATAAGACGAAGCAAAGAGGTGGTCGCGCGAGAAATGTGATGAGAAATCGTGCGGACGTCAACGGCAGCAGCAACTTTCAGGATCATCATCGGTTCTTCATTTTTTGTCATGTAACAGCTACGATACAATGAGAAACGGGACGATTACAACGCGTGCTGATGTTTACGCAGAAGAAATTCCCTGCACATCTGATAGGTAATTAGTGCACACTTAATCCATTAATAATCACAGTTGTCTTTTATGAAGCACGCGATATCGAGTGAGCGGCAGCAGATATGTAACTGTCTATATGCATGTATTTTTATTTCAAGTGAAAAATACTATTTTTAAAATAGTATATTTTCAATTCCTGGAATTTAATTGATAATTGGAATGCGGAAATTTTTGTACCAATTATTTTTTTTATTTCTATATCGAATTAAAAATATCTCGTCTCAGCTGCTTTGTGATATCTTGTAACTTCTAAGAAGGTAACAATGTAACTTAATCTTGTCATCTCCGAAGGTAAACGATATAAATATGAACAACACCGAACAAATATGACATATCTTAAAATGGTATTTGAAAGTTTTTAAAAACAGTTTTCTCGAATTCACGTATCGTGGATATATGTATAGTCTGAACGTAGAGATGTATAGTTAAACTTTTCGGGAAGCCATTGGCACAGAAGGTTTCCTTTTTGCTCTGTGTCTATTCTACTTTAAAACCGGTTTCATGTTAGGTGGGTGTACATATACTAAAGGATGGGATAAGTCAAACCGAGAAGAGCGTCTGCTTCGGTGAAGACTAAATACCGATTAAAAAATGATGACATTATATGTAACCATACTACTTTTATAAATAGATGTTATATTAATACATCGCTATTTTTAAGCCTGTTACATTTGACTATATTTTGTTTCAAACATTGAATTATTTAATAACTATAACTCTACAGTGAGAGAAAAAGAGAGTACATTAACGGTGGTAAAAATACATCCGGTCCTCGATACATTAAGCAATGGGAACATTACATAGTAATAAGGAGGGTGCATTGATTAGAGCCAATACACATTTGGTCCTTTGTGATTTAAATAATAAAAATCTAATATTCTTATACTGTTTTTTTTCGATAGACTTAAATTTATTATTAAATTATTTAACAGCAAAGGATAATAGAAAATTATGATATAAGTTGTATTTCGAAATAATACAAAATATTTCATAAATCAACTTTTATCATAGTTTTGTTTTTAAAAATTATCGATAGTCGAACATTATCGAACGATAAGGCGGTATTACAGTCAAGATTCGATGTGTCAAAGTTTCGTTGATTATTTTAATTACATCACTGCTTTTTATTATTAGGACGGTCTGCAAAATTGATTGTATAGCATTATTTATTGTTGGAATTTCTTTAAATCAGTGATTTGGTAGTTCGATGAAATATTTCGTCTCTACCTTACCTGCTTCCCCTTCTTGGCAGTGCGCTTCGCTTGTCTCTTCTTTGTCAGTCCTCTCTGTGGCTGCGTGCTTGTCGCTCGTTCAAATCGAGATGGTCTATAATTTCGATTCTTTGTACGGTCATTTGTGAACGTAAACAAGCGTAATCAAGGGTGTTTAGTCTATTAATCGAGTAATTACGAAGTCATGCGTTTTAGGAATCCGTTGCCACAACGTGGCTCTTACAAGTAAGTTTAATTAGCCGATTTGGCAGATTTCGAGGTTAAGCATTCTTTTCCCACCCCTGTTCTCGCGGCGAATTTCGATTCTCTCGTTTCGATCTATTCCACTTTTAAACGTTTCATCGTTTAACTGTTGCGTTTATAAATTTTGATATTTAATTATATTCTTCTTGAACTTTGATAAATAATTTTTCGTTTTTCTATTGCATGTGTACGATTTAAAAAAAAAAAAAAAGCGAATGGCAAAAATTTTTATTGAAGGTGATGAAGATTTTAATAGTTTTATTATTGTTTTGACTTAGCTCGGGAATGATATTTGGTATTGAATTAATCTTTCGACGACAAAACTAATTCGGTAATTGAATCGTCCTTCGCGGTAGCAATGAGATAAGTGGCTTCCAATTACGATTACGAAAATTTTAAGGGGTAACGATGAAGTGTTTAATTGCGCTGTTTCTTCTAAAGATTCATTTCAAATAAAATTTATCATAAAAACCTAGTGGTCTCTGTATACAAACGTGTATTGTTACCAAAAAAACGTGACTTTAGCGTGACAATACCGCAGGACCTCGTACACACGCGATCCCACAAGATTTTGTATTTTAGCCCGCTTACTGACAATAACTAATAATAGATTTTTCGCTTATGTAATTTCTGGAAAGTGATACTAATCCTACCTGCGGTTTTATGAAACTTTCATTCGCTGGACATTCTTTTTGAGTTGTCCCCAATAAGATCCTTTTACTTAACAGATATTGTTATATCGTATCGTGTATCGGGTTTTAATTTAAAACAGATACACATTTAAAAAGTTACTTTTATTTTTTATTCTTAAATTTTATAATATATAAATGGGAGATATTAAATAACCAAGTATTTATATTAAAAATTTTATTTTCAATGCTGTAAAAATTGTTGAACGTTAATTTTTCAACGAAGGGAGAGGTTATAATTTTCGTATTATATTCGTATAACGATATTCTCGCAGTTTCGAGGTTCTTTCGATACATCGTTCGAGCGACTCCGTCTCGATAGAGGGGGTGGTTTTCGATATAGGATACACGCGGAGATTATTAGGAGTTAGATCGAGCAGTTCAACGTGCATTGTCGTTCGTGACGCGAGCTGTTCGTTTCGCAGCGTAACAAGTATTTCAGTCTTTTTTACATAACAAACAGAAAATACGTTTATTAATTGTAATCAGTTTTTACAATAGGAGTGTGTTTGCCAATTGCACGAATACTACAATCAAGTTGTCAGTTGTCAATCGACGTGACTGTTGCACTAAGTTTGTAAAACGAATTGTGTAGTTACATTTATTTTAATTTGCTTGTTTCGTGATTTCAGTTTTGTATTACCTTGCGCGTATATCGTGTAACCAACTTCAGTTTTAGTGTTTTCCGAGATGTCGATCTTTTAAGGACGATTCGTACATTTTGCGTTAGAATATGAAAGTAGTCTGTTTCTATTAAACGTTTCGCACTTAGGACTCGTTAATTACGTTGCTTCAGTGTAAATTAATTCTAGTTTTTCTGCTTTTAATACATATTGCGCAAGATTAAATTGACAAAAACGATTTGTATCTTTGATTCGCTCTCGTTCCAACTATCGAACAATAGCGATTCAAATATCGAGATGACGATCGCTGTTATTGAGTTAACGTAAGTAGAACTTAAAATCCGGTATTGCATTTCAGATTATTTCTATTTGACGTACGTCAGATAATTATATAAAATTAATCAAATTTTGAAGCTAAATATTTCATAAAAAATTATCTAAATTTGTTTAAACGTTTTTTATGCAAGTGCAATTATTTTTGTAAGGACATTTTCGTTTTGTATATTGCACGTAAATATAAAATTCACCGTGTTTTCTATTTACTCGAGACACGATCGTTTTATTTTATGCAATCAAATAGATTTCAATGAACAATGCATGTACTTAATCGATAGAAGCTGTTGACTTGTTATTAGTCTTGATTAGCTCAAAGAATGCAAGTATGGTTAATTTAACGACTTTCATTCGCTTATTTTTATACAAGTATTATTATTTTTCTTTTCCATAGTCGACTTATTTTTATTTTTGCAATCTGAATTATTTTTTCAATTAATTCTTGAACTTTGAATTTTTTGTATGAATTGCTAAAATAACATATCGATACCTGTATCGATACAAAAAACCCTAGGAGGACGGATGGGGCGCGCGAATCGCTGCGTTGAAGGAAAAGGATAGACGATTCGAAAATTCGAAACAGCACGATTCACGTGCGATGGCAATGATTCTAATTGATCGAGAACGATAATTATCAGAATTTCCACGAAAATGGCCAGGCAGATATCGTTTTATTCCACTCTGACCACGGAAGAAAAGAGTAGAATGCAACCTTGTATGAAAGCTAGGTGGTACGTCTTCTTATAATTTCTACGAAGTACTTAAAAAAAGAAATAAAGGACAGAGAAATAAAAGAAACACGTGTAACGTTCGATGAAAGCGCTTCCACGAATGGATTCGGTTACAATTCTCGCCGTGAACCGAGAGTCGTTTATCAGTAACCTGCCAGCAATATTATTTTCGTTACATCCATTACTTCTTTCGTACAATAGATTCTGTATTAATCGAATAATACTGCTGGTATCTCTTGCATAATTACGATTAAGTTATCAGGGAAAGTAAAGAACCACAAACTGTTAAGTAATTGATACGATACCGGTCTGAAAAGGGATACAACTTATTAACCATATTTCGAGAGTTAAGTAATCGTATTCTTTTTTTTTTTCCGTATCGCGTTGAAGCACGAATAAGACTAAGCTCGAGTTGAATAGCAAAGAGACCAGGGTCAACTGCGTGACGAGCCTGAATAACAGAGTAGCAGTTGACCAGATCAACGGACCGTTGTATAACTTGAATTTAACTGATAAAAAATTGTGTTAAATTTCAATAATTAATATCTGTAAATTCGTTACTTTGAGAAAATAGAAATTAATTTTTCAACCCATTATGGAGGGTAGTATGTTATAGGGATGATTAATATTAAATGGATTTAATTTTTTCAGTGTTATCATGTCCAGTGATTCACCCCCGCCGCTTCAGACTTCTATATCACTGGTAGACTACGACGTACCAGATGAAGCGCGTCCTGGTAAAATCACACCGACCACACCTACTACTCCGGTGACGAGTAAACTATTGAATACCGACACCGATACCGAGACGATTGAGAATGCGGTACCAATCGCACAGACCGTCCTGCCGGTTCCTGAGCCGCAGCCGAAAATCGAAAGGAACGGAATCGACGCGGAGACAAGGAAAGCGGTCACTCAACCCGAAAACGATTCCTGCGTTGTAGACTGTATATACTTCACACAGCAATGCTGCGAGTGTGTGATACTTTAACGGCCAGAACTCGTCACGCCTAGAAAATAATCATTTGTATAGTTTATTTGTATGATTTCTACATTTTCAATTGAACAATTCAAGCCCGAGGATTGAATTGTCTTTGAATTTCAAATATTCCAGCCAACTGAAATCAAAATGATCGTGTTCTAGCTGTTAAAACGAGTGAAACGTTTCTTGACATACTATTTACACTATCTTTAGGGAATTGACAAAACACTCATTATAGTTTTTATATCTGAAATATGTATACGTTAGAAATATATTTTGAGAATATATCGATCTGAGATACTTGGAAAATTCAATATATATTATATACTTTTTATATAGTAAGAGATTAATTTATTATAGGAAATCGATGTAGTATGAAGTTTAAAATCTCACTCATTCATAATTGCTGACATTGCTAAATGTCTTTGACTGTTGAACTTCATTCCCATGTTTCTAGTTACATAATAAAATCGTATTTTTATTTAACTTTAGATTTATATAAACTAGAATTACTTAGCAATGACGGTGAATTTTACTTTATACAAAATTCTGCATGTTAAGGTTTCCATGCATTCCTACTTTTAAATAGTGATATCGTTATGTACACGATAATTATTATACATATACATATATAAAAAGTATGTATCGATATACACACAATTCTTTTTACAAAAGTAATAACTGAAGAGCATTATAAATTTAAATTTAAAAAGATGAAGCACTATTTTTGAAAGAATATTAAAAATTCCTTATAACATAAATACAATAAATACTTTATTTGAATGCAATTTTATACGTATATAAATGATACAAAATTTTAACTTAAAGTAATACATATAATGAGCAAACTGTACATAACAATGACAATTTAGATAAATAAGTTGAGAAAATTTGAGACTACATATACATAATTACAGTTATTACATTTAAGAATAATTGTATAAATGCGAAACAACATAATCGAATTATTTTGGATATGCAACAATAAAAGTGATATGTTGTAAATATTTTTCGAAATAATATTATACAATTAAAGGCACTGCCATGACTTCTCAAAATCCATGTCAATTAATAAGTATAAGAAGTTTTATGAAACTTAGTCACACTTATACAAACTTTATTTTTTTAAGCAGTTGACAGAAACCAAGACGCGTATGTAAAAAGCTTATATTGATTACTGTAAGACTTTTTACAACGTATTTGGATGATGTAGGAACTAAAAATTAATGATCAGAA
Source organism: Osmia lignaria lignaria (assembly GCF_051020975.1). NCBI lineage: Eukaryota > Metazoa > Arthropoda > Insecta > Hymenoptera > Megachilidae > Osmia > Osmia lignaria. The sequence goes on from NC_135038.1 coordinate 4,820,787, forward strand.
ATCATAAAAATTTCAAACATTATCAGTTTATAGTTGATGATCTTGGAGATACAATATATAATATTCACGTAAGAAAACAGTGTAATACAAAGTGCAATTTAATAAGTTGCTAGTATATAATCTAATTAACTAAATAACCTACTTCTACTATTTATATTTTTTTTTCTAAGTTACAGACAAAATTTAACGGTTGATTTTTTTTTTACATAGGATAACTATTTCGATAACATTCCCTTACTAAAAGCTACATTACAGTGTTTATTATACATAAGTCACGTGAATATTTTTTATTGATATTTTGTACAAAAATGTGCAATAAATAAGAATAAGATTACTCCAGATTTATAGTGATAGTCGATATTTATACCACACGTGCGTGTGGTATATTGTTTTATTGTGAATATTCCCATAATAAATATAAATATTCACGTATTACAATCGTAAAAAATGTATTTAAATGTAGGATAATTGAAAGTAACATAAGTAACACTTGGTTTCAAGCTGAATGAATTCACAAGTTATCAGTGTGACTAAACGATTCTACAGATGTACGAATTGCACTATAAGTAAAGAATTTCGAAAAGGATTTGGTATGTCAGGCTACAAATAATGTAACAATTATTATATATTTTACAATATTGTACTCAACAATTTTGATACACTGTTCACAAGTGTGATTTTCAATATGTTTCATATTCATCGAATTAAATGATTAATTACAGAATGGATTATAATGATCAACTGGAAAATACACTTCTGAATTGAAAAATGAGTAAAAAATTGAGTATAAATCGTTAGTTACTAGTAAATGTATAATTTCTGTGCTTCTTTTATCATAGTATAATGCACGAAAAATGTTTGAAAAATTGTTTTAACGTGGAAGATTATTAGCCTGAAGTTCAGATCTATTTTGTATTTTAGAGTACATTAATTTTACTAATTTTTCTTATTTGCCTGCGTTATTACAGTATCTATTGACTGGCCTTAAAAGACATTTAAGAATTCATTAATAGTGTAAATTTATACATGATAGTTCATGTTTCAATTTAGTTACGATTCATAAATCGGCAGCGGATGTCCTTCGGAATTGAATACCCATCTATCTAGGTCAATCAATTGCCTTGTATCGTCGAATAGCAAATATAAATATTTCAAAGTTTCGGCAAACCAGAAACTTTCAGTCATATCCTGTTGTCGAGTATTATCAACGTTTCGTACATTACCGATACTGGTATATCCCTTTTCAACTTTCGTATAATTTTCAAAAGCCTATTAAATTATATTACAAAGTATGTAGTTAAATTACAGTCGATGAATCCATGTAAAAAAGAACGTATATTAATTACATACTTGGAATATTTGCCATCCCCAATCTTGGAACGTTTTATTTCCAGTAAAATACCACATATAAAAGAGACTTTCAATGAATTCTGGTCTGAGCAAATTGTGAGCATCGTTTATCTTTACGTACATATCCATTGAATTTTCTCCATCAACTTTCTGGAATTACGAAACAGTTATACGCTATGGTGTTTTCACAAATTATTAATTATGATATTTACCTGAATGTTGAAATAAGTAATTTCTGGAGCAAGAAATGTGGGCTGAATTGCATACGTTTGATAACAAGTCTTAACAAGTTCATTTGCAAGATCCATATGATCAGATGGCAAACCATGATGCACTCCTAAAGCTAAAGTGCCTCCTAAGTAACATGTTAGATGATCCTATAAGAAAAACATAATTATTGATAATATATAATCCGTGATTGATTCTATTTTGATAAATTTACCATTTTTGGTCTGATCTCTTTACTGGCTCCAACTAGTTCCGCGATGAAGAGATATTTATTAATGGCTGTATGTTTTACTAAATGCTTTTGAGTTCCAAAAATACCTAGCAAATAATCGTCTCGTAAACTGAAAGCATTTCCAGTCGATTAGATTGTTGCACACTTAGATTGTATTTTAATGGAAATAAATTAAAAAATACTAACTAGTTGATAGTCTTCCCAGTTTGAAGCCACTGTTTCAATAGATATTCGTAATAACTATCGCCACGTGCGCCAAGCGTAATTGTTGCGTGTTCTCTAAACAATCCAGTATTAGCGTTAATAAAAATCGGTACTAAACCATCAAGCTTTTCCAACTGATGAACATGTTCTGAAACTTTTGCAGCTGCTTCCTGAAAAATAACAGTTAAATACTTGTGTTTGTACTTGGTACTAATCTCGTATAAGATGTATAATTACCTCGTATTTAGGATCCCCTGTACTACGACTTAGATCACGAAATTCTAATTGAATAGATGTAATTTCGCTGGTACTACTATCAGGACCCCATTTAGGACTATGCGCAGTTTTAGTGCCAAGATTTACATCGGAAAAAGGAACTCCGGATGATGTTAAAAATGCTGGCATCATACGTTCTCCTAACGATGTCTGTAAATTAAACGAATCCATAAACTTGTAACTTCGTATAAATTCGGTATATTATCATTCTCAAACACGAGAAATAACTTACAGCTTTATTTAAAAAAATCTTGTCACCTGAGAGATGATATGCTGATAACAGACCTCCTAATACTCTAATTGTAACTTCAAACAAATTAACATCCCTATTCGAAGTAAATACTAAATTCTTATCAACCCATGTTCTGGCTTCTAAAAATTCTGAAACAACAGGGAAAGTACTATTAATTTCTCAACAATCATTTCGATTAGGACACGTTCAGAACATGTTAATTAGTACCATTATTCAAACCCATTATGTACAATGTGTCAAGGGAATCAACTATAGTAAGACCTAAGCCAAACCATTCATGATATTTTCTTGATATGGGTTTCACATTATCATGACCCCATGCATATTCTTTGTACCCATTCCACGAATGTTTAAAGGCTGCAACTACAGCTCTTTGTCTACTATTTTGTGGACCTACAAATAATTACAAAATTACTAACAGTTATTAGGATTAAATTTAGAATGACAATGAGAAAGTATAATGTTACCATTGAATCTAAGGGGGTTTGGCTTAGGCTGAGGTGGTTCTCCAATTTGATCATCGTCTACTTGGTTTATTTCTGGTTGGAATTCAGGTTCTTCAATCACCTCCCCACCACCCTTATGCTCTTGATTTGCATTATCTACTACAATATCTTCTATTGCCTAGAAATTATAATTTTTTTTTTTTAAATCATTCATTTTTTTATTCATTTTTAGAGCATTGATGGTACCTTTTCATATTTAAGTGTATCTTGTACTACTTCTATATTACTATAGTCACTTTCATCTAACACTCCATTCTTATTATCGCCAGGTAACAAATAAAATATAACTAATATAATTGTAATGACTACAAAGTAAAGAATATTTCTTTGAAATCTCGACAACTGATTCCATTGCTGAAAAATAAGGTCATAATTACTTGCTTAATATGTGTGAATGGTTTTTTTATATAAAATTTGAAAGAAAAATATTCACAATGAATGAAAGAAATGTTTTAGACTTACTCTCCAGAGACTACGCGATGTTCCACGTGCGAAAGTTGCGCTTTCTTGGATATTTAAACTAATGTAATCCGTTTTTCCTAAATCTTTCGACGGAAACATATTTCGTTGGAGGTTAAGTTGTTCTGGCGAGTACAATAATAACAGCCTGAACACTTAACAAAACAATAATGCCGCTGCTGCACATTAATTGTAAAGGTCTTCATTTATGTAATCCCAGTTAAACATACTAATAATTAATCGTGTTCTTTCCGGCATTCGTGGAAACATAAACTTCGTCTATAAGAGATACCATGAACCAGTGGTAACGTTGATGTTGATAACAAAATCAGATTCCAGAAATGTTGATAATTCCGTTTCATTTGTATGTAAAAAGAATAAAAATTATAAGATTAAAGCTATTGTTCAACAGTTTACTAACCTGATTCTTTTAAGTTGTAAGAGAGTTAATTACCCCCGTGGTTAACTCAGTATAAACCATACATAACATTTAATAAAAATTATTTATCAGCAATAAAAAAGGAATTTTCATTAATGAACCATCATTTCTTCCACCTCCTTAAATTCATTACAATATTAATCACTTATATGCATCACTCTTTGTCACTGAAATAAATAAATAATTTTACAAATCTTATGAACTGCGTTTTAAAAACAATGAATATAATAACTAAAACCTGGAAAAAATAAAAATAACAAGATAACTAATTATTGCTGACGGTCTGAGGAAATTAAAAGCAGGTACCGATAATTATAAAGAATATATTTTGCAATAAAACTAATGAACTATGTGACGGCTACAAACCAGGTGTTTATAAGACTTATGAATTACGGTCCAGAAAACTGCTCCTGGTAGTAGGATAACAGAATGCGCAAAGAGGTAACACTATTTTAGGTAAGCGGAGTGGGGGAAATCTATGGTTCAAATTATACTCCTGGTATCAGGAATATAGGATGTGCAAAGAGGTGGCACGATTCGCGCATGCGCGGTGGTTTGGCGCGCATCTGCGCAGAACAGGCTGCGCAGTAGATAGGCCGGAACTATACAGGTTATGCGGGTTATACAAAATTCGTTAATTACTCATTAATAGCTATTGAAAAGTGAACTATTATAATTGATTCGTAAAGAATAATATCTGCGCAATTTTCTCATACCCAACCTGTGCATATCTTTGCGGTAATTACTCAGTTATTAGTCATTTTTGTAGTAATGATGAAGCTATGCGTCTCATTAAACACCCACTGAATTTTAATTAATTTTATCGTAAACAGCAACAATTTATAACTCTTTAAGGTCGAAGAAGAAAGAGGAAGGTTCGAACTACATTCTTTAATCATTTTCGATCACATTTGAGGCGTTATTGTTTAATAAATATCGATTCTTGTAGCCACTATATTGCGACATACGTCAAAATGCCGACCTCCTAAATTTTATTAATTTTACACTATATAGCAACAATTAATGACACTTTGCGATCAGAGAAGAAAGAGAAAGGTCCAAACTACATTCTCTAATCATTTTTAGTAACATCTGATGCGTAAATATTCAGTAAACGTCGATTATTTTAAACACCACATTGCCGCATATCGAGCCTCCTAATTTTCATTAATTTCTCAATTATTAGGAACATTTTCTGCACTTTTATGACTGCTTTCGAAAGAGTAAGGTTTATTTGAATTTCTGATACAAGTTTTGTGAACATTTGTAGCGTTTAGACGCAATAATTAATCATTACTTCAATTCGACTTTTTATTGTAGCTTACTGCAACTTTTCTCATTAATTTCTTGTAAATCCGACACATTTTATGAACTTTTATAATTTTAGAAGATAGAGCAGACTTTAACCAATCTATTGATACCAATTTTGTGCGGATTAACAATCTACAAGCTTAGAAATTTGCAAAAAATGTAGACCCTGTATCCGGGTATCAGGAGCACATCAAAATGCAAGTAGGTGGCACAGAAATCTGCGCAGAACAGGATGCGCAACAGATTGCCGCGCGTATGCGCAGAACTAGTTGCGCAGTAGTTTGCGCAGAACAGGTTGCGCAGTAGTCTGCGCAGAACTGGTTGCGCCGTAGTTAACGCCCGGGGTCCTAGAAACCCCAAGTGCAATCGACTGGGGTGTCTAGGACCCCGCATGCACTGAATTAAAGAATACGTTTACAGCCACCTGGGGTTCTAGAAACCCCAAGTACAATCGACTGGGGTGTCTAGGACCCCGCGTACATTGAATTGAGGGTAACGTTTACTGCCACCTGGGGTTCCGGAAACCCCAAGTACGATAGACTGGGGTGTCTAGGACCCCGCGTACATTGAATTGAGGGTGCCATCTGGGGTTCTGGAAACCCCAAGTACGATAGACTGGGGTGTCTAAGACCCCGCGTACATTGAATTGAGGGTTACGTTTACTGCCACCTGGGGTTCTGGAAACCCCAAGTACGTTCGACTGGGGTGCCCAGGACCCCGCGTACGTTGAATTGAGGGTAACGTTTACTGCCACCTGGGGTTCTAGAAACCCCAAGTACGATCGACTGGGGTGTCTAGGACCCCGCCTACATTGAATTGAGGGTAACGTTTACTGCCACCTGGGGTTCTGGAAACCCCTAGTACGATCGACTGGGGTGTCTGGGACCCCGCGTACACCGAATTGAAGATTACATTATTGCGTTATTATTTAATAAACATCGATTCTTGTGGCCACTATATTGCGACATACATAAAAATGCCGACCTCTAAATTTGATTAATTTTACAGTATGTAGCAACAATTAATGACACTTTGCAATCAGAGAAGAAAGAAGAAGGTTCAAACTACATTCTTTAATCATTTTTAGTAACATTTGATGCGTAAATATTTAGTAAACATCGATCCTTGTAAACATCTCTTTGCCGCATATCGAGCCTCTTAATTTTCATTAATTTCTCAATTATTAGGAACATTTTCTGCACTTTTATGAGTGCTTTAGAATGAGTAAGGTTTAATTGAATTTCTAATATAAGTTTTGTGAACATTTGTAGCGTCTAGACGCAATAATTAATCATTATTTCAATTCGACTTTTTATTGTAGCTTACTGCAAATTTTCTCATTAATTTCTCGTAAATCCGACACATTTTATGAACTTTTATAATTTAAGAAGATAGAGCAGACTTTGAGCAATCTATTGATATCAATTTTGTGCGGATTAGCAATCTACAAGCTTAGAAATTTGAAAAAAATATAGACCCTGTATCCGGGTATCGGGAGCACATCAAAATGGAAGTAGGTTGCACAGAAATCTGCGCAGAACAGGATGCGCAGTAGATTGGCGCGCGTCTGCGCAGAACTAGCTGTGCAGTAGGTTGCTGGAGGCGGCATGGTGGGGGAAACCTACGGTTTTAAATCTACTCCTGGTAACAGGATCACAGAATGTGCAAAGAGGTAGCAGGATTCTTGGGCGGCGGAGTGGGGAACCTATGATCTGAAATCTACTCCTGGTAATAGGATTACAGAATGTGCAAAGAGGTATACTAAGAGATATGGTTCCCGCCCTTTTTGGCAAACCATTCGAATTGCAGAACAATTATTAATTACAGGCTTCATACTACAGAACATTGAATTTTTACGATTAATTCTTGAAGAATAATGCCTGTAGAATTTTCTGACACCACATTTGTACAAATTTTAATTGTAATTACTGAATTATTAATAATTATTGTGGAGACTGTCCAGTTAATTAAATACTTTCTGTATTTTGATTAGTTTTATCTTAAATTACAACTATTTCTAATACTGTATGATCGAAAAATAAGGAAAAAGGTCCGGATTACCTTTTCTAATAGTTTGTAATAATATTTTACTTGTTAATGTTTAATAAATATTGATTTTTGTAACTACTGTCTCGCTCATTTCTCTCCTATGAAAATTTACATTAAAATGGAATTAAATAAACATACAAAATCAAGATTTCTATAATATTATCAGTTTATTAAATGAATTACTTTACATTAGCAATAAACTGAATAGTTATTACGTTTTGGTTAAAAGTTTTAGCTTCAAAGACAAAAATGTATATAATTGAAAGAATAAATTAGTTACAAAAAAGAGTAATTTACATTAATCTAACTTAGAAACGAATTACATTTGTAACAAATAAACAGGGAGCAAAATGGAGTTCTGGTTGCTTGTTTAAAAACTGAATGTAGATTGTTAATATGCTCCTTGACAAACAATAATCTGTAAAAATGAAAGAAACACAGTGAATATGAAGATATGAGGTTTAATAATTAAAAATAAATAAAGTGGCAGCGTAAAATGGTAATAGGAAAACATCAAAACTTACATTTTTGATTCAAGAATCTCTTATTCATCAAATATACATCAAATGGTGCATTATGTATTAGGGAGTCGCTTGAGTAACAACATAAATGAACTACTTGATTTTTACTTTACTTCTTTTAAAAAAATCAACACTCATGATTCTCTGATAGATATATTCCTTTCTTGTTTCAATTTATTACATATCTTAAACTACATAGAGAAACGTTTTGTACTTATAATAATGTTACATAGTAAACACACTAAAACAATAAAAATTAGATCTTTAGGTGTGTACCTTGAAATTTAAAATACCTTACCTCTTTTTGTAATATTGCGATTTTGAAGTTACAGGGCAGATTTTTCTATCTATTTCCAATTTCATTACTTCAGTTCAATTTCTTAATTTCTCTTTTGTCTCCATAATGATTTCGTGACTTTATATCTTTTATTACAGATCCCTTATTGACAGAATAGTTGAAATGAAACGTGAATTCTAAAAATTAAAAGCATTTGAAATAAAATTCACCAATTACAACCTGTAGCAAGGAAATTAAATGTACCTGTAGTTATTTTATGTGTATCCAAATGTTTAATATAATTTAGAGACTCCTCTAATATCAAGTATGATATACATTTTGAAAAAGAATCTATAAATCATAGATATGTGCTGTAACAGTGCCATGTTTCAAACAATGACATAGTTCTATTAATTCTGATAATCTTATGAAACATTTCCAGTGCAGATTTCTTCCACTGCTTTGAATAATCTCTTTCAATAAAGTTACTACTGCAACAAGTTTAATCATGTTACTATATTGTATCATATATACAATGGATATTCACCAATGTACATTAAAAATTTACTTATACTTGCCAATTAGCACTGGATGCTTCATATATTAAATTTAATATATTTTAACTTTATAATTTCGATCATTTAATGATTCAGTTCAACCAGTTACTAAAATGCCAACATTTCCTTTCTTCAATTTCATTTTGTTTAACATTTCAATAAATCTGTTATATCTAATTTCATTCCTGCAACAATGCAACAAATTAAAATATATTCAAATAATGATTAAACGCTCGATTAGAGCGACAATAAAGGAAATTCTATAAACTTACTAATCCTCTGCCCCAATCACTGTTTGGTACTTCAAAATCGCGCTTCGTTTCTTTTGATAATATCGTGAAAAATAATATGTACGTTCCGTAAGGTGATCGCTCGCATTACCAAAGTCCCGAATTAAATGAAAAACCGTCATCTTTGATTCATCGATTTCTTTTTTTCTATTCGGTTGAAATTTGAAAAATGACGACGATAAGGTTAGAGTCACTCCAGGTGCCTTTTAACAACAAATAGCCACAGTAATGTAATTCACTGCAATATTACCAAAAAATGTTTTACCATCCTGAAAAAAAGTCATTCGCAATGTTCCATCGTCATTATTATATCCTGTGAACGTTCCTGCACGTTGAAAACACGCCTGGAATGATTCCATCCGAAAATGGTACCCTTCTGTACCTGTACCAATAATTATATAAAACATGAGAACGTGATTGCCTGGTTTGAATTACGAAGAATGAACGTGATACGCATTGTCGCAGATTATATAATAATTTACCATATTTATACGTGATCCAGGCCCGGTGATATTCGTTCACCCTCCATTATCTTCTAGACAGTGATCAACGATGATTAAGATTAAAATGAACCTGCGGCTTTTTCTATCCTCAACTTCTACGTATAATATCACTGTCTGGATAACTTTCGACGATCAACGATACCCTATCCAATCGGGTTTACAACGATTTTTCATCTTTTCCACTTGATCAATTATTATATCTGCGGTCACGTGTCGCACGGTGTGTTCGATAAAATCGAATTTCAGTTGAAAATTCGGGAATTCATTCAGCGCTTGTTTACCTCATTATTCACGATAAGTATACGTATATACAATTAATCAGCATAATTGGTTTGTCAGTCGTTATTGAGCAGGACGTTATACTGATCCGACATTGTACTATAATTAACGAACAAAATCAACGAGAACGAGCAAACGCAATAACAGCATTAAACGACGTTTAAAATTAGCATAAAGTTTTTCATTTTTTCTGCGAATGCGCGATAGTTGCACACAATAACGCTCTTAATTGTTTCTTTCGATTTTAAATATCGTGTAAGTACGTACGTCTTGTCTCACTGTCCCCTTTCAACTAAGAGCTTACGACCGATGTATCGAACTAACGACGAATCGATATGGCGATTAATAACCAAACGGTAAAACAGAAACGCCAAAGGATTCGTTCGATAACTTAACCTACGATTCTTTATCGAAAGGAAATCTATGTTTTGTGCTTGTACAAATACTCGCGAGAAACAAACTGTTCGCATGCAAGAAACGAAAAATAAATCGAACGATTTGATCCTTAATGGACCTACTAATATAAAATATACGTTACACCCGCACGATGGAAGATTTCATTTTTTTTTTTTTTTTTTGTTTCCGTATGCAGCGGGTCCGCGCAACCGATAACCTAATCGACAACTAAACGAGCACGCACGGAGAAATTAAATAATTTTCTTTTATTTCTTAAATCTTTTCGTATTTAAACTGGGTTTACATGCTCATAAAATTTTCACAAACTAACTTGCCAATAGAAATTTCACTGACTGAGCACGTGACATGTTCAAACCTCGCGCATGCGCCTTTGACGCTCCAACGCGTTGGCGCGAAATCTGTCCGCCAAGTAAATTTTTAAATCTGACTGTAAAAGTTTCAAAACTCTAATTTGGATACACAAATTAGTTTACGTAAATTTCACGAGCGAGTAAGCTCTGCTTTTACTTGCAACACACTTTTTTTTTCTTTTTTCAAGGGTATCGACAACACTTGCAAATACACTTGTTTGGAAATAGTTTCTATGTTCCGTTTCGGTGAATCGTTCTTTCGTTCGATCCACTCGTTCAGTCCATTTTTTAATATTTTTTTTTCTTTTTTTCTTTTTTTTTTTATCTGTTTTCCTTCCACCTATATATTTCACATTGAACAATATCCTCAGTCTCGACTGGTCAATGAGCAATACTTTAGGAGATCCCGATTTAAAACGAGGTCTCGCAATAAAAGGGAGGGTAACGTAAATTCTCGTTTCGTGTTTATCACTACCGCTCGCTCGATATTAATTAATAATCTAAACTGTACGTCTCGTGATAATGCGATTTCTCTTAATATCGACTAATTGTCCCCTCGAGAATGTCACCTCCGTTTCTCTTTATTTATATCACAAGTCAATGTTAATCGTTGCACTGAACGAACGTTTAACACTGACTCGTTCTTTTTTTTTTTTTTTTTAACTCTGTTAGACTGAGGATTTTTTTTTTTTTTTATACACAGGAATCATTGTTTCATTTAACGATTTACTTGTCAATTATATTAAGTATATTATTTATAAATTTATTCGCACGTAGTTCTGGTTAACAGGCCGTGGCTATACAGGGCCCACTACATTGATTTTTATCCTGTGGCACGCGGTCTTCCGAATATGTTACAGGTGTGTACGCGCGTGTGTGTGTGTGTGTGTAACGTGTGTTTAATGTATGTGTACGTTCGCGATTAAGATTTAAAACCCTTACACCGTTTTCGAATGTTGTATGTATACATACGTACATATATATATTTATAGATTCGCCGACACTACTTCCTACCGTACCGAGCGTTGTTATTTCGTTGCGCTTTCCTTGGTCTTTTAATATATGGTCATCGAACTTCAGGCACGGATTATCGAAGTGTCCTTCCGTTCAAGTACACTTTGTTCTTTCGTTAATCGTTAACACGTTGATTGCCACTATGGAAATGACCGTTTATAGTACGATAAATTTAAACATTTTTTCAATTGAAATTTTTCCTTCCCTACTTTCCGTTACCATTATAATATTAATGTTATTAAAAATCCTTCTTTCAATTACTCGACCGTATTAAGTTCGTGGCATTCAACGTGTTAACCCTTGCACGGGCAACCTGGTACCCACTTCTATACTTCTTTCTGACAATTTTCTTTGTTCTCACGTTTTCAAAATAAAGAATTTATGCAAAAGGACCAGATGCATTAAAGCTTCAATCATATTCGGTTGCCCGTACAAGAGTTAAACAAGCATAGAAAGCACTAAACGAAGATGTTCCCTATATCGCTATCTATCCTTCATTCCCTTCCGTACATCTGGCAATTGAATCGGAAAAAAAATTTCCAAACAAAATATTTAACCGTAGCTCGTTCGAATGAAATTGTAACAGCCAAAGCTATCTATCCAAATATCTCTGAAAAAATGTATCTTTTAAACTTGTACCCTTTCTCGAGCCACCGATTCAATTACACAGACGCGATGCGCTTACAATATACGTTAGAAAATGATCCAAGATACAGAGAACGATCGATCAGGGATTGATTACAGTCGCACGGAAATAGACAAACGTTCTACTTGTTCATATCCTTGTTCTCACCGCTTTGGAACAAGTAGGTGGACCAATATCCAAGATTGAATAGGATAAAGGTGGCGGGAAAAGCGATACGCGATACGTAATCGATCCTCGCTGTACCCTTAGCTCGACAATTGAACCATTTATTCGGTAGAACGGCTGAACAGCATCTCTCGATACGTGGAAGCGATGGTCGTTGAAAACGGCGAAAGTTTTGCGGTGGTATGGTTTGTTGCGCGGCAACCGCCGGTGGCGAGGGTGTCGCTCTGCGAGAGGTGGTGGGCGAAGGCGATGGCGTGGGTGACGGCGAGGGTGAGGATCTCGCAGGGCGTCTGCAGGTGTGTTGAGAGCTTCTCGGCGAATATCGACCGCTACCCTGGGCGTTGTGCAACGACGAGAACGAGGCCGACCTCGGCTGTGGGTGTCGGCCACGATAACGATGATGGTGATGCCGTCGCGTTGGTAACGGTTGATGCTGAGCCGGCGGGGGCGGTGGTGGTTGTTGCTGCGGCGGATGTTGTTGCACACCGGTCTGTTGCAGATTTGCCTGATGTTGATGCTGATGTTGATGTTGATGTTGATGTTGGTGATAGTGATAATATTGTCGACAATGGTACTGTTGTTGACGTGGACGCGTACGATGTTTCGTGTGAGCATGATGGGAATGGCCGCGAGCCACGTTCCTTGATGATCCGAGCGCTTCCTCGTCGACATTTACTCGTCCTCCTCCTCCTTCCGAAACAGGTACGTGGACCAGTACGCGAGGTTGAATATAGCGAATACGATAGGGAAGAAGATCCGTGAGATGACGTCGATGCGCTTGGACCTCGTCGGGAACTTGGACAGCCACGACCTGCAGCAGTTTTTTTTTCGTGGTTGCATATGTAATTCGCAGTGCTGCATCCTATCCACCGACATGGTATCCTCCGGCTGGCGGACCAGAGGTTTCTGAAAAAATGCCGACGACGTCGGGTCATTAGTCACCGTTCTATCTGTCTCTCAATTCTACCTTTTTCTTTTCTTTTTCATTTCAGATAACAACGCTTTTAGTCAACGAACGAGACCTACGAACGCTCAGAGATTTTCCACGAGTTTTCGTAAGCCAGCGTAAGTAACCGTTTTCAATTTCTACCTAATCGTTTCGATAGTTGGATCGTGAACGACAAATAAAAAGAACATTTAACACGTAAAGCTAAATGCGGTGCAATTTTTTCACAAAAGTGTTCAATATATATTCTGGCAATTCGAGTCGAACTTACACGTGCATGCTTGAACAGTATATCTTTACAAAACGTTGAGAAAAGAGGAAATCGATGCAACAAGTATCTTCTATGGATTTGCCCCTTTATGATTACGTATCAGCTCGTTCGATAAGTAATGTTACAATTATTTTAACAGAGATTTACAACATCATTTACACGTGAAAATGATATTACTTATAGAACGGTATGATTTAAAAAAAAAAAAATAAAAAAAGAAAGTCATGCAACGATGATAGTGGCGATATTAAGGTACGCGCACATCCAGCTTTGATCAACGATAATTTAAAAAGCTGATTCTTATTAGGATGTCAGGTAGTGGTATAAAATACGTAAAAGCCTAACGAATGTTGATTTCTTTTCGGATATTCGACGAGCCACTAATTAAACGAACATTGCAGAACAGTTGAAATATTTCTTCACTTTCGTGGATATAAAATAATCATTTGTGATAATAATTCACGTTACCTACGCGATGTAGCACGGCATTATAAAGATACAATGTATAATGCAACTTTCATTACCAATGGATACATTGCATATATAGTACAGGTATCTATTTAGAGTGAATAATTGTTTTACCGAACGCTGAAAGTCGTATTACCGAATGTAAGAGTAAATTAGATATAAAATACTGGACTTTAAATGAATTATTTACCTGTAGAGAATGTTGAAGTGGTCCATCATATCCGGTCTAGCGGTTTACAATAATAAAAATAAAATAATAGAATGAATGTACGTTATGCTTTCTATGTTCAGAATGTTTCAATGATTACACGTTTCAAGCAACTATTTCTTTTTTTGTTTTTAAATAAAAAAAGAATACGTTACGTTTCACGTTTATGTTTATAAACTATCTGCTAATGGAACAATTAACGTGTCAAATCAGTTGGAAGTGAATTGAATAATTGAACAGATAACTTCATTTCTCTAACACTTCTCGTTGGATACGATACAAGTTATTGTAAACGTGGCTTTTATCACTGACCAAAGATGAATGTTGTCAGGAGATTAATTTCTTTCTTACTCTTTGTCCTTATTACACACCATAGAAAAATCATTTGTAAGAGGTTGTGTAAGGTGGAGGTTCCATCATCTAACATGGGATACAAATAAATACATGATGAAAAGAAAATTGATTTAAATAACGTTATCATAATAGATAATAAAGAAATCAAAAGATAAAGGCAGAAACACAAATAAACGTAATAGTGATGAAGAAATATTTAGAATGTTAACAAAATATAGGAAAGACAAATAAGGAGGAAGATAAATGTGAACTGGTTAAACTGGTGTTGCTATCAAAATTAAAAAAATCAAAGTATACGTTATTTTTTCCTTTTCCTTACACTGAACATCAAAAGTGTAGATACCTAACTTTCTTTTTCAACATTTAATACCGGAGGTGCAATACACTTGATTAAAGGACAATGACGGACATTAGCGCGATTAAAAAAAGAAAAAGAAGAAAAAAAGTAGAGATACAGATAGGACAATGGGAGAAAAATGTTAACATTAATTAAGCGTTAGGACATAATTAGAGCAAAATACTAATGTTTCGAATATTGTTGGATACTGACCATAGCAAAATTCGACGAATTATCTGGTTCGATTTGATCAGAAGATGGATCGATCGACGATGATTGCTCCGTTTCAGACGGTGGATATTTTTTCTCTATATTATCGCTGTGCATATCGCTCCGCGACGCATAATTTACTAGGGCAAATTCGAGGAGAGCGCCGAACACGAAAGTCAAGCACACGCCTGTCCAAACATCGATAGCCTTTGTATAAGACACTGGCGGCAGTGAGGCATTTATTCCTGACGTCTGCGTAGCCATCGTCAACAGAGTTGTTACACCTGTTTTCATTATAAAACAAAATCAATACTGCTCGAATTAAGCTTCGAAAATTAAGGATCCCTTATTTGATCCGATATTACCTAACGAGACTCGAGCTGGTACGGCACTCTGATCGAGCCAGAACGATACCCAGGATACAATGACAAGCATGCAGCAAGGGATATAAATTTGGATAAGGTAGTAACTGAATTCCCTCTTGAACAGCAAGTCTACTTTGAGACAGCTGTACTCTCCTGCAAGAATCAATTTCTCGTTAATCCTTCTATCTAAATGAAGAAAGAAGAAATAGTGTACAGACCAGTATTTGTTTTGCTGTTACAATAGTCGGTAAGAAATTTTTCCAATGTGAATCGAGGCAGGTGTAAGTTCTTAACAACTTGTACAGGGTCTCCCTCTTTCCATATGAAAACTAAATCGTCAGTGGTCCAACCATCTGAAAGAAAAATATGTTATTCCTTTGCTGTAACTTTAGAATAATTAATAAATAAAATACTCACAACTTGCCATACGTAGGGAACATGTTTGCCGATCCAGGGGGTATAATTTTAAATTCATAGGACACGATAACGTCAATGATATTCTGTCAATTAAAATGTACTGTTAGAATTTGAACTGAACCTTTGGCTTGAATAAAATGAAAAAGAATCTTACCGTATACTGTATAGAACAGAACCATTTGGGAAAATACGAATGTACACGTTCGGCATAATAATGTTATGAAAATGACCCTCTTTCTCATTTGAAAAGAACAAATCTGGCATCCAAACGCGACTCGCATCCGTTAAAGTTAAATATTTCAGACGACCTGCAAACATGTAGAAAATATATTAAATACTTTTTCTAAGATAGCTCGTAAAGAAAAAGAAAAAATATTAAAATACACACCTGTGGTATCAACAAAACGTAGCCGTTCATCCAGCCATTGTTCCCGGAATGTTAACTGTACAGAGTATTCCTGCAGATAAAAAAAAAAGAGAAACCATTAATTTTACTGAATTCGAAGAAACGCAGGGGTTGCAAATAAACCAACCGGACGGAATGATTTTTATTTGGAAATTTCTAAAATGGCAAGTGAACTTAGGGGAATCTTTCCATCCCAAATGTGCATACGAATTTCAAATCAGAGGTAAGAAAGTGGAACTGAAAATATAATTGATTATATGAATAATTCATTTTGATAATAAGGCGAGTCTCTTTCTTACGTCAGATATGAAATTCCTCTATGCTTTGTTCTAATCGTGAAATGAATCTACGAAAATCATCGACAAGGGAGTTAAAGAAAATTAAATGCGGTCAAATGAAAATAAATTCATTATTTATGCATACTTGATGTCGGTGAGTTTTAATTAATCTTTAGAATTTCGTAACTTTACGTGTATTGTTATACTATTCTCTTTTGTTTTAAACAACAATGTTCCAATTTGTTTACTGACCTGATTAACGTTGTATATAAAATACTTTCTGAACAGAGGAATCGATACACTTGCACCATATTTACTTGATAAATTTTTTTTCCACAAAAATAATTGACTCGGTTTACGAGCTAATTAATAATTACCCCCGGTCGAGGTAGATTTGGTGAACGAAATATTACGGTTCGAAATGAATAATTAACGAGGTAAGAGACCAACCGAAACAAAATAGCAAGCTCGACTCAAAGGGGAAGATATCTGAAAGAAAAAAACGTAGGGCCGAATGAGAACGGTAAGCTGCATCAATAAACGTGAACGAGGTCAGTAATTGCGTAACATAGTCACTTTAAAGTCACCAAGCAATTTTTTTTTTTCTTCTCAAATATAATATACACCTTGGTATCAGCCAATTTTTCATGATAAAGTGAAATTATCCTGATAAATAGAGGCGATAAAAATGAAAAACAGAAGGTTCGCTAGGATGATGATCTATAATTAATTTTTAACGATTCTTATCCTAGATTCTTTGAATGTACTAATAAGATATCTCGTTCGATCCTTTAACGCTCTCGAAGCTTCAACGAAAGCCTCGTCCGAGTGTTCAATTTTCAAACGACGCTTTTCATAGAGAAAAACACGTGATATTCCAATTAGAATCTATCCATCTTGAACGCTGACGAGTCTTTTCTCTTCCACCTTAGACGAGAATAAAGGTTCGCGAAGATCGAGGCGAGGAAAGAAAAAAGAAAGAAAGAGAAGAAAAGAAAAAAAAAAAGATTAGCCTTGGATGTCGTTTTGGAGGTCGTAGGTAGTAAAGAGCACTTCTGCGACGACTAAAGGTCGTGGTGAATAATTTTTCTTCTTTTCTGACCATAGAGCGTTAAAGAATCAAGGCCGTGCGCGGATATCTTGCTGGAATGAAAATGTCTCGTTGCAAAGAATGGCTGAGAACATCGTAAGAAACACGGCAAACGAACAAACGAACAATGATGTTCAAGTATAGTTGTATCACATCGCGGGAAGCAAATATAGAGGAGGCATGCAGATACAAAGCAACATCGAAGCTAACTACTACGAAATCATTTTCGCTACCATTTGGCTTTCTACTAATTAATATACACAGCGATTCACATATTCGTTCAGAAAATAAAAAAATTTAATATTATTGTAATTGAATAATTGAGAGAGAAAAAAAAAAAAAACTTACAATCTTTCAGAAATTGTGTCTACTCACCCTGGGTATAGAATTCCATTTAAAAATAAAAAAAAAAAAAAGAAGAAATTCGAAAGAGCTCCTAGGGCTGAAATTGAATGTTCATTTATTGATTGATAAATATGACCGAACAAATATGTGAATGATTGCATATATCTAAAGAGATACATGTATGTATGTACATTGCAGTGGACAACGCATGCATCTTGGCTCACAGTTTCATCTTTCCCAGCTGGATTTGTCCACACATCGACGTCGTCCTGTTTCTTTTCTACTTGGAAGGGGCAAGTTAAAGGCAAGTGCTTCCAAACTTTCATTTCTTAATTATTATTATTTTAAATAATTTCTCATCTTTGATGACGAATCCTTAAGATCCTGGCAGCGCGTTACTTTCTCCAAGTTAATTAGAAAATTGCACCTATCCATTTCTTTCGACTCTTGCTTTTCTTCTATTTATTATAAAATTGATCGATTTAAAAAATGCATAATATATTGTTTACACGGCAATCGCCATACATTTATAGAGAATTTACTTAGGGTGTTCCATAAGACTCCTGTTCAACCCTCATTCAGATAATATTGGATCACTTTTCACCCAGCTTAATCGTTCTTCGAGGATTAAATTTTGATTAAAAGCAAAAATAAAAAAAATAAAAAAAAATGATTGATAACCAATAGTCAGATGGTTCATTTTAGAGGATTATTTTTAAGGTTTAATAAAGTGGTTGTTTGATATCAGAGGAATAGTTCAATTCTCTCTCCTCCTTCAGAGTTCATTGTTCAACAGCGTTCTCTCTTATAAAAAAGTAAACGTACAACGACATAAAGATTCTCGTTCATAAAACGATGCTTAATTATTCAAGATTCTTGATCGATTTCGTGTCACGAAAGTGGTATCTCGTACGTTCATTCAATTCATTCGCTTTCGCTTTCATGAATACATTACACGCAAGTAGTACGAGTCAGCTAATAATCCGACTCGTTGGCTAAACCTCGTATCAATCTAACTTCAACCCTTTGCCTTACGATTTCTTTGCTTTCTTGGATATTGTTACGATTTACCGCTGCACGCGATGGGTCATTTTTCGAGTAACGAGGAGACAATTATTAAGATTAGAAAAGAGAAATTAGGATTAGAAAAATTCAACTCGTCGAATATAAGGCAAGAGATTAATTTTCCATATCAAGAAATACTAGGGGTGTGGGGTACTCGAAAATTCGGGTCGGGTCAGTTTGTCCAGCACAAAAAGACGAGGTATAACTTCAAATAACATTCTAATTTTCCCTAATTAAACGCAGATAATTTTCGCTATCATAGACTGGAAGATATATCTCGTAGCCGCTTAAGTAAATGAGTGTATGCGTGTATATGATTTAAAAAACTGAAATTAATGAAGAAATTAGGGGAAGATGAAACGAAGATTAGAAGCAAAGGAGGATCGTCCCATTGAAACGAACGATACATACCGTGTCGTCCTTTTAAACCATACGAAATGTTCCTGCATGGAAAAAGTGATTGTTTTCTATGTATAATTACAATCAGTCTTACGACGAGCTAAAATATGAATGATTTCCCTTCCAATTTAAGCTTCATCATTCTTCGATTTATGAATAGTCAATGCAGGGATGATCTATCAAAGAGAAACGACTTGCCATTCATTCGATCAAATTAATATCCCCTAATAGCATTCGATTCGTAATCATTAGAGTCTGTTAATTACACAAACACGGCTAATCCTCGATTAACACAGTTAATTAATTTATTAAAAAAAAGGAAGATTAAAGTATAATAGAAACTGTGTTACACGAGGATTACCTGTGTCAAATATTTGGGTCACAGAGGGTTAATTAACCCTTAGCCTTAATTTCATGATAAATGAACGATATATGATAAGCTAGCAGTCATTTCGAAATCATGGTGAATGTTAAAATTTATTTATAATTTTATTCAAACTCTGAAAGTTTTGAAAATTTTGATAATATAGACACGATTCAGGGATGTACATATATAACATGCAACCTTAAAAGGGAAAATAATATAATGAAATATCTTTTCGTCGTTTATCGACAGCGTTCGATGGGATAAAATAAAAATAAAATCATGCTCCGTGACATATCGTGTTAAAGTAAGGACGCAAGATTGAATCGCGTATCAAAAGAGCACCGTCCACGTCTTGAACACGCGATGAGCTTGATTTTATCGTCATCAGCTTCAGAATGAACCGCGTGTTTGCGATGTTCTTGATGGCGAGCCAGTCATTTCGCTGGCCAACGATCTTATCGAGCTATTTTCCTTTCGGAGTCGAAAGTCATATATTTTCATACACGTCGAGAAAAGTATGTTCTGTACATTCGCGATCGAATCAGGCTTTCCCAGAGAACCCCCTCAGAAAAGAAAAAATCAATTAGAATCGATGAGACGACTAACGAATGATTCGTGATCAGATACCCAATTATCAGGTGACCATTGGTTATCAATTCCTTTCTCGTAATTATCGTCGATTGACAAATAGTTAGTTTAAATTGAAGAAAAACATACGAGAAAATGGGAACTAGAGGTGGAATAAAACGATCGTTTGAAACTTTCGTTTCTTCTAACGACAGTGAATGGCTTGCAACTTGCTGAATCTTGAAAAAAAAAAACAACCCCGACAGATGCATCCAAGTGTTCCTCAACGATTGCTCTCTGTCCAGCCTCTAGTAATCACACAGAAAACGAGGAATTAAGAACAATTGGAAAAGAAAAGGAAAACCTAGCGACGAGGGAGCGTTCGACTTTCGACTTCGATGGAAAAGGGGATGGAAAAGTGTGAAAGGAGATATTCGTTTAAACGTTCACGACTTTTCACTAGATATTTGTTTTCCTTTCGAAGCGAAGAGGAAATTCGCAAGGAGAAGTGTTTAATTCTCGCATGGTTAAAAAAGAAAATAAAAAGGAATTTCTGTTAATTGATCGGGGTGAAAGGAATACACTCTGCTGAAGCAAACTCGTTCAATTATGCACGGACAAAGAACATTGCAAAAAAAAACACCGAGAAACACCACGCAATCGCACACAGACATTCAATGTTATCAATCTCCAAATCAGAAGTATCAGCCTTTTCGTGTGAATTATCATCACGATCGAGTCGAAGGGTTCAACTGATAGAAGAAAGAAATGAGAAGAGAAACGAAGGAAAAAAGGAAGAAAGGGTCGAATGTATTTTCCTTAATTTCTGGAGAAAGAAAAATAAAACTGAAATTGAAACAATATTAACGTACAAAGGGAGCCTAGTACACACTTGGATACAATGTCTTGAATACGTCTGAACAGTTTTGAAACTTTCCGATAGGAATACAATAGATCGTTATACGTTGTCGTATGGCCAGATCTAATTTCTAAATCTTAGCCAAGTCTCTCTGTGTAGGGAATTATCAAGTTGTTGCATATCAAATGATGTTTCGAATTTGGTATGCAAAAATATTGATGAGCGTAAGAATTATTCATGGAAAATGAGACAGGATTCAGGGATCTATTCGAAGATAACCCCAGACGGTTTGCCAAAAATTAAATTGCCTGCGTATTATATTTATCACACTTTCTCGTTTCTCCCTCGTTTCATTTCAGAATTCAACCCAGAAGAATACCTTTCTTCGTTTCATTGAAAATGTGTCATAGATGGAATTGGCGTAACTAGGTAGAGATGAAAGTAGGCCTAGAAGATAGAAGTAAAAAAAAATAGGATTTCATTCCAGAGCCTCCCCCCCAGAAATTCATCAGGGTACCCTAGACAAAATTCCCATTGTACCCAAGTGTGTAACTGGCTCGATAGAGGATAGGTAATGAGAGAAAGATAGAGAAAGATAGAGAAATAGAACATATGCCGATCACGTATAATTAGAGAATGGTATACAACATGACAACGACATCGAGAAAAAAAAAAAAAATCAACGAGGTGCGACTGATAGCACATCCACTGTTTAGCACGCGACTGATGATCATTTTATATGTATGTATCGGGAAGCGTTTACATACCTACATACAGAGTGTTCTTTAATTAGAAAAAAGAATAAAGATTCAGAAGTAACAGAGTAGATCAGGAATGTACAGTACCGAGCACGGTAGCCTTTCCTAGGGAGGTTGCCCTAAATGTATAGAAATCTCTAGCCTCCCACACTTTCCCTAGGGAATGTAGCATTGCTCGATACTGTACATCGAGGCAATCGTTTGGAGTTATGATACATTGTAATGCAAAGATTGGTGTACTTAAATAAAAAAGAATTTATCAATATTATATTAATAACATGAGGGTCCTCAATGTTAATTGAGAAATTAAATAACATCTTTCCGTTATAAATAGGGATGAGTGGCGTATGAGTTTCATTCACAGGTATAGGCCTTTTTCCGCAATCCTCGCAGGAGTTATTCATTAATTATGTATTATATAATTAACCACGTAGTAAGTTTAAGGTTTTATATATTTTCTATTTGTACAGTCGTACATATGTATGTGCATACACGGTGTCGTGTTGTCGCCCTAGTTTGCCTACGTTACAGTGTATCATGTTACTCCGAAATTATTACCTAATTGCTATTGGGATGGATATTGATCATCCTTAATGAACATAGGTCGAAGATTTACCATTGTTCTTATATCTGGGTCACGACTGAACCGTCACCCAATCTAAGACCCATGATTTTGCAGTCTACTTGCCCCAGTGTCAATTTTTTAATTAATTTAAAATTTTGACCTATTCTGCAAATTCTGAACTCTTTTTTTTTTATTTCTTCTTCGAAACACCCTGTATATATGTATATGTATATATACACACACACGCACACGCGTAATACAAATACAAGTACAGACAAGTGCAAGTCTTACGGCATCATATACACGTGACGTTAATAGATATACACAATGTGTGGATAATACAGATTGTATAGGCCTTGTTCATGATTACTTATTATTGCACTCACCATGTAATAATCATCTATTTTGCTGATAGAGCGGAGAAAGATGTTGACGTTCACATTTGTCGGCCCCTCTAACACGTCGACCGGAACAGAACAAAACAAATCGATTAATTAAATCCAGTCACCGTGTGCCGAGATTTACATGGTTTTTTTCTTTTTTTTTTTTTTTTTTTTATAAACAATTCTTTTTTTTATCTTTCTGCTTGCTCATATTTCAATTGTCTGATTTAAAGGGAAATTGTGATTCAGGAAAACTTTTGGAAAAATTATCGCCCTATTTTTTTTTTATTATTATTATTTTGATTTCTTCCTTCGTGGTAATAATTTTGATGCGACGATCTCTTTTCCTCGTGAATTTTACGTTACGTTTTGGAGTTTGGATAGACGGATGACGATGGGGTTTTCTATGATTCTACAAGCTTTCAACGACATTCGCTTTAACCCTTTCAAGCGTGTGATTACAATTCAAATTTTTTTAATCGTCCAAGGGAATGTCGTTGTTAAGAAACCCATGACGATGGAATGATGCGGAAGTATCGAAGTGATTTCTAATGTGAACATTCAAACTGAGTTTCTCAGGATACAATCAATCACAAAGTGAACGTCGATTAATAATAATCACTTTCAATTCAATTACAAATACTACTAGTTTTATGTGTGCCACCCTTATTAAATTCCAACGATTTTTCTCCAATTTTTGCAATCTTAATGGTTCCTTTATTAACACATTATCTGATGAAAATATTTACTAAACAAGACAGAGAAAAATCGTGGAAAGTCGTTCGACGACGATTACAAAAGTGGAGAATATTCATTCACAATTCAATATTTCTGCTTTTTTTGTTTCGTTAATTAAGGCTTCGATGATGACCCTAAAGTTAAATTATTTCTAATATTAAAATTTTCGTTCCTGATGCGATTTAAAGAAGAATCGCGATTACGAGGCAGAGTGGCAACCATTGCACGAGTTGTTCGCGAAATCTCGAGATGTTTTACTAAGAAACAACAGATCTTGATCTTAATGGAGCTCTTTTCTCCTCTGCTTCGTCGGGTAATCGATAAAACGGGGAACATTGTGCAATTACTCGAGTCAGAGTGGATATTTTAAAGAGAGGATGATTTAGTAATTTGTGGGAAGAAGAAAATAAAAAGATACTCGAAGCTCGATACAAGAGAGATGTTTAATTAAGACAAGCGCGTTGGATAATTAGAATGAATTTTATGAAACACCCTCTTTATATGTAGATTTCACGACAAATCTCCTACCACTTTTCTTCAAAATAAAAATTAATTTTCAATCGATAGAAAGAAAAATATGTCAACAATGAATGGTTTGTTGTATAATTGAATGAGATGAAAATGATTCACTTCATTTTATTAAGCAGCTTCCAGACGGTGATAGCGAAAGACGAGGAAAACTTTCAACTTTTTCACTTGAAATAGTTAAAATATAATAAAAGAAGAATTATTATTTAACGAACCAGTGGAGTTATTAAAGTTTTTATCATTTTTATTCGTGCCAGCAATTGATTCGTTGCGACTAAATTCATTTCCCTTACAATTATTTTTCCTTCGTTTATATTTCACCCCATTTTAACGAACAGTTTCTTTAAACGACTTTAAATTGTACACAGATTTTGTACAACATGCTATTCATGCCCCGCTTCACTTTTAATCCCTTACACCACCATCGTTCTCCATTTTCCACGAGAGAAATCATATTTTTAATTCAGATTCCCTGCTGCTGTGTTACTACAGCAACGAAGAACGTTTTCTTGTTCCCGGAATTACTGTTAACATTAGGAGAAACATTTTTTCGACTGCCGGTTCGTAATTAATTAATTTTCCCCACGGCAGCGAGCACTATTCGATCCTAGATGAAATTTCTTAAAATTTTACAAAATTTCAAGAACGACCTAAAGTCTGTCAACTGTGATTAATATATACAGATAAAATGATCGAAAATGAAAAAGAAAAAAAGAAATAGAGAGAAAATAGAAGGAAACGGAAGAAAAGAATCGAATGGAAATAAACTAATCGATCTACACAGAGAAAAATTGATAATCACATGCGAGAAATGAAAGAAAGGAATATATCACTCACCCAGGTTGAACGGATCTCCCTGTTCGAAGGAACGCGAGAATATTCTCGGAATATTCGGCTTAAGCACGTAGAAGACGAAATTCGAGCAAAAACTACAAGTATATATATCTGTCGACATCACAATCACGATTATTGTAAAATAAAAAAAAGGGGGACAGGTGTTCGATCTAATCGTGAGCCAGCCGTAAGTCGAAATTAAAAAGCGTTGTAAGCCAGTTAAAAGTTAGTCTTGTATCGTATACACCCTTGCAAACAATAGACGTGTACGTGAATTTGTAAAAAAAAAAAAAAACATTAATATAAGGCCTTTGTAAATCCTGAAGAGAATCCCAATAGGACAACTGCAAAATATTAATTTTGCCAAGAAAATACTTCATCTCTAAAGAATAGAATTTTTCGTTAACCTAACTTCCCCACGAGTTTGATGAAAATAAAGTATGTTACAATAAATCAGAAGGAAATATACTATGATGTAACGCAGCAGCATGGAAGAAATGTATACCGAACAAAGAATCAACTTGAATGCAATATAAGGGATTAAAATATTAAATCAGCGGACGATTACTTTAAATAGAATCATGTGTGCGATAAATAAGAAAGGAGAATAAACGAATAAAACGAATAATGTAGAGTACCGAGCACGGTGGACATCCCTAAAGGAAAGGGTGTCCTTCCTCCTTGCTCGATACTGTACAATCGTATCTTTGTGTGTGGGTGTGTATGTAGTTCAGCCAGGAGGCGAACAGCCTAAACGTGGCAAAGAGTACGATTAAATAAAAAAAAAAAAAAAAAAAAAAAATAAAAAATAAAAAATAAATACGACAAATTCCATTAAATATCATCTACGACACAATAGCGTGTGAGCGATAGTATATGGTGTAATTTTATAATTACGATCAGCACGATGTCTATAAAATTATTTCCATAAAATACGTATGGGTTAATTATAATTATTCAAAGGAACATCGACCTCTCGTCGTGCTGTTCGCAAATTTCGAAAGTTTCTCTTAGGCATACAAAACATATGCTTAAATAGAACATACGATAGTATAGTGGAATTGAAAAAAAGTTATGATAGTGGGCCTTAAATACGCACGAGAGCCTGTTACAAAAGGGGAAAGAACAACACAAATAGGTAAAGAGAAAATTTTGTGTGTAACGTGTCCAAGTGTGCATCAATCATCGCGTTTCATAATCGTCACCATTTTTTCTCAATATTTGTACAACGTGGACTTGTGACAGAGACAAAGAACAGCTTTATAAAAGAGACTATAATAGCGAACAGTAACACAGGTGTTGTATATTAATCAAATATGTATGTATTATAATACAAACACACATACATATAGCGTGATGTTTCTTTCCACGTCTAGCTACTAATATTCTCGATACTAATCGAATACTTTCTCTCTAGATCACTAACGTTTCTATCCTCGGTTCAAGTACTTCGAATTTCAGAGGTTTTCAATCTATCCGATCGTGACAATTCGAATCCTGATTAATAATTACTAAAAAAAAGGTGAGAAATTTGTCTATCGTATCAACGCGTGTCTTTCAACGAAATTCCAAGTTTCTTAAATTTTTAAAAAGAAAATTAAGAAAACGAAGAAATCAAGATTCGAAGGGTGGAAATGAGAAATAATAAACCCAATTTTCAAGAGGCTTAAAAATTAGAATAAGAAACTGAAGTGACTTGTAAAAAATTTGTGAAGTATTAGTCGTACAAATTAGTCTTTTATCTTTGCTTTGAAGGTAATAAATTAATTTGTACACCTATTGTAAGAAAGACACACTGAACTTTAGAGAAAATTTGTCACCTCCAGTTCGAATAAAATGTGCAAATATTCGTATCTCGGATGAGAAAGACTAAAAGGTATCTGTGCGAATATCGGAGAAACGATCGAGTTGTAGAACAATCGTTCCGTTTATCTCGATTTCTTTTCATATCTCGGACGTTTTACTATGGCTAAAAAACGAAAACTATTCTCGATCTGTATTCGAATAATACATACAGATTGGTACAATTAAACGAACACTTATACAAAGTGTGGTGGGTAAGTAGGTGTTGTAGGCGTGTTGTTTGTGATTTCGGGGCATTTGGAGTTTTATTTTTTTTTTTTTTTTTTTAACTTACCATAGTAACGTCATCTATTTTTGAGATACTTCGAACAAATATGTTGACGCGGACAACCGCGGGCCCATCTAACATAGCAAACAGAATAAATAAAATTAATCAATCGTTGAGTAATATGAAACGCATCGATTTTTGGGTGTTTATGAGAGAAAAATAAACGGATGCTTCTCGATTAGTCGTAACAATGTAACATCTTTCTTTCGATAACGTTTCTAATATTCCTTGCAACGACGTTGATATACATTCTTTTATTATCGTTAGCCGTTCACGCTTTTCTGTATCCTTCGAAATACGTACGTCTTATCGTTCTCTTCGCTCGATTTGCATAAACGAAGAAAAATGGTGTGATCGATAAAAATAAAAAGATTCACAGAAGACTGGTTTCGTCTGGTGGTGTCAAGTGAAAAATCGTGAATTCAAATAAATAAGAATAGTTATGATACCCTGTTTAACAGAGTCTCGAAGGTAATGGATCATTTATCGAGATCATAATAGATGCGCACAGTTCGACAAGTTAGAAAAGATCTTTATTCAATTACTTTCCCGAACTTTCGCTGCTTTTAAATCGAATCGAAACGACGTGGAATTGATGGGTGAAATGGCGCGTTGAAACTTGTTTGATGGAAGAAAGAATCGACTCCTTTCTAACTTGTTGAGCCGTATATAATCAATGGAAATATATAGCGAGTTTAAGAATGATTTTTTCATTGTAATAATAGTCTAGTTTCTCGTGTATAATCCTTTTCGATTCATCGCGTATAACGAGGCAGGTTCCTCTAATTGTTATTTTACGAATCAAACGACCAAACTAATAATCAAAAAGCAAACTAGTGAAACAATGTACACAGATACGAAAAGCATCGAAAGAATACAAAATGAATAAAAAGAAGAAAAAAATAGAAGAAAATAATAGCAACCATATACTCAACAATATACAAAATTCTAACGATCGTTAAAGCGTTGTTTCAAACGTGTTGAGACAACAAAGCGTCACGCAGTGATAAATACCGTGATCGATTTAATTGGATCGAGTAGAGCTGTGGGAAAATTATTCTGTCATCTTGAAGAATAATCGAATTTTTCAATAGACGTGTCCTATTTCGAATTCTAGTATTAGTTCCTCATTTTAAATTTACGCAAAACACTAATGAATCGTAGAAGATTAATATATCATTATTAATGGGTAATTGATTGATTGGTATAATCGTTGTTTAAACGAGCCAGGCGTATCGTCCTGAGCCATACAGAGTGTCTGCGTAACATTCCGCCCTACATGAACCAGGACAAGACGTCAGACACGTTAATATTGCCTAATGATTGTTTTTAAAAAAATGGAAAAAAGATATCCTTCTTAGGTTGCTTCATAGCTTTCAATTGGTTCGATCCAACTGGGATTAAGTTCTGCTTAAAGCACGAACAATTAAACTGTTTCTTTTGAAAACGTGAATGTGTCCATAGAACGTAGATTCGGAGTGGTTTATACTCTTCCCAGGGGGGTAAAAATTGGTAAAGGGAACGGAGACGTGGGTAGCCGTCTGCCCACCAAAGGGTTAATCTACTTAAACGTTTAACGTGAGCTTCAGAAATGACGATAAGTAGCTTAGTTTGCACGATTGCTGGAATTAACGTGATAAAAATTGTATAGAAGCTTGTTAAATCAGATCAAAGTAAAACGGATAACGATCAGTGGTAAGTTTGGAAAATTTCAAGGGTAAAATCTTGAGAGAAAATATCAGAGAAACCGTGTTTCCTAAAAAAAAAAAAAAAAAAACCAGCACACCAGTAGAACGACACTCAAACCACTATCGCAATCAGCATTTTAATGAAACTCATTTGTGCATAGGAAAAATCGTTAAATCATCAAGCATTAGAAGAAACTAACGGGATGAAATCGGACGAAACCTATGAGAATCGACCGCCAATAATCCTCTCCTCTTTTCTTTGTTTCTCTTTCAATTTATACAGCCCCCCCTCATTATCACCTTTCAAACCAGAATTCTTTCTCTTCCTTTTCATTATTATTTTCATCCCCTTCCCAATTTGTTCTCTTCGTCCCTCTGCAACGTCTGTGCTTCCTACGTAGCATATATGTATACATATATGTATATGTATATAAACTGTGTATGTACATAGGTGAAGAACATAGAAGCTATAATGCCACATGCCTGTAATCTATTTGCTAGAATGCTAATTATCGTGTGAGATTAATTGGATAATCTAAATTAAGGGTATAGTCAATGTAATACATAGATGAAAGGAAAGTAAGTAATAAACTTGTGGTCTGATAGTGTGTGTGTGACAAGGGAGGAGATTAACACAGTAGACGAATCGATGGGAATAAGACAGAATAAGACTGTTTTTGTTCATTATTTTTCAGAATCTACGACAGGGGTCCAGTGAACAGTGTTTCCAGATCAAAGGTATTTCATTGTTGAATCGTATTTAATGATTCTTACATGAGATAAGAGATTGGTGAGAAGATTGCTTTTTTAAAATTCTTTTTAATTAATTTCCAATTAAAAATCTATTGGAAATTCAATAATTGGGGTTCTTCCGAGTATTTTCGACGTTGTGCACTGATTTAAATCTCTACTACTACTTGTAAAAAAGAATAGTAGAAACAATCGTCGCGACTTTTCATTTTTGGAAATGAAATTGGACCAATTAAAAGTTCAAGCAATCTTCTGAATATTTTTTTCTTGAAAGGACCATTGTTTGAAGGAAGAATCAATAAATACGAGCCTCGGGCAGAGACCCCGTACGCATTTGTTCCTCGATGAATTTTCATTGAAAATCAGATTAAAATAGAGATATTTGCATAAAAATACGTGTTTACCTAAACGATCGCGATACAGCCTGTAACGAATTTATTGTTATAATCAGCGTACGATTCTCCTTCGTTGTTTTTCATAGAAATTCCAATTGACTCTGGTATCACTGAGAGAAATAGTGTTGATATAATATTAGGTTGTTGCATATCGAATGGGCAATTTCGGAGCATAGAAAATCTGACGCGATTTCGTGACACAAAAATATTCATGGCACCTCTTTTTTTTTTTTTTTTTTTTTTTTTTTTTTTTTCAAAAAATAAACTTGACGCCCTTCGAAATCACCTCAGAATCTCTGCGCACGGAAGATCGATAATTTGATAAGAAACAATCTAATATAATCTAATGAAGGTAACGGAGAAAAGGGACAAGATGCTAGCCTGCTGCCATTTGCTGTTTCGTTGCCGTTCTCGTATTGGGTGCTCAGGCCATTTTCTTACCGAGGCTCTAAAACCTACTATTGCGCCTACTTTATCTTGCAAGCAACAGAAAAATAAAGGAAACAGTACCGGCCAAGAGAGAAATGGCATTGCACCGCGTTAAAGATTGGTTTTGATTGGTTTTAATGTATACTTACCATCTTGATGTCACTAATTGTCGCAATGCTTCGCACAAACAGGTTTACCCGGACAATGGCCGGCCCATCTAAGGGCAAAAACAACAGAGGCCCTTTTTAGTCAGTCAATCTTTGTCGTGTCTTACAATACTCTACTGGAATAGTATTTTTTTTGTTTTTTGTTTGTTCTTTCGTTTTATAGAATTGTCGTCTCGAGCTATTCGATCGCCTAAAGCTCGATCAACGGCCGTATTCTTATTTCTGGGGGAAAAGGGGGAGGGGTGGAAATTATTCAGGGTACAAATTTGGGACAGAACCGTTTCGTTCCTAATTCGATATTAAAATGTAAAGTGTGAACAATCTTCTCCACTAATGTGAATTATTACGGGTTACGTTTGGATAGACAACACACATGTGAACACACAACGATCCGTCTTTGCTTTGCCACAAACTATTATTGACTCTCTGGATGTGCTCTCGGAAGACGATATTTCATTTTGTGTGTAGGTCTAACGAGAAAATAATAATAATAAAAAAAAAAGAACAGTTCTAAAAGCAAACTCGAAAGCTACAGGCAAAAGTGCTGTGATCAAAGGGTTCAAGAGACCAAAAGAGACGTGGCAATCGGGTTTCAACATTGATAAACACACATCTTTTCTTTTAGATAATACATATTGTATATGTATATATAAGTGGACAGAATTTCACCATATTATTATTCCCCCCTTCTTCGTCAAAAATAATAATAGTATTAATATCACAACCGAGCGTCAAGTGTGTTAAGTTTCAAATCAATAATCGTGTGGAAATTTTGTTCGAAAGAACAAAGATTATCTTGTTCATTATATCAAATAATTTGCTCTTCGAGCAAGACGACTGGTTAATTAGCATGAAAAAAAAGAAAAAGAAAGAAAAAGTTTCGATTCTCATAAGCGGAAACGAGGTATCTGGTTTACGTTTCTAATCAGGAATGCCTCTGCAGTGGTAAATTAGTGTGACCCAAAAAAAAATTAATGTACAAACACGTTCCCTGTTAGCTAAGAGAAAGAGCAACTGCTGAGAATGCTTGGTGTCACGAACAACATAAAGCTGCAGGCGGTACAAAGTCGACTGTAATTATCGATGATATATGTATACATTTTTCCTTCTCTCTCTGACCTATCAAACAATAGGAAAAGGAATTCGTGGTCCAATTCTTTCTTTTTTTTTTTTCTTGCCCTCTGACAATCTTCATTCTGCACAGTTTCGTACAGAACATACAGGTGTATCACAGACAAGATCTACGTTGAACAGGTATCACCGTTCGAACGTCAATTTATTATTTAACATACGCGACGTATTGTATATTTATATTCAGCAGATATGCTTGAATTAAAATTTGCAATCGACAAAGAATACTGTAGATTTTCATCGAAAGTAAAAAATTGTAATAGAAATAAGCAAAATATAAAACAGTCCCACATTAACGTCAGCGCTAAGTAGTTCCGGTAACGGATAAGTCAGACGCATTCTTGGAGAACGCTTGAAAAGAAAAAGAATCATTTCAAATCTACGCACACGGAAACAAACGATGCATAATTGTAATAACTAACATCTCACACGACATATTCACAGAGAAACATACAAGAAATAAATTACAAACTCGATATCGAAGAAACGAAATGATTGTTTCGATATACGAATACGTGTTTGAAGTTTTAACTATCAAACAGCTTCATACAAAGCAAGAAAATAAAGAAACGAAGTAAAAGAAACCTTTGCTTCCAATCGAACTGGCATCATCCTACTTTATATCCTCAGCAAGGTAGCATCATCCCCCTCTTACCTCTTAATTCCCTTTTCAAGCATCCTTGTGTCTTCGACAGAACGCTTTACGTATACCATACACTTGCAATCTTTTTGCAATAATCACACGAATTTTTACAATTATTCTACACTCTTCTTGTTCCTTTTCAAGCGGAAGCTGTACCATGCTGCAAACTCTAGATACGCGTTAACCGGTGCAAGTACAATCATTTTCAATGGTATTCAAATGAAATTTGAAGCTGGACGAAAATTTGATAGGTAAAATTTCATTATTTTTCTCGTCACTTTTAAATATTTAAAAGTTTGGATAATTAGATTCTTTCGAAAGGTAAATAGATTTATATCATGAAAGTTTTCAACCGGAGATAACAAATTTATAATTATTTTCATGCTGCAAATTTTACACGTTAATCCCTTTAAAAAGAATCGAATTATCCAAACGTTGAAGACAAAAGCGAGGGAAATATTTAACTTTCGACTAGCTTGAAATTATCGAGAATGATTTGAAAATTGTTTTCTGAAAAAACTGAATAAAATTTCTCGACCAATTAACGCGCAAAGAATTTCCTCCTCCGATCAATCTCGAAAGATACTTTCCGTCGTGTCTACACAAGCTTTCAAGAGAACTTGAAACGACCCAGATACAAGTCATCGTCTCTTGAAATATTGTTCGAAAATTTCATCGGGCGACGGTGAAGAAAAATCGAAGCAATATCGCAAAAGTAGAAGAATTGCATCGAGAAAGTTTCGAACAGTCTAAGAAATCCTCCTCTCGGGAAGAAGAAACAGAAATAGCCGGATTAGACGATCAACGTGCACAGTATCAATGGTGAAAATATTCGGAAAATTTCTGTGATAAATAACACAGGGGAACACCTGTGCATCCGTT
Organism: Osmia lignaria lignaria; assembly: GCF_051020975.1. NCBI lineage: Eukaryota > Metazoa > Arthropoda > Insecta > Hymenoptera > Megachilidae > Osmia > Osmia lignaria. Next base: position 4,854,087 of record NC_135038.1, read on the forward strand.
TCACGAAACAAAAGTGTTCTTCATTGTTTTTGCCAACATTCTATCGTCACGAGACGACAGGAAAGCGTACCAGATAGTCGTATCGACAAAAATCGTCTTGAATCAGCACGCATTTTCGTCTCGGATCCGCTTCGAATGCCTGAAATTTATCGGCATTTTGCCAATCGACCGAATATGTACCATCTTCTTTCGCTTTCTCAACATATGTTCCCTCGACGCGAGATAATTCAACCCTTCTTCAAATTTCTAAATTTACCTTCATTGATATAGTATTCCAGGCTTCTTATATATCAAATATACTGTTTTCTCTTGTATACTTAAGATTACCAAAATGATTTTGCTTTATTTCTACAATTTCTTCAAATTTAATCAAGGATTACATCAATTTTCAAATAATTGGATTCATAATCTGAAAAAGGGTTGAACAGCGCTTCCTTAGATTCCGGTTTAAACGCCTCGTGGTGTGATCGAAGATCATCATTCTTCGTGGTCGAAAATTGAAACGCATATCCGATTCTCGACATCAAAATAAAATATAATCTTGTTTCGAGTTAAGATTTCTTAACAAACGTATCCCGAACACTCGCGTCTTTTTTTAAATAACTTTCTAAATCGATCGACCAATACGCAAGTGTTAGTTTAAATATTATTCGAATGCGAAATATTCTCTTTAAATTTAGAAAAAAAAAATAAATAAATAAAAAAAGAAAAAATCGCAAAGATTTCACGAATTTCGAGCTAGGTTCGAAACTCGTTCGTAATTATACCCGACTCGTTACGACGCGTTGGTAATAATTGGTCGATTTGGTAAGGAGGGCTGGAAGGAATAATGGACGTAAGAAGAATATTGGTATATTCACCTGTTGCATTCTCTCCACTGGGCCGGATACGGGCGTCGTATCGTCCTGGTCCTAAAATGGTGTCCAACACTTGCTTCTCCTTTTCCCGGTAGTTCACCGTCGGTTGCTGCGCACATCTGTAATCAGATACGATGCTCTCCGAATTATCAATATTCAAAATTCAAAATTAATTTTCGGTAGAAAACCAGCATAACTATGTAGGTATTGACGAGAAGAGTTTAATATGTACAGGTTATACGCACCTTGATGGATGTAGCAAGATTGTTAGTAACACCAATAACTTCAATACTCCAGGCCACATTGCGGCAGCCTGCAATGCAAAAATAAACGAATTATTATAATAATAACAAATTACAATTACGAGATTGAAAAGAAAAAGCATTTTACAAGTAATTTATTCCATGTTCCTGGATCTCGACGTTGTCCGACAACGCGCGAACCTGTACTACTTGCCGATCGTCTGACCACACGCTGACCTACTCTACTGCGGAACATAACCAACCACAAAATGAAGCCTCATCCGTTTTTCCCTTTTCTCGTTCATTATTTTCTGAGGCAAAATGTTACGTATCGAAATCGCGAATATTTTCCACGTATTTCAATACTAAACACTTTCAGGTAGAGATCACGGAAATAAATTCATACCCACGCGACGCGGTTACTTTATTCGCTACTATTAACCTCGAATATTCACAAAGAAAGGAAAAAAGAGAGGAATAAAATAATATCGAAGGAGAAACGATAACATCGTTCTTTATCGTTCAAAGGGTTAAATGAAAATTGCGCTTGTAATGAACGCGCGAACGATTGCTAATTGGATAGCCGGATTCGATTTCTTCGATTCCGTGTAAATTAGAACGCGCGTTCGATTACCAGTGATCGATCGACGCCGCGATTCGTCCAACACAATTACCTCGATTGATAATTAACCGATGCAAGAGGCGTCCAAGAGAGGATAAAGCTTTTGAACGCTTGTATTAAAGTGTTCCCCTCCCTATAAATACGAAACAACAAAATATATCTAATTAAGATACTTATGAATGTGTCAACTTAACTTGGGGATATCAAAACGAAATGATTAATAAGTTCCGGTCAGATTAGGTTATATTTTTACTAAGCTGTTGCAACAAATGTGTTCACTGTCTAGTAAATAAATACATTTTTTATATTCAGTTGATACTTTTACTACAACATGTACTTATTGTTATCTGTCGGTCGGGGAACAAGTAAATAGAACGTTCGATTGAATAGCACAATATCGTGTGTTCCATTTAATTACTCGAGATGTTAAAAGAGATAGCAGGATGCGAAAAGTAAATAATTGTTGTAAACGGATAGTTGTCCGAATTAGGTCAACATCGTTTTACATATACATATATGTATGTATACGTGAGAGAAACGTGTTTGTCTTCCTCGTTTCTCGAGAACGGTTAATTTCTTTATCAAACAAATTCTGGATGTACGAAAGCGTTTTTAAGTAATTGCTTTCCCTTCCGTATGTAAACGCGTCCATCTGGCGTTAATTTTAATCAAGCAAAGTACGATGAGAGTTCGATCATGCAGTTCGATGGTAAAACAGATTGTTTCCCGTGAACCTCTGTCAAAAAGGCGCGACAAAAAAGATATTACGAAGAGCCATCTGTTTCTTTCGTTCGGTGTGAAAATTTAGAAAACACTCTTGTTTAATTATTTCGCGCCGAATACAAAACACACGATGGAATAATTCTTTGATAGCAATGATAAGCGTCTGTTAGATTCGAATAAACAGGTATATCGGGTAAATAAATTGATCGCAAGTTTATGGTGGGAAAAATAAAACTGATGGTTTGCAACAACTAGGTAACCAACTTTCATGTTGAAGTCAAGGGATCCATAGCTGTGTTACGCACGATCCCCACCACCAAGCTTCATCTCTTTTCGCTATTCTATCCTCTCCTATCCGCATCCCCCTTTTACTTTAACGTTCGATCTGTTGATTTCTATCAATCATTTCATACGTCCCACGAACCGACTCTAATTTCCACGATTTTCCTATCGATTATCGTTCAATTCTAGCCTAGACTATGCTCTCGCCCCCGGACAGAACCTACTCGAAATTTGATGTTTCACGCTAGTCTAATCGCATCGAATTCATCAATTAATCCGTCACATATTTAACTTGTAACTAAGAAGAAATTTCGTTTCGAACATATTTCCAGTATACAATGTTTCGAGGATTTGATACGTGGGTGGTGGCTCAACCGTTGACGTACATTAACTACTCGAAAGCATTTGAAATGGATGTTGCTCAATATATTACATATAGACTAAGCGAAACGATTGAAAAATAAAAATAATATGTATCTTTACCTGGAGAAGCTAATAATCTTAGGCGATGAGGGTTCCGTGATGTAGTGATACTGGCATGGCGCTCTCCGGTACGACACTGGAACTGTACTCGACTCGTGAAGTGTCCTACCTCGGAAGGTTCGTCTCCTGGACTGCCACCGTTCAGAAAGCCACATACACTCACACCTACTACCTGGTTGCTGGCACGCTATTGATCCTGGCCCAGACACCCGCCGACCCACGCAGACGCTTAGCGTTGCCGCGTCGCTTTAGCAACATGACGTCATTCGACTTCCCAAACCCCCGTAACCAAACGACGACGACGACGACGAACTACCTCTATGCATCGTCGTCCCTCCTTTTTCTTCCCTCTTTTCGTACAGGTTACCACCGCTAGCGCCACCAGCTTTTGCTCATCGTGTACCATCAACCACCCGATTTACTTCTTTGCTTACAAATATATACATGTATATATATACGTATATACATATTGCAATTTTGTACTGTGTATGAATAAAGTCGCATCGACATGTTACCTTTCAAACAGGATTCATATATTTTATTTATGAATCTTTCTCGTTCGTTTGAAAAGAATATCTACGCGTTGCTGTAATTCAATTTAATTCCTAATTATGCCGTTTCAATTCTGATTCGTATAGGATTTTGACTGTTTTAGATTTTCTGGCTAATTCTCTCGTTCACGATTCTGATTCTTTGTCCATTCTAAAGACGTATGACTTCTTGAAGAATTCATTTTCAATCTACGACATAAACAATACTTCGATGAACGTTTTTATTATTGTCATCCTTGAGTCGTGTTATGCAAATGAATATATCGTACAGGCTATAAAAATGTCTTTCAAAAAAAAAAGTAAGCAGTTTTTGTTTTTTAATCTTTTTCGCTATTATTATTATATAATTACAATTACTATATGTAAGATGCTAATGTACACTGTGTAAATGACAAAGATACAACTGTACTTGATTACAGGAAGGCATCAGGTTCCTTACAAGTTTACATTAAGAAACATGTCATTAATAGGTGGAAGATTAAAAAAAAAATAAAAAATACATTACAGGTAATTCTTCAACCCTACTTTAAATTCATCTCTTGGACGATTCATGTGATTTCTACGGTCATTCAGATCTTCATTCATGGTTGAACGAAACTGTAAAGGCCGCAACAACTGTTCTTCTAAAGTTTTCTGTAAAAAAAATCATTATGTATTAATTAAAATATACAGCTATGTATTTTTTATACCTTCTCAAATTGACTTACCTCTGACTCAATTCTTTGTTGCTGTCTGAGCTTCGATATAAGATACATTATTTCGTCGCGTTCGCTTGCGTTCTCCTCTTTTAATTTTTCTTCGAGTTCACATATCTATACCAAAAATGAGGTTTATGTGGACTTTATTATAAGCTAACTTTCAAATTCAATACTAAAATATATCAAATCCAGTTATTTATCAAGACCTAAAATGAGACTATAGTTGTACATACCACATCCGCATAAAAACCAAATTTGTGAGGGACTGATAGATCCTGTTCTGTTGAATATTTCAATATGGGAATTATTTGTAAATATCTTCCTAACTTTGTATATGCCAGGACTTTTAAACATCTAATAACTATAGAAGAATCCCTTTGTGCTACAGATAACATTTCGAGCGCCTCCTGAGGTGAATTATGTCTTATTGCTATGTAGGCCACAATTCCAGTTGCTCTACTTGTAGGTACTCGAATTTTACAGTGCTCTTTCCAATATCTTATTGCATACTCTGCTGCTTCAGGAGTGTTCTATTAAAACAATTATAAATATAATCAACATATTAATCAACATATATATCCATTAGTAGCATGAACAACTATTACCTCCTTAAAACAACCAGCATACGCTATAATAATAGTGCTTGTAGTGAATTCTTTGCCTTTAAATTTTTCTACAGTATCTATTACATCTCTTACATCTTGGTACATTTGGTGCTTATATAACAAACACAAAAGTATCCTTATCGCGGAGTGATACATAAAAGTTTCTGTTAACTCAGGATTGTTAAATATATCTAATGCCTTTTGCGGTTCATTTAAATAATACAACATTCTCATTAATACAGGACCAAAAACATATGAACCAAACTGCACATTATTCTTAAAATTAATAAATTTCTTTAACATTTCTGTTACTAATTGCAAGTCCTCTTCATTTGATTGTGCTAAATGTATCATAGCTTTCAGATCTTCCGTAAAAATCACTCCATCTTCTTTGTCACAAATTTCTCTCATTTTAACACGAAAGGTATCTTCTATTGATACAAACTGATTACGGAACACAAATCTTGTGTTTTCATATGAATGTATACCCAAATCTCGATCTGCATACAAAGTTCGTACGCTAACTACAAAAAAAATGTATGTATTAATTGATGTAATCATAAATTGTTCAAGTATTATGAAACATTATTTGTATCATTATACATTATGATCTTTCCTTACATATAATTTATACATTATCTATCATTTTTATTATTATAAAAATCATATATGTATGTACTTTCATTAATACGTTATTCGGCATAAACTTATTCAACATAATTTGAGGTTAAGGAGCTTACATACATACCATTTATAAAATTCGATTTAGAGACTAGACTTTTTGCTAGACCAAGATTTAGTCTGAAAAGTCCTCTTAAACCGACTGCCATGATTTCACAATAAAATTGATGTTACAATTAATACAAATTATCTTTTCGCTTGCTATAATGCCGCAACGAGCTTATACTTTATCTGGTCTAAGCGCAAAAGAACCATGAATTCTATACCGGAAGAAGATAACAACAGCTTAGCATGCGGCTTCCGGGCTGTTATACAACTGTAATGAACACAATAACTAAAATTTGATCAATATCTTCATAGATTTATGATTTTATTAAAAAATTATATTTTTAATTACTATATTTAAGTTTATTAATTGCTGACATATTTTAACAAAACAAGGATCTGTAATACTTAAAAAATTTATTTTAGACTTCTTAATTTATTAACGTGCAAAACAAAAAAATTACAAAATAAATTCACTTCAATTGGAAAATAATTCTACTTGTTTCTATATATATATATATACTTTGATTCAAACTATCTATGTGAATTACTTCGAGATAATTTTTAGATTAGAATATACAAATGAAAATGGCAGTAAATGACTTCTGACTTTAGAAAATAGCATCAATATTGCATCAATTTATTTTTTTGGTAATATATTCTATGTATTAATTAAATTTATTAAGCATTATTTTAATTTTTATTGTACATTATTAATATATTACACTTATATTTACTACATTATATCATATTTTTGTACTTACAATTTACTTTCATTTACTCTTCATATTTTACATTAATTACAGTTTCTATCAATATTCTAAAAGCTACTTAACATAAAAATTATATATAATAAAAGTTATTTCTATTCACAAATAAGAAATGATATCATACAGTATCAATTATTTTAACGTATTCTCTGATTTATATAATTGTCTTTCACTTTTCTTTTTCACTTGATACTTATTTGAAAGAACAACATTACGTAAAGTTGAATGAAGGAATCTTTTGTTAATACATTCCTTTGGTTTTATCCATCCACTAGGGCCCATTATTTCTGCCCTTTTTGCTCCAAGCTTTGCTTCTTCTAATAATGCTTCAACTGCAAGTCTAAATTTAAAATTACAATACGTTGCATTAGCTTAATACATGGATATTAAATAAAAGAATTTTGAAGGTATATTTTAACATTCTTCATCGCTTTATGACATTACAGATATTACATTACTTATGAAAATGCAAAATAAATAAAACAGTTACACAAAAAACATAATAAACTCACCTGTTTAAAGTTTCATCATCCATCATATTAATGCTTTTAAAACTTTTATGACAAATGTATCACATGAAATGTTAGGAATATATTATTCATTTAACTTTCCTTTGGATAAAGAAATCTAAAAACATATAATAAATATATTTATGGCTGAAAAACGCATTATCCACTAATTTGAATGCTACGTACAGTATAAAAAAAAATAATTAATAGTAGCTTAGATTTTGTATACATTCATACTGACAGAACAATAAATGTCTATGAAATTGAGGTTAATTTGACGTCACAAACTAAAGTATCGCTCAACCGTCTGCTCTTGCGTCTTTTCGTGCGTGACATTTGTGATTTTAATTCTTAATTTTTACCCGCATTTAAAAGCTACTTATTTACATTAATTATAAATTACATCATCTGAAAACTGTAGAAATTAAAATACGCATTACTTACGTATTTTGAGTATTTATTATAAATAAGGTATCATGAATATAGCGGTATTATTTAAATTAAATTCAGTTTTTTAACAATTTGAAAATGATTTCATTTCAGATTAATAATGGAAGATAAAGAATTGACAGCATTAAAAAAGTTGAGGGAAAAACTTCTTCTGAAAGCTTCTGATTTATTTGAAGAGTTAAAGAAGCAGGAAAGGAATCAACAAAAAGTTGTCATAAGGCAGTGGTCTTATAACTTATGTTTTATATTAACATTTAGTTGTAAATAATACAATATTTTCATGCTTTTTATTTTTATTATAGGGAACCATGTACTGTACAAAATACCAGTAATATAGAAAATAAGGTAGAACGCTATGAACATAAATTGTGTGAAATTACTCAAAAAATATCTGGTATTGCATTTAAAGATATTGATAGAAAATGGATAAAAAATAATCTTTATCAATATACAGCTCTTGCAGTAATAAACACTTTAAAATTTCATGTTGAGTTATTAGTAAAGATAGAGGTATAAATATATAGTTATATATCTAATGAATATATGTAGAAGGTACACATACAATGAACAAATAATTAAATTCCTGTGATTTTTTATTTTATTGCAGAGAAAAGAAGAATTTGAAATTTGTAGCATAAAGTGTGATTATATAAATATTAACAAGTGTTATAGATTAGAAATTGATCCATGCATACAAAATATAATTAAGATGAAGAATTTTTCACTTCTTACATCTGGTATTTTCCAAATTTAAATGTTATCCAATTAATAAAACTAAGATACAATGTTACATGTTTTAATTTTAGCAATGGTGCACTATACTGAACAAAATATGATAAGAAAGAAAATCATAGATAATTTAAGAGCTAAAAACTATATAAATTATGAATTATGTATGGATGATAATGGAGGAATTATAATAAGTATACATTCACCTAAAAATGTTCAACAAACATATTTAAAAATGAATTGGAAAATATTATTTGTTGAACGAATTTGGAAACATGAACATTATTTTGTGATAGATGTTTCAGAAGCAGGTGATATAATCACATAACATAAATTTTTGGGTTACAATTAATTATTATGGCATCAATTATTTTCAGGTGACAACTTTGCAAAAAAAAATAGGATGTTATTAGAAGAGTTTTGTGAACCAATGCTCACAAAACAAAATCTTATCGATTTATGGAAGAAATTGTGTTCTGCCCTTGATTCATATGAAGTAGATAACAGTGCTGAATAATATGTAAACATGTATGATTGTTGTCATAAAAAATCCATAATAAATATTTTTTTAGAATAAATAAGTAAATATCATTGGGTAAAATAATAATGATAATGAATGTTGTTTCTTAAACTATTAACGTACAGCATTTATGGTTATGTTCAGAATAACAGAATTTAGTCGAGTTATGTTTCTGTGTAATATTATTCTTTGAAAACGCTAATAACAAACTACATTTCGTAAGTTTTAGTAATTTTGTACTGCTTTTTTCGACAACAACTATATGTACGTAAATAAGAAAATGCCAACTACAACTCCCCAGTGGCGCAATTGGTTAGCGCACGGTACTTATAAGACAGTGAAACGTGAGCAATGCCGGGGTTGTGAGTTCGAGCCTCACCTGGGGAAGTGTTTTTTTTTTTTTTTTCAGTTAAATTCAAAAAGAAAAATATGAAAACCTTTTAACATTTATTAATATTAGAGAAACATTTGCAAACCCAGTGAAAGTTGATGAATACATGTATTGAAGATCGTATTGCATGCATTATAATATAATTTAAAACATATCAATTTAATGTTTGTTTTTTTTTTAATAGTATATAAATATATATCTTGTAATTGTATATCAATATAATGCAAAATCAATTTGTTTCTCTATTTTCGTTTCTGTAAAAACTTTATTTAAATGTACATATTATCTACAAGCTAACAGTTAAACATAAATAAATCAATCTGTAAGGGTTAGCCTCCAGATTCTGCTACTGAATTTGTATTTGAATTAGATTCTTCGCTAGCTTTCCTTCGATTTCTCCATGCTGTAAGATAAGTTTTTGGATGTATCGGAAGGTAACCAGCAATTCCTAATATTGTAGCTACTGGCTTTGATATATCTGCACCTTTCCCTATCCAATGTTGCAGGCGTTCTAAATTCAGAGCAACTATTCTTTCATTGTACTTGTTTGGAAGAGGATCATAAGTACCCAACTGTTCTATTGGAGGTTTATGTTGTTGTAGTTTTGTCTGAAAGGAATAGTTTAATATACTTAATTATTCATTTAATAAGGAACATTTATAAGGACTTACATCCATAACAACAATATGATAAAATGGTCTGTTGGCGCATCCGTAACGAACAAATCGTATAGTTTTGGCAAAGATGTTAACAATACCAGTTCCAGATGATGGATGCAATGGTAATCGTGGCATTTCTTTATATATGTTTAAATTAATATAAACGGTTATTTTTCTTCTATGGACTTATATTTCGCTACCCCTAAAATGTAATTATCACGTAAACACCCGAGGTTATATTAGGTTGGGCATAGGATAATTTTGAGTGACTTTTTGAATGGTAGTATTAGTATCAGTGTATTAAAAATGATTTGAATTACACTGGAATTAATTACCTGTGTAAATACAAGCAGTGTAAAAAAGATTTATTCCGTTTTCATATATCACAATTATAAATTATAATATAAAAATTCAACATAAACTAGAAACAGCTATCGTACATTACCACATTACGCGTATTGCGCCATCTAGTGACTTATCGAAAGAATAATCATAACTTTATATTTTAATAAATTCACAACAATTTCGACCAGTTCATGAAATTATTTTCAAACAAATTTAAATAACTATTAAGTGTAAAAATTTTAAGGAACTTTCACCGCTGATTTAAATGTTACAATTTAAGTTATTAATTTGCAGGTAAGCGCATGCGCAGTATACAATTTCTGGTGGTTGTTTTCAGTCCTTGCCGTGTGGCTCGAGTTCAGGTTGTGGTGCCGGTGACCGTAGAGTGTTCATTGTCAGTTTGACACGAAGTCCCGTCCTGTAAACATTAGCGGTGTGTGGTGTGATCAGTTTTCCTTGTGGTTCAATTTAATTTGATTAATGTATAAAGAGATTTAATCAATGTAACTCGCAATTTGACTATCATTGATGTTAATGCACATGGCGTCGCGTGCATGAAAACAAAAACAAGTGAAATTAGAGGTTTTAAATCCGTTTCGTAGTGATCAATCAACATCAACGTTACTCTTTGACGTTTGCGGAATGAACAAGTTCGTTTTTCGTTGCTGCTATTTTGTCTCCGGGTTATATTTCGATAGAGAGTAATCTCGGGTCGGGGCTGTAAAAGCAGGCTGTTCTTTTGCGAACTGATTCTTCTACGAAAAATTATGGGCGATACACCGAAAGTGGAATTCGCTCTCGGAAGCGAAGTGTCGTTGGGACACTTCTTCAAAAGCAGCTTCGCGCGTTCTTTCGTAACCAACTGTCGCGATTCGAAATCGTTCGATTACGAGTTTTTTGGTAACACCATCGCCGAAGAAGCGGAACCGAATGGCAACAATCAGTTTTTCTCCCTCGTCAATTTCGAAGATAGAGTAAGGATCACGGAGAACAATGTTTTCAATCAGGAGAACGCAAAAGTTTGGAAAATGAGCGAGGTAAATGGCATACTGTACTGTGGTGGTGGCGTATCTATTTTTTAAAATTGTTTGTGTATTATTTGTTACAAAAATTATATCCTCAATGATAGAATTATTCTTTCTCAAGTAATACCAATTTTCTTTTTTTTTTTTTGTCTCCTAGGTGATTCAACCTCCCCCCACAGACATCAACGAATTGGAGAAGTTGCGAAAGGTAAGTTTAACCGACAATTTTTCATTTATACAATTCTATTAATTCTAAGTTGCATAATATTATATCGTATAAAAGAAAATTAAAAATCATTTAACGAGGGAGCATCAGGTGCTAACAAACTGTTGACAATGTTCAATTTTATATTTTGCATAGCATTTTCTATTCTTCTTTTGAGCAACGCAGTGACGATGCACGTTCGCGCATGCGCAGAAACATTTATTTCGTATTAGCGCCACAAATTGGTAGCACTGTGCGACACGTTTTTGTAACCTGTGGAGCGACTTTTTTTTATTTATTTCGTCGCACAGATGTTCCCGTGAAACAATTTGAAAATCGTGGGTCGTTTGTCGGTCTAAAATAGAGGCTGACCAACTGGAAACGATACCACGGTATTACTGAAAATAACTAACCGCACCGGCTTAGCTGGCTGAATGTTTCGCGACCAAGTGGTAGTCAGGTCAGTTCAGTTATTTTGACACTTCTGTTTGTACCGTTGTCCGATTCTTCTGAGAATCGTTGCTCTGAATGTACGGTTATTATCGTCGTTCCCGATGGAGTTACATAATTCTATGATACTAAACACTTTTCTTACATTTAAATAACTTTCTGTATACAAGTTCCTTCTCCGATATAATTTCTAATATTTTGTTAATTCTTTAATTACCGAGGAAGAAAATTGTATTATTTTCACGATAGTTATTTTATTTCGATACACATAATCGAAATTTACGATTTTCGTATAACGAAAGCTTTACTCTTTGCGAATATCGTGAACTTCCGGTGACTCACGCGCCATTCAACGCGTTCATCGAAATACATATGTACAGCTCGTTAACTTAACATTCTGCACGCGTTATGACATACGAAGTTGCTATACAACCGGAAACAAAGCATTTTATCCAAACAGAGAGCAAACATTACACTTGCTACAGTTTAAACCGACAGTATTACATCTAATTTACGATTATAATCGCTTGAAATGTAAAATCGAGTTTTAAAAAGCGAATTTTTATTTTAAACTGATCCTGTAGTATTTTGAAGAAGAAATTTATGACCCCGGTTTTCTGAAACTTGACATTATCGGTGTAAAGTAAAATCAGAAAGTTTAAAAGAGGAATTGAATCGCTCTTTCGAAAACAGTGTCGACTTCCGTTGAGAAACAAGGAGGGGCGTTGGTGCACCTGCTAAAAGGGGGATTTCACGGGAAAGGAAATGAAAGAGTGATTTTTTTCGTGAGGACATGCACGCGTGTGCAGCTACATCCTGGTGGTCACGGCGTCGAAAAAGAGCAGGATGATGATGTCACGTAAAGAAACGAACACGCGAAAGCCACGTTTACGGGTTTTACGCGTTCGGCGAACGTACAAAGCCGGCGTGCCGGTGGTAGGTATATCACGACTGATAATTACGGAAGGGGCTCGAGCGAACTTCCGCTCAATAAAACCTACCCGATGAATACAACGTTTGCCACGACGAATACAACCGGTGTCCGTCTACCATCTGACTTTAATACTTGAATTTTCTGGGAACATCGACGCGGTTGCGAATATTGCCAGGCGTTGAAATCACTCGCTTTTCCTTGACAATTCATTTTGCAACTGTAAGAAAATTTTTAAATATTCCATAAGATAGAGAGAAGGAAAATAAATGAAAATAATACCACCGGAAGTCGAAGGCGAGAGTAATAAAAATATAATAAGAAGCTGTTGGTACAATAATCTAAACGTCCTAAATTCTTATTAATGTCGAGGAGAAGTGGTGGTCGCTGTGTATCAGGGAGTGCATGCACCGGAAACGCTTTGATTGATGGTTTGTTCATTAACGAGCATGGTGGATAGATGATGGCGGCGGGAAAGGCTACCTAGTTGTCCACGGCTCTGGAATAATGATCATCCTGAAAGGACGATGTCGCGACAAATTATCGTGTACGCGACAACGATACCCTCCACCCCTTTTCTCGATCCTACATTTGCTGTTTCATTAGAAATTCATACACGTCAGATGATCACGGACGATTCTGATTCATTTTTCTTCGACTTTCTTCGAATCGTTCGAACGATTAATAAATTACACTTTAAGTCTGATAAGGTACCTTCTTTAACCTCGTTTTGTCGAGTTAACGCCTCGTGAAAGAATTCAGAATACTCTCTGATAACTCTTATCGTTCGCTTTGCACACCGGTGGGGAAAGAAAGGAAAGGGAAGATTAGATATTCAGAGGTGTGCGTTTTAGATTCGAGAGCGCAAGAACGAGGTGAATTCAGAGGTCATATTCCCACGCTCTTCGTCTGGTAGTCTCTTCAGTGTGTATTCGTTGGAAAGGATCTTAACTTGATTGTAAAATAAAAATTTTACCTTTTACTCGCGAATAGAGAATTGTTTCTGATCCTTCTATTATAATTCCATCGATCGTTTCTTAGGTAAAGAGAATTTGGGAATTTCTCCTTTTTTTTCTCTCTGAATTATGTTTGAAACAAAGGTTGATTTATAATAAACCCCAGGGTATTTCGGAGAGGAGTCGTTTATTGTATGTCAGGTATAATTTTGAAACAATACCGTGGGCTGGTAGAATCAGGTGGTGAAATAAGGATACGTATATTTAGTAACATTAAGAAATTCTTAGATAAGTATTTTAATCCTTTCCGACGATTGTTGAAACTAAAAAAAGAAAAAAAAAGAGAAATAAGCAGCTGGAATTTCGCGCCAGCCGTGATTCTAATTCCTCGCCCGTCTACCTTTCGCCATCGCGGCATTATGATACAGGCTTGAAACACGGCCTACGTACCTTTCACAATTTATACAGGGTGACCTGTTCCGAAGGAGATGACCAATTAACGCTTTATCGACCGACCAGTCCCTCCCTCCTTCCCTCTTACTGGAAACAATGCCTCCTTACCAATTTCGCTACACCTTTGGCGAAAGGTGCGAGGTAAATGTCGACCGTTTTCTTAATTCCCCTGCTATTCGCCTGAAAAAGCATTTACATCGTCCCACCTAACGGAACATTAGTATTGTAACAAGCATACCTGGGTGCACTTGCAATCAATTTAGGCTCCCCTGTGAAAAATACCGATATAAGCAGCGTTTCGTTATAGATGTTCATTTGAAGAAAAGAAAAAAAAGAAAAGCGCGGTAACAAGAATGAATTATAGCTGTGCACTGAAGCGCATAATAGTAGCACCATTTAATTTCTCCGTCTGGTACTTTTATATAAGTAGTCTCAATAGAGATACTGTTAGTTTCACTTGGAATCCGAAGGATCGATCCTCAGGTATGCTCGTTCCAAGTAAATCTACGCAGGTGTACATGCCGATTGATTAATCCTTCGGATGAAGGAGGTGAGCTTGTACCTGTTCTCCAAGTAAAATCGTAAAAGTTGATCATTTTAGACCAATTTCTTTGAAAATGTATCTAATCGTTTTATTTTCATTAGAATCTATGAAATAAATACTATAGGATCGTTCGATAAAACGTTTCTATCCTACGTTTACGTAACCTGGTAATCAGTTAGATCGAACGAGGCTGCTCGTACGTTTAAAAACTGATCGACTCTCTACCCGATTCCACGCGATATCCTTGCTAGTCGAATTTTTCACCAGCTGATATTCAATATTAAGATCCGTGGACCGTGGACGCGTCGTGTGATATTACATACAATCGCAGATACCAGCGGCTCTGTACCAGTTCGAATCGAGCTAAGCGATCTCATCCTCGTGAGATCGGAAAACTAGCCACTTTGAATTTTACAGTTACACCGTGTATCACCGGGTTACACGTGTTCGCACCGTTTTCTTTTCACCTGTGTTGGTGAATCTTTCTTCTTTTTCTTTTTTTTTTTGCACACCGGGATGAGTTCACTATCTCGTTCGGCTTGATCGATCCAACCATCCTGGTACGTTTTTATTCGGATTCTAGTACAGTTATTTAGCGCCCAGTTTTCTGCTTTCTTCGTATACTTCGAAAATTCTCATTGTCAGTCTTACGGATGATAAATTGGCGCGATTCTATTTACCAACGTATCAAATACAGCTGTGTAAACGATATTAAGACCACGGTAAGGAGCATGATTTCAATGAACACTGTACGTCCAAGTGGTAGAGCGGTGGTAGAACCATGTCTCTACGTATTACACTGCACCAGGGGTGGGAAATTGTTTTGGCTCGGGGGTTACTTTCAGGTTGATTCAGGTTGACAGGTTTAAATTAATTAAAAAGGTATAAATTGTATCATGATCATTAATTTTTTTTACACCCTGTACATACAGCGTTGAACGAGGCATTCCCATTGAGATCGCAACCCTAACATCGAAAATATCCAGGTTAAAATTGTCGACGACGAAATAGCGAAGAATGAAATAAACAGAGGGATCGTTAGGAAGATTCGTGTATCAGGTTCATTCCGCCTATTTCATTAGGGAACGGAATGTGGAAAAATCAGAAGGATAGAAAAGAGGTTGAGGAATCTAATTCTGTCCGTAGCTCGGCCTTGAGTCTTCTTCTACATCCCTAACATTCCACGTTCCTTTTCCTCGAAAGTCGCGTATTTCGCGCGCCGTTTCATCGAAAACAGCCTGTCTCGTGTCCAATCGTTTCATGCTCTTTAAATAATCAACTTCTTCTCTTCTATTTTTCAATTTCTCGTATCCACCTCCGTTCGGAGTATCTGAAATATTCATTTTCCTATGGATCTCTTGATCTAACGTGACATTCCGTTCACGCCACGTGGATCGCACCCGTGAGTTAAAAAATAGCGAGAGGAATCTTCTTCCAAAAGGCTTGCGCAATTTAGATTAAATTTGGATCGCGATGTTCGAACGAGATCGAGCTGAAACGACTCCGACACCATCAAGTTATGGCCTCATATTTGACTAATATTAACGCCGCAAGTGCCATTTTCTTACACGATTTTTATGCGATGAAATTGTATCAGAGTTTACTCGTTTTGAAGTTGGTTAGAGGGAATAAAAATTTCAAATTGACCAGACGAATTTCTCTCCGCCGGCTCTCGAATTCGCGTTTCACCCTCGTAAACGATACCGGCGGAAACTTTTAAGGCCTCGTTGTATGTTCAATCGAAGCGTAGAACGCGTAAGGCTCGCTTGAAAAGACGCTTCGTGTATGCAATTCTTTTTTTTTTTTTCTTCTTCTTTTTACGCGAGCATCGCTAGAAACCATCGACGATGCATCGAGGAAAGTTTGCCGGCTGCAATTTCCTTCGGCCGACCAGACGAACATATTTTCCGCACCACTGAATACCATCCTCTTCGTCTTCCGTTCGCGTTTCTTCCACGTTTCGCGATCCTTCCGTTCGTGAAAGAAACGTTTCAGCGACGCTAAAAAGGCCGAACTACCGTCGAATTTCTATGAAACAGAGTTGTCGAAACACTCTGCTAACCGATCGTTCCTATTGGATGTATCTTCATTTTCTATCGTCTCGCTTCTGTGGAATGTTAGAATGTGTTCGAATGGCAATGGAATCGATCCGCGTTTATTATCGATTCGATATAGTAAATTCAAAGGGAAACTCTTTAATTATAGTTACTAAATAGCGTTGGGAGAAATTCATTTTCGATATTGTTTTACATGGAAGCGAATGATTTTTCTACTTTCTTTTAACAACTCTCCGCTGATCGGTTTTCTTCGCCTTTAATTAACTGATTAGCGGGAACAATTCGCTCTTTAATTACCGGCACCGAGTCGAGAAAACGGATAACAGCCGATAGCACGGTGTCACTGAAAATCATTCCCACGGTTTACATCCGGCATTCTTTATTCGCCATTGTCTAATTGATCCCTCGATTTTCGCACTATTAAATGCGCGATACCGTTGCCTTTTTTTCTCTCTTCTATCCCCGGCTTTTTATCTATTTCGATTTATCATGGGTTAGAAAATTACCTAATTCTTCTTTGTAAAAATTTATACTGATTTTCGTCCGTGAATAATGGATGATTCTTAAATGATGTTCGAATTAAGCCGTAACGACCGTCCGTGCGATGCATACGGAGATGCAGTTGCATTCATCGAAGCATCGAAATCGCGCATCAAAATAACATCCGCGTAAAATGTAATTTCCGCGCGCACAATAAGATGCAGCGACACCGCGAACTTGGAATACTAATGAATGAATCACGAATCCGTAGTATTCCCTTAAACGCGCTTGACCAATACTTTTCGTTAGAAACATTCATTTTTACTCCACCTCTTAACGGGTTGAATATGCTAATAAGCTCTTCCGGTCGAGGGCGTTCGAAATTATTCAAAATATATCCGGAGAATAATTAAGAACACAGTAACACACATTTCTAAAATGAAACACCGAACCGTTAATTATCTCTCCTTCAGATTCCTAGTGTTCTTCTGTAGAATGATTCCACGGGTTTTTTTTTTTTTTTTTTTATCTAGATTAAAATACTTATATACCTAGCTATTATTTGTTTTAATAATTAACCGACAATTAAGGACGGCGCGGTGTCGAGGGAAAAAAGAAAAAGATAGGTGTTGGAGGTACGGTCTGGTTGGAAATACGGTTGGTGGCGTCGGGCTACGGCGGAAATGGAAAGAGAGCATAGCGAGAGAGGAAGAGGAAAAGAGAGGAGAAAAAGAAATAATTTCAGTATTCCAACAAGAAGAAGCTGGCTGATCTTTCTAGCGAAACATCGTCTGCACGTTAGCCGTTGCTCTGACGGTGGATATTTCTCTCTCTTTCTCTCTGTTCGTTTGACTGGAATGCACCAAAAATAAATTCGGCGGCGCACTGCCATTTTGGAGATCACCCCTTAATGCATTTGTCTCCCCCTTCTTCTTCTTCTTCTTCATTCTGTCACGCATCTTCTATATCGTATCGTGTTTCTCATTCTTCTGGCACGTTCAGCATCTATGCACGCGGCGCCGAATTTCTTCGCCCCTTCTCAATGAAACCAGCCTAAGTATGTACAATATTTCGTTATTCGACCATTCCGTTCGAATTAGGAAAGAAATTATCAAAGATAATAAGTTTTCTTTACAAGAACGATCCTCGCTAATTAGACTTTAAATTACTGAAATTAGGCTGCTCGTTTCTGCTTTAAATTCGAGGCATAAATTTTTGCAGAAATTCGCTGAAAGTAATTGCACGGAATATTCCACGCGCGTATTGATTATTTTATAAACGCACGGTGAGATTGGGGTCATTAGCGGGGTTAAATGATGGTTGGAAGAAAAAAAAAAAAAAAAAAAACTAGGCATGCCTCTTTGTTCCCAAGTCATTGTCCTTGGTTTCGATGTAGACAAAAGTAGGAATTTATACGCGAACGCTAATGAACGGCTTTCAAGGATGATTATAAAGCACGATAAATTAACAAATCGATCGTGTACCGGCAATTGTTTCAACGATAGCGAATCTTACTTCTCCTAAATCGAAAGCACGCTTTTATCCCGGTTACTTTTGAATTATGGCCAATTAGAAAGTGTATGCAGCCGTGAGCTGTTTAATTATGCTGAACATGCCTTTGACCTAAAGTCTGCATCACGTTTCCTACCGATTTTAACGATGAAAGTAACGCTTTCCTTGATATTCGATAAGACGCACCTGGTGCGTCAATACTGTATAGCATACATGACGCATATGGTGCGTCAGTACTCTATACCATAGATGACGCAAATGGTGCGTCAGTACTCTATATCACAGATGACGCAAATGGTGCGTCAGCACTCTATATCATAGATGACGCAAATGGTGCGTCAGTACTCTATAGCATACGTGACGCATATGGTGCGTTAGTACTCTATATCATAGATGACGCAAATGGTGCGTCAGTACTCTATATCATAGATAACGCAAATGGTGCGTTAGTACTCTATATCATAGATGACGCAAATGGTGCGTCAGTACTCTATAGCATACATGACGCATATGGTGCGTTAGTACTCTATAGCATACATGACGCATATGGTGCGTCAGCACTCTATATCATAGATGACGCAAATGGTGCGTCAGCACTCTATATCATAGATGACGCAAATGGTGCGTCAGTACTCTATAGCATACATGACGCATACGGTGCGTTTTCACTTACTTATAAATTAAAAATAAATAAATTTCACCCAGGTTTCATAGCTCTAACGTTGAATCCACTGTGTATATGGCGGAGCATTGCGAAACCCGTGCGATGCGCACTGAAAACGGCTTGATTTTATGAAAAACGTACGTGTAAGTGAATACACACGCGTGTAAGACTAGCGAGAGCACATTGTGTGACGAGGGCTATTGCAAGAAAATCATTCCCATTTTTTTCTCTCTCTCTCTCTCTCTCTCGCCCCGCGGTACGGTGAAACGGTACACGGTGACGCAAGGATCTGGACGGTTGTTTTACCTGTGCTTTCTTCGTTGACCTCGAAGGGTTTCTTGCGAGAATCGAGGCCCACATAAGGGAATTTCTGCGTCGGAAATTTTTTTCTACCGCGGGGACCGAAGCGGATGGGGTTCCGCATGGTCGCTCAGCTTGAACCGTCCACCGGCTGAATACTATCGTGACGTCACTGGATACGGTCACTGCCTGAATTATTCAGTATTTCTTCGTTTCTACTTGTACAAACTGCTTGTACTAAACATGGCTCGTTTCATCCATCTTCATCTTTTGGACATTTCATTTTCCCCTATCCGATTCGTGCCATTTTTATCGTTCGCTGTCTTCTCGGGCGCCAAAGGTAAAAAGCATGTTTGTTTTTGAAATTCGTCCACGTAACCGGGAGACAGATAGGTATTTCGAGCGGCGATTTAAATAAAGGCGATAAGAACGATTCAACAGATGAACGCATGATTCTTTCGACATATGCCGGCTTCGTTATCAAGCATGGCCTATCGCCGGATATCTCGCAACTCGTACCGTATTTTTCCCGCCATTGTATGGAAATGTCAGAAATCCTCGTGTTTCTTCGAACTTCGTCTCTAACGCCGAAAAAAAGAGGAGAACGCTGGAGGAATGGAAATGTTGGTCGCGAGGGGCCTTTTTTTCGAGGGTCCATTATTCAGTCGAAAAGCTATTCAACGAGCCCAAAGTGGCTCGTTGACGATGTCTAATTGTTGGACGAATAATGGCTTGAAATCGTGATCGGAATAATCGAGATTCGAACACGTTTATTCTCTTTGTAAGCCTATTATTAGAATTCAATTAGTATTTCTAAGGGATCGTTTAATTATACCGATTATTATGTACTTAGGTGATTTATGTTTTGGAATATCAAATATCGAATGACCCTCCACTTTTCCCAATTCGCGCTCTTCTGTTTCCAATTAACCAGTAAGAGTAATTAATAAATCTACGAGACATTTATAAGGAAGAGGATATTGTTCGAAGTGAAAGATGTTGCTATTAGAAAAGCAATTCTCGTACGATAAACAGGTGTACGCTCTGCTAACGTGGATTCGTGTTCACTCCACCGTGTGAAAATCTCCTACGCAAGGTGAAACGTGTTGTGTTATAACGCGTGTCAGAGTCTCTTCTTTTCTTTCGTGGAAATAATAATTGCGTTCAGGAAAGTCGTAGGTGATTTCTATATAAAGTACGATATGAAATTTTCATCGACGACTTATCGATTTATCTCGTTTCGTTTCAGCAATGCCAGTCGCTGATAGAGGAGAACCGAAGATTGCAGAACGCCTTGACGACCAGTCAAATACCTCACGTACAAGTAATCGACAGTGTTTTTCTTCAAACTCAAGTTGAAACATTGCAGTGGCAGGTGAAACAGGTTTGTATTTAACCGTGAACAACGATCGTTTAACATACTTGACTTGCGAGAGGAAACTGGTAATGTCCTCGACCAGATTACCTTATTCCAACACGTTCATCCTTTTTTACATGCGACCCTGAAAATTATTTCAATCCTGTCCTTACTTACTCGAGTAAACATCGAGTTTTATCGTAGAGAAATTTTTATTTCAAATATCATACGATGGAAATATTTGTAGTAATTGTGAAACGAGTCGAACAGTACACGCTTCATTACTCCCAGCACCCACCTTTCTAGTAGCCGTTGCATTAGCACCCATTGTTCTAGCAATCATTGCCCTAGCACCCATTGATTCGTAAAACTTGCAGATAGAAGCTAACAGACAGATGTACCGTTCCCTGATGGAGCAAGTGATGCGTTTCCTGGACCGAGCCCGGAAGAGCTTGGATATTCTTCACGAGAAGAGTAATCACAAGGAGAAAAATTCGTCTGGACGTGTACCGCGTAGCCGGAGCGTTCACGCGGTACACGCGGACGCCTCGCCGAATCGCGTCGCCTCGGCATCATCGACGTCTTCCTCGGACTCGTCCCGTTTCACCAGGGCGAAATCGGTCACCCAGATCTCACCGTGTACCACGGGTTACCGCGAATTCACATGGTCCATGCTTCGCAGAAACGACCCGGCTCACTGCACGCCGCCCCGCAATAAATCTCAGGAGATGAATAAAACCCACGAGGGTGTGGTTTATCGAAGGCCGAAACAGGCGGAGCTCGACCCGAATGATATACCACCTGAGAAATTGTCTCAGGAAGCATTTAGGTAAGTGGTCCTCGTTTCTTCAACCGGATACAAGCTATCAGAATTGTAATTGTACGATTGATTTATTTGCAGGCTAATGAGAACCGTTCAATCGTTACTAGCTATGAAAGAACCCGACCTGGTCAGGATTTCGTCAATGGAAAATAACGAATCGTCACCTTCGCCCATAGATCATCATCGTCATAATAATCATCATAACGAGGTGTCTCTGTCACTGCAGAGCAACAGTTTTGTTAACTCAACGAGCTTGCAGGATGCTTCCGGTTATAAGAGGCACTCGGTCTGCGACCGTGGAAACGAATCGAGCAGTACAGATAACGACAGCAGGACTTGTTTTCTCAAATCTTCGTCGAACAGCGTGGAAGTTGATAGAAATCTACAAAATCTCCTTCCTGGAGTGAGGAGGTCGATCGACGCCACCTCTCTCAACTCGGGAAGCAGCAAAACCACCGAAGAAGATGACGGACTTCCGCGTAACGCTTCTTTCAACGTTTCGATGCCAGAGCACGATGGTGTTTTCATGTGTACACCGACCTCGACGCCGATCAGACGTACTAGGAAAGTTGAGAAGAAGAAGAAGGAAAAGTGTTCTAAATCAAAACCAGCCGCCAGTGTGAGCAGCGTCGAGGATGAAAGTGGATTCTCTTCTATGAGTTCGTTTCAAGAAATTGGCTTACCCGGTGCCCTGCCAATCTCCCCTATCAGAGGTTGTCACACGGAAGTAGGTTTACCAGAAGTACCATTGGAAAAAGCAAGGCATCGCAGATGGTCTTCGACCCCGATCGAAATTCAAGCTCTCTTTAAACAGAGAAATAGCTTTACTACTTCTCAAACTACCACGGAATCATTGAGTGTCTGGGTGTGAGCAGTTCTCTTTACCATGTAAGCTGGTTTTTTTTTTTTAGTAACAACAACTCTGATGAATGCATTTGATACGTTGAAATTGAAAAAAGAAAAAATCAGTTTGACTGAATGTTGAATATAATGAAGTATTAGTATGGGGTAATTCTTTGTAAATATGTTTTTCGGAATATTACCTATTCGTTTCGCATTCTATTTGCCTTTTTTGTCGAAACAGTTTGATTTTCAAGAAAGTATGCAAAAAAGGATAACTTAAATAATATGTGCTTTATTTAAAAATATCTTTTGCTTCCTATCATTTTTTGACATTAAGTTTGAGAACAGTTTGATATAACATAGAACATTTGTTCAGAGCTTCGTTAGAAAGATGGTATGTATGCAAGTGTAGTTAGTATTTTATATGTGTTAGATAAAAAAAATACATATTTCTTATTAGCTATGTGCAGAGGATTTTCCAGAAGTTGTATCAAATACTTGTATTAACAAAGTAAGCTATAAGTATCACCGCGACGTGCTTAGTACCAAAATTGCAATAGAATTTTAACTGTGTTACAAGGAAATGTACCGAATTGTAATTATGTTATAGCCTTACAAGCAGATAAAATTCGTATTGTTACGATCGATTTTGGTATTCGAAACTGTGTTCAATTTGTACTTAGAAGTATTAACATGCCAGAATTAATTTATGCAAACTGTAATCTGTTTTACTTTTCTTGAACGTGTATATACAGAGTAACATAAAAATATTCAGCATTCAAAGAATGAGAAATAAGAAAGCATTTATTTCCTCTACAATTAAAACTATATGAATCATATTCAATAATATTTTATTCAAACCTTTCATTCGTATATCTACTAATGGAATTCTCATTTTATGAATATGATTCGTGTTAGTTTTCAACACTTTCAAAATATCAATTTCTTTTATTATGTATTACTAATTACTATATCATTATTTTAGGTTACACGTCAGAAAATCTCAACCATAAACTTCCTATCCACAACATTACAAACAATTCCATAAAAACAATTGACAGTAACAAAAACAACATAGTTGACATGAAATAATCATTTTTAATATCTGAATGTTCGACGTTAAATCTACCAAAAGTGCCTAAGGAAAACAATGAACGAATGAGGGGATGAATGAACGAATGAACAATTGGAAAAATAATGAAAAATATAAAAGAAATATGATGGTTAAAGATTCGACTCGAGAATCGCTGATCATGGCCAAATGGCTGAACGAAGAGTAGAGAGTGGGGGGGGAAACGAATGCGCGCGCATCGCGATAAGGCATATGTAGACGGCATTCGTTATCAGTACGGTAGGCGTCGTTCACTTGTTCGCGAGTCGGTCCAGAGTGTAGCCAGGAGATTGCGCCACCAGCCGATCCACTTTTAGATTGATTTTCAAGAGCACCGTGCACGGGGTAGCGCTCCGCGTTTATTTTAACGTGGCCAGAGTGTTCGAACGGGCCGCGACCGTCTCGGGTGATAGTAGAAACAGCGTGACGAGGTGAGAGGTTCGGGTGCGGGCGCCTTTTCTCTCTGCCGGTCTGGAAGAACCATTTAATTTGTGTCCCACGGGAGGCACATAGTTCTCGTTCTCGCACTCGTTGTTATTAGACTCGTTGTTATCCGTGTGTGCTGTTTCTGCTACGCGTATACACTTGTGTTGTTCGCGTTACCACACATTGAAAAGTCTATCTATATCTCTTGTTCGTTCTTTCGTACGGTGTTCACCGTGTACGAACTGAGTGTGTGTGCGTGTGTACCTTAGAACGTGCGGCTCCGTGGCGCAGTGCGTGAAATGAGTGACAAAGATCGTTCTTCTCCCACCCTTGTTGAAAACAGTCTCAAGTCGTTACTGGATCAGCCGAATATATTTCCACTGATTGGTAAGTGAGAAAAACAATTATTATTTCTAACGTGTAACATTTATCAATTAGAATGCCCCTCTCGAATGCGGTTTCGAATCTCCCCTCCTCCCCTCGCTCGATCGTCTTGCCAGAACGCACATTTCCTTATTTTCTTCGAAATTCGCGCAAATACTACTTCAGCGCTGACTGGCGGCGATCGAATGAATACGAAATGCGCTTTTTATTTATTCTCCACTGACGTTGAACGCGTGTTCGATATTTTCTTTTAACATGGATGTCTTTTCGTAGTGACGTTTGAATTTTTCCGCGAACATTTTACTTTTTTTTCTTCTACTCGTCGATTGATATAAAACTTACGCATAAAAGTAGAACGATATTGATACTTAACCAAAGAACACGGATAAACAAGCTGTAAAACGATAAAAAGAACGTAATAGAAGCATACATTTATGTTGATTGGTTGCGCCGGCGCTCGGTTCTCGGTCTCTCGATTAACCTCGTTTGGACCCCGTGGTACACCACGTGACGGTTACCAACCTAACCTCACTTTCACTTACTCAACCTGCATCCACATATATACTCGGTTTCAGTTCAGCTCGATACGACTGTCTCGCAAACCAGTATACTAACCTTTTAGATTTGACCATGGAACGAACTTTATTAATGTCATGCGATAGATTTCAATGATAATTGGCGATTCCGTGGCGTCAAAAATTCACGTTTATCAAAAAATTATTATTTTTTTCAACCATTTTTTTTTTCCATATCTTTCACGATCTTTCGCGAGCATTTGATACCAATGTCAACATTCTTTCGGATCGTTTTAATTTTCGACACGCGTGTTGATTTCTTTTTGTTTTGTTCGTTTATCAAGAGGACAGAGTGGGGGAGAGATAGGAGAGGAGGGAGAGCGAAATAAAATATCGGTTGCGTAGTATTTATTTAGTCTGCCGTTTAACCAAGATTGACATTCATGGTTTTACGTCAGTCTTATAACTAGAATTACATCGCTTAGATAATTGGCCGGTTATTATACTCTCGGTGATAATCGATTTAGAGGCTATTCCCAACGGGACTTTGTTTTCCCTTGAACGATTGATCCAATTTTTTTTAGTAACACCGAGAGATAGTAATTCGACTTTCTTGTCGAGCTGCATTATCCATCGAACGAGGTTCGATGTTCAACTTTGGGTAATTGCGATTCGCTCAATCGCGGCGCTCATTCAATTTTGTCTATCGGTAATTAAAAAAAAAAAAAAAAAAAAGAGAATCACGTTTGGCGGTTTTGACTGCTAATCCCTGAAAATTAGAAATCTCGATTGCAGGTTCAAATAACCGGCTATTAATGGATTGATAAAAGAAAGAAAAAGAAAGAGAAACTGTAGAAATCTCGTTGGCGTTAATTATTATTCTAATGGCGCGTTACGCTAATAATTCGAAACATAGAGCTCTGGTAAATTAAGGACAGTTCCCTGACTCAACGTAATCGCTTACTTCCCATTCAACTTTGCAACCAGTTTCATACGTCGTTCGCTATGAAATAGGTTTCATTGTAAGGTGACATTAAACGACTAGGAATAACCGTGTCATCGACACAATTAATGGTACCTGCGGTTCAAAATTTATTACAACCCGGGAATTTGAAAATTCGACGAAGGTGAACGAAGATATAGCCGGGGCTCCACAGAAAAATGTAATCTATTTTTAAAGCCTTCGGCTTTAAACGAATAATGTATTGTTTATTTTACAACGGTATTATTTTGGTTGTAGATATCGTGTAGAGTGAATGAGACAGGTTGTTCAGCGATAACTATAAAGAAAGATGAGATCTATTATCGTTATCAGTTGTTTTTTTAGTACTTGCGTTACATCGCGTTCCTTCGCGAAATTGTTTTACATCCCCTGAAAACCAGGGTCCCCATAAGACGATTTTGCGTCTAAAAATGCAAGAGTAATGTTTACTTGAATATTAATCGATGTAAATGCAAATCTAAATTAATACAAGCTTTAATGGTAATTTTATAAATTTTATTCGAGCTACTTTTTTTGTGAAGGGGCCCTTTCTCGGAGATCAGAGCCGGCCCTGCCGAAAACATGCAAACGAATTGTCTTCGAAACTTATCCAATAACGCAAAATAAGGAAAACGATACAGAAAATTACATCCATGTAAACGTTACTCAACGGTGAACCTTGAACAACTGTAATCTGCATTACTACCCATTGGTTAACTGTTTTTCCTGTTAACTGTATCGTAGGTGCGCGTTTAGCTTATCTTTGATTCGCATTGTACAGGTCTGATAACGATCAAGTTCCTCTGGCGCTTATTTCTTAACGTTAGTCATTCCCGGTGTTACAAAATTACGTATAATATTTCAATTAATCAACTTCAGTTAGACGATCGGGTCGCGGTCTTTATTCGATAAAATTTCTTTCAATGAAATTTGGTAGGAACCCGCTGAATGTCCGGGTCATTGAATAACGCGAGATCCAACATTGACACTGAGATAACATATTACGTGCGAGGAATCCGTCGAAGCAAAGCACATAAGCGTTTAGTCAGCGAAGGAATTACGAGCGAATTGGAAATTGAGTATCTGGAAATGCGGAGAAGTGGCGGCCGCGGTTAAATCGTGGGCGTTAATTGAACCCGAGCACGTGCTTTTTCTATCGCGTGTAACCCACCGCCTCTCTCTTCTTCTCTAATTCTATCATTAACCAATGGATACGTTTGAAACACGCGTACGTCAGGTATTTCGGTAGCTGAATTCATTAATCAGGCCAGGCGTTGCGCTTAGCTTGTTGCTTTCTGTCAGAAATATTTTTAGTTAAGTTACCAGGTGCGTGCTCGAATTCCTTTGTCCAATATTGTTGTCGGATATTTGTACGATACAGTTTGGCAAGTTATAAATACAGATAGTGGCTCTATTTACTTTCACGAGTACGAGAAACTACCAAGTACCGCGAGGTCGTGTGTGTTGCGATTTGACGAATTAACGTCGCTGTAGCGTGACTCTGACACGTCCCTCTCCGTTATCGGCCAGAAAAGGCTAGTTAACTCGGCCCGGTCAGTTAAAAGGTCAACGAATGATTAAAAAGCAGCCGAGGGTAATTTCGCGATAAGCCGGTTACCGCAATGGTCCTCGGACCAAGGCTGGATATCCTCTTCTCGTGAAACGTCGAATTCGAAAACGGTGTGTTCAACGCTAGACCGACCTAAGGTCTTTCTTCTCTCTTTTCTTTTTTCGCGAGTGGACGAGGCCGCTCGCCTCTGGCCTGGCGTGGCCTCCAAGCGAGTATACCGCTGCCGCTGGCATCTAGCCAGAGCTTATGCCAGGTTTCAACATACCGGTCTACATGGATATTTTCGGGTTTGCGGCGAAACGACAGCCTCTACCAATCTCTCTGTGTTTTCCAAGTGTTTTATCCCCTTGCTGAAATAATACAAAATAGAAACATCAACTAGGATACAGGGAGGAGTCCTCCGAACCTACCCTCCGAAAGGGATGAGCCCATCCCGAGCTTTTATTCAGAATTTTAATATTGAAAATTTGCTAATGCAACGAACGACGCACCATGTGCGTCTTTCATTGTTTACCCTCAAAAAGTTGTTGTCTTACCTGACGAATCTCAAGGAATGTTCACCGGTGTAAATACGATGACTAAGAATATTTTTCATTGAATTCGACAATGCTGAAGCACAGACTTTTCATTCAAGATTTCGAAAAGAAACCATCCGTCATCGACGCCTGTTTGCAACTCTCGTCCTCCCGCTTCTGGCTTCGTTTTCACAGCGATTCCCCTTCTCTCTTATTTGCACGACCGTGTCACTTGCTCTACAAACATTCTGTTATCAAAATTTGCAATTGAAACGAGGCTAATTCTTTCGAACTTATTTTTTTTCTCTCATTTCTTTAATCGCGATCACACGAGTGACTGTACATAGAATCGTGAATTTTGATGTAGTTTCTTTGGTATCAGAATCGCTTTCTGTTTCCTGTTGATTACCATCATTCGAGGTATGGTAATAGGGAACGGAGTGATGGTAAAGCTTATCTGGTCACAAGTTGCTTACTCATTATTGTGCCGGCTTAAATAATTTACAGCCCGAGAGTTACACGAGGGCACGTGGTCGTTTCCCAAGCCGCGCTCACCGTATTTACGGTTCCGTAAAACGGACCGAGCGATAAGATAACGTAGAGGCGATTTACAGTGCTCTCGGCTGATTACCAGTCGAAATGAATCAATCTAACGAAGAACGATAGATTAGCGATCGGTCCAGCAACTTGTACATTGACATTAGAGTAGACTGTTAGCGATAGCGTGTTTTATGGTAGCGTATTTTCCTTTTTCCTTGCGTTTGGTCGCTCCTTTCAGCCTGTAATAATATATTTTACCCTTAATAACCGTCCTATAAGAGTAATTTATGATTGATAAAAATGAAATCATTATGGTGGTCACTGACGATTGATTCTGCTGGTATTAGATTACAAAATTAATGTCCCTGGTATCATAAATAATTCATAAGATTATTTAAGATCTACCATGCCACTAGACAGTATTAATATTCAGAATATGATTTCTTGCTTCAACTCGTCACTTTTCTTGTTCCTTGCAATTTTTTTTTCTCTCCCTCTTCTGTGTCATACTGTTCGAATAGACAGTCAAGTTAATGTAATTGAACGAATCGTACAAGTGTGCGGTGACACGAAGCCTGTACGTCGTGCTGCCTGAAAATACGGCTTCCACGTCAAGGTTGTTGCAGATGCGACATAAAACCAGCAGATTTACAAGTTTTCGAACCTCTCGATCCATTTTCAGTCTCTTTCTTTTTTTTTTTGGAAGCTTTCTAAAATCTACATCTTCTCATTTTCTCCAATGGTCGAGCGTCCGCCATCGACTGTAAACGTTGGAACATGTATATTTGGTCAACTGGTCGGTTGAGAAATGCCGAGGAAATGGTATTACCTTAGCAAGATGTACCTCTGTTGAGTCAATATACGTTTCGTGTTATCTGAGCAGCGAGATAGACTCTCGCGTATTCTGCAAATCTGTGCATGTTTGTCCAACGTTTGGACAGACGGATCGGTGACTAGTCTGTCAGCTCCAAGATACTATGTTCGAACGATGATTTCACTTGAATAGTTGGTCCTCTCAATTTGTTCAAATTTACATTAGTAGATTTGAGTGGAGACTGTGGCCCAGTAGAAACAGTCATACCTGGTAAGATATCTATTAGCCCTTCGTGTTTACATTTTCCTATCAATAAATACTAAAATTGCAATTACCAAGAGCTAGCATGCATGATTTGTCAAACTGGCTGATGATGAAGCGACGAATGATGAACTCTCAGTGTGTGATCCAAGTATAATAATCACATGATGCTGGTCGTTCGTTTACGTAAATCTATTTTGTTTCTGGTTGGTCACACTTTGTGTTACTTTATTGTCTAATATCTCGGTTGAACGACGTCTGTCTATCCATATAGCAGGCTAGGCGAAATAGTCACGCGTCACGACTACACGTGTGCGTGTACAGAGGCATCATTAGCGAGACTATCATTAGCCAACAAGGCCGTGAACAGGGCCGTCATCGTCGGAACACGTACCCGCATTTTAACACTTCTCCGTCTAACAATTCTTCAACCCTTTGGCACAAATCACTGCCTATACACATTCAATTTTTCCTGTACAACTTTCAGATAATCTAGTATAAACTCTTAAAAAGTATCGAACAAGCTGATATAGAAAAACTTAGTTATATTCATTATTAAAAATTTCAAATACACATACAAAGATAACAGGTACAAAAATTAATTCAAGAGGATATTTAAAAACGTGTATACACAATGAATATTTAATTTCTCTTCAAATTACTCTTCAGTTTCTTCTTTGTGATGATATCATTAATGAACTGCAAAAAAAAAAAAAGGAATTGTTAAGATTTTCCATTTGAATTCTAAGTTGATACAATGTGTTAACGTTTGAAAGCCTTGTGCAATGTAAAAGGCTTATTTTATTTCTGTTTCGTTACTGAAAGTATAGAGTCTACCTCGAGTTCCCAGTACGAAGGAGCTTGCAGAAGGTGTTTGAATTGGAAAATGCATTTAAATGGATGTGCGCAAACATTCTACACCGGTGTTTACCAGTTGCATCCGCTTCCTTTTCTTGAGTAAATCTTTGTCTGTAGAACGTAGAGTGTGTAGACTATGGAAAGGGGATCATTCCCGTATTTCGTCGGATTTCCACGTGGTAGAAGAAGCCTCGCTTTCAGGGACGTCTCTTCTTAAGAGGGTGCTGCTTCTCTTGGCTTGTTTGGTCAGCATTTTCAAATCTCTTCCATCGATTTCCTTGACAATCTCCTCCGCTTTTTTGCTCCTCCTTTTTCCACGCTGTCTTTTCCTCGATTTTCGACGTCTTCGCGATCGGCGAGATTTACGCCGCCTCCTTCGCCCTTTGCACGGAATCTCTACCTCTGTCTCCAACGAATGTCCATCGAACAGCTGTTGATTGTACGTGAAACATCCTCTGGAAATAATTTATTCACTTGGATTAACGATGTTAATTAAGGTATAAAATAGGAATGCTTTTCTACCCCTTCAGTCGTTGAAGAATCCCATAGGTAACCCCTCGCTTCAAAGCGAGCTGAACTTGTCGTCTGACATCCTGCAAAGGAAGATCGTATTCCTGGGAAATATAATTGCTGATTTCTCGTTGAGTAGATCCTTTAACAGTCTGTAGCCTACGTATAGCGTGCATAACTTGAGCCTCGATTTTAGGAGTTCTTTCGTTCACCATTCTGCCAGTTGTATCTAAATATCATCAATATTATCAGATCAAACCCTTTTCCAAATTAATACAAATA
Source organism: Osmia lignaria lignaria (assembly GCF_051020975.1). NCBI lineage: Eukaryota > Metazoa > Arthropoda > Insecta > Hymenoptera > Megachilidae > Osmia > Osmia lignaria. The sequence continues at coordinate 4,885,617 of NC_135038.1, forward strand.
CTCACGTTTAATATAATCATCTTTTAAACATTTCAATTTTCTGATTTAATATTCATCAATCCTCTCAGTTGGAGAAATTTTCTCTCCTCGAAATTCAATGATATAAATGTGGTATTAAAAAGAAGACGGTCACGATAGAAATTCCATGAAATTTAGTAGACACCTATTTTCGTAAAACCAATAAAGTTGCATCGCGACTCTGACGTTAAACAAACAGAGTATCCAAGAGACGATCGTCGATCAATTTTCAGCATGATTATCAATGATATGCTGTAAACGCTTCCAGTATAAATATATATGAAGATAGTTTCGCTCGACGGTTTCGCATGTCTGCTCGGATCTGTTGGTCCTGGTCCGGTGTTGGTCTACCCAAGCAGAAATAAAACGGCACCGAATAGCGCCAGAAGAACACGGTAGACCTTTAAACAGTGACGTCATCGAAGCTGTTTTCTCATGCCTTCGTAAATATAGTACTCTTCCGCCTGTTTGACTTGCAAATTGAGAGTACAATTAGAGGAGCATTCGTAAAAAAAGTAGACAAAAAATTTGCCATTCGAATTATCGACGAGAGACGCGGTGAAAACGAGTCGAGATTAGCTATACTCGTGTTTCGACACCTTTTAAGATATCCTGTAAAAGAATACAAAATTAACACGAGTTTCAAACATTTTTTTTTTTTCAATAATTCGTTTACCGAGAACAGACAGCTTTGAGAAAAAGAAATATGAAAGCATTACTTCATAGATCGGTAGAAAAGATTGGGCGTGCTCGTCGATGGTGAGAAATGTGCGTCATTAATTCAAATGTTCCGTGAATTGATCGATCTGATTTTCTCGATTACTGATTATCGATGATGACTGGAAATTCCTAAACGCATTTATTACTATATTCTGTATATACCTGTTGCGTCTATCTATGCCTTTAATTACCTGCAATTTGATTAGATTTTTAATTCTGAATTATTATCGTTTGAAGATAGTATTTTGTCTTTGTGATATACCTCTTTGATTATTAAATGTCATTTTGATTTTAGTATGTAAATTAATTACTGCTGCAAGGTGTTCCTTTGTTTAGGTTAATCATCCTAAGTTGATTTGTTTTTTCTTGACTGAAACTCGTGATGGATTTAATTGTCGAATAGAATGGACGATCCTCGTGGTACATATCGTTCGTTTAATCGCAACGATGGCGAACATTATTAGGTTTATCTGTAAAATGTAACGCGCAACGTTCAAAAGTTTTATTTAACTATGTAATAAATTTCGATAAGAGGAATCTTGTTATAATGTTGCTGAGATCTCCTGCAGAGAGCAGCACGAACTGACTCTGACTCTACTGGCATCTGGCACGGGTTCATGGAATTTCGTAGCGTCATTGAATCTTTTACCATCGATGCGCGTGAATGATTGGCAAAGATGAAATTAGACACGCGTTCATTAATAAGATTCTCGATTAATTCACTGTGGTCAAAAGAAAGAAAGTTGTACGATAGTTTTATTTGATAATTTTGTCTGTCTAAGAAAATCCATGAAAGAAATTCGTATAATTTTCTTTTTGATTTCTTGATCGATAATTTCAATCGTAGAAACTGAATTATCGATATAGAGAAGGTAGATTTCAAACGATGCGCAGCGCCCTCCATTTTGTATGCGCGCGCCGCGTGGCGTCAGTTTGCCGCCATTACGTTAGGAGGAATTTTCGAATTAGCCGGCGTGGTCATAATTTTCAGTATTTTTGTGAGAAATAGTGAGTGATTGTTGAAGAAAATGGGAACAGAGGTTGAATTCAACATCGGGGCGAGATCGGGGACGACGCAAACGTGGATCTTCATTCGAAATCATCATTTGTAAGTCAAATATTAAATTCTATCTAATGACGCCATGATTTTTGGCGTGCATTCCGTTTATCGTTAGAAATAAATACGATGTGCCACGTTTGGCAACGATAAATGACTTTTCGTAATAAAGAGCAGGAAGTTTGTTGGGAAACAAGCAGTGTCATTGTTTATGCGTATTTTTTTTGAAATATTGAGAAAGGTTAGGGTCTGTGAACGCGCAAGGTCATTGACACGATGACGCGTAATAGGGTTGTAAATCAGAAACCAGCCTCAAAGTTGAGGTTATATATCTATAAGCACGTGACTAGCCAATTACATTGAACATAAGTAGTATATTTTTATCGTAGAGATAAATTCATTAACACTCCGAGTGTTGTAATCGCGTAGGTACACAAAATTCCGTCGTTTCCATTCCATTTAATTCTTTTTATGTTCACCATAGGACCGTAACTAATCACGTGGGAAAGTATCACGTGTGTCAGGTAGCATTATAATGCGCATCCGACGTCCTTGCGGCATTCACAAGGCATTTTTCTATTCCCGTTAAATACCACGGTGCACGGGATGAACGCGTAGCATTTATAGAATCCATGGCAATTAATGAATCGGGTCAGAAGTAGGATAAAAGATGAAAAATTTCAAAGTCATTTTATCATTTTCAAATAGAGAAACAATACTACACTTGTACCGCCGCAAGATAACCAAATTGTAGATAATTTTAATAAATAAATATTAAATAAATGCTCTTGTTTCCCAACGAAATTTCGCTTTATAAAATATCGTTTAACCGTGTGTTCGTCTGACACGCACAGTGAAGCTCAATTAAATTGATCTCGGCAGTGTACCATTTTATTATGGCATTGTGAAGGAACAATTGTTTTCTCACGTGTCTGAAAAACTGATTGCCAATGATGTCACGTCCGGAGAACGACCTTCGTTCTTTAGTACGTCCGCTACCGAGTTCTGCATAGATTCAGAGATATTCTAGCTAGCGATTATTTGTAAAATTTTCACTTTTTCTCTTCCGACATGGATTAATACAGTAGCGATGGATTGAATTACGTACCGTTGTAAAATTTAGATCAACAGTAGTAGTTCGGATTTTCATTCAACAATTAATAAATCAACGTTACGTGTAATATCGAGAACGCGTTATAAATGAAAGGCAAGCTTTTCCTCTGTATTTTAAATATCGAGAAGCAGCGGAGAGCAGAGGGATCGTTCGATACCGTGGCTGGGACTTCCACGTGTCGGATTCACGTGTTCCGCCACGTGAAGCAGTTTTGCTGCGAATGGAAATCGTGTCGAAGGGTGGTGGTTTGACAGGGGTTGCAAGCTAGCGAACTATTAAACGCAAAAAGCGTGAGTAAACGTTGTATACACAAGTAACTACCTTGTTTGTTAGTTGTCTCCGAGGAGAGACAGGGTTCTTACGTAATGCAAAGGGCGAATACAATAAATCGAAGTTGTATTTCCTTCATTTTTTGAAAAAAGAAAAAATTTTGCTGTTCGTTACAACACCGTATCGAGTCGATCATTAATTAACGGTGAGCTTGTGCAGGTATACAAGGGTGCAGGTGGCGAATACAAGCAATCGCATGGTAATCGATCGTCCGAGAAGGAAGGTTGTTATTTCAAAGCAATAGTAAGCAAACTAGCTTCGAATCTTGAACTTATCTTGAAAGGGGGTGGTAATTCGTTAGTAAATTATTAGATGTTAGTTTTTTCATTTCTGGTCACATTGGCCAACCGGAGGCGGTTTCCCGGTGTCGTCTTAGGACGTATATATTCTATAATTATCGCGACACGTGGTTTTATTCGAAGACGCTTCATATAAATCGGCGAAGGTTTATTTCCGTGGACCAAAATGAAAAGGGGCTTTTTAATTAATCGAACGACCAGCGAATCGTATGATTTCCAGAGACGTAATTAATTCGACAAGGTAGGGAAAATCTGTCGAGATTGGTCAGTCTGGCATGATTAAATGGTCGAAGGGGGTTATTATATCGCGGAACATTCTTCCATCGTACGATTTTGCCAGTCAATCGCAGACAAGTCGAGGACATTGATGAACGTCCCTTCCACCCCTTGTATTTTCCGGCCGATCGATCTCCATATTTAAACCGAAGGCAAAACGCTGTCTACACACGAGGAGAGATCGTTTCCTCTCTACCATCCACCTTCACCATTCGATCTATCTACACACGAACGTAAAACAAGCCATCGAGAGCCTTTGTTTTCTACCCTTTTTTTTTCACCTCCTTTTTCCTTGCTCAGATGGGCCAGATGCCTGGCATTCGACAGATAAAGCCCTCCTCCTCTCCCGCGTGCCTCGATTAAAATATAAATTGCGCTCGCGCCAGAGGATACAACCCTTTCATCCTCCGACGAATCGCGCTCCACTTCCGGATAGGAAACTTTTCATCACCGAACGAACGCCTAACTCGCGGTCTCTTTTACACCTAATGCCTGGTGATTAATCAGATTTCACGATATAAAAATAGGAGAATTGTAGGAGATACAAAGGCATCGATGTAAGGAGTACGTTGACTCGAATTGACCCGACCTGGGGCAACGCGACACGTTCGACGACAAACTGTCGCATATCGAAACGATCTCGCGAACGGATCATTGAGACCGGGTCCGATTTATGTATGCTTTTACAAAGAACATTGCGCCGGGACGCGTTACGCAGCCATCCATTTTTTCTCTCTAGATTCGCCATTCGACTTAATCTTGCATGGGACATTAATAAAACATATCGTTTTAGCTGAAACACGGTTATTGGCTGATGAACCTAATTTTATTTTCTCTGGATAGATTCATCTTCCAGTTACTCGATTTACTTAGGTTGTTCGAAAATTCTCTGCTAATTGCAATAGTATCCCCCAATTTGGTCTTTTATTATTATACCAAAGATTCGTATCGTTTCGATCCCCATCCGCACTGGGAACAATCGAACGTCCCATTAAAAGCGGTCGTCACCTCCTCGAATTGGAGTATCAATTAGTGAATGATTAATTTTCGAATGCATTATTCATCGGTGAAAAGTGAATCGCTAATTAAACTTTCACCATCGATTCTCTAACGAGGTAAAAAAAAAAAATTTATTTCCACACCTTTTTTGCTATGAAATTGATTAAAAGTATCGTAGATATATCGGTGTTCGATTATTAATCGTAGTTATTTTCCGCGTTTGTCGTATCGAATTTCATTCTTTTGTCGCGGTGGTTGAAATAAAGTGGAACGGAGAGTTTGCCGGGTGGGGTGTAAACGGTACACGTGACCGAGGAACGTGCCTGCTGGTGCACGTGGACTCGAACATATCCTCCCCCGGTGTCCGGATCCGTTTCTCACTCGTCCAGCCTCGTGCTTTCAACCCTCTTTTGCTCGAGGCGGAGGAGGAGAGGAACCTGTTCCTCTCAGTCATCCTCGAGCCTCTTCGGGCTGTACGCGTCGTGCGACATCTTTCATCCGTTCTCCAAGCAACTCGATCGACTTCCGTTTCCCGTTCGTTTTCTTATCTCTTACGAGAAGCCTCTTCATTTCGATTATTTTCTTCGTCGTTCAAGAATGAAAGGGTTCTTTTCTACTTACATGTACACAGTGATCACCATGTGCATATATCGTGATCTATATACGCATACGTATATGTGCAGTCGTATAGATTCGTATACGATCATACATACGCGATAGGAAGTTGTTGGGGTGTTGTGCAGGTAATTACATGGTGAGCATCTTCGAGGAGTGAATGTTTAACACCTTTTTTTGTTTCTTTCAATTGAAAATTGGGTACTATAGAGTAGTTTGTTAAAATTGTGGGTTTTTAAATTTTTTTATTGGAGAAATTATTGATTGATTAATTGATCAGTGGTTGTGGAGACATTTCGCCTTCGCAAGGGTTTTGGAGAGTATTCTTTTTGAAAAATTAAATATCTTTAGGGATCGGTAGAGAAAATCACGAGATATTCGCGTGCAGGGGTCCTTGGTGACTCGCGTGCCGTGCTCGTTTCTCGAGAACGCGTTTCATTCCGTCAATTAAAAGCGACATAATATCCTACAATCATCCGTCAGCTCGATTCAAAGTTCTTTCATCCGTCGCGAAAATCCACGTGACGTTGCTCGGATAGATTTTTCTAGGTTCCAGTCGTGTGATTGTGAGAAAATCTAAAGTATCCCTCGAAAAACTGGCTCGAATTTATATCGCAATTCGATTTTTCTACAGTTGGATGAAAATATCAAAGTGATCCACCATGAGTTTGATCAGTGAAATTTGACCGCGCTTGAATTTCGATCGTCGCCGAGCGAAGGACTTTGTGGACGAACAGAAAACATACTCGATCCTGGTGTTAATTAAGTAGAAGTGAGAAGATAAAAAATATTCATTGCTCCTGGTCCGAATGGGTAGCGAAGAAGGAGATGGAATGGCGAACGTGGATGTCGCTGCTTCCTGGCAGCAATATTATACATGGTGTGGCCCCTATTCCCATCCTCATTCCCATTCTCATCCACCGCCTCAACCGCACGCTCATTCCCATCCTCATTTCCCTCATCCGAATCATCTGAACCAGTATCAGCAACAATCGTTGGCGGCGTCCACCGCAAACGCGTCCGCCCACTATTCGACGCCTCAGCAGTATCATCTACAGCTACAACCGTCTCAAACGCCACCCTTGCATCAACAACAGCAACAACAGCAACAATTCCATCCTGTCAGAGGACAGGCGACACTTAGAAGAGGCTCGCCTTACGAACGACCAGGTATCCGACACACAACCATATCTGCAAATCAATTCGACGTTTCTTTTTTATCGTCGATTTAAGTACGATTGGGTAAATTAATTAAACTTTACGATTAATATTGTCCTTGGCTTCCGGATATATCTATTATCCGAAATCTTGGCTGCAACCCTGGAGAATTGAACGCGGAATTATGTAACCGGTCGATCATCACGCAACGTCAATCACCAAATGGTTAATAATGTTGGATGGTTTAGGCTTTTTTTTTTTTTTTCGTGGATACATCATCTTGATTAAAATATACCAGGGGAATCGCGTTTCTTCTATGGAAATCTCTTGGTACCACCAAGAGAAGATGAGATTGCGTAGCGATTAGTATTATAAAATAATAAAATAGAAGAGAAGTTGGTAGTATAAAACGACGACAGATCCGGTCGAATAAAAGCAACAGATTTCCCATGAATAATTCAGCGTCCGTTTGAACGACGGTTGCGTCGGGACTTGTTCTTCATCCCTCGGTGACAGTCTTTCAGACAGGGTGAATTTGCCTCGGTTGATCGTCCTTTTCGTCCAGGACATTTTTGTCTTATAGATTGGGTGCTTACGCAAAACAGTTTTCCACGAGAATTCCGTTTCTCTTCAGTCGCGTCGTCGCGACGCCTCTACTGTTTCTCTGATCCATTTTTGAATCTTCTAATCTTCTTCGAGATTCAAATTAGTGACTTTGAAATCATTTTCTTCCGTCTATGCTTCCCTATAGGTACCAAGAATCCGTCCGGAAACCAGGTCTTAAAACCAAATACAGTGTTATTTCCTCAATTTAATTTAATTTAAATACAATAAATAAATTCGAATCTAAACTAGGTTTTAGGCATCTAAGAAGGATGAAGTTTCTGAAACATCATTTGTTACTTCTGGAGTTCTAGCAACGCGAGAGGAAGCGGCTCATTATCGGTTACGGTGATCATTTTCTACAAGATTGCATCTGATTATAATGATTATCGTGTAGTCAGCTCGTTTGCCGACGGCCTCTCGACGTTGTTCTTTGATCATCCATCGATAGGACGGTTCGTTTGGTTAAACCTTTTGCTATTCTAAAAGTGTTGCGTTTATTTCGGAATATTAACCCTTTAACAGCTAATATTTTTGCTAATATAAAATAAAAATAAAATACAATACAAAAATTCTTTTAAAATAGAATATCACTTTGGTTATATAATTAGAATGTAATCGGCTCTGCTAAAAGTATCCGCAGCTAAAGGGTTAAATTCGTTTCAATGAGGCATTGAAAAGATGAAATAATGGAGGATTATATGGAACGAACAGCGGTTTGAATGTACATTTAGGGTATCCAAAATAGGTCCAATGTTTAGGAGTTTCAAAAAAAAGGAGATTGAAATTGTCGCGTTTTGTAATTCTATTATTGCTCCAGTTGGAGATTATTCGCAACAGAGAACGCGTTGTTCGCAATTCTGAATAATCAGAAGACAGTAGCGGGGCAACGTGGACGGTGTTACCGAATCCGTTTCACTTGCATGCATTCTATTATTTTTCTCCTATGGAAATTCGTGATAATCCTGTCGTTGAAATAAACAGCAACGTCCATCACGCGGAGTGGCTGTACACGAAAACTGTATCTAATCGTTTGCCATTTTCTCCTCTTTCTCCTTTATAGTTTCCTACCGATCTCTTATTCAAATCACAGCCGAATCTTTTACCATCTCTTGGATAGAAAATAGCAAATTTTCCATACCGCAAAGAATAAGGATTTAAAGGATTAACCGTATAATGGTATCAATTTACGTCAACGCCATTGTCCATCGTTAAACGCGCAACAAAGCCGTTGAAAAATGGAGACAGGATGTTGACTAGAACCTTGAGTGAGCAAGAGAAAAAAAAAAGAAAAAAAAATATGGAAAATTCCCATAGCGCCGGAAGTCGTCCGCCTCTCGTGTAGCTTCGCGTCCGTGTCGCAGGACACGCGAACCTTCGATCGCATACTAGTTTCACGGAATTCCTGCAGAAATTGCTTAAAAATTCATCGCCTCGATTAGTTCCAGCTTTTGTTCCACCTACGGTGAAACAATATTCTTCGGATATTCGAAAGATCCTGCTAGTTTCCCTCGCGAACGTGTCGCATCGTAATCAATCGAGGAGAGGATCCTGGCTGTTTGCATCGCTCAAGGACGCGTTCCGTCTCGTTGCCGAGGATAATGCAGCGTTTCAGGATAAAAGCGACCCGGTCGGTGTTTATTTCTAAGCGGACGATCGTGTAGGATGCCGGAATAATCGATTTCCTCCTAGTTTTACTCCCACCTCTTTGCGAAATTGTTATTGCGTTTTTCTGTTTCGACGTCGATCCCGTCGTTTCTCTTTCCGCCGATTTTCATGCAATTAGCGAAACCGAATCGCAGACAATTTTTTTTTCCTATTCGAAAATTATTTTGCGTTCTGAATTTTTGATGCTCCAACAATTCTATCAGACGATTGGCGAATTTTCAACTTGTTCGCCGAATAATGAACGATTTATGGAAAGAGAGCCTGGTGAGTCATCGCGCGAAATCCGCCGGAAGATCAGCTCGGCCCACACGTTCCGGCACGGCTCTCATGTGCATCTGCTTGGAGATGCAAGCAGATGCAAGCTGATGCACGCACCGATGCAGCTTCTCGGTGGACGTAGCCTGGCCAGAAGAGTGGAACCGCGATTTTCCTCGAACAACGACCTTTAATCCGGAATACCGTGTTCAACATTCATGCCTTTTACCTTGTTACATATTTATGAAGATCATCCGGTCGGCTTTGACCGACCCATTCGATTAGATTCGCTAATTCGTCTCAAATTATTATTCCGGCCAGGTTCGCTTATTTTCGAAACGATTGCTTTCAAACATTTTCGAATTTTTTCAAATTCACCTCGCAAGTATTATTGAATAATAATAATAATTTTAAGAAATAATGAATCATAAATTCAGAAATCTTCTTCTAGGTTCAATTATATTAAAATACGTGTAGGTACCTTCGCTAGGTAAATGATAATCATCGTGCGCGAACATTGAAAGCACAGTCGTTTATTGGAAGCTGGTTGCAAAAGTGGGAAACGTAGGATAATTCATATTTACGATTAAACGCGAAATATTTGCCATGTTGCCAGGCACTGTAATTGCATCCTAACACTGAATAGATTTACGTTTTTGCTTGGATATACCGGCTTCTGCCAATGTCATTCTCTCTAATCACTCGATTCTAAATATTAATCATTTGGTGGTTCTTTTGATGGTCATTATGTTGCTGTTCCCCTTCGTTTATTCGTCGCGTTTTGTTTTAAATCCATTTATACTTTAATATTTTTCAACAAGACACTTAGAAATTCTGTCTCAAATAATTTCAACTTGCGTATAATTTTCCTAGTCTAATTAGTTGGGAGTTTTCCATGACGGAAGCTACAATAAATCACACCGAGTGCACCAGTTTTAGATACCGTTTATAAACCTAGAATCTTACCTTAGTCATAATAATAATAATTGAATGGGTTAAGTGAAGAGCGGGACGAATTATGCATAGCGGCGAGGTCGAAGTGAAACAAAGCCCAATAAAAGTGGAGGAGGTCCAGGCTAAAGGAGCCAGCAACAAGTTGAACAGAGATGAGACACTAAGCGTGTCTGTAGCCTCCCACTTGCGTATTATGCGAGAAGATACCCTATCTCTCGCGGGAGGAACATTTTCTCGGTTCTTTTTTTTAATTCTATGGCACAAGCTGATCCCTGACCTCAGGCTGAGGATCTCGGCCCAAAGGCCCTCCCTGCTTCGCCATACCGTGCCCACGCACCCTACGACCGCGGTCCTCTGTGCTTTTGCTCTCTTTCATACTTTGATTCGACTGGCCATATTAAAATTACCACCTACGTGCACTCCATTTCTTTGTTTTTTTTTTTTTTATTTATTTATTTTTCATTTTTGGGTAGGTAGGAATTGTTAGGAACAGGCAGAGGAAGATTTAATTATTTTTCTTTTTGATCAGTTCAAATTTTCCCGCGCAAACGTTCGGTCCGCCACAGGCCTATATATACGAAGCACCCTTCCCTGCGTTGTCATTCGGCCCGCGGACGCCGAAGGGGAAGGATGGGCTGCTCCCGGGAGATTACCATTTTTCCTGGGAAAACTTAATTCGATCGCGAGTGTACTATAATGAAATAAGAAAAATAGAAAATTATTTCGTGTATTTAGATGTATAAATGATAGTTTCGTTGATAGGTAACGAGCACTTTTCCATCCTCTCTTTCTTTGATCTTTCATTTTCTACAGCCTGATAATTTAACTCTCGTCAATTGAATTTTTTTTACGATGATCACGAATGATTTTTGCACTCTTTTTTTCTCTCTCTCTCTCTCTCTTTTTCTGTTTCTTTCTCTCTTTTTCATTTTCATACATGACGTTCACGCAATACTGTACTTGTATCATTTTCAGGTGATCCTATGATAACATCCTCACTGAAGGGTAAGTGACAAACGACAGCTCATACCTTTTTTTTTTTCTTTTTTCTTTTCTTTTCTTTGTTTTGCATCTTCCCCCTGTCTCCAAACACTCGAACGAATGATCTAATACGAGGATCATCGTTTTTCCTGAATCTTCATCTACCTTTCTAGAACGAGGACAACTGTGGGACGTGGTCTCTCATTTGCATGAGTTTTTTCTTTAGTTTTCCCATTCACCCGCTTTACTCTCTTTCACACACGCGCGTTTAGAAATTAGAGAAAAATATCGACGCGTTCTAATGCGAACGATAACGATACATTTTTAATATTCTCTTTGTTCGTAATAAACGTAACAATTCTTCGCATCAGAACGATATCAATTTAAAAAAAAAGAGCAAAAAAAAACAGGTAGTACAAGCTTAAGCACTTATTTCGTTAATTAGGTAGAGAATATTGATTAGGTACAGACGAGATACCTACTGATAGTATAATTAGTCATTAATAGATTTTTTTTTATAAAGCACGATTTTATAGAGTTTATTTTGTAGTTTAGTATTACTTTTCCAAACATATTTAATGAAATTCTTGTCTTAATTAACACGTGTGCCAGTGTGTTTTTTATAATTTTCTGGAATGAAATATTCCATTACAATTTTCTACAGTCGTGTGATTTGAATTTTAAGGAAAGAATAGCATCGCCTGTTAACGTACTGGAAATTAAATTTTTTTTATTTATATATTAATTATAATATTCGGTTTGAAGACGGTTGTTTCAACAAGATCGAAGTTATCGTGGTGGCGGATGTAAACGGGATTTGCTGCTCGTAGCCGGACAAAAGCTGTTTAATATGTACATTAATTCACTGCGTTTCATCGTCAATAATTTATAAGTCTCGAAGCTATTAATTACGCATCTCGTACATGATCGCAAGTATGCCGAGAAGCTGTGGCGATTGGTTACGTGCTATTAGATTATAAGATGGGTCTACTGAACCTCTCTCCTCTTGAACGATCTTGAAAATTATTCTCGCTCACTTGATATTTGGATGTCAACTCTATCATTGATAATAATAATAATAATAATAACGCATCGAAAGGGCAAAGAGGACGATGAATTTTCCATTGAAAATCCGGAAGGCATAAACGAAGGTAATCGACGCTTCGTCGCGGAGATATCGAATGGCATGGATTACGCGTTAAAACGTCCTCTTGACGATCGCGATCGCATCGTACGATCGCTTTACTTATTTCCACGGCGTCGATCTCTTCTCGTTTCACCGACAACATCGACGTTCTTACATTTTATCCGGCAAGATGTGGCAATGCCGTGTTATGGCCTAGCTTGGCTGACGTTATGGAAGGATAATCCCATGCGGTCGACGTTTGGTCTCAGATTTCGCAGCGAGACCATAATCTGGTCTCGAGGGGAAACGGGGAGGTAACCTGGACGCCAAGTTATTCCATCCCCCTCGCCACCACCTTGCCCATCGACCTGCATAATTCCACAAAAATTTTCTAACGCTTAAGAAATTAAGGTGATAAGTAACGCGAAAGGATTAGAAGGAGGCGTCGAAGAAATACTCGTATCGTCCTTGTTTCAAATCATTCAAATTGTTATTCAGATATGTTAGCATTTGATTATCAGACGTTCTTAATCGAAATCATAGGAGATAATCCCGAGGCAAAACTCGATGCCACATTCTTCGTATGCGCGAACAGTCCTGATGAAACGATCAAGTTTAATAAGGATCGAGAATACACGCTCCAATCGATACGCTGTTATTATTATCGAGTGTAATTATATGTCCGCGTTAACGAGCCGCCCCTCGTCTTAACGAGGAGGAAAATCGTTGAAATAACAGGGTGCGAGAGGAACGAGCCTCGGAGGCCGTGTCAGTCTGAAAAGATGCGTTTGCAGTGAAAACCGGTCGTTAAATTCCTATGATGTATTGTATCGTCCACTCTTTACACACCTTGGTATTTCTTTACAATTTTTTTTTTTTCTTCCTTTCTTCACTTACTCGTGGCACGAGTTGCGATCGCTTTCGATCAATTAATAATTTTTCTGTGATAGAGAAAAAAAATAGCAGAGTCGAGGGTGTAATTAGTCATAGCAGGTATTTGTTGCACTTTCTCCGAATCTTCATTCATCACTGTTTACCCGGGAAATTTCAAATCCGCGCCGCTTAAACCTCCTTCCTTCGATCCAGCGTTCCCGCCGAGCGTGTTAAATCAGAAATTCACTTCGAGATGAGTCAGCTTCTTCCGCGTTTGCCGCGATTTACGAATCCATCGTATCCTTCTCGTTGCACGATTCGCCAAAAGCTAGCTCGAAATATAATTGGCTCGATCGAAGAGACGGTTAACGAAGGAAAATGCCACGATTGACCGATTTCCTTCCCTTTTCTTTATTTTTTCTTTTCGTCCGAAAGGTCAAGAGATGGAGCTTCGTTAGCGAGATGGTGTCGCGAGACAGGCGAAACAATCAATTAATTTTTCCACGTAATCGCGGTCACACCAGTAATGGCCAGCCTCGTTACGCACTCTCGAGGTAAACTCGTTAGCGTTCGACTCGGAGTGGCTTATAATTATAATCAATCACCGTTGCACCGGTTCGAATATATAAAAATTCTACCGATCCGAGGGTTGAATAAATTTATTACGTAATCGGTAGCACGGTTTTATCGGGTTGAAAATATTTTTTGTTCGCCGATTACGCAACCGGCAATACCGTTCGATAGCGAGAAATGGTAATTGCAAAGACGACGTAAGGCTCGCCACCGATGTCTCGTTAAAGGGAACAACGGTGATCGAACCGCGCGATAATTCAACGATATTTTCTTTGTTCGATTATGGATTATTCAACGATCAATTATCGAAAGTCGGTCGTTTCGTAATCTCGCGATGCCGCGTTATCTTATGGTAATTAACGCGAATTTTCGGCCATTTAAATTGACCATTTTTTATTTCAAACTATTTCTAATTCTACTCTCGTCGGCGTTCCCTTTCTCATCGAGGAATATTTATTCAAGAAAATCCAGCTAGCTGCTAGTCGACGTTTGATCGCGCGTTTCTTCGTTTTATTAGCCTAACTAACGATAGCACGTGCTCGTTTCGTTGTTCTTTAATTGTCAGGTGGCGGTAAAGCACACAGACGTTCTCTTTCGCGATTCGTTTATGTAGCAGCCTCGCGACAGCATCTGCTCGTCAGCTGTGAAATTATTCAGACGTGCGTCGACTCGTTCGAGTGATAGTAATTTCGTTTTAGCCAGGAAGATTTTTTGGGAAAATTCAATTTACCGGAAACATTGTCAACTAGTTTAGAGAAGGTACTTCTATATTTAGATGATATATCGGCTGTTCCACTTTCAGACCGTCGTGCCATAAATTGCTTTCTCTTTTGTCTCGACTGATATTTTCGGACTCTATCAATGGGACTCTTTGTCTCCTATCATTATCTTTATAGAATGAAATTACCTTCTTCTATGATAAAGAATCGTTTGTTCTTTTTTTTTTTAAAGAAAACCTTGCAAATGAAATTGCTATCATAAATATTTAACGAAAATGATTTAAAGTCTATTAGAATTTTTGCGGACGAAATGGTAATTTTATTCGTCAAATTTTTAACGAGTCTAATTTATTAGTTATGTTAGTCGTTTAAGATTGGGCCAGAGAGGTGAACACAACTTTCGGCAACTCACTTTCTCCGTTCCCCTACCGTGATTCCGGATTCGCTTTGCCACTGGCCCGCCTTCTTTTTCCTTTTTCTCATTTGAAAGGGCCATTCCGAAATTTTCGTTAAGTTGGCCACGAAATGGGACCACTTTCTTCCTGACACCCGTTAGACGAGTTCCACATCCTTCTTTCTTTTTTTCGCACATGTTAGACGCTTCCATTTGCTGACCTCCAAATTAGCGAGGTATCTTTTTCTTTTTTCAATTACATTCTCCACGACGAACGTTTCTGAATATAAGCTATAGCAAAATTAACCTTCGATTTCTCGATCGGACAAGTTGTTACGGTATCGAAGAAAAAAATTTGGTCCAATTTACAGGAGATCTCGCGTCTGATGCCAACTTGATTACGAAATATCGAGATCGTGTTGTAGTAAATCAGTCGAACAACTCGCCTCTTCTTTCTCCTCGGTCATGATACCGGGAGTGAAAGGAAGCTGCAGGATCAACAGGTTGTCTCGATTCCCATTTCGTGTAGCATCGTTAGATTGTAGCAACAGTTTAACCTTTAGCCGGGAAACGAAAGCGTCTTTGCCTCGCATCGAGATCTCCGGCCTGCGAATAAACCGACACCTTGTTAACATCTTCCATCATTACCTTAATACAATTTTCAAATTGATACATTTCACGACTCGTTCGCGATTGCTGTTAACCAAACGATCAAGGTAATCTTACCGTTCGATCATTTGGTCGTGGAAAATTTTTTCTCGAAATTCTTCGGGCACCGATGATTCACCGAGTTAATTAGTGTAATTAGTGTTCCGAGAAATCGCCTATGCTTGATTATTTCATCAAACGGAAGCACTTATATCGTTATTTGCTTTCGAAATCTGAATTTTCTGAAGGAATTTTGTTAGATTTTAATACGGTGAAAATGAAATAAATCCGAGGATGGGATAAAAATATAGGACATGCACGGGGAAGAATAAGGAAGATGAAAGTCGAGGGTAGAGGAGAAAAGGAAGGAACGAGAGGAGGAGAAAGGAATCCTTCCGTGACCCGTACGGAGTTGCTGCCTCCTTGTGGTTTCCGCGTTCACACAACAGGCATCGCGTTTTACGGTACGGGACCGGTTCACGGTGATTCAGAGCTTTATGCCTGTTCCAGCAGAATTAACGTCGGTGTCTTCCCTCCTCCGTTGCTTTTTTTCCCTTTCTCCGGCGAGCAGCCAGGGAGGCAAAGCAAGAGAAAGGTCGTCGATGAGAATGAAAATGAAACGGGAACTCTTCGAAGCCTCGATCTGACTAAATTCTATTCCAATGCGATGCATCGATGGAAATGGAGAAAAAATGAGGAAAAATTAACCCTTTCAGTTGAAAATACAAATTTAAAATTTTAAGCAATTTTCTTTGGTCCCAAAATAAAGATAAGCAAAAAAGTTTGAGAATGCTGAGGAGAATTGGATTCGATTTTCGCGGTACAAGCGTTAATAGAAGGCGGTTAGAATCTTTCTCGAGGAACTCTCTCTGCCCCACTCGAAGTAACCCCCCCACGTCCCCTCTTTCCAGCTAGCGTCGCGGTATTTCGCCACTTTCGATTTTACACGGCGAGTAGACTCGCTCCGTTACCGTTAATTTCATGGATCGGTCACGATCGAACCACGCACCAGGAAGTGGGTCGATCCGGCGTAGAAAACGAGGACGAGCCCGTAACGTCGCTCCTCTAGATCTATCCTCGGCAACTGTGTCTCGTTCCAAATTTCCCTATTTTACTGTTCCCACGAAACGGAAAGTCTTATCACGATTCCTTTGGTAAATTTAAAAAGGAAAATTGATAAGTCTTCGTTCGCGCGTCAGCGAAATTAGTCGGAAGACCTAAAAATAGGAATGGAGAAAAACAGAGCGGACCGAATAGGACGCGGTGATAGCGTAAGAAGCTATCAGGGGTTTCACCGTCTCCAACGTGGAAGCCCTTTCGCACCTCTGAAAATCGAAGCCGATTTCTCCCCGCTCGTCTCGTCCCCTCGAACGAGGAGTAAAATTAGAAACGACCGACCGCACGTCGAAACTACCCGAATTAAGGGGATGAAGATGGGGAGCGCGTAAACCGGAGGAAAAATAGAGATAACCTGCTTACGATATAGGAAGCGAAGAAGCGGTAGAATGTTGCGTTACCCGCGTAATACTCTTCGAAGTTGAAGAACGGAGTAGGGGTTGCAATGGGTGGGGGGTGGAGGCGGGTAAACGCGGATGTTTGGTGAACGCGAAAGAGACGGTTCGCGAGTATCGCGGAGGTGGAGAGAGCAGATATACGGGTGTTATAGCGAGGGAAACGATCGAAAACGAGTAGGGAGACACTGTGGAGTGTCAGAGAGAGGGAATAACGACGAGGAGAGGGAAGGAGAGAGAAAGAGAGAGGAGCTAGTGGTACGAACAGAACGGAGTTACGTTCGCGACTTCAGTGTCTTTCCGGACGCCACAGGTTCCAGGCACGCACCAATTTTTTTTCTCCCTCTTTTCCCCTCTTTTTTTTCTCTCTCTATCTATACCTGTCCATCGTCACTCTTCTCTCCAACCGCTCCCTCCACCATTCTCAACCCCCTATTTTTTTTATCGTCCTCTTTCTCCAACTCCTCCCTCCTCCAACGTTCAGTGTTTCCTTGCTCCGGTGCTGGTGGCCTTTCCTCGTGCTGTCTCTCCTGTTCGGAACTCGCTTTCAGGACGACGTCGTCGAGGCGCGTGATCGTTTTATCCCCCACCGTGTGGAAGGCGGTTAAGGGAACCAATCGGAGCACCGCTTCCGGCAACGGTGGACGGCCCAATGGGCGAACACCGACGACGGATAGACGCTGACGATCTGGCGGATTTTGACAGTCGACACACGACCACGGTATCGTGCTGCTCTTCTTCGACGCGTGTCCACCTCTGCGCATCAGGTCCCCGCGGACTAAACAGCCGGACCATCGTTTAAAATCCGTGTCGTCGTTTGTTGTGCCTCCGAAGGATATCATCCTTTATATTATTCGTCCGAGACACTCTGTTTATCTGGTGTGAAAAAGAAACTCTGTCGAGTTGGTTGATCGTTCAGCTAACTGGTGATCATCTTGGAAGAGAGAGAGAGAGAGGAAGGAGTCAGAGTTTAGGTGTCCCAGTGTCGACCAGATTCCTGGGGGGGAGAAGAAGGTTCACCATTGAACCTTCCGGTGTTGTTCCCTGCTCCAGGGATTCTTCCACCGAGATCAACTTTCTCGCCTCATCCTCCGACTCTCTCCCTCTCTTCCGGCTTGCTCGTGACAAAGTGTTACTCGCGGTGTGTCAGCGCGAAACGACGCTCCTGGATAAGAATCTGCGGGCGCAGAGGCGCTGAAACAGTGGCGAGAGTTTAGCCTCGGTTGGTGTTCACCTCACGGGGACTGATCGAGGGAGAAAGTGAAAGTTTGCTGGGATCGAAGAGATAAATGCACGCGTGAAGGAAACCGATGAGCTGCGCTATGGAGTACCAACAATTGGCGCCACCGCCGGTACCAAGCGTGTTGCACCAAGCGCACCACCATCAACAGCAACAGCAACAGCAACAGCAGCACCAACAATCGGTGCAACCAGCCCATCCTCACATTGTGGTCGCGCCGGCGCACCAACAACAACCCCAACAACCACCACCCCCACAGTTACCGCCCACCTCGCACGGGCACCAGGTTCACGCGCCACTTCCGCCTATCCACGACGACAGCACCAGCTCGCGTTGGACGCAGTATCAACATCTATGGAGACAGCATCATGTCTACGTAAATGGTAGGACTTTCGATCGATCCGATGGACCAGAGATACTTTTAGGCTTGAATTTAGGTTCAATTCATTTCCAGAATTTTTACGTGGGGGGATGCCCCCCTAGGAAGGGGCCGGGGGTAGTGCCGGATTTTTACCGGCTAAAACTCCCACGCACTGGGACATCTTGCGAACAGAATGGAACCCCCTGCGAAGTAGGGCCTCATTCATTCGTCTGCTCGTTAACGCGATTTTGTTTTTCTTGTAAGAAGAACAAGATTGAATTTTATTTGTAGCAAAATGACTATATTCTGCAACCGCTTGCGTCACTGACTCACACGGTATATTAACATTGACATGAATATTGATAAGTCAGCTACCATGGTCAGCGTTGATCGACGCTGGTAATTGAATAATTAAGAAAAGTAAAGATTGCCATCAGGCTTCCGGGTTTGTTAAATCGTCAGGTGTTTATTGAAACATTGACGCGGTATATGGAGGGAAATCTGGTTATTAGAAAGCGGTAGGAGAGAAGAATCGGTGATAAAACAAGAGAGTAAAGTGGAAACGCCCACCTGTTGCTTGCATCAGGTTGCCTACATTTTATCCGTAATTATCTCGCGTGATCTAACTATCGACTTAGATCATACCTACGTGACTTTCTCCGTTACATTTTTTCCTCTGCTTATTTTTCATTTCAATTATCCAATTCTCTGTTATCGAGTCGATTGTTTCATTGTGCCCACGATTCATACCTTTTTCCCTTGGGGAAAATTGATTAAAACGTTTAGAATTGCTGATCCAGGGCACGAGTTATCCAGGTGGTTCTCGAGCTTTTATTTATATTGCGTCGAGAAAGTTATTTATTGGCTACGTCGATCCGAGTTAACGGGTTCGAACATGGAGCGTGAATGAATCATAGCCGTTCGTATGCAAACGTGTGAATTCACCTATGCCCACCTATCCTACTTGCCACGGAATCGACTCAAGGCTATTAACATTTGCATCCTCCCACGTTTTCCACTTGTCAGTCTCCTCTTTCTGTCTATCGTTCGACCAGAAACGTAGGAAAGTCTTTGAAGAAGCGTAGAAAAATGAATGATGTTATTCGTCTTGTTTAAGAAAAACAGGGTGGTCTCTTTTTGCTTCTTCTCAGGGAATAGTTATAGGAATGTCTATCGTAGACACGCGATACTACGATTAATTTCGAGGTCTATTAAGCGAGCGAGCGAGATGCACACGCTAGCATCTCGAAGCTGTTAACGCGTTAAAAATAACAGAGGTCTGAAAGTTCCTACAGCCTGTTGCTACCAATTGCACGAGGACCATGCCTCTGCATTTTATTTTCAGAGGTGTCTCAAGTGTAATTAGGGACGAAATTAGTCGTAAAATCGTGTTGTGTAACGAGAGGATGGTTGATTAAAAAATGTGTTTATTTCGGGGAATGACACGATCCCGTGTCCGGATTCGTCATTGTTCAACGAGAACGTCAAAGTGCAGGATGGGCGGACCATCCCTAGGCATTGTGCCCTTCAAAGCGTTTTCATCCCATTGTGTCCGACGACAATTCGACGCGCACACCCGAGCGCACTTGCAATCAGCTTGCGAGGTCGTTTAGCGTTTAGAACGGACCCGTAAAGTTACCAGGGACGGACGTGGAAAGATATGAAAAGTGGCCCCGTTGGGATTTCGGGTCTAATTCGATCGAACTAGGATAATCGTATTAAAATTATAGAAAAATTATAGAAAATGTTTGAAAATCTAATTTCAGACTGGATCCTCGATCGATTTCTCTGATTCAGAGAATGTCTATCGAATCATCCACGATTTCAACTCGAACGATATCTGTCATGAATCGAGGTCACAGGTCGTCCTCCACTTTGCGTCACCAGACTGTTAGTATTCTTGATATTAATTTCTATCGACGCGTAACGATTGTATCCTTAAACTTCTCACCTGTCTCGTGTCTCGAAACGTGTTCCACCCCGTCGCTACATTTTTCATCCTCCTTATCTAAAATTTTCCATTTATCATTTTCCCAGATATTTTGAAATATTTCGAATTTTCTACGTCACCTACTTATCAATATTTACTATTTCTTTCACGCACCGATTTTTTTTTTTCTTATTAAGAAAAAGTTAAGTGCAATATGCAAATTGCAATTCGATACAAGTATCGCTCGGGTCACTTTCAGGCATTCGATACCGACTTTACGACTGCAACTGATTTATAGTTCCATAAGAAAATTTCCTTGAATTTGCCTGTCATTTTCTACGCACGTTGCAATCAGACTCGTTAGTCTTATGGAAAATTATGATCGTTTATTTAGTATCAGTTGATAAGATAGACAATTTGTCTCTACGCTTTTCTATTGTTTTCAATTGATCTTGATCATTTTTACTCTGACAATCGAAGAATTCGTTTGATAATTTTATTAATAAAAAAGAAGAAAGAGAAGCGCGCTTGCATTTTTCTATTGTACACGCACGTTCAGTCCTATATGTGTTTGTCGGAGCGAGTTAACGTTTGCAGAAGACCGTGGCACATTGGCCGTCACCTGACCTTCTCGAAGGCCGTGCTTTAATCCCGAGCCTAAACGAAGCCTTAAGAAATCAGTGTACGTATCTTTCGATGGTGCACCGAGTGTACTCGCGTTACGTGTGTGCGGCCGTTTATGCGTTTCGCTGCAGCACGGTGCACACGTGTCGCTCGCGAGGGCTAGTTAACAGCACCCACACCCGCCTTCCGATACCCGCGTTAAAGTTTCACGTTTCAGGGTCACACTTTTCCTTACCACCGTGTCTGATCGGAATTTTAAGCGAATCTCGTCAGTAGAAGAAATGTCGAACTCTATTGCAGAAAAATAAAATAAAATTCGCCTTTTCTTTTTTTTTTTTTTTTTTACGTTCAATTAACGCCGGATTATCAAACTTCGCTGTATAACTAACTCGCGTACGCGTATTGACAATCGCGTCGCGTTTGTGTTGGTACACGTGCATGGCCGCGCAACATCACAGAACGGTAATTATTGCATACAGAAGAGGGAGAGGAGGGAGTCGAGCGACAAACACACAGCGTATTTTTTCCGTGTTTTATAGAAACGTTTCTTTGTATAATTATCGGCCATGAAATTGCATTAATACGTTGAGTGTCATGGAGTCACGAATTTTCTTTTTAAACGAATTCAAATTTTCGCGCGCGAACGTTCGTACGCGGGGTGGTGGTCCGCCACGGGTCTATATATATAGGGCCTCCCTCGCTAGATTGTCAGTCTCCTCGGGACCGCCCGAGGGGAAGGATGGGTCCCGTGACACCGTTTCCACGGAGATACTAATTTAAACCTCAAATTTGCAAATTAACTACTTATATTTTTATAAGGAAAAATGATTGCCCCTGTTTTGATCAGCGTATTCCCAGTGTTGGAAACAGAAATAGGATGATAGAAGAAAGGCGGAGGGGTGGGGGGAAGCTTGCATACACAATAAACAGCAGTGCATCACGCGTGCATCCACGTGCTCGCGCATCGAGGGAAGCTGATCCGCGAAATTGGATTCTCTTCGAGCGGATCGATCGATAAAAAATGATTACTCTGGAGATTTTCTACCGTTCCTCGCTCTTTCTCTTTCTATTCGTCAATGCTATTCTATAAAATTAGAATTCCTCTACCAGTTTTAGCATAGATTTCGACTTTTCGCGATTAGGAAACTGAAATTCACCGCGAAGGTCTGAAGCAGGTCCAAACGCCACAGTCAAGGTGCAAAGTGACCAGGAGAAAGCTTTTAGAAATCGAGCAGAGCGTATCAACCCCCTCTTACCTTTGAAATATTAAATTTGCAATTCATTTTTTCACTCGCTAAGAAATTAAACGCTTGTTTCTCTTTCTTTTCAGGTAAGCAGCACACATAATGAAATAACCCAGTCTTACTTACATGTAGAATACTTCTGGTGTGTTTGTATGTAAGTAGAACTTTCTTTCCTTTATCCTGATTAACGATTCCTCCAAATCTTTTCTGTCTATCAATTTTCGGAATTACTTTGATGAAATTTTTCGAAGTCTGATCATCGATGGGAATGAAAGACACGTTGGAACAAATGGTCGAGGAGAAAATCTGCGGTTCGGTTGTGTGTTAGAGGGCCGGTTTTAAGGTTGATAGAACTACCGCGACATAAATAGGCAGTTAATGTTATCGAACGACCCGACTGCACGATAACGTCGGCCTCCTCGTCAACCTCCACGATAAACTTTTCACTCCTTCCCAATGCTATCAGGAACAAAGATTTTTACTCCTGCTAATTAAATTTATTTTCACCGCGGAAGAAAATTCGGTGCTCACCTTAGGTCATCTTTTTCGATTCAATCTTTTCACTTGACCTCGCGATTTTTGCAAACGTTCTGTCAATTTTATCTTTAATCAGAACCAGGAAAAGATGATTATTTCTCAATCTATTTAAAAACATTTATTTTATCCACTGCGATATTATGTCTAGAATCAATCTATTTTACATGTGCTTGGAAAATCATTTCACTGTTTCCATTAACGTCTGGCCATTTTTATAAATAAAACATCGGTCTAAAATTACAAGAACCGTTGCGTAAAATATGCAGCTATCGGAGTGTTAAAAATAATTATTAAATATTCTCTGTTTATCCAAAGATAATTCCCTCTAAGAAAAATGATGTTTCGGTAAGATAGATTTGAAAACTCGTTTCATAATTACACGTTGCTTCTACTTCCTGTTGTTTGGAAATTTTCTGCAATGACAGGAAGGAAAGAAGAAGAAGAAAAAAAAAAAATATCTTCCATTTGTGTGTAACTTTGAAATCGAACCTGTGTCGTGACCTTGGCAAGAGGTTACAATGAATTAATGTCAAGGTCGTGGTGATTACGTAATCATCATAACCCCTTGAGCGTTGCAACGCTCCACGATAAGCGCATTTTTTCTTCTTCTTCCACGGGATTATCGGTTTCAGTTGATCACGCTGTTAGTAGCATGTTTCGCGAAGTAATTAAATCGATGGCAGCAGATGTTTCATTGTTTCATAAATTCTTCCGATGATTTTCTGGATGAAACACGAGGTTCAAGAGATATAATTTATCGCTGTCGAAACATCGTTGACCATGAATGAAAACGACTACAAGTATTTTCGCTTTGTTCCATGAATATTACATATGAGTATACCAGAAAATTATTCAAATAGAGCAGAATAAGCGTATTAATCGCACTGTACAGTCCTATCTATATTTTATTTTTAACGCGTTGAGAAATATGAAAATTGTGAAAAATATCGGTAAATGGATGGAAAATAAGAAGGAAGGAACGGAGAACGGTTTCCCGAGGATACCGTAACGAAGAGTTACGTGTAAAAGTAAATCCCGAGTGCAACGTCCGCCGGCAATTTCACTTTCCTTACGACGAAAGGAAAGAAACTGTGTATCTCCAAGTCCCACTTGGCTGCTCGTAAAAACACGAGCAAGACTAATGTGCACACCGTTCTGCATTCGCAATCGACGCACCTCTTTTTAACAAACTAAATTCCATCCAATGGAAACATTTTCTCTATATTCGAATAAAATGAAATTTTCTAACCACTCGGTTTATTATTCTTCCCGTATCGAGGCTGGTGTGCATCGAATGGGTCAACAAGGCCGCCTTTCGATGTCGACCCAGTTCTTTTCTTTTTTTTCTTTAATTTCAATTGTCACGTCCAGTACTATGACTAATTGATTCGAGAACCGCGGTGCGATTAATCGTTCGAAGCGTTAAATTGTAGAACCCTGGGGAGATTTCTCAAATAATTTTCAATTATTCGATATGAAATCGAATGGAAGCCACCTGTTTCATCTCGACGCATCGATATTATTCACCTTTTTCTCAGCAATGACGTCTGGATTTGTTTCTATAAAAAGAGTTCGTCACGACAGACAGATAGTAATTATTATTCTTTGAAGTTTCCTCTTTTTTCGATCTCTTCTGTTAGAGCTCGTTTATAAATTCATTTATCTATCCTTATCGATGAATAATTAAATTTCTATCATTCGTACGAATTATCCGAGGTGTTTAATTACCGGGCCTGATGAAAATATCCAGTTTCTAGAGAATAATTATTTCATCGTTCGCCGTTGAATCACGGTATCGTTCATTGCTCGGGTACACGCCTTATATAATCGAGTGTCGCGAGAAAGTCTACGATTTTTGCGATCGCGGTTCGCTTTCCAGACCGTGTTCGGGATCCAGTGGAAATGAAAAGAAAATGAAAAAAGAAAAAAAAAAATCGCGCATAAAGAAGAAGGATAAAGAATGAAACGAAGCGTTGGAAAAATTGCACGTAGCAAAACTTCCTGTAACGTAAGAAACGACAACCGGTTCTAAACCGTGGCGGATGTTAAAAGGTGTGTACATATAGGTGATTATGACGACGATGGCGAACAGGGAGATAAAAAAAAAAAAAAGAAAGAAAAAATAAAAATAGAAAAATCGCAGCGACTCTAGGAATGTAGGATCGTGATTCTTGGATCTTGTCTCGAAATGTTAATCAACGAAGGAAATTTTGCAAAATTTTAATAACAATATCTGTCGGTTCGATGCGTTTCCCTTTCGACAAAGATACACGATCAGACTAGGAAGTGTCGCGTCACGCAACTTTCACTTTCACCGAAATAACGAGGACGCGCGCACGACGATTCTCTACGTGTTTGGTCGTATCTTTTTTATACGAGGATAAATATAAAAATCCTCTCCCACACTTGTTCGCGTTTCGTGTTCCCCAGAGTGTATACACACTCTCTGTGGATACCCCCTTTCTCTTTTCGGCGCCCTTTTTATTCTTTCTCCTCCCACCTTCCCTGTTTTTCTTAGCCTCTTTCGAAAGGAGAAATTCGACTGGCGACCCGAATAAACGAACAAACTGCCAAACGAAACGCGTTCGATTCGCTCGAATTTCTTCTTAAAATTTATCTTAATAAACGTCGCTCGATTCGTGACGGTAAATCAAGGATAAATCAACAATTGATTGGCAGTGTCGCGAATGTCACTATCGGGAATATATGTATCTGATTTATGACGCGACTCGTGGAAACTAGTTTTTGATTAGACGGTTCGAATACCTGTATTTTTATCCGATACCAATCCAGATGAGACCTGTCCCGCGGGATTAAATGTCACACTAATGTTACGCGTCCAGGTTTCTCTGCAGGTGCCAGTTAATTTCCTCTAAAAAAAATAAAAAGAAAATCTTCATATCAATATTTTTTAAAAACTTCTTAATTAATCTCTAATTAGCTATGTACTATTGATAATTTTCCAGATTTTCTATAGGCAGTAATACTCCTGTTTTTGTTTTTCAACAAAATACGAGGAAATATTTCATAAAATTTCAGTCTCTATCGTGAAACAAAACTAAAGGAACATTGATTTATTAGTCAACTGAAACGAGTAAAATGAGGATTTCCTCAACGCAGCCAGGTAGGCAGCAACACTTCCTGCATATCAGGATCGAGTTTCGATTTCATTATTTTTATTCTATCGTTGTCTCTATTTACAAGAACGTTACAAAGCACCATCAGCTTTCTAAATCGTAACATTAACGTCATCGAAAGTCTGTAATTATAATTGATCGAAGATGATATTTCGGTGAATGGTCGAGTATTCTGGTGCACACGTGCCAACTGTCTAATTACATTCCCATGACGATATTTCTCCTCTGTTATCTGGCCCCGCGCTCAATCGGCTATATAATTCGCTAGGGCGATAATTGACAATTACTGCCACTTTCTTTTACTTGGCGGACCGACTGTCGAACAGGCGATTTTAATTGATACGCTTAGCTCTTCACGGGACACTTTTAATTGGACGCGTCTTGGGGAGATAATGAAGATACGCCTATTATCTCTTCAGTCGAACCGTTCGATTCCTGTATTTTATTTTAGCTCCTTATTTCCTTCCTTCTTGTTTACATTCAACGTGAACGAAGATATTGGATTCCATAGAGACACGGTAAATTATAACCTCTGCGAAGTTGGCCCCTCATTATCAAAAATTTGAAAAATTGATAAGAGTTCTATCAAAGTTGATATCAAAAAAGTTATAGCTCCTCAAAGTTGCGAAAATGAGAAGTTTGTCCCCCATACCTTCAAATGTTATTTTCGGTACTTTAATCGACGGAACTATTTTTAAAACTGATAGAACTCTTATCAATTTTTCAAATTTTTCATAATGACGGGCCAATTTCACAGAGGTGTAACTTTCGAAACATGGAATACAAGAACGAATGAAAAATTTTGGTCGGTTGCTTTAGAAGCACTGGGTATATCTAACAACTTTCTCGTTGCACGCCGAAAAGTACGAACCCACGTGCCAGCTGGAGAAAGGAGGCCATCCAAATGTCAGTCCTGCATGGCGATGTCTTGGCACATCTCGTCTCTCTGCGTGTACACTCGAATCAGGCTTCCACGGTGAAAAAATGCTTCCCTTAAAATTTATTAACCCATCGATTACCCCCTCTGAGGAATCACCCGTAGGATAGTTTGAAAGATGGCTGACAATCTTAACGATAATCAATCACGTTACGTTTTACGCGTTACGAATTCTTCGGGAAAAATTCCTGGTGTCGATGGAATTCCCGTTTGTTGTCACCGGTATTCGAGATAGATCTAGGCACGGGGAGGGAAAAATGCGGAATGCGAAGGATTGGAAAAAAGGGAAAGAGAGGAGAATCGCTGGTAATCGGCGGGCAACACTCGCAGAAAAGACGACGTCTATTGCGACGCTCATTGACTCGAATCAAGTTGACCTAGTGAGGCACCCACTAGGTTGTTTAATCTAAAATTAATTCCTCACAGCTGCTGACCGCCGACACGCTCCTCCGATGCTTCTTCTTATTCTTCTGTCGTCTTTTATTATTCTTATGTCGTGTCAAGGCCGCATTCCAGTTTCATTCGAACTTTCCGCCAGTTGGAAACGCGCGGTACGACTAGGATAAATAGAAAAATCGAGCCAGGTGTATCAACTAAATATTATAAATTAAAATAGTTGCAATTAACCCTTGAACGTCGATACCTGGATCAATTGAATTAAAATTAGGGCTCTCTCCATGGTCCGACGTCCGAGGGTTACGACTACACGTAGCCATTTCCATTGTGAAAGTATTAACCGCCGTGGTGACCGGTACCATTTTAACCCTTTCTAATTTAATATCAACCTCGATTTATAACTCTTAACACTTTCCATCGAGGAACTAAAGCAACGATTCAGTGTGAAAAAAGAAATACAGCTGCAAGGTAGATGTTATTTACGGTTACAGCAGTAATAACGTAACAACGCGATGATGCGCGTATTTTTGCTACGACCAGATTAGTATGCCGTTCAACGTGGTCGCAGTTGTAATCCTCTTCTACGTGTACCACTAACAAGTGTTCCAAGTGTTTACAGACGCTTTAGAGCGTTGCACATTAAATACGGATGAACGGTTTGTTTGATCTTCGCCACTTTGGAAATTATTATAAGAATTCATTGACGCTTATGTTCGGGCGGGAATCGAGGTGTTAAATGAATTCAGTGAGAAGAATCCACAGGTTGTTAAGGTGATCGATAAAGAGAGGAGAAAGGTAGGAGAAAAGGCAAAGAACCGTCGCGTCGTACTTCCGCGATCTTTGGCGATCCTAGGCGTTTCCCAGTCGCGTGACCGATCTTTTCCCCTCGTCTGCCTAGACAACTCGTTCTTTCCGTATCGGTTGGTTCTCTTACGTCACTGGTTCACTTTTGCACCGAGTACGATCGGTTTCCACGAGAAAGTTCCCCGACTGCTTTCCCACCGTTTCCTTTGACATCGCCGCCAAATTCGGGACCAGTTTTTCTTATCGCAGACAATTTCAAATATTTAATTACCCCTTTCTCTTTATTCTTTTCTAATACATAGTATCATTCTTCGATGTACCATAAGTGCCATTTTCTAATAATTTTCTATCATGAAATTTCTTTATCGCAGACAATTGTTTGTTGTAAATAACAAGCAATCGTCGTAAACTAAAAAGAATCATGGAAACTTTGTACGGTTATTTTCTTGAAGGTTCAAGCTTTAAATCGATGTAACGCAAGTGCCATTCGGCGCTACTTTTATGTCATCATTTTTATTTGATACAGAACGTCTGCGACTAATAGAAGGTCTCTGTTAAATGATCGAACGATTGATCGATCGATTGGAGATCTTTCCGCGGAACAAAAGCGAGCCAGTGTTGTCTATCGAATCGAGGTGGTAACGATTGGTCGACAACAGGTTTCGAAAGGCACGTGTGTCCTTCGATAGTCAGCGGCTCGTCCTTGGCAATGGAACGTAGACACGCTCGGATCCACGTAATAGCGGCAGTCCTTTTAGTTAATCCTTAATCGTTACATTCTATGCAACTTGGATCATCCGCACAATTATCCCGCGACTTTCAACCCTTACGTAACCCGCGGGTAAAAAATCATTTTGCATCTTATCGTCTCGCAAGGACGAAATATCCTTGAACGAGTCCAATCGGCATACCGATCAAATTGAACGAATTAGACGAGAACGAAAATTAACTTCCTCGTTAGAAACCAGACATTTTATTTACCATTTTATTTCTCTCACTCTCCGGTTGCTTTTACTTTCAATCTGTTTACTCGCACTCGCAACATCCTGATCGCGAGATTCCTGCAAATCGATTTGTGTAAGAAGCTTATAGAATGATGCGAAACCTCTCTGATGCGATTAATAATTAAGAATCGATTGGCTTTTTAGATGGATCCGATAATTTTTCAACAAATTCCTTCAGAATGTATTACCTGTCTACGATTCGTAGATTTTCTTTTAAACCGAAGCCGATTTATTATTTCTTTCTTTTGAACGCCGAGTATAATCTGCTGTCGGATCGGTTTAATGACCAAACTGATGTGCTTTTTGTTTCAGGTAAGTCGTCGGTTTATTTCATCACCGGATACTTACCGTGACGATCGTTGATGCTTTTGTAACTTCTCGTGGGTAACGTTAATTATTTATTAACTACCGTAATTCGTTATAGAAACGATTCGATATGTTACTCGGAAAGAATAGAAACAGATTAAATCGAATCGGTCTGGTGAAAATTACACCGCCCACGCGTTGTCCTAATGATAGACTTCGGAACACGGCCAATAACGACGGAAGTCGGGGGGACAGGGTGTTCCGTTAACGATAACTCGGCTACGGAGACGTTTTATCGCGTTTGTCGAAGCAATTACACGGATCGATAGCAGAAAGAGAAAGTCTCCAGGGGAAGGAGAAAGCAATCGGAAAGAATCAAATCGTTCAGATTGCTCGTACGACCGAGTCTCGTTTTCTGCCCGCCAGTTAACTGGACCCACGTGCAAACACTGTGTCCACGATTTATACAGATCGTTTCACAGACGAATACGTAATTTCCTTGGCGATTATGAAGCTGTCGCAGGCGTCGCGTCAAACATTTCCAGCCGAGTGTGCTCGTCGCTTGTGCGCTCGTTGAAATCACTTCCGGTTCAACGCCTCCTCTTGATCGAGTTTCTTTTAACATTCTTGGTGCACGAACGAACATTTTTTTTTCTTTACAATTTAGGGAACTAAGAGGATATTAAATAATTTCAGTGGTACCTCGGTATACGTACAAATTTTACTGTGAATTTTGCGTCATTTTTAAATAATTATCTGAGGAAAAATTAAATTACTAAGGATATCATATAATAAACTATAACCGCGAAACAGGAGTGAATAAAATTTATTCCATTTGGTTTGTTAATTTCGAATCTATTCATTAAGGTCGTATACCGAAGTATATCAGTGTAATATTTTCCAAGTAGTTTAGGATATCGTTTATTTTACTATCCTTAGATACAATAGTATGTCCTATTATCCTGAAAAGGAAGGATCGGCAGCCCGGAAGTCGGCACTTGGCTGCTCGGTGACTCGGTTTGCCCGAGGGGAAAGTGGTTTGAGCAACTTTCACTTGCTGCCAGGCCAAGCCACGTCTCCTCGGCTCGTACACCCAGCACCGTCTCGTATTGTGTCGTTCTTTAATAGAAGAAATACCTTTATTGCTCGTGATATCCTCTTAATTCCCCGTTTAACGAGGAAACCGTGACAAAGGTTTCTTTTGCCACGCACGAAAGTCACTTCGCACCTTGATTCGCAGCTAGAATCGCTACCGATTTCTCCGTTCGATAATTACCTGGAAGTCCTTTAAAAATTAGTCTTTCGATTTTCTCGATCACCGTAATCGTAATTCTTCGATCTTTCGATTGAACTAACCTCGTCTTGCTTGCCTCTGAAAGGGGGAATTAGCGAGCGACTCGGTCGATCGACCGAGAATAAATTCGCGAAGCGTGTTAGCGAAGAAATCAGATTGTGGATGAAAGAGAAATCCACGGGTCGCGGATGGTGGGAGAGCACATGGTTCATTAAAATGGTTGGTTAGCGAGAGCAGGTGAGGGAAGGAGGAAAGAAAGAAGGAAGCGGGACCAGTCGGTAGTCGGTGAGGCAGGAAGAGAGAAGCGTATACGCGACCTTTCTTCTTTCCTCTTCCCGTTTCTATTTTCTCCATCCACCTGTCTCTTTTCCACCTTCTCACGGAAACGATTTCGTTGTTGCGTGCCTGAAACCTATCCGCGTAACGCGTAAAACGCTCCTGCGCCCGCGCGTTTCTGCTTTATCAGGAAGCGAAGAAAGCGACCGCCGCCATCTCCGCCGAATAAAAAGCTCCAAAGAATGAAATTTCTCTATATCGTCCTGTTCTGGCTGGATCCTTTCTCTTTTTCGAATCCCTTTCTACGCGATATTTGCGACGATTCGGGATCAGAATTTTTAGAATCAAGGGCGAAAATTTCCAGGGAAAGAATTCCAGTAAACACGAGTTCGAAAATACTTCCTCGTCCAGTTATTGCTGGACAAAATTGTGTACATCCGTTTTCTGAATATCACGTTGTTTGCCTTATGATGCAATCGAACCTGTTCCCCTTTAAAATTACAATAACGTTGGAACGGAGGATTTTGTTCAGTTAATCGTTTGTCCTGTATGTTAATTAGACACGTAAAAAATTTAGAAAGAATTTTTAATTTCCTTCTCTTTTTTGGATAGAAATAAACATGATCGCGTGAAAGGACCACGTTTGTCCAACAGAGAAATTTTTCGTCTTCCTGTATTCTGGTATCTTTATTAGAGTGAAAATTATTATAGATAAAACCGTGTACGGGGAAAGTTGATAACTTTATTAGCAAAATAATTAACGTGTATTAACATCTATCAATTTCGTGCTGTAAGGTTCTTCAAAAAATAACGAATTTTCAAAACTGATAAACTTTCCAATATAAAAAGAAAATTCAAAGTTCCAAGATCAGTTTCATAAAATATAAGATTATCGAGGTGCGAACGTGTTTCGCTTCCGCATCGATACTCCTGACGATTCGATGAAATGAAAAAATAAGAATAATTTGCCTTCTCTTTCATTCGTACCGCTATTTGTTCCCGTTTCGGTGTATCAGGAAATGCGTGTCCCCTTCTACGCGGGTTCGCTGTGTGCGCGAGGGAAAGTTTTCGTTCTTACCAAATTCTTTCTCCTTCCCTTGCCTCGCTCTCCCTCCCATATTTTCCACGGCACACCGAGAGAAACTCGGGATCACCCGGTTTTTACATCGCGGTTTATTATCTCTAACGGATTATCATTTCGAAAAGATTATCTGATAGTAATCGAGAATCATTCGCGTCTTCTGGAGAAAACACGGAGACGATATTCCTCGGATAATCTCGTTACAAGTCTTTTCAAATGGAGGCTTTCGTTGGTAACCGGAGAAAGCTCGAAAGATCAGTTCCAGGTGGTTTGTACTTTAATTCGATCGATCAGGTGAAAAGTCGGTGAAAATTGGAGACGCGGAGTGAAATTGTTCGATCGAACGTTCGGAGGATCGGTTAGGATTGAATATTTTTCTCCTTCGCGTGGGTGTAACAGTATATAACAAGGTTCCCGAGGGAGAGTATCGGTGGTGTGCATCGAAGCGACAGGAAACGATTGCCAGGAGGTCTGGAGGCTATCAGAGGAGCGGCCAAGGACGTGTTCGTGGCTGGTTGCGTTTCGCGATATCCGCCACTGCACAGATACACCAGCTCCTCTCTGTTCCTCTCCTCTCGTCCTACCTGTTCCTTTTTTTTCCTATTCAGTTGGAAAAAAATAATGAAAGAGGTTTGTCGCTAGACTCTCTGGATGTTTATGCGTTTACTAGAGCGTGCAAAAAGTATGCGATAGCTGAATTATTAGTTAAATATAGAAAAACAATGTATTTGCATAAATAGTCGCAATCTATTCGATGGGGAATAGTGCAGAAATGTAGAAAAAACGAGATCTAGAGGCAAAAAAATTCGATGAGATTTTGACCCACTAAACACAGTGGCGCAAGATTTTCAATCGTAGAAGAGAAAAGGAGGAAGCTCGAAAACTGGAATCGAAGGAACACGTAGACGATTTTCACCGGTCGAATTCGCGGGAAAAGACGTGTCGAAGAATTTACGTAATATCCGCGCAAAAGTTTGCGAACGAAGGAAAGGTGGATCTCGCGGGATTCTCGAACTGCCGGAAGTAAACCGCGACCAAGTGTGTTCCTTAAAATGCTTTCTCTTTTCGAGCACGCTCCAATTAGTGCGCTCTTCTCTAATTACCGACACAGCTTACAATGATTACACAGGGAACAGGGAAACTATTCCTATTTTTACGCGTCGATGTTACGTGTATTCCAGCAGGAAATACAAATAGACTGAAAACATTGAAATCGCGAATGAAGAAACGTTCGAAAATTCTACAAAATCTACTTGTATTCGTGGAATATATTTCAAACGCAAACAGAAAGAGAACGAGTTGAATTTCTTCGTGTCTGTAAAGGTACACGTGTACGTTATCGCTGAAACAATTGCCGAGAATTTCATATTTTCACGTGTACCTGCTGCTATCTCTACCTTTTAACGACCTTATTCCCGGTGTCGTTTACTAGTTTCGAAACCAGTTCAACTTAGTTAACGCAAAAATGTCTTCTGGTTGATCGTTGTTTCGTGACTTTTATTTTCTGGCTTTTCTGGAAGAAAAAATAAATTAAAATACAAAGAAACAAGACAGCGTTTACCCTTAGGCAATTAACTCTAGACCCGTCTTTGGTCCTAATGAATCCATATCCATATTTTCAATAATTCGACTTTTAACCGAAGAAAAGATCGTTGGATTCTGTTTCTGTTTCTCTGTCTTGTATCCACGTGCATTCTAATTCAACGAGACGCGTGTTAAATTGACGTTTTTATAAAAGTTCGACCACAAAACGTGCCATTTGTTCGTTGAAGTAGCTTAAAGGTGTATACAGGTGCGCCACAAGGACGTAGAAGACCAACAATTAAGGTAATATGTATCTACATATTGAATGTTCCTCGTAGCAATTTCTGCAGACGAAAAGGAAAAAAATACTACGAAACCTGGGAGATACAATGATTTCAATTCAACCAGGATACGTGAAAATATTTCTTTTTTCCTCGATGAGTAGCTCTTTATAGTAGCGTTTCGTCATTTCATTCTCGTCGTTTATTATTGCTGTAAATTAATAAGAGATAAAGGCTTGGGGTATTTAACGATTGTTTGAAAAGGCAACGGGCGTTCGAGGGAATTTGCGTAAAATTGGCGCGGGGCACCGTTTCTAATTCCAGTCGGTGAAATTTTCATTTGACAGGTAATAATTCAGGAAACGGAATAAAATATCCATTACGGTCGCACGCAGTTGCGTTCGCTCGTATAAGGTGTATTGTGTACGGTCGCGGAAAAGCCAGGCCAGATTCCACGGATAAACCAGTGAAAGGGAATTGAAAATACTTTTATTAATGAACGACGATGATTTCCGCTCTTTTAGCGCTTATCTTCGTTACACATCAATTATCTTCCTTTCTTCAAATTAATCGCATACGAATCGCTGCTAATTGTTCAACGCCTTACACTTTCATTATCTCGATACTACTCTAACAACATGGTTTTAAATCGGCGACGACGGACCATGGAGAGAGCCCTAATTTTTATCTTCATATTCCTTTCGAAACTATACTTCCAATATATGAAACTCTTTAATTTTAGCTAAATATCTTTCTATAATTCTATATTATTTCTATAACGTTGTAACGAAATGTTAAAAAAAACAAAGCATTGTTAGGCAGGAATAAATAAGCGCATTTGTTTTGAGATGATTTCCTGTGGCCTTGGTACACCGATACTCGGCTATTTCGGACGATAGATCGAATACGAAGTGAAACTAAAATCCGTGATCAAGGCCTAGCTAGCTAGTGATCGAGTTTTATAAATTCAACCCCGACCAGTGAGCATCGAACAACTGATTTATCAGAGAAAACGAGAACGATCTGATACAAAATAAACTACGTTTTACCTAAAGGGAAGGATGGGAACCGTACAATTTTTTCTTCCATCGGACTAGCGAAGACTCTCTGACTTACGATCTGTAAATCTGTCCTCACTGTCGGTGTTCCGATAATTTATAGGTGCGGTAAACCGCTGCCATCTCCGTTGACAAACGATTCGTAAACTATGTTGCCTTAAAAAATCTATTAACATCACCGACCGATAATTGCATCCTCACGATTTTACGATCGAGATTCCGTCATCGGTCATACTTGCGGCTAGTTGAACTTGTTGAAGCGTTATTACAGTTCTTCATACGTAATCTGTATAATAAACAACTAAGAATAGTAAATCGAAGCTTATGAATATATTGAAATAATCGAAATTATCGCGCGTCTGATCATACCTGGCTATTTCTACTGCAACGAGAAATTATTCGAACCCGTTCAGATTCTAAATTCATTTTCTATTAAATCATTAATAAAA
The DNA here is from genome assembly GCF_051020975.1 of Osmia lignaria lignaria. Classification (NCBI taxonomy): domain Eukaryota; kingdom Metazoa; phylum Arthropoda; class Insecta; order Hymenoptera; family Megachilidae; genus Osmia; species Osmia lignaria. The sequence continues at coordinate 4,920,991 of NC_135038.1, forward strand.
CCTGGCATGATCGCGTCTCGCAAGGTATAATGCAATGCAAGATCGAATAGAAGATTTTCCAACGTCGAGACGACGAATCGTTTCGATTTTTCTGCACCTCCTCTCAGAAGGAAGTTTATGACTCACTGCGTACTTGAGTCAGGTAAAACGTGTTCGCGTGTTGCCGATTACGTAAAAGAAGTATCTTGTCCGGGGGAATCGGGATGACGAGGCGGTGAAGGGCGAGGGGGAAAACAGGGAACATAGTAATTAGAGGCACGATGTCGGTGGTAACGAAGGAACAGACCTAAGAACTGGTTCTACCGTTAACGGAAATCGTCAGATTCGAAACCAGCTTCTACGGAACGTACGCCCTTTACGGTACTTCCGCTTTCGTTACGCCACGTGGAAACTCGGTCAATTCTTCAGGAACGTCGTTTCGATAGATTCCAGGCATCCGATTTAGGATTAGGTTCGGAGTATTGGGTCGTTATCGATAAATACCGATAATAACTCGTCGCGTTTCATTTTTCAATTATCTTCCGCTTTCGTTACGCCAGGTGGAAACTCGGTCAATTCTTCAGGAACGTCGTTTCGGTAAATTCCAGATTTAGGATTCGATTCGGAGTTTTGGGCCGTTATCGGTAAATACTAGTTTCATTTTTCAATTTCATCCCCGTTACAAGATTTTTCTCATTTTCACCCTCCTGGCAATTACTCCGCCCCGTTTTTCCGCCTCGTTTCCTCTCGAATTTCACGGTACCCGTGTTCTTCCTCTTCCCATTCAGCAAGTCTCGGTGGACGGTGTTGTAGCGGTCGTGGCAGGCTACGGCACGCTACGCAACGCAACGCGAGATTAGTTCCGCAGAGCCGGCGACGACCGGTAGCCTTGAACCAAATTGCGAGCTGTCGTTGTTTAGTTGTTTAGCTGGCGTGCACGTTGAACACCCGACGTAGTATGGTTATTAGTAGCGATGGGAAGGAATGTATGAAAAAATCAGCATCGATCTAGTGTCGACTTAGTATCATTCCAATTCCGGAAATTCAACTATCAATTTTATGACTCGAGTCGAGCTCCTAATTTAATTGAATTTTTAATTAAACGATTTCTAATGGATGGACGCTTTATTCTAACCGTTTTGAACAGAGGAGCACATTGAAATGATAGAACAACCAGCGTTATTCCCGACGAGTCTTCCAACTTTCGTACACCGTTAATAACACTCATTATTCCTAAGAAATGATCGTTTCTTTCAGTGAAGAATCTCTTTCAGTTTCGACTATCGTAGGATCCCCGAGAGCCTTGGAATACGCGATGACATACTTCCTTTGCACCTTTTTCTTTCTCTATTTTTCTTTCGCACGATGTCGGAAGCCTTTCGTTGGCCATCAGAAATCACTTCGTGGAAGAAAAGAAAAAGATCTTTGCGGATCGCTCGATGGCCTTGGTGAAGATGCTCCTCCAAAAATAGTGAGCCGGACCCGACCATCCGCTTCTTCTTCTTCTTCTTCTTCTTCTCGTTTTGCCGCGTTCCTTCCGCGTTTTTTTTTTCTCCTCAACAACCACGCGAATCGTGATTCCGTTCAAACAACGACCAATTATGTCCTTGGTCTTCTAGACACCGTTCGTCTAGTTCATTTTTTAATTAAAAATAATGTCTCTAATTACGCGACATGCTTATCAGGAAACTGTTAATCTTCTCGTCGGGTAAAATGATGGAAATACGGAGAACAGTGTTTTTTTTTTTCTTCTTCTTTTTTTCAATTTTTCTGCAATTTTTTTTATTCCAACGAACGAATGCGACAAAACCGCATTCAATGGTTATTATCATGGTACACCGCGTACCGGCGACGAGGTCGCGTCGCTGCCACACTCTGATAGATTTCAACGAACGTAATTTTAATATTCATATACCTCGCTGCCATTCCTCTTTGAATTATTGCTCGCGATTACCGGCACGCTCGCGATCCAATGAATACTCCAAATGTTTCATATTTTCAGGATGTTAATATTAAAGGTGATTACCTCGAGTTTTCTAACAGATCGATGATTTTTATTTTCCAGGAAAACAAGGTAAAGATGGACCGGAAGAGAAGAAGGACGCGGATGGAGAGTTATGGGGCAACGTGGAAGCGCAGGCCGCCTTCCTCGGCCCAAATCTTTGGGACAAAACTCTGCCCTACGATGCCGACCTGAAGGTATTGAACCATGTATGTATAAAAACGCGATACGGTAAGCTCACAACCTGGCTGAACATGGATCCCGAAAAAAAAACAAAAAACACGTGGATCCAAGGATATAATCAAATTCGTAGCTTCTACTTAGAATCTTTCTTGTTTATTCATTATTTCTCTGCTTTTTTTTTATTTTTTTTTTTTTTTTTGAAACAGGAACACATTTGTTTAAGAATACAGATCCCTTCGAAGAAACGAGCTTGAATCATTAATTTGTTGTTAGAAAATAAATGGAGTGTGATCGCAAGAAGCGATCAATGATCGGTGCATCAAAGGAGATGGAAATAAAAAATGAGGGAAAAAAGACGAGGATGTTTTGTTTGCAGTACGTGGATCTTGACGAGTTTCTCTCCGAGAACGGCATTCCTGTGGACGGTGTGGCTGGCGGTGGACAGGGTACGATGCAGAGTGGACAACTGCACAAGTTGAACAACACCGAGACACCAGGGCACCAAGGACCAGCTGGTCTTCATTTAGAACCAGTCACCAAACGCGAGAGATCACCCTCGCCGAGCGAATGTTGCTCACCTGACACGATGAACCCTCCCTCGCCCGCGGACTCCAGTAAGTACACCCTTCCCTACCCTGTCGCGATAACGAGTTTATTAAATTTTTTTTACCTCTCGAAAGCAAGCATAGCGCGTGGAAGTTGAACATTCTTAAAGACTAACGTCTATTCTTGACCGGTTAAAAATAAAGAATAGGCGTCGAAGAGAAGATCTATTCGAGGGAAACGTACGAGTCAGCTTACTTCTGGACAAAGAATTAAAGGGTCATATCTTTGTCTCTCGCTATGAAAGGAGATGTTTCTTTCTTACCTGTTTCAAGAATAATTTTATATTATTTTCAAGGATTCGTATATAATATGGCTTGTGTTTTTGTAGCGCTCTCGATGGCCTCATCGGGGCGAGATTTCGATCCACGCACCCGGGCCTTCTCGGACGAGGAGCTGAAACCCCAACCGATGATCAAGAAATCACGAAAGCAGGTCAGTTGATTCTCCTCAATCCTCTGGAACTGTTCATTATCGTTTTCAGAAACTTATCCACTTTCCTCCAGAGCCATTTCGTTGCTTAAGATTGAAAAGAAAATCGCTCGTGTATCGCGGCTCTGTTTCTTTTCCGAACTAATTTCTCTTTATGTTTTTTCTCTGTGGTCCATTGCCGGCTACAGTTCGTTCCGGATGACCTGAAGGATGACAAATACTGGGCGCGTCGTAGGAAGAATAACATGGCAGCGAAACGATCACGGGACGCGCGTCGCATGAAGGAGAACCAGATCGCTCTCAGGGCCGGCTTCCTCGAGAAAGAAGTAAATCTTCCCACGCCTCTAAAATTAAAGACACGCGCGTTACAACGAAATTCTAAATTTATTTTCTTTTCCATTGTACCCAGTGATATCCGTCGTGACAGCCAAACGAAAAGTACATTCTACAGTCCCGATAGAGCACGTCGATGGTGTATTCTTTTTTTTTTTCTCCTTTTTTCAAATTCTATCGTTGTTACAATGTTATTTTTCAAAAGAAACGATCGAGCCTTTCATAGGATTCTGTACGATATCGAATATCTTCGCCAAACTGATTTGTACTGTTCGTCTTTCAGAACATGGGCCTCCGACAGGAGCTGGACCGGTTAAAGAACGAGAACATGCTGTTACGCGACAAGCTGAGCAAATACACGGACGTCTAACAGTACGCCGAGGAAGCAACAACTCGTCGTGGTATTAAAAAAGATGCAGACACGAGCGTTTGTTGTGCCAGCTCCTCCCACACTTTATAGTCGCAGAGCACTTAGGTTTTCGTCAGTCCGGAAGAAAAGAAATGAAATGAAAAAAAAAAAAAGTATATATTGGAAGAGGAAAGGAAGGAGCGCGTCCGCCGAATCACAAAGTCATCTCCACGAATTTTAATCGAACAGCTTACTTTTCCTTACAGGATTCCCTTCGCAGAGATATCCTTCGAGAGAGGTTTTGCTATTCATTCATCTCGTTCTCCTTCTTCCTTCTTCCTTTATTCCTTATTCCTTATTCCTAAACCACCAACACCGCGCATACCTAACGTTGATCCTGTTTTAACCCCTTCTGCCTGAATCCTTCGTCTCCTTTCCCACTCGCCCCCATCTTCTCTCCGGATAAAGAAAAGTGTACATAGTTATATGTATAGTTAGATTATATATATATGTATACATGCATACATACACGAGCGCGTGTACGTATGTCTGTAAATGGTCGAGTTTGTTAGAGCGCCTGTAAGCGCGCAACCCGCATGCACACGTGTATGTACAGAGAATATACGCGTATAAAATGCCAGAGGTGTGTAACCGGTCGGGTATATCGTTCGCTGCTACGCATTATCCAGCATACACGTAATACGTATATATCTATATACATAGTCAGTCAGGCATACACGTATACACGCGGAACCGCAAACGTAGACGTTTGTATGCATGCCAGATGAACGTGGTACCAATTGTTCCCTACGAGACATCTTTTATTTTTTTTCTTTTTCGACCTGTTGAAACGTTAATTATAGTCGTGTTCGAAGAACTTCTCTGTTAGAAGGAACAAGGAAAAGATTTGTTACAAAGGAGGATGCAAGTTTCTATTTCTTTTCCGGTTTCTCCGAAGGAATACATCAAACAGCCGAGTGGAAAACGCGTAGCAAATTCAAACGTCTCTGGCACGCGCACAACCGTCTCGTAAACCGGGCTGGAGCTGATTAGAGTAATAAGCGAATAATGTACGAAGATGTAAGCACAGACAGGCGCGTGTATAAAACGATCGTCTGGTTGAAAGGAAAACGGTCGCGAACGCTCCTGAAGCGGCCGCCTAGCCACCCGCGCTAGTTCTCGAGCTTCTATTTGGTTATTGTACAACGCGAACTCCACATCTGATCGTGGATAGACCGTGTTGGTCTAACGTTTTTTCTCGTTGCGTTATCCGCCTTCCTCCCTCTTCCGTCAGTCTAATCGTTGAACGCTATTCGTTCGGGAGGAATACTCGAAGAGATTCCTGGACGATATCGTCGAGTACAGTAACTAGCATTATTGTACCTTCGCGTGACTCCGTCGTCGGACCGTACACGTTTTAAAAAAAAAAATATTTACCGTTTTCTTGGCTCATCGAATAATCACCGTTTGGTTGTTTTGATCGATCGCATAAATGAGAAATCAACGAAATTGAATGCGAGCGGGGAAACGTGTGTAAAACTGGAGGAAGACGGGGGAAGGTAGAATCGATGAATTAAATTAACAAGCGAAAGGATACTTGGGAGAACGACGCTTTTCTGCGCACGGACTAGGTCCCTAGTTCTCTAAGAAACGTTAATTACCGTAGCGTATCCCACAAGTGGTGATGGTACACAAGTGATTCTAGTTGTTTTTATCGTAAGGTAGATCATGTGCTTCTTTTTTTCTTTTTCATACGTAACGTGTTATCTCTCTCTTTATCGTACGATTTGCTTGAAGCAAATTGAAAGTGCGGGGAAAGCGTCGCGACGCGTCCCTTTATTATCGTTTCGTCGCGCTTCAATGGTCGATGGCTCGTCCGACAATGAATTTTTAATCAACCTTTTTTTGTAAATACTTGAATAAGGAAACCGTACTAATATTAGTTGCCCACGCCGATTCAAGGTATCGCTGCATTGATCATTGTAATTTTTTTTTTTTTTTTTTTTTTTAGAGCGATTAGGAGAGATCGCGAAATAGAATTTCAAGTTCATTCGATGATAAAAAGAAAGTACATTTTATCGAAAAGAGAAGCAAAACGATACTGTCAGCTCTATTGTTAACCGACGCCACGACAAGAATCGTGCACCAAGAGGGGGCTGCTCCATCCTTAGCAGAACAGAAAACGTTATACACGCGGTATTCTCTATTCGTAGTTGTTTCCTCTTGTGACATGAATTCGAATGTAAAGGGAAAAAAAAAACTCTAACGATGAGCGAAATCCACTGGTGCGCCTTTCATGGATAATACACGCGATTAATATTTTACATACCTGTTGATGCGTTTAAATAAGCGATTCTGCTCGTTGCAACGCTCAATGACAATAATCGAGTATAATTATATATACATATATGTTTTTTAGCGACTTTTTGCGACGTAAAATCGACAATTAAGAGTATGTTCCCGGTAGAGAGAAAAAAAAGGTCTTTTACGATACGCTTGTTATCGATTGTTTACACAATTGATTATTGTTTTATCATTTCGATCGGTTTCCCTAAAACCCCTTGACATTACGAATTCTCGAAGAGCTTATTAAATATTGTTATATACATATATATATATACACACATACATGTACATGTATATTTGTAGACGTACACAAAGAAATTAATTTTATAGAAGGCCTTGTCAATGACAGATTCGCTTTTAACTGTTTTTATACAAACCATCGTTTTAATTGAGGAGTATCGTCTCGTTAAAGAAACAATTCGACATTCGTATATTTTGTTCGTACTCGAAACGTGTCCGTAGGATTCTTTTCTCTTGTTTTATTTGTGATCACGCATCAGAGTTCTATTTACAATTAGATAAAATATGTATACGTACTTTACGATTGTAAATTTTTAGTTGGATACAGATCCATATGTAATTAATCTCACGGTCGACGTTATGGAAATCGTTTTACGCATTGTTATCATATACATATATTTTCTTTTTTTTTTTTTTTCAAGATTTTACGTATGTTGTATAATTTGAAATTTTTCATTCTTTTTTCCTTTTTACATAAGTTGATAGTTATAAGCGAACGGATTTCAACGTCGCAAGTAAAATCATACAAATTGATTCTTGTATCTCATTTTTATGATTTCACTTTTAACGAAGCGACTTCAGAATTCGTTCGAACGTATTCCTCAGCCCCTTTTGATTGATCACGAACGAAAGACAAAAAAAAATCATTGTTATTAATACTGTACGTAACCAAAAATCAAACAACATGTGAGACAAAGAGACTCGTTGTAAGCTCGATTTGTGACTGTTGCTAAATACCAGTTTATTGTAAGCAACGACGCGTGACAAAAGCAAGGCGATTGACAAAGAGAACGCAATATGCAAGAAATCATCTCGCAACATCGACGATCCGCATTCATCGTTCAAACACGTTCACTGCCATAAGTATTATAGAAATTGTACTTCAGTTTAATTCAAAATATTAACGCTTTCACTTGAAACGATATGTACACTGTAATTTTAACCCATTTGCTACCACGATCCCCAAATAGGGATTTGAATATATATATATATATATTTTTTTTTATCACTTGCAATAGGATTATATTAAATAAAATGTGAAATAAAAATTTGGCAGTTAATGGGTTAATGGATATTCAAAATTCGTTCCTCAATTGAACTTTCTGTAAAGGTAATAACGTATGTAAGTATACTTATGGCAATCAACGTGTTAATGATCTATACAAGACACACCGCTCTTTGGCATACAGCCAGCCTAATTTTAACATAGACAAAATACACATTGTGTAATATCGAAGAACATTGTATGAAAGGTATCTTAAACGCGTCGTGTCCGTAATCAAACGAACAAATGTATCTCTATACACGCGCGTAGGACAAACGTATGAAAATCTTTTATATCATCAGCAATCGTAAACCGCCGATCAATAGCGTTATTATAGAGAAACGATAAAGTCAGATATTTCTTTATCTAATTTATATTCGATCGCTACGCTGGCAGTCGTGTGTGAATAATCGAGAGAGAGTACATTGATTCACGTTTCTCGAATATTTCTAAGTACCTTCTAGTACAAGTTGCTATTAATTAAACATGTCGTAGCGTACTAAGCGGCCGATCATTCGGATCACTGTTTAACACCGTAATTGTCAAACGAGAAGCGGCGGAGTAGCATGTTTTCAAATGACACGATGTAAAATATAAAAAGAATCATTTAAAGAAACAAGCGCGCGCGTTCGTTACACGCAGTCCGTGGATAGTAAAAAACGATACGTTGTAAAGAAAATCGTAGAAAAAAAAGAAAAAGAATATAGAGAAAACACACATACACACACACACACACACACAAAGGTAGACGCAACCGACAGCTTTGCTCCAAATTAGAATTTAATCGACGAATGACAAAACGAAGAAAAGTTGCAAAAAATGTAAAAAAATTAAACGATAGGGATTTAAAAAAAAAAAAAGAGTACGTAATTATGGAAAGATAAAAGATGAGACACGCCATCCGATCCATTCGAAAACGAAAAACAGTACACGTGAGAATTAAATACGACCACCCAACGTCAAAAATGTATCACATTTCGAGAAATATATGTATTTGTTATTGTTTTCATTGAATTATATTGTTGTACCTGGATCCCTTGATTATCTTATACTTCGAGGAATCAGCTAGATAGTTTAATTATCGAGTAATAATAATATTCTGTTGGTGTTGTAAAATTAATTGGCAAACGCCAAAGCGAAATGTAAATTTTTTTTATCGTACTGTTATTTTAATTGCAATGCTTGCAACGATTTTAAAGTTCAATGAATTTTATTGTTTTTTAATATTAAAATTTCTGTTACGTATTGAAGAAAATAATGAAATGAATACGATTCCTTGTTAATCCTGATTTTTAGAAATATATCGTTAATTAAAAAAAAAATACTCTATTTGTTATTTTATTTTCATGCTTTAATTATTATTTTATTATATAAAAAACGTCATTTGAAAGTAATTAAGTATTCAGTACATTTCGGACTGTTACATATTTAAATTATCATTGCGAGAATATGTGCATAGAAGCGCCTATGAATTTAACTCCAAAAACTGCTCCTAGTAATAGGATAACAGAATGCGCAAAGAGGTTACGCTATTTCAGGGGAGGTATGGTGGGGGCAACTACGGTTTGAAATCTACTCCTGGTAATAGGATTACAGAATGTGCAAAGAGGTCGCACGATTCTTGGGTAAGCGGAGTGGGAGAACCTACGGTTCAAATTATACTCCTGGTATCAGGAATATAGGATGTGCAAAGAGGTGGCACGATTCGCGCATGCGCAGTGGCGCCTTGCGCATATGCGCAGAACCACCTGCGCAGTAGACTCGCGGAAAATGTACAGGTTATACAGGATACACAAAAATCGTTAATTGCTCATTAACGGCTAATGAAAAGTTCATTCTTACAATTGATTCATAAAGAATAATGTCTGCGCAATTTTCTCATACCAACTTTGTGCATATCTTTGCTGTAATTACTCAGTTATTAGTCCTTTTTGTAGTAATGATATAGCTACACGTCTCATTAAACACCCACCGAATTTTCATTAATTTTACCGTAAATAGCAACAATTTATAACTCTTTAAGATCGAAGAAGAAAGAGAAAGGTTCCAACTACATTCTTTAATCATTTTCAGTAACATTTGGTGCGTTATTATTTAATAAATATCGATTCTTATAGCCACTATATTGCGACACATATCAACATGCCGACACTCTAAATTTTATTAATTTTACAGTACATAGCAACAATTTATGACACTTTGTCATCAGAGAAGAAAGAGAAAGGTTCAAACTACATTCTTTAATCATTTTTAGTAACATTTGATGCGTAAATATTTAGTAAACATCGATTCTTGTAAATACCACATTGCCGCATATCGAACCTCCTAATTTTCATTAATTTCTCAATTATTAGGAACATTTTCTGCACTTTTATGACTGTTTAGAATGAGTAAGGTTTATTTGAATTTCTAATATAAGTTTTGTGAACATTTGTAGCGTTTAGACGCAATAATTAATCATTATTTCACTTCGACTTTTCATTGTAGCTTACTGCAACTTTTCTCATTAATTTCTTGTAAATCCGACACATTTTATGAACTTTTATAATTTTAGAAGATAGAGCAGACTTTAACCAATCTATTGATACCAATTTTGTGCGGATTAACAATCTACAAGCTTAGAAATTTGCAAAAAATGTAGACCCTGTATCCGGGTATCAGGAGCACATCAAAATGGAAGTAGGTGGCACAGAAATCTGCGCAGAACAGGATGCGCAGTAGATTGCCGCGCGTATGAGCAGAACTAGATGCGCAGTAGTTTGCGCAGAATTAGTTGCGCAGTAGTTTGCGTCAGGGGTCCTCGAAACCCCAAGTGCGATCGACTGGGGTGTCTAGGACCCCGCATGCACTGTATTAAAGACTGCATTTACAGGCACCTGGGGTTCTAGAAACCCCACGTGCGTTCGACTGGGGTGTCTAGGACCCCGCGTACACCCAATTGAGGACTGCATTTACAGCCACCTGGGGTTCTAGAAACCCCAAGTGTCCGGGTATCGGGAGCACATCAAAATGAAAGTAGGTGGCACAGAAACCACCGCAGTACGTTGCTGGGGGTGGCATGGTGGGGGAAACCTACGGTTTGAAATCTACTCCTGGTAATAGGATCACAGAATGTGCGAAGAGGTATATCGTCAAAAAATCAACTTACCGACTGCAATTGATGATAACAACTTATCGACTATACTCGGATGATAATCAAGAATATATGTAAATAATTTAATCACACAATGAGAATTAAAACAAATAAAATAGCTTTATTAATCTTTAATACAGATGAATTACAATTTTAAAATTAAAGGTATTTCATACAAAAAAAGTTTATTCTGAACGTACTGATGATTTGAGGTTAGTGAAACCTGTCTTAAATCTTGTCTTCCTCCACTTGCAACTACTTTTTCTGGAATAATTCATATTCCAATTAGATTACAGGCCTTGTGAAAACGTACCTCAAAGGTGCTAGTCCATTTTAAAATAAAACAAGTAAAAAGCTATTGAGAGTACTTCTCACAAGTGAATAGTGTGTCCGAGAGTGACTGTCAGAGAGCATGATTCCTCTCAGAGAGCAGTTCTGTGGGAACTTGCTTTGAAATTGAGACATCATAATACTATCAGAGAGCTACTCTCGAAATACGAACTAGGTTCAGAAGCGATCGCTGGTGCACAAGTTGAATTTTTGAATACAGCAATCTCTTGAAAATGACCGCACGAAAGGAATGGTCAAGAGAGGAGACCTTCAGCCTGATCAGTATTTATAAGAAGAATTCAATGCTATGGAACCTAAAAGACAGCGAATATAGAAACAGAGATAGAAAGAATAAAACAATACATGAAATAGCAGTAAAATTTCGATGTTCATCGGAGGAGATACAACGAAAATTGCATAATTTAAGAAACCAGGTGTATAAAATGTAATAAAGTAGATAAAAATCAATCAAACATACCTAACTAACTATTTAAATTTCAGATGTCACAAGAATTAAGAAAGATGATAAAAAAGAAAGACAGGAATGGATCGGTTGAGACAGACGTTTCTAACTGGCCATACTTTTCTGCTTTAAAGTTTTTAATTCCTGTACTTTGTACAAATATGACGCAGTCCTCACTCGTACAGGCATCAGCGTCTATTGTAAGCTGAAATAGTTTATGTATGATTATTTCTGTTATTGAATAAGTCGTACTGAATTAAGAAAAGAATTTATAATAATTCTAATCAACCAATTGGCATTGCTGAGTGTCAATAACAATGACTAATTGTACTTTACTATAAATCACTGACATAAAAATTTTTTTTCAGCTCGAAAGAACCGAGGCAGAGAAATATGCAGTCGATAAGGATGCAGAAAGCGAAGAGGAAGAGAAGAGAATACTGCCGACACAGAAAAAGCGTAAACACGAAGATGATAATATTAGGGATCAATTGTTCAAGTTGGCATTCGAAACGATTGTAAAACAACCTGACGATTATGATAAATTTGGACAATACGTTGCGTTGGAATTAAAAGCATTAAAATCAGACTTTAATAAAGCTAGATTAAAAAGTGAAATACGAAAAATAATCGTCCGCATCGCAGATGAAGATCTCTATGGAACTACTTCAAATACGTCTTCATCTATTTCGGACGTAGAGATGATTATGAAAGCAAGTATACATAGCGAAGCAGAACTTCTCTCTCCTCCAATGCCAAAGAACGACTGATTTGTTTGAGGTCGAATTCTACCTTCTTGAACATCTCTTAATTATAGTAAGTACTCATTAAATGCACGTCAAAACTTACTATCCTTTGTCTTATCCTGTTGACACAAGTTTTAAATGTACAGTGATTTACAGCTGGTTAATACTTTAAAATAAAGTATTCTTACTATTTCGTCGATTATTTCTAATTAATTTCGTTTGATTGATTTTTACTTCAATTCTTATGCACTGCAATGCGTGCATATACATTCGCTTCTATCTTACTTTTCCATCATCTAATAAAATAATAATTATACATAAATTAATTGTTCAGTACGATGTAAGAGTAAATATTTTAAGTATTTCTACCTTTTAACCTGCCGACGGTGTGACGGGATATGACAAATGACCACTGTAAAGGAAAATTATAAAGAAAAAGATACAGGAAAAAGTATTGAGCAAATGCTCAAATGTATTTTATTAAGGACAATAAATTTATAGAGAATGTTTAAGCGATACTGCTAGCATTGGATGCAATCCTGGGCCACAAATCTGCACACTCCTTTGCAACAGGTCCTGTAATAGCTGATCCCTTCATTTCACCTTTATTATTCACAATAACTCCTGCATTATCTTCAAAGTATATAAAAACTCCATCCTTCCTTCGAAACGGTTTCCGTTGCCGTATTACTACCGCGGGCATAACTAGGTAAAAAACGGAAACAATTTTTATTTGCATACATATTAATTTATACCGATGCTATAAAATATTCGATACATAATATATTTAATTCTGATAATTACCCTTTTTCCTAAGTTCAGGTTTTCCCTTTTTAACAGTAGCAACGATCATGTCACCTGAGCCAGCTGCCGGCAGACGATTTAGTCTGCCTTTAATACCTTGGACTGCGATGACATATAAATTTTTGGCACCTACATAAAATAAAAAACATTTACTACATAATAAAATATCTAAACTGTTATTATTAATAATCTACATTATTTTCACAGGTATATGAAACCATCTTAAATTGCGGTAACGAAAATAACATGGACGCTTCAATTTGAAGATCTGTTTGAATTTTTTATAAGTGATTAAAATATTGCCTGCTAGAATTCACCTATAAGGTTGTATTAAATGTTTTCAATACTATAAGTAATTTGCATTTAGGATTATTAGCATAATATAATTTACTTATAAATTAATTGAAATGACAACCGCCAACCATGTGATAATCCCAACCATAACATGATTCATTTTTAAGGTTATATATTAGTTTTTTTTCAAACACTTACCAGTATTATCGGCACAATTTATAACTGCACCAACTGGTAAACCCAGTGATATCCTAAATTTTGCTCCGGCTGAACCACCACGTCCTTAAAGAATAATAATTTCATGTTAATTGTTGCTATCAGCGGACACGTCCGACACGGTATTTGTCTCCAATACAATCATCAATTTTTCCAACTTGCATCATTATTAAACAAAAACTTTTTCCATTGTTGTCCACCCCAAACATTTGTTCAACGTTCGCGTATCTCATTTCGAATACATAACTTATTTTTACACGGATTTCTTTAGATTCCTCGTCATCTTTGAAAACAACTTACCTCTCTTCGACATCTTGCTGTGTTTAAAAGAGAAAGAGACTGCTGTTTACCGCGCACTAGCTCTCACGCAGAATCGTGTTGGTCGTTTCCGGCGCGGAAACTCGTCTGATGTTTGAAAGAAATTTCTTTTAAAAATATTATGTATTATTGCAGGTTCAATAAAAAGAAAATATTATTTAATTAGAATATTATATAATAAATTTAATTCTTAGTAGATAACATAACACAAATTTCAATTTGATACATCATAATCAAGTATATTAATGATGCTAAAATTTACTAACAATTACTAATAAACAAATGAACTTATTTAATACAGATACGCAAATTGCAGTGCAATATATCATCAAATTATTGAATTAATATACTGATTTTTGTTTCAGGAAAATATAAAGATAAAAATTACTTTCCCGGTTCACCGCTCGTTTGTTTTGTCCGAAATACATTAGTAAGAAAGCTTTAAATTTTCACTGTTGTTAGCATCACAGTTAATTAAATAAAATGCCTGAGACTCTGTTAGGAGATTCTATTACTTTAGGATTAGAAGGTAATTCATAATTTACATTTAAAAAGTACTTTGAATTCTACTTATAACTTACACCAAACTTAACCTGTACTTGTTACTTTTATACATATTATGTCTTTCTTAATATATTCGTATGTTACTTTTAGTTTTTTATTCTATGACATTCTGATGACAATATAAACATAAAATACATTTTTTAAGCTTACCAAAATAAAATATTTTCTTGTTTAGCCCAAGATCCATGGCCTCAACAAATTACCTTATATCAGCCTTATGATGTTGAACAGATATTATTACCTGACAATGCAAATTGTTTAGCTGTTCAGGCTTTTCTTAGAATGTGCAATGTTGAGTTTCAATTAGAAACCAGAAGCAATGCAGAATACATGTCTCCTTCTGGGCGTGTACCATTCATAAAATGTGGAGCATTCATAATATCTGAATTTGACAATATTGTGTCATTCATGGGAAATAAAGGCATAAGTTTATCAGAACATTTGTCCCCAACATGTAAATCAGACATGAGAGCCTACATGTCACTAGTAGATAATGTATTCTTTAATGCTGAATTGTATATTTGTTGGGTTGATGAAGCAACTCTAAATGAAGTGACTAAACCAAGGCATGGTAGCGTCTATCCTTGGCCCTTGAATCATTTTTTAAACTGGCAAAAAAGAAAGGAGGTCATAAAAAAGCTAAATGTACTTGGTTGGTATAATAAAACTGTGGAAGAAGTATGTGGTGAAGTCAAAAATTGTTGTACAATATTATCTGAGAGACTGGAGAATAACGAATATTTCTCTGGGGAAGAGTAAGTACATATTATATTATTTATAGAAATTCTACATTCATTTTTTTAAAGTAAAATTTAATAGAAACAATATTAATAATGTTTCTTTTAAATTTTGAAGACCAACTGAACTAGATGCTCTTGCGTGTGGTCATATACATGTCCTTACCAATTCCCATCTTCCTAAGTCTGTACAAAAGATCACAACAACTGTGCAACAGTTTCCTAGACTTCTTGAACACGCATCAAGAATTAGACAAAAATATTTGAGTCTTGGTACAACTGAATCAACTCATGACTTTGAAGTATTCGAATGTCCCTCCAAGGAGACTTTGTGGAATTCCACTGAATCCTTTGAAGCATTGCCACCACTTTCAGAAGATTCTTTTGAATTATAATTTTTTCAATATTCATTGTATTTCGTATCGTGATTTCAATACATAAAATATATTTATTTTTTTTTTCAACTACGTGGTTAATTATTCTATCATTTAATTATTATTTAGGACACCTAATGAATTGGATGCCTTAGTGTTTGGACACATTTTTACAATACTCACGACACCTCTACCTGGTAATAAACTGGCGAGTATTGTCCGAAGCTATCCGCTGCTAGTACATCTCTGTGAACGTATTGAGACTAGGTATTTCAAACGTTCGGAAGATTAGGACGAATTACACTCGGACTTCGGATATGTTGAAATCAGATATGCTGAATGTACTGATGTTAAGTTCCTCTGTTATGCATGTAAGATGGATATAGATAAAAGCAAACACATCAAAACGAAAATGTGTAGTATCGTCTAAATGACTCTAAATAATGTAGAAAATTTTTATTAATTGACGAATTTTATGAAGATATTATGTCCATTGTACATTATAAATGTGCAAGATTTAGTACATATTCGATACATCCGAAGTCCGAGTTTGGGAGGGTAGTAAATAGCATAGAAGTTAAATAGGTATTAATACAATTATCTTGTTGTAGCTGTTGAATATGCAAATTATATTAATGTTGAATATGAAGTATAGTTGAATGTATTATTCATAATACATGCACGTGACATTTTTCAGCATATTTTCTCCTCAAACGATAGGGGTCAAATAAAGTAACAAAATGTTGGAGGCGAGAATTAAGTAACACTACTTTGGAGATTTCCAAATGTATATTTCCCGAAAACGGCAGGGATCCGTAACCGATGAAAGGTATTCGTAAATTAGATATCTTACAGAAAGATTTCGAAAAATATTATGTGATTTTTGTTCATTTCTTCAAGGATAGTTACTCTCAGCGTACCTGTTTATCAGCATTTAATTTCTGACTTAACTAAATCCTTCAGAAGAATTATGTACAATAATAGCCATTCTGATGTTAAGTGGCGTTAACAGCTATATGGCGTAAATCTACAAAGTATTTCTTTTTTTATCAATATTTTGTACATAGTTATAAATCATTTATTTATCTCTTTAATTTTATTTTAATTCAGATTCTCTACTAACTATATAAACGATTTAATTTATATTTTTCTGTATAAAATATGTATATCATTTCTAAGGTGCATCAATTTCTAATGCACACTAATGTTACATAAGTTTTTATAATAATACGATCATGTTTTACTATTTTCCTAGTCAGTTTTACATAAAATTTTTTACTCTGCGAAATTGTAATGTATTTTTAAAAATTGTATGTAAAATAATGTAATGGTATGTTGTACACGATTACTCTTAAATTAAATTAAATATAAATTATTAGAAAAATGTTCAAACAATTTTATTTTCTAAAAAAACTGAACGCAAAGTAAATATTTAATGCTGATACATTTCTTCACAATTACTGTACTATGTCTGTTACATATTTCTTGTCTCCAGCGTTTAGTTACGATAACACTATGATAATATTAAATTTTGATTAAAATCTGTATGCTTTATTAGAATGTAAACCTACTTTGGTTTATCTATAAACTGAAGTGTTTTTTATATTTTTAAGTACAGGAATGTCATTAAATAAAGCATTCATCTTATAACAATTCAAATCCGAACATATTCATCGTTAAATGATAAATAAAGAATTAATAACATAAACACTTGTTTCATGTATAACAAGCATGTATTTTTCTCACGTAGTCTATCTATTGTAATTTTTATTCTTTTATAGTACCTTTCAATAACAAATGCTATGTCTATGAAAGTTACTGTTGCAATATACACGGGGATACAGTTTTATAATTCTAAATGAAAGCAACTTTTAATTCTTTATACATTAAAACTAAGAAATTATTGCATGAAAAGAAAAATACACGTAGTATTTTGTAATGACAGAACTGAAACACTGAACTCGTTTCAATTTTCACACAGTACACTCGTACAAAGTTAAAATAATTAGCTTCGTTAAGTCTGATCTTGCAAATTAACAGGTTTCTTTAGACACGGATCTTATTAACATTTTACAAGAAACGCAATAAATTTATGCCCAGTATTGAAAATTTGAATACGTTTACGCTTCTTTTTTTGGCAATAAAATTGATTTTACACATCTGTAAACTCGTGACGTGAACGAATGCATAGATACGATCTTGAAATATAGCAAAAACTATAAACTGCTTACGCTTTTACTACATTACTTCGTATGAATGCTTCATTTTAATATAAACCTCTGGTTATGAATTACACGCAAGTTTATAAATTTTAATGGGTGTAGCGGAATATAATGTATACAGTTGTCACACGCACGCTTATACAGATACGCACATATCAATATATATATTCGTAATTAAGAAACTGTTAATACATATATATGCACTGAACAATTCGTAATCTACACTGATTTATACTTATAGTGCTCAACCAAACATTTTAACGCCTATCGTTTTAATAGTACTGATTAAAGGTAATTAGACTGAGATCGTAGTTATCTGTAATAAGAAACCTTGAATACAAGACTTTGTATCTCTTCGGGAGATTCTTTAAGTGTTCGTATTTATACAGTAAAAAACGTTTAACAATTATTAGCAAAATGACAATTATATAACTGATAATAATATTTTCCATTTTCGAAGTTAGAAAGATATGACAAAACATTCATTTACTTGTGCGAAAAAGTTTATCAAAATTTAAATAAAATCGAAATAATTAATTATAATTGATACAAAAGATATCTTTGTACTGAAGGTACGAGTTCAATAATTCTATTTTTTACCTTTTATATTATTAATAGATATGATTTCTGCTATGAAGACACTATGAATAGAAGTAAAAACTGGCGAGAAAGAAATTTAATTACAATTGGAAGTTTTCATTTTGTTCACCTTTTATCTATATTTATTCTATGAGTATATTTTGTTTGTTTTTAATAAACTTTACTATTTTGAGGGACAAATAGTTGTATTAACTATTGTAATAATTTCATTTTGTGTTTCTTAGCTTACACTATAATTAGTAGATGTATTAAGTATTTTGCATATTTTTGTATATAACAGATATTATGATCAGTTGTACAATCGAACAGTAATCGGTTATTGATTTTGTTAACTTCAACAAAAACCAGTTTAATTAATCAATTCCGAGTTTTCGAACAATAAGATAAAATTGAATATGTACGTATGTTTGATTTTTTATGTAATTTGTGTTTTTATATACAAACTAAATGAGTTACATAAATGTCGGATATTGCTAACGATATAGTATTCATAATGGAAAATAAAGATTTTAATGAAAACGTGATTCAGGAACCTCTCAATTTAATATTATGCATAAATATATATGTACTCTATATTATGTTTATATTTTGCAACTAGTATTAATTCTATGTAAATTGAGAGATACCTGAAACATATTATAATTTCATCTTTTTCTTAGAGAAATTTAACAATAAACACATGAGCTAGTTTTTGAACAATTTGAATTAAAGTATTCATAATAACTACTCGCGCAACACATAGCCCTCGTAATTATTAATATTAAATCTTGATTGGTCTGTATATAATTCATAAAGTCATATATTTTCATTACTTATTACTTTAATTAATTGGTACCTGCCCAAAATTTGATACGAATTATAGTATCTACTAACTTGTGATATTTTTTCTTTAACCATGTTAGAACATGAAATAATATTTTTAATATTGATCCTGTAAGAAATCATTTTGAAATGAATATACAAAAACTTAATTATTTGTTTTGTACAAATAGAACTATAATTATAATTTAGAACTTTGTAATAGCAACTGTTTTGATTTTTAATCATTTTCATTTTTTTCTTTTTTTTTTTTTTTTTTTTTACTGAATGTAAAATTATTCAATAAAAAATATTGCAAATTGTATACGATTTTAGCGTGTGTTTTACACGCTCTGCGTCAATATCTTACGTTTATGTATTTAATACCTATAAATATACATACACGTACATACCTACGCAGGCTAGTACTTCGATTACGTTAAGTTTGTGCTCACTAAATTAATCCGGTGGTAAAAAACTGAAAAGTCGGAACTGTTCTCTAATACGTGGTCTAACATCTCCTCCCTGTAACATCATTAATTTACATGTTATATTATATTGTGTTATATAATTAATTAAGCGTGAATACTCACCCAATTTACTAAGTTTTCTAAGAAAGGTAACAATTTCATTAATTCATTATCTGAACGATCAGCAAACCAGCTTTCTATAGGAATACCATTCTCTAACTGTAATGTAAACATATGGTAAAAATAAGGATCGTTTATTTATCTAATGTTTGCTTATATTTTTCAGACCAAGCCTGCACTACCCGAAACAGCATCAGCCGTGCACATCGGTTTCTGAATATAATTACTCACCTGATATCCAAATGCTTGTGGACTATTATCAATAATAACAGTTTTAGATAAATCTCTACCAAGGATAGATAGATCCTTGATATAATTTCCATTAACGCAAACACAGTGTTCTCGGAACAAACGATATTTGATCAATTTTCGTGTTGGATCTAACAGATTCATTAACTTGTTCGCATAAACTCGTTTACTCGCGGTAAAAAGGATTACTTCGTACAATGATGAGACATGTTCTAAAAATTCACGAAAATACGGTCGTGTTCTTACGAACACTGTGTACGTTACATCTTGAAAAACAACTGGAAAACGGAATGCTGCATCCGAAAGTTCTTGTAGACTACAGTGCACTAATGTTTCATCCTGTATAATAATATAACTTTTTATATGTTTATCTGTTTCATTGTTTATCATTTTTTTTTTTTAGGGGAATGAAAAATGTACCTACCAAATCTAACACGAGACTAAATTCTGGACTGCTGCGTGTTTTAAGTGGAAGAGCGGGACATCTGGCTCTCATTGCCGGAGTCAAAGGTGGTAAATGCTTAATGAAGACATAAGGATCAAATGGTTCCCAATCTTCTTGAACATGTGTAACCATATTTTCCATATCACAACTTTCTACTATTTCCTCGCTTCCGACTTCCATGTACTCGACATTATGATAATCGCTCTCGATATCATCAGAATCATATTTTTCAGTAATGTTCCCGTTTGTGTCGGATGAATGATTATGGTTTAAACTGTACATGGTTGTTGTAGCGTATTTTGTATTAGCAAAGCCCGATTCATACTTTGACGATGGACTGTCAACAGAATATTGAATTTTTGATAAATGACTGTTACTCGCATTGTTATTGCTAAATGCATATTTTCCGTTTGGAAAATACTTTTCCGATGGGTAAGAACGAGTTCCATACATGGATGTAGAATGCATTAAATTATAACATTCTTCAGTTATTTCTGTTTGTGTGCAAGAAGCAGAATAGTATAGCGAACTGGTGTCTGAAACAAACGATATTTATCTCCTAAGTACGCATTGAAAAAACAAATTAGTATTAATTCATTATTTTTGTAATTTACCAATATTTTTGTCTTCTTCATCCTCCAATACATATGAAAGGTCTGAATTTGATCCTACAGGTGCTGGAGACATTAGATTTAATAATGGTGATACACTTGAGCCTGAAGATTTGAAATCATTTATAGATATAGAAGAATAACACGAATCTGTATTCAGTACAGAGGAGTATAGAGATAAGGTAGTTGTATTCCAGTTTTCTTTTGATTCTTCAGAAACCTTAGATGTTGGTGTACATTTTGGTGGCTACAAATTTTATAATCATATAGTTTCAATCATTCATAATAAGATAATTGATGAATTGTAATAACTTACATTAACTGCATCTTTTGCGGAAGTTCGATGTAACGGAGTTGAAGTAACCATTGATCTTTTTATGCATTTCCTTCTACGAGGTCCTCTCTCTCGTCTACTAGGCGTAGACTTCGCAAAACGTAAAACATTTTCTTTACAAGCCTACGAAGATAATAATTGATTTTTAACAAAACTGAATTGAAGTCCTTATATTAACCAAATGGCTTCAATTGTAGTTCTAAGAAATCTAATTGTGTAACATCCTTGTGTTAGTCAGTCACTCATTAACCGGTGATTAGTTAGAAAGTATTTCTTTTATAGAAACAGTGAAGTTTGATTTAATAAATGACCTGCAAAGATCATTTATAATAAGCTAACGATAATAATATATTTTGAAATATCATAAATGAACAGCAATGTCTTCGATGGTGGCAAGGCAAAATCTGATACATGTAAGATACATAAGTTCAATGTTTAAATAAAACTTATTGCCTACCTCTTTTAAAAAATGGGTACATCTACGCCTCCATCGTGTTAGTCTGCTGCATTTATTTGGTACGTCAATACGATGATTATTATTGCTAACAGATGGAAGTTTCCGGAAACTGCTAACTTGAAGCCTATGATGGGATATTTTAGTTCTGGATGCGGTGTTTATATTTAAACGACCACGTAGTCTTCTACTAACATGTTCACTTCGTAACCACATTTCAAAGAAATGTCTAAATGGCCTGAAACAATATACAATCATAAAATGTTAACACCTACATTATGAAGAAGAATAACGATTAAGTTTTTCAGTAACAAATAATATTTTATTAAATAAAATATGTTTACAATAATACAAAAGTAATAAGAATGATTAAAGATTAAATTAAATTAAGATTAAGGATTAAATTAAACTTTATTAATGCTACATTATTTATATATTCATTGATTTGTTCCCTACACACACTTCGTCTGGGAACACAAGAACTTTGACTAAAAATATTCTTCTGCTACTAACTCAAAACTGTTTTAGTAATATTCTATCTTTAGCAAACACGTTTAAATGTAAGAAAAACTGATAGTTTGCTACAATTACTTCCACATGTTTTTCCCAATAATATAAAATACATCTTCTTTAACAACTACTTTGAACACGAATTTCATTACAATAATCACATAAATATACATATATTTAATAATACTTTTGTCAATAAAGTAGTATACTATTCGGATATTATATATTTGTCTGTTTTTCTTTAATATAAAAGCTTTATTTCCTTCGATCATTAACATCGGAAAAAAAAAATTACATTACAAGAATGGTAATGTTCAATAAACAAAAATACTGCTAAAAAGTGATACTATAAAATAAGGAGAAATGAGTTCATACATCAATTAGAAATTTAAGTAATGAAAAATTTTCAATTATTGACGTTTCATCACATCTTAGAAATTGCGCGGGAAAGAAATTCGATCGTATCGTAAAAAGGGGCGTTCCTGATCCACAGTTCCTTCTGTATATATTACTAACCTGTATATATATTCTACAGTAACACTAAGTAAAACACATGCAAGCCACGTATACATATACACACTCAGAAGTATATATCGATTTATATGCAGTATGATATTCTGTTACGTTTTCTAATATTTTCACACAACAATGTGCCGTACATATACAACGCGAAACGATTGCCGCAAAATCAAATAAAAGGCGGTTTGAAAGATGAAGCACAGTCGATGCCCATCTTGTTTCACGGTTGTATATATCGAGTACAAATCGATCGAAAGTTTGAAAGTGTAATGTTGCGCCGCGGTAGCGGCGGCACCCAACGATTGTAACGCCTGAAAATTCCCGCGAAAACTATCCTTTATAGATAAGTACATAACTTATGTTTTAAATCATACTCCCGCTTACCATATCTCTCAATTAACAGGCACACTCGTTAAACACATAAATATACTGGTATGCTGTAATCACACGCGTTTCATTCAAATCCGTCGTTCGCGTTCACTTTTCATCCCCCCGAAACTAAACAATCATGGCTGCGGCGTCACTCGAAAATACATCACGAATCAAATTCAACACTTTGTTGCCGAAAAACTTCGATTTGATAAAACAGAAACAAAATTAATAAATTAATTTGTTATTTAGCGTAAAGAAATAATATAAAACAATATTTATAACATACTTTTTGCTGAAACTTCACAGTTTCTAGAAGTTTTCCGGTTACGCACGCGACATCTAGATTTCAAAGATACTTCTTTTTAACACTATTAATGGCGGCTGTCTGTTACGAGCAATCGAATCAAGTAGCAGTATTAATCAATTTCAGTTAATATAATATTACAAATATTCAATCCATAAATTTTCATATAAATATATATATAGATGAAAATATTGAATATTAACAACCGATGAAATGAATGCATATTGTTTCGTCTTTTATACAGATGATTAAAATTTTGAATAAAATTATATAAATAATTTTTATTTATATAATTTTTATTTATATTATAATTTTAATTATATAAATTTGTGCTGAAAAATTACAACGTCTAAAAACCTACAAAGGCACGATTTCTATACAAAAATAGCAATAAATATTTCAGACTTTTATTGAATTACCGTTTAGCTATTTACATCGTTATATCATAATTTTTCGATATCATATCATTGTAAGAATAGCGAATAATAATTTTATATTATTTATAAAATCTTACTGTATATTCTAATCGCGATTATTTCAATATGTACAATATTAGAAAAGCCAACTTGTACATTATCTATGTACAATAGCGTGTATATAATTTGTAGCTATCAATCAATTTGCGCTTACGAAATATATGTTTGATACAATTTTTATATACTTGCTTCGACTTCCTAAACCTACAATCTTTTATGTGCTATTTCACTTAAACATGAAAGACCACATTACTTTTGCTTTTGCTCGTTACACGTAATGCTAACTTAACAAAAAATTGTATGCAGATTTTATTATTTATAAATATTATCTACTATATATAAAGGTTTTTCTATTATTTCAAGTTTTTCTAAACTAAGGATGTTCTTTATCATTTTTATACAAACGAATTGGAAGTTCTTGAAATTTCTAATAAGTAACTAAAGTGATGTACTTTTTACACAATCATTCATTTGCTAATGGAAATTATCAATCTATAAAAATCTATTGCGTTCAACAGAGTCAAGATGTCATAAAAATAAAGATGATCGAATTGTTTATCTTCATTATATGATAATTTGAATAACGTATCGTTTGATTCATACATAAATTAAAAATTTTCAAGAATACTTCACCTCAGATTCTTCGGCATACACGTGTACACGGAAGTAAAAACTTTTCGATGATATTTATTGTACACGCCGTCGTAGTTACAAGAAGTTTACTATTTGACGACGTAGCAAACATCATTATTTCGAATTAGAAGTAAAGAGTGCAATGGTCAAACACCGTTTGACGTTGTGGAACTATGAAGCGGTGGCTTTAATAGATCATGATATTGCAGCAAAGCTTCTCGTAAAGATCTTGACACTTGACCCGATGCCGTAGCAATTGTACATTCTACTAAACAGGGATACAGACCTATCAATTGCTCCCATACTGATCTTTCAACTAAAACATATAATTCAAATTTTATTCTTTTTTAAATAAATATCAATATATAAATAATTACCTTTATTAGGAGGTGCTTTTTTCAGTGAAACCACAAGCGTTGCAACAGCTTTCAAAACAAATGAAATCTCAGATAATCTGTACCTAGAAAACGTTTCTATAATAAGTACTTAAAAATGAATGCTTTTATTACATCCCATGTTAATTTTAGTTATTACCAAACCACTTTAAATACCATTGAAAGAAGAGTCAATTAGAAACAAAACTATTACCTAGGTAATGGACATTTTCCGCTTCTCCTTTCGTTTTCGATATATCGTCGTAAAACCTCTTGAAATCTATGAAGTAAAGCAGTAACCGCCAATCGTCCTGCAACGCCTCCTTCGTCATTTTCAGGGTTCTTAGATGTATCGTGTTCTGAATCATTGTTCAATCCATCTAAGAGAGAAAATTGAAGTAATGTTTCGAAACACGTTTTTGCGAACTCTTCCCTCAACTTAGTTTCACCGCTACTTTCTGCAAGAATACATAAAAAATAGTATTATATATAAACCCTTTTCTTTAAAAAAAAAAAAGAGTAGTTTACCAATATTTGTCGTAGTTGCTGAATGTATAGATCCTTTGTTTAAAAGCATAACTACTCGTAAAATAAACTGATGAGGTATGTGCTGAGAATGTGGCAACACTTCATCTCGTAAAAGTTCCATCACTTGACAATCTACAGCTTCGTCTGCTTGAATTTCTTCAACACCTCTTTCGACATTTAATACGCTGTAATTAATAAAGCAATAATACAACCACTTTTAATTGAACCCAGATTATCGATCTTGAGATTATCAATTACCTTTTAGGAAACAAGAAATCATCCAAGGTACTTGCAAGTTCCGACCACATACTTTGAAACTGTTCTGGATATTTTCTGGCTAGAGGCAAACCAGTATGTAATACAGCAAGCAGACTGGTAACAGCCAATTTCCAAGTTGTTGGCGATGGACAAGCATATTTCATTGATAAAGGTACGTGCAAAGCTTCTATAATGTGCTTTAAAACTTGTCCATCTATAACTGCCATCTCATGTGCCGTTTTTTGGTATAATGTTACGACCATTGATAAAGCTTTCTCCCCGAAAGGAACGTAATTCATGGTTACCCAATCGGCCTACGTAAATAATAAATAGTAAATAAAATTTTCTCGTAAACGAGCCAAATCAAAGTGAAGAAATACGCACGGATACACCTCGAACTTGAGAAATGTGTTTGGTTGGTATTTTACCATAAGTAGGAGCTTCGCAAGCCAATTTTGAGAAACTCAAGAGCTGAAGAAATATCATAACGATCATAGTTCGCAGGTTCTCAGGTCCGTTTAATGCTTCCTGCCCAAAGTATAATAAACTTAATATCGATTAAATAAAGATAACGTAGATTTTGAACTAATCTATATACTTTCTGCAGAAGCTCCATCGAGTGAAGTACACCATCCTGTAAATGAGTAAGGACGACATCTGGCATTGTAGGTAAGATGTACGGTGTCGACTCACCGTGTACTGGAACTGCAACCGCATTTTTAAGCACAATGCAAAGCTTTTGTAAATCTGGACCGGTAAATCTGAGATAAAAGAGAAACTTGGTAAGTAGAACAGCAAATTTCTATTACTAAAATGAAAACTTGATTAATTGTCAAGATTAATAAGCATACTTATTTCTGATGTGTTGAAAAACAGCTGGAAATATGTGAACTAATGCTGTTAAAAATGCTTGCGATGGTACGTAAGGTTCCGTTTCACCTTCTTGAGGCGGTGTTGTACTTTCCATTCCTATGTTAAGCCATACGCGCCATGCAACAATCCATAGTGCTTCAGAATCGTTCGACTGAACTACTTCATTATTGTCACTTCCTTTTTGAAGGTATAAAATCTCTTGAAATGACTTTAAAGCTGCCAATGATACCTGGTAATTTTGAACATGATATGATAACATATTTTTCTTTCCTTTTATTTTTTAAGAAAACATACCTCATTGTTCTTGCTAAGTGCAGAATTTTCTATGAATTCTAGTAACAGAGACCAAGCTCTAGGAAAATCTCCCAACATTTGCAGTAGTTGACGTTTCGTGTTGAACACTCTACCAACCCCGCTCAACGTCAATACCTAGGATTTATCCGATTTACAAAATTTATGGTACAACTTTTCTAGACATAATTTCTAATTTTGGTTATTACCTGTGTTTCTGCCCACTGTTTCTGTGCGGTGTTTCTACTATGATGGATAAGTATATTTCCACTAGTATCAACTTTCTCACTACTAGCAGAATTAGATAAACTTCTTACTTTATCCAATAATGGAAACAGAACCTGCCAAAGGACAGCTTGCCAAGTTGGTTGGTGCAACAGACTACCATGAGCAGATATTGTAGAAAACAAAGTTTGACTAGCCGATTTACGCACTGCAGGCCGAGAATCCACGCATAAATCACCTTTAAAATATAAGTGAAACCTCGTTATAAAGATTCTGCTGTTATTAATTTGAAAATCATTGTATTACCTAATCTTGCGTACAGGCACATCCAAAGTTTATCAAATGGTGGCATATTTGTTGTTCCGGGAAAATCCGGAAACACAGACGATGAATCTCCTTTAAGAGAAATACAGAGCTTTTCTTGATTTTGGTAAAAATAATCACTTATGTTCCACTGCAAAAATAATACCCCAATATAAATACATTAAATTTATTATGAATCTATGAAATGGACCTATAATCCGTCCTATATCGTAAAATCTACGATAATGAAGTTAATATACAACAGAAATGTATTTTATTAACGCGTAATGAACTGTATTTGCCTGATTTTCTTGATTTCAACTTTAATAACTTTAGGAGCTTCTATGTTCTTCCATAGCGGAACAAATGTGCATCTTTTAACCACGACTTTCTGCTCTGCTATGTACATTCCAAAGGAATTCCAAAGAAAAAGTCACCGTATTCGCGCAACACATAAATTTCCGAACTCTTCTAACATCTTTTAAGGAAGAAAAAACAAAATGTCGACGTTAAAAGTGAAAAGAGTTTTGATTTGAATGAATTTTCGTCGAGTTAAATTTTATCTTACCATTAATCCAACAGCAGTCAAAGAAATATTTAATTCTTGCGTTTGTGAACCAAATTTGGCGGCTGTGTCGACGCAAAGTGGAAGACACCGCCACGGCATCACAGGTAGAAAATCAGTTACTACTAACTGCAAACACTGAAAGGCTATTCTAACTAAAGCTTCTCTGTAAAATATATAAACACAAAAATAAAGTAAAAGATATAAATATTATTTAATCTAAATTACATTATTAATAATATATACCCGTGGTGATCAGATACTGCTCCAATGATGCCAAGTACCAAAGGCCAACCATGATATAATGTCTCTCCTGCCCCATGTAAAACTTGTAAAACGCATTCAAGCTGCCGTTGTCTTACATCTCCATGACGTACCGACGATAATTCTGATAATGGTCCTAAAAGTAAAGTCTGCAGCTTCTGTGATAGAACAATAAATAACATTTTTATTACTTGATTCCTCGAAGCAGAGATTTAATTAAAAAATCATGGTGATAAATAAATATACTTGATTATCGCGTAAAGGTTGAGGATATTTATGCTGAAGTGCCGTTTTGACAAGGTACGTAATAGCCTCGACTCCCCATTCCCTCATACGGATGTGCGGATGTTGACAAACCTCTAACAAATGATTTGTTAAAGGCCTCCAGAGGACCTCTACCCGTGGTAAATTTACCAGACCAGTTTCTAAGAGTTTAGCCACAGCAAATAACGATGGTTCCTAATACAGACGTATCAAGTACTTTCTTACTTTTCCTTAGAAGGTAGATAATAATTGTAATAGTGCAAAATATGAAACAACTTTACACTTACTCTATTAGAATAAGCTAACTCCATAGCTTCGTGGCTTAATTTGCAAAGTGCATCTATCAGATGATGTAAAGCTACATCGTCCAGATGCTGGCTACTTTCGAACAGTCTACTAAGCATGGTGCTAAGTACAGGTAAATCCGCCATAACCGCATTTGTAAGTACTGCATTCGGATCAGCAGCAGTCCTTCCAGCTTTTAAAGATCCTCCTGTTGAAGGTTTCAGACCGAGTATCCAGACAAGATGTTGTAACGTGGTAAGTACCAAGTGCCATGCGCTACCCAGTATACTTCCATGGCAATGAGCGAGGGACAGCAATGCTCGCATGCATTGTAAATTCTTTGCTGTTAACATAACTGGACCTTGATGAGCACCTAATAACATAATGTTACGTTCATTTCAGGTTATCAACTGTAATACTCGTTATAAATCAACGTACCAACTGGTAAAGATGCAGTGGGTAATGGAGTTCCAACTGCTACCACTTGTTGCCTATAATCTGGTTCACCGATCGTTACATTGTATTGAGTGGATTCTTGTTGTCTTGCGGTCGGTATTCCTTGGGGAGCATTGTACAATACAGTCAACGCATAATGAGGAGGCAATGATGCTTTACATATTGCAGTAATGAATGCATCGCGAGGAGCTTGTAATTCTAACTGGCCACATAAAGACGCGAAAGTTTGAATTGCTTTCAATACATTTTCTGTCGCAGATTCGTCGGTGCTAATAATTACAATAAAACAAAATTACTTTTATATTTCATAAAGAGGTAGTGAAAGAAATATAGGTCTTCCTTACCTTGCATCTATGAGGGGACTTAAAGCTGCTAACAAACCACACCAGCTGGAGTTGATAAGTTGAGTATGAAGCTTCCGTTCAGATTCACTCGGTTTATACGACTGATTTCCAGTTACTGTTTCACTAGATCCATTTATAGCAAGAGCTATAGAACGTATAATATCTAATAAACAAGCATAAGCTATACTTATTCCATAACCAATGGGAATTTGAGGTGGTTCAACTTTATCAAGCATGTCCAAACTGAAAATTAAATAAATTATATTGTATTTTTATATAAAAAAATCGTGAGATAATTGTGAACATACTAGGTAGATTTAGCTTGACCACTTGTGAACGTCGCGACTACCGGTAGCCATATTCCACGAGAGTAAAAACCAGGTTGAGGTGAAACACCAGGTCCTATAGGCATTCCAGTGAATAGTGGAGAAGCTGTACTTTGAGGTGCCGTTGTACCTGTCGCTATATTAGAAAGACGTTAATATTGTTGTACACAGTGTTTTATCATTATTCATAGAACGAATCTTACCCATGTTATTTTGATTCATCATTTGAGGATTAACAAAAAGACTATGTACATAGGCACCTAAACTATTAACAATATCTTGAAAGATGTTAGTTGCATGAGGTTTTAAATCGTAACATTCACAAAAATTTGTAAGAAGATCAGCTTGTACTGTCATTTTATGCAAAACCTCTAAAGCTAAAGCTCTTTGCCAGGTAGGTTTATCAGGATCCAAAAACTTGACAATTAAAGACAGAAATATTTCACATTCAGTTACCTGAAAACACACAAGTACATCGATTTAATTTTATTATGTTCATTAATATTGGTTCATAATTTATTTTCTAGTCGGGTTTAGTACAGTTATAAAAATATTTTTAAAAATTATTCTTACCAAAAGAGAATGATACTTCTGGATTAAAATAGAAACAACCCGAAGAAGCCTCATACTAATAGGAAAATAGGGTTTATCTAAAGGTGTAGCTTGTTGTAGAGATGCTGGGACAGAATTGCGGTATTTGATATTAGGTGAAAACAATTTAATTACAAGAGCACAAACTCTCTCTTTTAGCAAAAAACTAAATTCTGGGTGCTGAAAAAAAAAATATAACATTGAAAACTCATAACTTGAATTACAATTTATGCATATAGCCGTTATCAAATACCTTAAAAAATACGGACGAAAAATTTGTTAGCACAGATTCTAACAATTCTAATCCAAATGTACGCGTCATTTCGGTAATACCAATTAACCAGTAGGGCTGATCTGCGTTTACCAATTGTACTAAATCCTAAAAAAATTCAAACTCAACAATTCAATGTTATTCAACAATTTAATGATTCATTTAAATCAATTTACTTGGAACATTAAGTATGCATCAGCAGCACATGGTCCTAAGCCTTTAGGTGCTTGATTGGTAGGAATTTTTAATTCCTCTAAATTAATTTCATCAGAATCCTCAGTGTCAGGGCTCTGTTCATCTTCTGCAACAACACGCTCAAATACTAATGACACCAATTGTCTGACAGTAGCCCCTGCTGTATTGATAGTTGTAGAGTCTTTTGTGAAATGCAAACGAAAACAGAGCACTAGATTCTGAAATATAAGCATTATTTTTTTTCATCAATCCTATTTGAAAAAAGAAAATGTGTAATTTGAAGAGGGTAAAAATTATTACCCTTGCAAGTGTTTCACCATGAACAACAGTATTGCTAGTAAGTAGGAGTGTTACAGTTTGTAAAACTTTAACTTCTTCTGTTCCTGCTTCCATCAGCATCCATAATGTGTCCGTAATATAACGGGCACCTTTCTGATCGACTGCTTGTTGTGTAATTAATCTTTGCATCATACTCAAACAAAACTAAAATAAACAGCATCAAATTTTAGTATAAACAAGAAAAAGAAAAATTTATTTAACAGTATGTATGTTATACCTACCTTGATAATTTTTATATCTTTACTCTCACAGCCTTGTACCAAAGGATATAAGATTTGATTAACAATATAATAAATAGGGGCACCTGATGTATTTGAAGCTGTTCTTATTTTTGCAATACCTTCCTCGCATGACTGCAATAATAAGATTTAATGAATACACACTGCATACATTAAACTTCTAAGGTAACCTTACTGTATTATTTAAAATTATATAATAATAAACATTCAGTCATAAAAAAGAGATTAATAATAGGAACATACTTCTTTAATCTGCGGATATTTCTTCTTAGTTTCTGAAGCAAGTACTTTCAAGTCGGCTTGCAACGATTCCAAAAATTTGCAAGTATTTTCCGAGTTGACCCCGACAGCTACATTCGCCATCGTATCACGATTTTCTTTTACACAGTGTTATCATAAAAACTTATTTCATCATCAGTTATAACAGGTTTTTTAAAAAACGCATACTGCCATAACAAAATTCGTATCTAACTGATAGTAGGTGAGTTGGCACATCCCATGCCGATTATCAGAAATGACAACGGACAGGTGACAATCTATCAGGTTTATTCTTAAGCATTTTTTAAACTTACGTCATTTTTACAGATATCAGTGTTGCTTCGATTAAAATTTGTCAAAGCTCATGTTCTTCTACGATTATCAATTACTTGCATCTTAAGTGCAACGCATTCATGTAAATAATAAACGGTGGTATGCAATGGCGCTATCTTGTATATCGAAATCGTATTTTAACATCAATCACTAATCATTTCAGAAACACAGAATGGAAACTGATTTTGGTTATACTTTCCGAAAAAGACCACCAGGTGATGCTAGCCATCGTATCTTCCATATTTTTCATTAGTATTCCTCTTATTACATTCTATATTCTTAGGTTTCGAGTCGTTTCTTGAAACGCATGCTTCACCGTTGGGAAGAATTACATTTTTCCCTGAAAGTTCGTCGAATTGTAAGGAAAAGTGCCACCAGAAAAGATATTAAAAACTCAGAGGAACGAAGTTCCTTATAAACTTGCATACAAACTTCGTAATAAACCTGATCTGACAAACGTCACCCAGTTACCAAAAATGACGGCTTTCCCAGCAAGCGGCCATAGACCAGGTTCTCGTACAAATGCGTATAAGGATAAAAGCAAACCAACCGATATTCGAACCAGTAATATTAATGCTGCGAAAGGTAAATAATCCATCAACGTTTGGGTAATTACCTTTCGATAATTACCTCTTTACACTCATGACAGAAATCTTACCTTATATAGTCATATCCAGCAAAGTAATTAAATGATTAAATATTCATTTACATTTCAGCGGTTAGCGATGCAGTTCGTACCAGTTTAGGTCCTAGAGGAATGGATAAAATGGTAAAATTATTTATATCTGAGTCTTTTGATACTAATTGTAAGTTATCTTAAATAATAAGAGCATGATATTTTTTATTATGTATTTAGATCCAAGCTGCTAATGGCGAAGTTACAATTACAAATGATGGTGCTACAATCCTAAAAGAAATGAATGTTGTACATCCTGCAGCAAAAATGGTAATCTTCACAAAAAATTGCTGAAGCTTATATCAATGCTTCTGAAATTTAATATAAATTTTATCATTTCAGTTAGTTGAATTATCAAAAGCACAAGATATTGAAGCTGGAGATGGTACTACCAGTGTTGTTATAATGGCTGGCTCTCTTCTGGAAGCTGCAGAACGTTTGTTACAGAAAGGGATACATCCTACTTTGATCAGTGATGCATTTCAAAAGGCTGCAGCTGAAGCTGTGCAAATATTAACAAATATGTCTATTCCTGTTGACTTGAGGGATGAACAGTCACTAATTAGGGCTGCTGCAACTGCACTTAACTCAAAAGTATGCACTTGACATACTGCAGTTATACATGCATTATATGTTAATTTTAAACAGTAAAAGAAATAAATTATTATATCATTTCCTTCTTCCAGGTTGTCTTTCAACAATCAAGTCTTCTGGCACCATTGGCTGTTAATGCAGTATTAAAAATTACAGAAGAAGGAAAGGAGAACAGTGTTGATCTTAATGTAAGGATACTGAACATCATAAATTTGTATAAATAAATTTACTATATGTTATATTACATTTGCAGAATATAAAAGTCATAAAAAAGTTAGGCGGCACTGTCGAAGACACTGAACTGATAGAAGGATTAATATTTACTCAAAAATCTTGCAATATTAATGGACCGAGGCGCATTGAAAAAGCAAAAATAGGTTTAATTCAGTTTTGTATTTCTCCGCCTAAAACGGATGTAAGTAATTTAAAAGAAGCATATCAATTTTTATTCTTAAACATAAATTGAATATGTTTATTATTCCAGATGGATCACAACGTAGTTGTATCCGATTACGCTGCAATGGATCGTGTTTTAAAAGAAGAAAGAGCTTACATATTAAATATTGTAAAACAAATTAAAAAAGCTGGTTGTAATGTACTCCTCGTACAAAAATCGATTCTCCGCGATGCTGTCAGTGATCTGGCTATTCATTTTCTGGATAAAATCAAAGTCATGGTGATCAAAGATATTGAACGCGAAGATATTCCATTTATTTGTAAAACATTAAATTGCAGACCCATTGCCTCGCTGGATCATTTCGTTCCTGAAAATCTCGTTAACGCAGAACTGTGCGAAGAGGTACAAACTGGAAATTCTAAGTTTGTTAAGGTTAGTATGTTTATTATTATTATTATTTATAGATTTATATCATAACATAATTAAAATATTTCTTTGAATTATAGATTACTAAAATCCAAAATCCTGGACCTACGGTAACAGTACTTGTGCGTGGCAGCAACAAACTGGTTTTAGAAGAAGCAGAACGATCGCTGCACGATGCATTATGCGTAGTTCGTTGTTTAGTAAAACAAAAAGCTCTGATTGCTGGTGGAGGAGCGCCTGAGATTGAACTCGCATTAAAACTCGTACCGTATGCTCAGACATTAGGTGGTGTTGATGCTTATTGCATTAAAGGATTTGCAAATGCATTTGAGGTTTACTATCTTCTTTAAGTAAATATGTGTGTTTATATTCTAATTTTTTTGTATATTTTAACGTTGTATTTTTAAACGTTTTAGATTATCCCATCGACGCTAGCAGAAAATGCAGGATTAAATCCTATCGCGACTGTAACAGAACTTCGAAATCGACACGCTAAAGGAGAACATACTACAGGTATTAATGTACGAAAGGGAACCATTACCAACATTTTGGAGGAAAATGTGATACAACCATTATTAGTTTCTACAAGTGCTATTACACTTGCTTCAGAAACTGTGCGCAGTATATTAAAGATCGATGATATCATAAATACCAATCAGTAATTATAATGAACACAGAGGATTTGCACTTAAAGCTTTTTTCAAATTTGTGTTGATCACATGATATCAGGTATAGTTTTCAGTTTGATTAGCTTTCCATATGTTTACAATTTACTAAACCAATTAAATCGAATTATTTAATGTTCAGAATTCTTATTCCTAATAAAATTAACCTGCTTATGTAAAAAATCTGTTTCACTACCTTTAAGAATTCTACTTCATAGCAGAAGATACGAACAAATTTGGTTAAAAAATAAAATTCACACGATTATAAAAAATTACTTTTATTTCTTTTAAATACCATTTGCTCATTGAAATTTAAATATTTCTAATGTTCTATAGTTACAAATTTATGTAAAATAATACAAAAATTACAATATTGGAAAATCTAAAACACGTCAGTTATAAAAATTAATTTAAGTTTTATTGTGCACTCTTACAGAGTACATAACGCTAGATTTTTACATGTTTTATTAAAAAAACGGCTAAGTATTTTATTTTTTAAATTACTTTTATAATTTTTTATAACTGAAATATAATTTTATAGTCAATCTATAAAAAACTATATTGTTTTTTGTATGTACATTAAATATTGCATCTTGATTTTAAAAAAAAGTTTGAATCATCATCCGTCCTTTGAAATGAATTAAATATCTCTAAAATGTTTATCAATTATTTGCACTTGCAATATGATAATATATTAAAAAGAATTAAATAGAATAAAATATATATTGAAGTTTCAATATGTAAATGCAAATTCCAATCTTACCTAATGTATTAAAAATAAGCTTGTACGACAGTTTTATTCTGATTTTAATATAAACAGAAGTTAAACTTCATTTAAAGGATGGATAAAGACTTAATAAAATATACAAAGTCTTAACATTAATTATCTATGACCCTACTAATTAATGAAAAAATTGTTTTCACAGTTGTTGCTTCAAATGAAAAAAAAAAAAAAGCTACTTGTCACTAAATAGAAATTGTGATAAGAGTAATGAGATGCAGTTAAGTAAGTGTGAGGCCAAACCTTTGTGCTATCTCTGGTGAATGGGAAGTTGCAACTGCGAGTAGAAGTGGTATGTCTGCTGCATCAAGATCGAGGACGTGTGTTAAGTTTGCAATACTAGCATCGCATACTTCTGTCGCTAGAAGTACCTCAGCCAGTGCTTCACTTTTTAACCACATTTCTCTCAGTTTTGCTTCGAGTATGCCTATGCACTACAGCAAAATGAACAGAAACACGTGAGAAATGTTTCTTTAAATCTGCGCATACATTACAAATATAATGAAAGTTAAAACAATTGTTTACTTGTGAAGCTGAATGATATTTCCGCCATAAGTAGACAAAACCTTCGAGCATGTTTGATACGAGCCTGGACATACCAACTGGCAAGGGTGCAGTGTGAGAAGGCATATTGTTAGATATAATCCCAACGTGCCAAGTATCTAAATCCGCTAAGATACAAAGTGATTCGGCAACTGGTTGATCAATAGTCGGGAAACGTGCACTTGCAAGGCATTCTTCCCGTATACAATACCACCATTCTTTTTCTACTTCAACATCATTTTTGTTTTCTTCTTTAATAACTTTCTTTTTTCTCCTCTTTTTCTTTTTTGGCAAACCTTGTAACACTAATCCCCACGTGTAAGAAGTTTCAAAGTTATTCACTCCGTTCGTCTCTTCATTTTTTATTTTACTTTGTAAAAGTGTCTTCGTAAATCCGGTATCCTGGTGCGAATCAGTCTTCTTCATTTTTCTCGACCTGTAATAAGAATATTACGTTTCACGCTAATTTCACGATATCGAAAGAACGTTAATGAAACTAACCGTGGCATAGGTAATTCAACAACGCTACTAGCTTCCATTAATGCTTCTAAACTGTTAGATCTAGACATTCTAACGTTTCCATCGCCGACCGTGCTACCGCAGGTACGCAGAACTTCAGTCGCGTTAGTTGGAGTTTCCAGAACTTGTTTGCAGCTGTCGTAATTTTGAGAAGGTACAAAACTTTGGCCATTACACTTTTGACAAAATTCGAAAGATCCTGATGGTACTCCGGCCGACGACTGAATACTTTTGGAAGACTCAGGAAAATTTCTCTGAATGATTTTTCTCAATACGCCTTCTGGCAATTGCGCGGACGTGCTTGGTACTCTGGTAAACAAACATTGACAATTATATCCAAGCCGCGGTCGTGATAACGTTTTCATAGATTTCTCTTCGTCGCCGAGCATGAAGAATACGTGAGAATTTTTCGTTTCGTTCACCATACCTGGACCAGTGTGAAAACCTGGCCTGGTAGAATATAATTTCAATGTGTTCACGCAAGTATCGTCGAATTCTTGAAGGGTATCTATCTTAGAATTCGTGAATACCTCTTCGGTATCGTCATTCTCAACTTTCTTCTCAAAGTTTCGCAATGGAAAGTCAAAACAATATTGCGGATCAGTCTTAGTTATGTCAGTATCTTGCGATGCGATTTCGCTAACTACTATTTTAACCTTGCTCGACGTACAAGTTTTCTCGTCGACAGAGTCCTTTTCGTTTCCGTCCTCGTCCCAAGAAAACTCCTTCATTGCGAGCTTAGTATCTCTTTCAGACTTTAACGGTTTTAACACGAACGAATCAAGATTCGATTCCATCGTGGTGCTGCGTTTAAGAGAGCTAACCGATCCTTCTGCTCCTAATCTTTCTATGCCAAATTGAGAATAAGAGCGCTGCATCGTGGCGTTATCGTTTTCTGTATCAAACGAATGATCCACGGAAAGCTTTTTTCGAACAGACGTATGCGGTATACGTCGAGACGTTGAAGTTTCTCGATCATTACAAGTTACTTTCGAGCTAAACAAGTGTGGACGTTTTATTCTTGCTTGTTCTAAAAGATTCGCGGCTTCTTGGATATCTTCTTCGATAACGCAGCAATATTCTTTCCGCTTCTGTACAATTCCGCTACGAATGAAATATGATAGAAATGATAAAACAGAATTAATCAGATCGACCTTTTGAGGATCTCCTGCGACGACAGTGTGCGCTATTCTAATGGGGTTGCTTAATGCCCCGTACAAGTCACCTAACTGAGCCCATAGAGGATTACAGGGGTACCAAGTACCTAATTTTTCCATCTGAAAATTATGATAACAATAAAAGAGATATTAAAGAAAAACTATGAAGACAAGGAAAATTATATAATTACCAACTGTCGATCTTGAACAGGCAGTGTAGTATATATCCAACCAAGATGATATGTTAAAACAGCAGTTACAACTGTACTTAAAAAACTGAAATATACAGACATTACAATCTAAGATATTCTTATCTGATATGTATATACTTACAAGTTAGTCGACTTTGTGTCAATGTCTTCGAGCAACTGACACATTTGTTGCAAACTATAATGCAGTGTACTCATTTTGTGCTCTATTCTCACTGAATTAAGTAATACATCGTGCCACAGTAAAGGACTGCACGAGTTTCGATTCGTATTAACATTAGTGAGCAAACGTAACAACGAGACGATTAATTGATAAGAAGATCTATAAAGTCGTTCAGGAAGTTGCATCCTTTTGTTCTGAACGTTAACACTGTTCACGTCGATACAAAAGTATCGCAAACGATCCAACATTCCTTCCAACAGAGCCATATGCTCCAAAAGACGAGCTTCTATCTTCCTGTAACGCAAGGTAATAAATTTAACTATGTTTTATAATGTGAGGAGTGTCAACACTTAACATCTTAAATCAAGTTCAAACCTTTCATGGCCCTCGGCTAATCGCACTAACATAGTTAATCCCAGCCTCGTTTTATGACGCTTAACATGTGTTTCTTTATTTTCATTTCCAGTTTCGTTCCAATACTGCACTCCAAAGGCATCGTCGGAATCAGTTCGTGCCAAAGAGGTGGAAACCGCTCGCAACCATCTTCGACGTAAACTGGAAAGGCTACCGAAACCGGAAGATCCATTGCTCTCCAACGATTGGGAACCTGTATTAGCATCACATTTTATAATTAACACCTCTCAGCGATGCATTATCTCTAATTTCGTTTAAACTTACTGCCTGTCGGTGGCGGTATTTCTATGTCCCAGCCGCTGCCGGTACTAGAACAAGTAGAATTTTTCCTTGGTTCAGGATTCGATTCAGACCCAGATAAGTTGCCGGAACTTGGTCTAGATACTGAAAGATTAATCAGTGATTAAGGTGTTTCTTATTTTTCATCTAAATCGTTTCAACGATTCCGCTTACAGAGGGTTCGCAGACTGGAATTGGAATCCAAATTCACGGAACGACCCAATCCTTCATCCGATACTCTCTCGCTGGAACATAGTAATCATGCAATAATTCAGATATCCCACCGACAAATCAATCGCAACACGATACCAATAATGAACAGGCCAGCTTTACCTCTGTTTGCAAGTATTGTGTTCTGTAGCTGGGAAAACTTTCGTACACATGATACATGGCGGCGAATTCATCGAATGGATCTTGAAATCAAATGTAAGAGTTTTAATGTAACAGCAGCGGTTAGCTGATGGATTTTATTTTAATTGGAGCGAAGCTCCGCTATTAAATAACTGATGGGAATTTTTTTGGGGCTTTTTAACTCAAAAACTAGATTATCAATTTTGACCATTCTTTGCAAATCGATCACAGTGGTCACTGCGAGTGTTTATATAGCGGCCTAATTATTATACTCTTGGTGTATTTAATTATATTTCACCTTAAAAGAGGATCCTCTGTAGGTCATCGCCACGGTACCAAATACCATCTCGCTTAATAAACTCACGTCATCCTCGGCTGTTTTTTCCCGCTGAAAATTTACAATTATAAATTTTTGAATAGAATTCATGAATTGAATTTTCCTATCTTTAACGATGACCTCTTACCTCAAAATTGCGGCCGTTCGAATAATTAACTGATTCGCTGTTCTTCGGACTGGCATTATTTTTCAGATCAAACGGAGCCGTTTTATTTTTACACCATTTCTTTTCCAAAGGAAGGGAATCGAACAGTAATTTCCTTCCACGCCATTCGCATTCTCGGAATAACAAGATCCGAACTTGACCCGTTCCAAGGCATAAGGAAGAGATTCTGCAATTATGAGAATTTATTTAATTATCATTTTTCACACTGGTATAATTCATACTACAAATGATAAAATAATGTTTCAATTTGAAGAATTGCTAATACTATGCCGCAATAATATACTGCTCTTTCCTTATATAACTTTCTAATCTATAGCAGGTGTTAATTATAACTGTCACAATAATCGTGTGATTCTTGCCAGAAACTAAGCATAGATCGTATGTAGACAAAATTTGTACAAGATTTATGTAAATTGGATATTTTAAATTGTTCGGTAAATAAGTTTTTTAAAGTACAATGTTTTGACCCCAATATAGCGACGCGTAATACCTATCGAGAAAATAATTTGTTATGTATTCAAAAATAATTAACATACGAGATGTCATAAGGCAAGTTTATTCGCATAAAAATATTGTGAAAAATGAAAAGATTTAGAACAGATGTTCGTATAGTCTTAACATAGAGGTCAATTTTACGGTTCGATGCATAAAGCCAAGTCACGAGTGTGTTAGTAACGATGAAAGATATGACTCCCGCCAACAGGAGATAGAAACGAGTATAACGCAAAATAAGGTTAAGGTACATCGAATTACATAGAAATCAAATATTAACAATATTTCTTTATTTCTACAACGTTTCCTTAAAAGAAAAATCCATTCCTCGTAGCAATAAAAAGTTTCGTTAGAAAATAACCGTTAGAACGATGTGGAAACATCGATAATCGATACGTCATATCAGCAACAGATATCGAAGCAATGAATAGGATTAACAAATATAGAACAATGACACTATAAAAAAAAACGCTTCAATAAGCAAGATGAATGCAAATAAATGAGAGGGTATGCCTGAAAATAAAAGGGTAGTTCTCACCTATCATCTTCTTCCGTTCCGACATTCGATGCTACGACAGTTTGAACGTTACTTCTGAAACTCTTCCTCGAAGGGAACAGCTTATCAAGCAAAGGCATCATAAACTAATGACCGCTTGTAACTACCGCATTGCTCGCTAACTTTGTTTCGTTTTCGGTCTATCATGTCACAAGGAACTGCACCATACATGTTCTCGAGTATCAGTCAACTGTAAATAAAGTCACGTGCGGAGGAGTCATATGATTGTCCGAGATTATCGTGTCTCATTCGGCCAACATCGAATGGAATTTTTTTCTCTTCCTTACTTTCTTCGCCTTCCCGATTTGTTTCACTGCTCGACGAACTGAGAAGGGGTTCGATGAAATGACGATGAATTTTGTAAAAAAGTGACAAGAATAAAGGAAAAGACAAGATTCGGTTGTCGGAGATAGATTATCGACCGTGCGCATCGATTTTGTTCTTCAAGTTGCAAGCTGCGCCGATAGAGGGCGGGACAGTCGATTTGTAACGGTCGTTTAGTTTTTCTACAATCTAAAGTTATTTCAAATGTTGAGCAAGTTTTTTGGAACATCATATGTTCAATAAGTATTAATTAAGAAATTAAGTATGCAAGGTATGTATAAAAAATGTTTATGAATAAAGTCAAAGACTGCGTAGTAGGAGAAATCGATACTATCAGAGACTGAGTATAGTAACAAATTTTGACAGATTTAGGTTTCTGATACCAAGTTAATTACAACTACAATCATTAAATAGTCAGAAATCATTATTTTCCAATAGAATTTGCATATCTTTCATCAAATTTTATTCTTTCATCGATATTTTAGAAAGATTCAAATATTTCGGACAAATATCGATAAATCGATTTAGTATAACAAACAAAATGGAGACGATCTAAGAATTACATTCAGAATCCAACTGTTTCGCTTCTTCGTCGTCAGGATCTCGACGTACAGGTACATCGAAATCCATGTTTCTACGCATTTTATTAGCCAGAATAAGACGATGAATGTATTCCGTGTTTCTAATATCTTCTGACGTATCGAATGCCTTCTTAATATAAGTTTTATTCGATACCGGCAGGTACACCGGAAATTCAATGTTGAACGTGATGATCAAGTTTCCTTTGTCTTTTGGATTTTCCGGTAGCGGCAGTCCTTCTTTGAGTATGTATTTCCGATAATTTGGCCTATTTTGTACAAGATTAAAATAACATTGTTCATTAATACCATAATATATTATTTGGTAATTGCGTAGCACGAGGTGCCCCCTCCCCTCCATTTCAATCTCTATCGTCCCCCACTGGATTCACCATTGATGTAAATTATCACCACGCAGCTTCAATTTTATAGATATGCAAAGAAGGTACTGTATTATTTTTAAATTTTTTATTCCACAATAAAATTTATTTTTAGAAGTAATCGCAAATGAGATAACGCAATGGTTTTTCAGGTGGAGGAGGAAAATGAAAGGAGGGAAAGGATGAAGAAGGTGACTAATGCGATAGGGAGACGTACGCGATGACAGACGTTATCGGTATTCGAAGGGTTCTGTCGTCGAGGGTGTTGACGGTGACCACTGTTCCGGTCAGTGCCTCTCGCAGAAAGATATCGACCGTCATGTGCAAGTCAGAGCCCTCTCTTCGGAAGGTCTCGTGAGGCCGGTCCTCCGTGATGAAGATTACATCCGCTACGCTGACGTGCTTTCGACTGAGTAAAGACATTATGCGAACAACTACTACGATTAACCCATTTCTGTCCCCCCCGCGAGATGTACGATGCATTTTAAACGCATCCCTCGCGAAATTTGAATCGATACGCGAGCGGAAAGGCTGTTACAAGCTTCCGTGGACAAGGAAATACGCGGCAATCCCGTGAAATTTCTTTAAACATTTGCAATTAAATTCTTGTTAACGGGACAGAAATGCTTTAAAATGAATACTACTTTGATCGTCCTTTGTATAATTACGACTGAAAATGATGTAACAATTTACCAGGAATCTTCGTGGGTCCTTGATCACCTTCCTCGGGGAAAATGATCCTTGTTCCTGTCGGGATGCCTGGCTTAATAGGTATCGTTAGAATCTTTTCTTTAGTCACTGTTTTAGACTTGTCATCTCCTACCAGAACTAATCTCTGTATTTTCATCTTTTTAATCCCTCCAAGAAGAACCTGCTCGTATCGAAGGAAAATCTTATGGAAAAGCGAAGATAATCAGAATGAGAGAAAATAAGGACCGGTGAAATTGATTTAATTCGACGGTATTCAAGTAAAAATAAGTAAGCACAAGGTTTGCCGTAACGATCCCCGATGTTATCTACGGTGATTAACACCGGAGAAAGAGAAACTATAAATAAAGTAAAACGTCGATATGGTACCTCCAGTAGGGTTAGATACAAGGTTTTTATCAGAGGCTCTTCCTTGCGCTTTAAACCCCGCCCCTCGGGAAATTCGAGCACAGACGAGGGCTGTGTTAGTACATGGAATAGATCAGCATAAGGACTTTCCGTTCCGAAGAATTCCCTGCAGGAATAACAAAAATGGTACAGTCTTAAATATTCAAAGTATTTAAGTGGCTATAAAATCAGTCAGGTAAGAAGGTCTTTAGCTTGGATTACATCGGCTTAAGAAATAAAATAGAAACGTAGGAGGACGAAGAAGGGAAAGATGATGTATCAAAACAAATTGGATCTCTTTATTTTATTCAAAAGAATACCTATAAGTTCTCATCGGTTCACCGTGATAAATGTATGGCTGGATAAATCCTTCGTCTCCA
Organism: Osmia lignaria lignaria; assembly: GCF_051020975.1. Classification (NCBI taxonomy): domain Eukaryota; kingdom Metazoa; phylum Arthropoda; class Insecta; order Hymenoptera; family Megachilidae; genus Osmia; species Osmia lignaria. Next base: position 4,964,663 of record NC_135038.1, read on the forward strand.
GGCACACCATTTTTAAGGCCTTCTTCACCAAATTGATCGTATATCGCCCGTTTAAAAGGGTTCGAAAGCACATCGTATGCTTCAGCCACTAAGGAGAATATGGTCCACAAACTTTCATCCTTTGCACGTATGGGATTATATCGTATCGCCAGACGGCGAAATCTGGAAGCCGTAACTTGAAAGAATTGATTTAAGAGTTTATCACGATATTAATAACGATAACAAGAGCTTGGCAATTGCTGAACTCACGCTGCCTTGATCTCCAAATCATCACTGTTCTTTTTCAAGGATAATACTCCATAGTAATCTATACCGCGCGGACATGGACAGACCTTGTCACAAGACATTCTATACGGTATAAGCTAACTGACAAATGTACGATTTACAGGGGAAATGCTGGAAAATGTCAGAATGCGTACATAATTAATAATCGACTATCATTTGTCCTTCTGCATATGCGGCTAATGTCATGGAAGGAAGCCGGTGAGGAACAAGAAAAGGAAGAATATCGGTGCATCGTTTCACGACGATTTTTCAAGTGTTTTCAACAACCAACGCTGCCCCGCTCGACAACCGACTACGATCGTGTGTTAGCTTTTGCAATTATTAAACGTCTCGTGACCGATATTTATTGTTGAGAACAGAAGGAACATTTAATAGGTTGTTTATTGGTTGTTCGAAACGATACTTTTCCATGGATGCTTCTGAAATGATTTTAAATCTCGTGCACAAAGGTAACATAAGAAACGTTTGATTCTTCGTCATTATTGTTGCTACAATTTTTGCTGATGTGTCAAAATAATGTACTGTTACGTAACTTGGAATATTACGGTACTTTGAGTTATCAACTGATTCGCTGAATCGAAATTTCTCCTTTATAATTTTTTGCAATTAATTTACTGATATGATTTTTTAAATATTCTGAATAATTTCGAGTGAAGATTTTCAAGTGATGAAATGCATATTAATTTTCTAGCTGCAATCAAGGCTGAAGTTAACGAGAAGCATCCCTCTGATCATGAGAACGATTCGTCCCCGGATCAGCTCGTTAAAAATTCCCAAAAAGAGGAACGTAAAGAAGCAACGTTCAAGGTTTCCTTAGCGACGAACAATCAGGATTTGGAAAGTGATAAGGAGAACGTGTCAAGGAAGAAGATTCGAGTAGAAGCGAGGCAGATTTGCAATAATCGAGAAAAAGGCGAGGAGGAGAAAATCTTGGTACTGCAGCAACTCGGTCGATCGCAGACACGTCCAGAAGGATTCCCAGCATTTCTATGCATTGACGGCAGGATTGCTGATTCAAGCGGAGTTAAACGGAAAATCCCGAGACCAGCGAACGCCTTTATGCTATTCGCGAACGAATGGCGAAAGAAATTAGCCGCTGAAAATCCTCGAGAGTCCAATAAGGATATCAGCGTTAGGCTAGTTCATTTTTTCTTTCATTAACATAAATCCGTTACCTTTAATTTAATCAAATCATATGATTACGATTATTTTATTTATTTTATAAACATGTATATTTTTACATTCAGATTAGGTATACTTTGGAAGAACATGGCAAAAGACGTGAAGGAAAAATACTTTGCACTGGCCCGGGAAGTGGACGCAGAGCACAAGAGGAAGTATCCCGGTACGTTCTATGCCTATAGGCTCTCTTCAAACCGATATGACCTCGTTTTCGCGTTTGTAGCGGCTCGTTGAAGTTTACCGATGCGACAGAACGTTCGTGGCGAGCGTTCGGTAGGTACACGATAGCCTGTTGTATCCCTGTAAACACAAAAAAGGGGATAGCATGATATACTAAGTCATGACACGAGTTATTTCAATCGTTCTACGTGCTACTTAGTACCTTCCTATATCAACCACCAACTACAGTGAAAATATCACCATTCAGGGATAAAGTTCATTATCAGTTTCTATGTTTCTCTAATTGTCTATGAATTTGCAAACAGGTATCCTTACTTTTTTTTTTTTTAACTTTTTTTTATTTGTCTGTGCAGTACGTCGGATACAACAGCGAGCTTATCCAGGTGTACCAGGTGATTATTTATAATTGTTTCGAACAGCGGATAGTTGAATCGATTGAACGATGATCGATGCGAAGGAGGCTAAGGAGTTGTATGAATTTTATGGAATCGGGTCCGGGTGCTCGTAACCCCGTGAAGGACATTTAGTCGCGTGAATGCTCAGCAACGCGGGATATGTGAGGAATAATCGCGCTTGTCGGTGGGTGTAGGTAGTAGGTAGGTAGGTAGGAGCGCGGTCGTGTATCGGGCAGGTTCCTAGAGTCGCGTCGCAATCAATACCTCCGGTCTCTACTGTTCCCACCCGCGCCGTTCCCCGTCACTCACCCGAGAATATTTCTCCGCTTGCCACCCTGTGCCCTGTACCTCGACCCGCAAAACTCGTATCGCTCTGCCCGTTCCACCCGCAAATCGACGAGCTATAATCGCATTTTAACTTCCCCTCCTCTCCGATCGCTCGTCGATCCCTTCCATTGGTTAATCACGGAATTCAGGACGAGCATGAAAAAAAAGAAAAAAAAAAAAAGAAACGCGAAAAGTACAGGGATTAAATCATTGACAGGGTGGAGGATTAAACGAAGTTTCGCTTGCCGAGAGACAATCGTAACTTGATTAGTCCGTTACCGTCTGGAAGTTGCAATATGTTTGCACCAATGGATCCGAGTTGTCGAATTAACTTTGTCAAATTAAAAACGGAAATCACACGGTGGTTGATGAGCTTGACTTTATCCAACTCTAAATGTTTCAAATCGAAATCGTGTAAACGCAGTCCATTCTCCGGTTTGATCCGCTTTTCATGGTCCGATAGATCTTGTTTTGATTAAACGAATTGAGTGACGTTAGATCGATTTCGTAGAGACTACGAGTATCGAGCGTGTTCAAGTATTATAATTGTTGTAATTAATGGGGAATAATTCATGAATGCCGTAGATGAACCGATACACCAAGCGCAAATAGTAATTGCATATTAGACGGATCGATCGTCCGAGCCAATATCTATCCCGCTCTTAACATAATCGCATTCGCTTTCCTATTACCATGTACCCGGGGATGAAATTAAGGGATGAATTTATCAATCTTATCGACGTCAAAGTCTTAACGATCTACGTTAAAAAACAATCTACTCCTGTTGAAGATGAATTTCACAAAATTTCCAAGTTTTCAGAATTACATAATGAAATGGTCATAATCCTGGAACGTTGACTGACAAAGTTAGAATTGAAAGTTTGAAATGGAAAGTGAGCAAAGCGGATGAATAACGCCTCAGAACGCAGCTGTTAGAGGGGAAGTGCAATTAGGAGTATCAAAGGAACAACGGTGCAATTGAAAATAATTACATCATTCATACACTGACCTTGACAGGGAACGATATAACAATATCCACAAACTGGATTCAACTTTTGCGTTTGTTTCAAGTGCATCAATTCTACATAAAGTGTTCCCAAACGGAAGGGTAATAGAAAGCGCAATTTCAAATGAAACATTTCAAAGCGAAAGAGGAACATTATTTGTAAAGGAAACAAACTTTTCAGACGAAGAAGGTAGAATAATTTATTTTCATTCATCCGTTAGATTTTTCTTATCAGATAAGAAGCCGTGGTTGAAACAGCCTGGAGAGCTGAAGTGGAAGATTAGGAAATAAACGTTTCAACGACGGTGATATCCAGCTAAAAGTTCGAAAGGGGGTGCAAAGATCCGGGGTAAATTCCCCGCTAAACGATAGCCGTGCAATTGCACCGCGGGTTTGGTCGGCTCGAGCAAGCCGAGTTGGTCAATTAAGATCGCCGGAAAGTGTCGATATGCCTCTGCGCGAGCGTTCTCGAACGCGCGGAACGGGATTCGCGTGCATCTGCGCGACTGCATCGCACGCGTGACGAGGGAAAAAGAGGGGTGACGCACGGTCGCGCCAAGGGAAGCCGTCAAAATGTCGAGGCTGGTGCATCCAGCAGGCACGTAGTGCCGAAGATACGCGGGGGAGGAGTCACTCCCTCTATTTCTCTGCTCTCTGTAACGATCGTCGGTCATCGATCCGCTATCGCATCAACGCGATGCTCGAGCCTCGAGGAAAAGCCGGCCACATCGACGCGCTTCGCGTCTGCGAACGTCACGCGGATTCTACTCCTCGGAGTGGTAGCTTAGAATCGGATCACTGCTTTATACGATGCATCAGACATTTTAACCCTTTTAATGCAACACAACCGTAGACGATTACGTTTCTTAAATTCCTTTAACTTATACCCTTGACATAAGTTCTATCTATGGAACGCGTGTATGCAAAGAGAAGTTTTCAACGATTCCAACAGACGAGCATCTATTTTTAAACAATGTCGACCATGGTTTATGATTTCATTTCCTAATTGCAGGCTTTAAAGCCGAAGAAAGTTGGTGCAATCATAGAAACTTCTGAATGTAAACAACAGGTTTGTCGCATTAAAACATGCATATCAATTAGAAATGCTCGACGATTAATAAAGAATGAAATTTTCAGCAGAAACGAAGAGACGCAAGTTGACGAACCCCGCTGGATTATCGCAGCCGAAACGATCCATTTAAAGGTGTCCGAGTTCGAACTGCGGCTAATCGATGAGAGTACGGTAGGAAGAGTAACGCGGCGGTACGATCGGCCTCCCCCTCCCAAACAAAAACATGTTCAATTCGAAGAGGGATCCTCTTTGGAGGATCAAGAAGGAAGCAACGAGGAATCGATAGGCGACAAAGGGGTTCTTTTATACTTGGCGCAGCGAGACGGAGAAGCGGAACTCTCGCTTCCTCGTGCTCGATTCAGGGTGGGGAAATCCCACCCTACTCGGTGAACCAACCCTCCTCCCTCGAGCCGTTCCCGTCGGATTCGTCGATGACGAAACGCACGTAAATTCGTCGACGTGCACGGTGCTGCCGCTTGGCAAAATCAGTGCGACCCAAGTGCACCGCGAGGGAGGAACGCGGGTCTCCCGTGCGCGGCCTGCCGTTCCCGCTTGCGGCCACGCGCGCCACTTCCAGACGGGCATCGGTATCAGAGAGCGAGAGACCGCTCGCGTAAATAGGTCGCTGGATGCGCGCACGAGGCGCCCGAGTAAATAGCCGGAGTCGAGACGGACCGAGAGCGGAGCGTGATCAGGGTGTCAAGTAGAGGGTGACGATCACGATATACATCTACGACCAGGGAAATTGAATGCGATACGAACATCATCCCAGTGATTCGATATTTCTTCCAGAGTGAACGATTCTGGTGAATAAACGCAATGAACAATCAGTGGAATTAATATTACTTTACATTGGAAATTAAGCGTTTTAGTGAACGAGGTTTATGAACTGGACTAAATTGCAGAATGTTGCATTTGTGAAAAATTCAGGAAAGTAAACAATGAGTAATTGTGTTTGAAGACCAGAGGATACTTTTAATTTAAAATCACAGATGGAACTATAAATGAAAAATAAAAGAAGAGGAAGGAAGAAAGGGTTTCTTTAGTCGATCAACAACGAACACAGAAGCAAACAGTTGGTATCGATTCCCAAGCGTAGGAACGTTTTCGCGATGCGTGGCGGCCGAACGGATTAGAAGAGAAAAAAACGAGAGCGGCAGGTGTTGAAAGAAGAGAAAAAGCTTCGAGCATCGATCTTGCGCCCGGTGCAGTTACCATGACGCGGCGGCTCGTCCGACACGTCGAACCGTATCCACTTTCGTATCGACTCGTCGTCCGATTCTCGAGACGCGATCAACGGACCTGTAGTTAGTAGGCTGCTTCGAGTATCTGGCGATTCAACGGACGGGTAAACGATGACGAAGAGGACGAGGATAACGTCTGCGGGGATGACGATGACGCCGCGCACGACGGGACTAACACTGGGTCTTCCCGACGGAATGCAGGAGGCCAATCGAACGCCTCCCGATACGACACCCTCCTCCTCTTACGTGGTCTTCCCACGTAAACTAAATTCTGTGACGTGTTCGATAAAACAATAGAGAGAAGAAAGGAAGAGAATCGAAGAAGGGGCCAATTTCATTTAAAAATAAAAAGACACTCGAAGATTCGACGAGTAGTTTACTCGCTTAGCGAGAGGATATTTTCTCGCGAACGTGATAAAAACCGAGCGAATCGTACTCTGCGTCGCGATAAGGGAACCTTTCCGTCTTTCCTCGCAAAGATGGACTGCTGTAACTACGTCGAGGCTTACACGGGAGGGGGCCACTTTTATCAACAGCAACACTACTTTTGCTACGATAACGCGAACACCGAGTACGCCGGATACGAACCGCCTCCGATCTCCACCGCGATCGAAACTAGCGCGCGTTACAACGGGGCGATACCACCTGCCTATCCCACAGGTAGATATCGTAAATGCCTTAGAAATTCTTCGAGCAGATGTTCTATTATAAATTTATGATTTTATTCCAAATTTACTAGATAATGATTCAGTTGAAACTTTATAATATACCAAGGAGGATAAAGGAAGATCTAACGCGCGTGCGTGCAAACTGCAATCAGTAATTTTATATTTATTCGTTTAGGTACCTTAGAAATTTCTTCAATTTCTAATGGATTTATATTATGAACATCCAAATTTCAGACTCTGTTGAATTCAATTAGGTTCCCGGATTCTTACTCCGTGCATTTACATTTCTTATCAAATTCTCCCTACGCGACCATCTACCCGTAGCCAATAGAATCTTTCAACCGTTTTTACCTGTTCCGCAGATTACGTGTACAACCCGAAAGAGGCGAGGCTGCGGAAGGCGATGCGCGAACAGAATCGCGAGCTGTCCAGACGATCGATCTTGCAGAGCGCGATCGCGAGAGCTGGGGTAATATCCGGACCGGTCAACTCAACGACATTCTTGGATCATCAGCACCGTTTCGGATGCGTGTCAGCTGGTTTGCCGATCAATTCGACGGTGGAGTCGGATCGAGTCGCGGAACCCTGGTTCCAGTCGACGTCACGAACGAAAGCGATTCACTCGCCGCGAATGAACGATTGGTATGGAAACGTTGGCGATCCGATCGAAAGACTTCAAGTTATGGGCGCGATGCACCAGCGTGCACCCGACAAATGCAAGGACGCGATGAGAAATCAAGCTGCGGCCAGTGTGGCCACCGCTTCGGCCGCGGAATGCGGTGCCGCCGCGTTCTCCAACAACGGATACCCCATTGATTTCAGCGACGTGAACCGTGAACGGGAACAGCTGCGTCGTCAGGAAAATATCGGGGACTATTCCGAATTTACCGACGGCCAAAAATGGCATCCCTATCAGGTGAGAGATATTCTTCTTAAAAATAATAAAAACATTCATTGATATTTTCTTTTTATAATTCTAGAACGGAGGAGGTGGTCATCAACACCCGAGAACGCCTCATCCTTCACAAATGACTGGTATCATTCATCCGAACGTTCAGAGCATCAGCTCCCATGAACACGGACCGTGGAATCAATTCTGTCACACCGGTGTCATACCCCGTGAGTTTCTTTAATTGATATTTCAACCAGATCTGGAAGATACAGGCTCATTAGAGATATTAATTGTGATTTTATAGATGGTCCACCTATGCCCAGAAACATTGGAGTCCGTGGACCACGACATACCGTGTTGCTGCGGGACCGTCTACCCGGTAGACACTGTGAATTTCCCGAGGAAACGGCACGGTTAAATTACAATACTAATAAACTTAATGTAGAGAGCATACGGGCGTCCTACTCGCCTCCTCAGCATCAGGTCTCTTGTCGTTCGTCGACTCTTATCGCCAGAAAGAACGGGAAACTTTAACCAGGAATATATTGTTTCTTCAGATGCCGAGATTGCTCGAATCGTCGGTCGATTCTATGATGGATTCCGCGTCCACGTCGAGGATTCGTCGCGAGGACGAAGGACCCAGGTGGGAGCCGAACGGCATCAACAATGGAATGTCTATGGACAGTCTAGCAGCCTCGACGGTAAGACAGTTTGCTTTTTGAATTCGCATCGGCGCGATGTTGAACGGCTGTTGTGCGATCAGGAATCTAACGCGACCCGCGAAAAGGAACGGGAATCTCGTCGGTCCGCCGAGAGATTCGAGCCGAAGAAGAAGATTGTTAGCAAACCGTTACCAGGTTTTCATCAGGCGTTCGGATCGACGGAGATCGGCAGGTTTTCACGATCGGAGTTCTTCGTGAACATGGTCGGCGAGAGCGGCGGGAACGTGGAAGTGGCCGACACGGATAGTAGCAGCGTAAGTACAGATCGTATGTCAGAAGTAAACGGAGCCGCAGTCAGCAGCGCGACGCGTGATACGAGCGCAACCGCAACCGCAACGACGACCGCGAGGACTTTCGAAGCCGACGCCGAGGACAGCGAAGAGGCAAGCTTGGACGATACGAACAACGAGCTAGTCGCCACCACCTCGATCGGCATGTACTGCGGACAACCGAGCACCCCTCGTTGGCACAGCCCTCACGTAGGCGCCATAGGTAGCGAAATTTAAACACGGATCGTTAATCCTTTCCAGGACTAAAGTCTCAGACTGTTAAACAGGGAAGGTTGTATTAAAAGTAAGAATTAATATCGTGCTTAACTTTATCGAAGGTCAGAATATGTGCCGATAATGTATCTTGTATAAATTATCGGTATTTGAACTTTGATAAAGTTACAATGATGCTTGGACTCTTAGAAACGATTACAGCCTTCGCTGCTGATTAATAATTGCAATCTCTTTTAGAGTATACTTTTTTCTTATCGAAGACTGTAACGATCGTTAATAGAATTTTTATTTTATAGAAACGAATAACCTGAGAAAGAGATTAATGATTCGATAAGGACGTGAATTTCGTCCACTTGTCTTTAGGATTAAATTATTCCCTCCGACTTCGAACGATCCGAGAATATTTTCTACTTGACGAGAGCATCTTTGTTGAATATCTGAGTAATCATAGTTAACGAATTTTCCGTTGATTCGTTTATTTTCTAAACGAAGTAACTGAAATTTTTGTACAAATATCATTTCACGGATTTCGAACGATCGGAGATTGCGAATGGCGTACGAAACGTCCCGGCAAACCACGTATGTTTTGCCGAGATTGTGCCTTCAATAGGACTGTGGAAATATCAAAGGTCTTCGAAATTTCTGCTTGAATCAAAATGAAATCAAAAACAGCACGATATTAGCGGGTCTCGTACGTCAAACGTTAATTCGAGCAATCTACATAAATTAAAAACATCAATTAACTAAAATAATTTCAAAGAAAATTATTATGTAAATATTTGCAAATGAACGAAAATGAAGATCTCATCCGTCGGTATATTTTTTCTCTTACAGAATATATTGAAATAATTTGTGGGTTGCTCGGACTTTGTCAAAAAGTATAATCAAAATGTGTCGATAAACGTATCTATATCGACACCTTCCAACAAGTTGTTAAATATCGTCGATGATACACGAAACTGGTGTATCAGCGACGAATTATATGAATATATTAAATATATATTTAAAGAAGTATACATACAGAGTGGGCTTCGCAACTGTTTCAGGTGATAACTCCTTATGCAGAATTAATAGGAGAATTGATCTGTGTAAAAAAAATATGCATTTCCATTTAAAAAAACAATGTAATTATTAATTGCACGTGCATTGTTTCAGAACCATTTATCTTTCTCCTTTGGCACTTTTTCATAAATGCGTTAAGAACGGAGTTATCATCTGAAATAATTGCATAGCCCACCCTGTATATATATTGTAATTATTTATAATGTATAATGAAAGGAAACGCGCGACGAAGAGGTACATAAGTTATTTAGTAGAATATTTAGGCGACACGTATTGCCGCGCGGAGAAACGTATAAATAAAAGTGGACATAACAACAGCGAACGTAGAAAGTCGAGAAACCGACGAACACTTTTGCTCTTCTATGTTTGTTAAAGGGAATGCATGGTTTTTGTTATTTCGCATTCAGAACTCGTTTACCTTTGAAACGTGCAAAGAGATTGAGAATCTTTTCAAAATATCGTTAATTGATGGGGGGGAAAAAAAGAGAGAATCGGTTAGAAAAAAATCAAGAGGAAAAAAAAAAGGATTTATCAATTAAGACCGTAGACAGTAAGATTCGTAGCTTTAATGGAATCTCAAAGGAAGAATTTGGATTTTTTATATACCCATTTTAACGTATATTTAATAATATATTTACAGAAACTTTGGGACCTTTTAAAATAGTGACAAATGTTTTTTAGAATCGTTCGATTAACGGGACGATGGTAGAATATTAAATTGTGTGATAATTTAGGGATTCCATTTAGTAGGTTTTATTAAAATTACATAGGATAATTCTTAGGTATTTCAAGAATTGTTCTCTAAATTTTAATTAACGATAGCGTAAAGTGTTAGATACTATTTTCTTTTTTTATTCTCTTTCATCGAGTTCTGAATCCCGTGCAGGCACCTGTGACTTATCGAGCGATCTATCGGTACATCGACTTGACATAATTCGTGCCAGCTACCCTGTACCTATAATGGGACCAAATTGTGAAAGAAAAGCTTTTATTTCGCGTTCACCGTCGCGCTTACGTCCCACGTATTATTATCGGGTATGGAAAGAACTCAATCGCGTACTGTTTGCTCGAGCAAGAAACGATTCATGTTAAAACATAAAATGTTCCTCTGACGAGGAACGTCGCGTGTTTTAATAGGAATAAAAAGGTAAGTTTCATCGAGCAGACGGTCAACTTGAATCGTTGAAGATCGTTGTTCAAGTAGAGAGGAGATAAAAGTTTATAACGGATACATTAGGAGCAGTTCGACCGTTTTTTTTTTTTTTTTTCTCTTGGATGAACGAACGTCCGGGAAGTATGAAATGATGTAAATGCTGTGATTTGTTTTAACATTAAACAATGTAGTTATAGTATTTAACAAGCGTGAAAATGCTGGATATCGTCGCGACGTCACGAATGACGAGTTGTGATAGAAACTTGATAAGAAATTTTAGAACGATTCGTTGCTTTAATTTTTGAATTCTGTATAAGAGCACAAATAGATTTAATTTGTTAGATAATTGAAAACCATTGGAAAGGGAATAGTTGAAGAAATCCAGATTCAGTAGGTTCTACTGAAATTTCATTGAAAGTTTGAATAATTAATTGTACCATTTGTTAAAATGTTTCCTGGATGATCCAAAAATTAAAGCAACGTACAAGACATTCTCTTGAATTATAATCATGCCAGTTTCGTCTCGTAAAACTCGAATCCTATAAGGAGATTATAGCGATCCGTTAATTACTTGAAATTTTAATAATTTTGTTACTTTATTGATCTGTCGCGTTGGCGAATACGGATTGTAACATAGAAATTAACCACGTCTCTAACGATTAAGCGTAAACCGTAATCTACGTTTCATTATCGGCAACGATATTAAGTGTAGAGATATAGTTGTAAAAGTGTGCGAATCAGAAACGATAATGGGGAAAAAAAGATGAAGTAAGGAACAGTGTCGAATGACAGGAAACTTATAACATATTGATAACTCGTAACGACTTTCTGTCTAATTATTAGCAATCTATTCACTCTAATCGTTAGTAAACGCGTTTAGAAAGCCGAAGTGTATAGAAACGAGAAACGATTACGAACCATTGTACATCTTTTAATCCTACAAGTGCCAATGTTGGTGAGAAAAGTCCTTAACAAAGGCTCGTGTTATTCTATCGAATTCCATCAAATGTCTATTTCGCGACAGCTTTAACTCTATCAATTTTCAAACATTCATTGTATTTATATCTTAATCACTAAAACTCGAGTGCAATATAGGATTTCATTGGCTAAGGGTAAACGTCCCATCACCTTTGATATTGAGAGAACTCAAAACTTCTTCTCTTTGAGAAACCTAAATTGCACACGGTTTTACATTTATAACTGAACTGTTTAATTAATAAATTAGACAAGGAAGGAAAATTGATAGAGTTAACGCAGGCAGAAGTTAAAGATCAAACATGTTTTCATTCATAAGTCGTGTACATTGAAATATGGGTACAGTAGAACCTCACTTAATCTCTAATTACAGCGTGCTTGTATTATATACGTCCATTTGAAACCTGTTGGTGTTACTTTGTTTTCTCAGTTATTTAATTATACTGTCCACCAGTAATTAATTTTCTGCTGTTCATTCAGGTTCCACTGTATCATTGAGCTTAAATTCATGTTCAAAGGAACCCTCATACGATCGGTACATATTGTCAATGCTGTCAATATTTATTAACAAACTGCATTAGCCTAGTACGTTGAATATTTATTGACAGTACTTTGTGTCTGATCAAAGGAAACTTTGTACAGTCATTATTATATTTATTGTCAATATTTTGTGAATACTACAAATATTTTATTTTTCATCAGACCACATCATCAATATTTTAAACAACGACAGTAAGTCAATCTGTTCCTTCAGACGTTCAATAATATTGACAATGTATATTGATCGTTTGAGGTCACTTTGTATTGTACACGTTACCGGTTTGATGGATCGTAACCCTTTAACGACACTCCGTGAGAGGAAATTAAAGAAAAAAAAAAAAAAAAAAAAAAGAGTAATGTTTAAAGAAGAATAAACGGATGTCTATGCGACAGTAAAGAGAGGAAGAGAAAACAAAGGAGATAGAATGAAGTTTTGTCTTATTTTCTTCAGTTACACCCGAAGGCTTACCTCTCCACACCAGTTATTTTTCCTTTCTCACCGAGATCCTGCGGAATCCTTGGAGCCTCGACTGCCATTCACAGGATTGCAGAAAACGGTGAGATTTTGTCAAGAATAATTCCCGACGATTGCTGCTGGTTCACTGCTCAATCCAGATGCGGAGTATCCAGAATTTCTGACAACGTTGTGGTAAGAGATAAGAGATTCCTCTTCTTCCTTGGTATAATCATCCTCTGCATTAAAAGCATAAAAATTATAAATTAATATAAATTCTTAGAATTGCACGACTTTTTTGGACTGTTCCCATCACGCAAGGGAGAAAGAATGGTTCTGTCAGAAGAACTTGATGACCCATCCGTCGGAAGTGGTGCGTTCCAGGGATAATTACGAATCGTTCGCAAACGAACGAAACGATGAAAAATACATATTGATCGGTACACCTGGCAGTAGCAATCGAAGCAATATCCCTGGTACCATGTACGATAATATTGATAAAGAAGCTTGCAAGCCGACGACCGTGAAAGTCGAACAGGATGATTCCCCAAAGTCGTCGAAGCAGGAGGGAGATGTTTGATAAATGAAATTGCAAGAAGATTGTTTAATATACTTTAAAACTACGTAGGAATATAGCGAATAAGTTACTCGAATAATTATAATTAATTTCTTGATCCTTCGATGGATCTCGTTGTCGTAAGAATTTTTTCCAACACGTTTTGTACATGATTTCGGTACAGTTCAAAAATATAATGTTCAAATGAAAGTATGTTAACGTACAATTAACGTTACATTTTGTTTTTAATTTGTAACGCGTTTGATAAAGTTAAAGGGTTAATTTGTTCACTACAAAAAGAGAGAAGAAAAGAAGAGGAAATATTTGAAAATACAAGGCGAACCGTGTCGAGGTATGCCGACTGTTAATAAATGGAATTAATCGCTTCCGTTTCTGTGTAAGAATGCAGCGGGTAGAATGCAATTTGTAAATAAAGGAACAAAGGTTCGTCCGACGGTGATGGTTTATCACAGCGATTGTAATTCTGGATGTTTATTACAGATGAGCCAGCAGAAGGCGGCGTTCTTCAAACGCGATAAAGGAACATCGTCGTGGACCTCCCAATCCGTCAGGTGAGCTACCTAACTGGCAGGTAGTGACGGATGGGATATCCGTATCGTAAACGAGTCGTGTAACCGGTGAACGTTGCATTGGTTTCTTTTGTTTTTTTTTTTCTCGAGGTAAAGGTTCTTTTTATTGCCCTCGCCACCGTTGATGCGTCCGGGACGTAGAATCGCAAGCGTACCCCATGCAACCTGTCGATCACTATTTCTCTGTTTAATTAGCCGGTCCCAATAAATCCATAAAAATATTATAAATAGGAATTAGTAATGTCTAACCACGTCATATGATATTTTAGGAAACGTTGAAAGTCGCTTTTTTGAAGAACTTGAATTGATATAACTTCAGAAGAAGAAAAGGAGGAAGAACATCTTGGAATACCCTTCAAGCTCCATTTAGATTATTAAGACTATTAATTGAGTTTCTATTAATTTTCATTGCGTTCAGTTCAGTTATTAATCTTGAAGTAATGTCTAATTAATCTTGAGTAATGTCTAACCACGTCATATGATATTCTAGGAAACGTTGAAAGTCGCTTTTTTGAAGAACTTGAATTGATATAACTTCAGAAGAAGAAGAAAAGGAGGAAGAACATCTTGGAGTACCCTTCAAGCTCCATTTAGATTATTAAGACTATTAATTGAGTTTCTATTAATTTTCATTGCGTTCAGTTCAGTTATTAATCTTGAAGTAATGTCTAATTAATCTTGAGTAATGTCTAACCACGTCATATGATATTCTAGGAAACGTTGAAAGTCGCTTTTTTGAAGAACTTGAATTGATATAACTTCAGAAGAAGAAGGAGAAGAAGAAGAAAAGGAGGAAGAACATCTCGGAGTACCCTTCAAGCTCCATTTAGATTATTAAGACTATTAATTGAGTTTCTATTAATTTTCATTGCGTTCAGTTCAGTTATTAATCTTGAAGTAATGTCTAATTAATCTTGAGTAATGTCTAACCACGTCATATGATATTCTAGGAAACGTTGAAAGTCGCTTTTTTGAAGAACTTATTGGTATAACTTCAGAAGAAGGAGAAGAAGAAGAAAAGGAGGAGGAAGAACATCTTGGAATACCCTTCAAGCTCCATTTAGATTATTAAGACTATTAATTGAGTTTCTATTAATTTTCATTAATGTTCAGTTCAGTTATTAATTTTGAACATGGAGGATCCTGCGAACGGTTCCTCCGTGTTTCCACTCTGAATACTTTCCATATGTAATACATGTTAAGATTTCGCTAATAACTGAACTGCACATAAAACTGTCGAACAAATGATGTATCGGCATCGATGTTGTACAGATTCGTTTAACAAAGATCAGAGCCCGTTACACGTCCGTGGCTGAGCATCGGCGATATCGCGACTTTTCCCTCAACAAAATTACTAGCACAAATATCTGTCAGGGCTGAATGGTTACTTTACCAGCCAAAACCGCGCGCGATGGCAAACAAGAAACGGTCCTGCTCAAATATCTACTCGCGATACATCGGCCAGTCGGACGTAACTTGCTGTTGATTTTTGTCATTTGACTCGAAATGGTCAGTCTGCCTGTCTGTCTGTTCGTCGAACGGTTAACTGTTCCGTCCGCGACCATAGTTTATCCGATGCTCGAAACCTTGGAAACATTGCTGCGCGTAGAGGGTGAAGTGCCAAGGGTGTTTAACTTCAATGATAATCAGAGGATCGTTGATGAGAATGATATAGAAACATTGTTGCTAACACAGTCACTTTGGTACACGATCCTCTTATTTTGATCAGCATGAAAAAGTAATTACCAGCCACTGCACACCTTCTCCGTGCATCCCTTTGAGTTTTCGAAGCGCACAACATCAGAGTACACTCGCGAACTTGGTAAAGAAATCTCGATCGAACGAACCTCGTGCGAAGCGATCTTTATTTTCATATAAACGACTTTCTTCCTACCGGCCGCACTTCCGTGAAAAAAAGTTACAAACTGTCGTTCTAGCGGCGATGATCGTCCAATGATCGTACGAACGAGCAAACAAATGTTAAAAGCCGCGATGAAGAAAGAGAGGAAAAAAAAAGAAAAGGGCGAACGGTGACGCTCGTGGAGATAGAAGCGCGCGTACCAAGCGAAGACGACTCGCGACTGTCGCGTGGGCGGACTGACGGACCTCGTGCTTTCGAAAGGATCGACCAACCGACGTGGAATCGTAAAATGGTACCGTGCATGGATTGGTCGAAGAAGCGGCGCAAAGGCGGCGACCGTTGTCCTCTGTCGACGAAAAAACAATCTAACCGCCAGTGGGATCGCTTTGGCCGAGAGCGGAGATCGCCGGCCAATAGTGGAGTGCCGTTTCCGAGGCCTGCCGGCCGCCATGCTGCCCCCGGACTTTTCCTAATTTACAGTTTAATTAGCGTGCAAGGAACAGGAGAACCGTGTACAGGCATCGATTGGACGGTTCACCGAGGATACCATCCTGGTGGAACAGAGGAGAATAAAGACGTCGAACAGAGACGAAGATATGTCAGCCAGTCAGTCTTCGGCCTCGTCGTTCGCCGACTAGTGTGAAATATCGCGCCCAAGTGTTACGAGCACGACCACGCGACTCATAGGGACTCGCATAGTCTTCGGAAAAGGAATACTCCTATCTTTTTTCGATCGCTTCGTCGTCTCCCTTTCCGCCACCGTATTTTTCTTCATCCTTGAGAATCGGTAATTCTCGATCGAACGGTATCAAGCGGAAGTAATCCCTGTTGCTTCCTATTTCTTCAGCTACCATACGATTCCGTCGGTAACACGTTGCTCGAATGAGGGAATCAATCCGGAGGAGTACGAACAAAGAACACCCGCGACCGTTGTTTTCATTATCTTCCGAGAATCATTGGTGAACGAGATCGAACGAATTATCGATTGAAGGAAGATATATAAAGGAACTGCTGTTATCTCTACCGAGTCTCGTAACTCGGAGGGAAGGATCAAGAGGAGATTCGGTGGAGAAGGAAAATGCAGCCGGCACCAGCTACCCCTGGTTCTCCAGCGCGATCATCCTGTTGCGAAAGAGAACGCGAGAGAGAAGTGCACGAGGATCGCGAGAGAGATCGTAGCAGACTCGGCAGACAGAATCGTGGAACTCCTGAAGAGGATCGCGAGGAACAAAACGAGGACAGGATGGTGGTATCTGGACAGAGTCTCCCTGGTGCTATGACGGTCAGCGGGAATCAAGGATTACCTCTCTCGTTGTCGCTCGAGGATAGAGATCTATGGACCAAGTTTCAGTGTCTCACCAATGAAATGATTGTTACAAAAAACGGAAGGTGAGAATCAATATTATCGACTCTTTTGAAATTTATTTCAAAGAATCTTTGTACAAGCAAGTCGTCGAGTAATTATCGTCTAAGAGGAAATCATTAATCTATTAAACGCGAACGATAAACGGCTGAATCATTTGCACGTTTAAAATAGTAACGTAGCAAGTCGAAGGATCGTCTCATAGAAAGATCCAAAGTAAAGATGGCTCTCCGTCGCGCGTAAAAATGTATTAATTAGAGCGTGGGTGCGAACAAGGCAGAAGGTAAAAATAATAGTTCATATACATCGTGCAGAGGAGAAGGAAAAAAAAGACGAGTGTGCGGAATGGAAAAAAAAAAAGAAGATTGTTGCAAAACGTTACGAGAATTTAGATGATTCACCCGAATGAATATTCCGTTTGCCACGAAAAAAGTAAATAGTAATCTTTCCACGATTATTTCACGTCAATGTTATAACATCAATCCGATCGATCACTTTTTTTTTTCAATCACTTCTCTGTATCGATTCGAACGAGGAACGTAGTCGCTACAGAATATTACATTGAAATGAATCCTGGTTAGTAGTTAAGTAATAATGGAAACAAAAAAAGAGAAAAATGTAATGAAAAACGAATAGAGCAAAGTTGTCAGCGCGTACCGGCGCGGCGGATCAAAAGACATTCGCTAGATTGTATCCCGACCGACTACTTTTTGCTATATTATCAAAAAGGATTACGGTTTGTCGACCGCGTTCTTCATCAGCAGGCAAACTGTCCGCAGGTACCATCTCAACCGGGAGAGAACGTTTTACGCGGGATTTCGTGAGCATCGTAAAATTTTATTACCACCGTCTCGATTCTCTCTGCTGTTCGCCGCCTTCGGTGTTACTTTCATTAGTGTTTATACAATTTCCGTACCTTCTGGGCCGCGAGTTTCGTTATCATCCGAAAGAACTATCCTCTGGTAGCTGGTACCATCAAAGTTCGATTCAGATCAAGATAGTCGTTCATTCTTATTTTGTCGATTTTTATTTTCAGACGAATGTTCCCGGTTGTCAAAGTAGTCGCCCGAGGTCTGGAACCGAAGGCTATGTACACCCTTCTTCTGGAATTCGTCCAGGTGGATCCGCACAGGTAAATTTCTATCTATCACCCGGTACGGCGCGCAAGGACGTTCGACGCTCGTTAAAAAAGATTCTAAACTCGTTAGAACGTTATTTTTAACGGTAACGATGACGTCGAACTGACGCAATTGAATTTATGTAACATCATTGGACATATTTCAGATGGAAATACGTGAACGGTGAATGGGTACCAGGCGGGAAAGCAGAGGTAGCCCCTCCAAATCCGATTTACATACACCCGGAAAGCCCAAATTTCGGCTCCCATTGGATGAAGGAAGCAGTTTCGTTCGCCAAAGTGAAGTTGACGAATAAATCAAACGGGAACGGGCAGATTATGTTGAACTCGTTGCACAAATACGAGCCTCGTGTACATCTCGTTCGGGTCGATGCTGTGGAACAGAGAACGGTATAAATGTTGCGTTAATATTGTAAGAAATGAAAGAAACAGAGATCGAGGTATTTTCATTTATGAATGTATGCCTAAGGTGCTCACTTACCGTTATCCCGAGACACAATTCATAGCAGTGACAGCTTACCAGAACGAAGAAGTCACAAATTTGAAGATTAAATACAATCCTTTCGCTAAAGCCTTCCTAGACGCTAAGGAGAGACCCGCTGATCCGCAGACGTATCCTCAATGTGAGCCGACGTTCATTTTACTTGATATTCTTTCATTTAGATAGATGATTCAGTGAAATATTTATTTGTAGATACTGGGGCTTGGTTTTTGCCACAAGCTACAATGGGATACGAATACAACACCGCCATAGCGGCTGCCCAAAATCAGGCATCAGTGACGGTGAATAATCATCTCTCTAATCCCTGCACCGTTTCAACAGCTGGCCACAGGAATACCTGTAGATCAACCCCGTATACACTGAGACATAAATACATTCAAGATGGTATGTTGTTCGAGTGAATTCGTAGCATCGAGTTTTTCTTGCGAATTTTTCTTACCTTGGAGAAAACAGTCAGCTCGATGTTTGAAATGATTATTACAGAAGAATGCGCGGATCCATACAGTTCAGTACAACTCTTGCATTCCACAGCGTACGTAGCAACGCCAGGATGGTCGCCGCGAAGTCCAGAATCCTTGCAAAACTTGAATCCAGCTTGTTTACCGCCTTCTCAAGAATGGCCGAGCTCACCTTCGCCGTCGCCAACCTCGTCGTCGCACTCGGTGTTCAGCAGAGGTGTCGTCGGTACCTCGTCGCCGACCACTGCCACAGGATGTACTCTATACGTACCCTCTAATTTATCCTCTGTTCCTCAAGAACACGCTCACTGCACCGACACCTCGGCTTGGATCCATCCTACAACTCTCTCGGAACAGCAACAGCAACAGCAACAATCTTACTTGAATTTAAATTTACATTTGCATCATCAGATGTCATCGTACACGTCGGTCCCGCACACGGGGCTGCATCATTCCCTACATCCAAATGGCACGGATACAGTTCCTCCGGTCGACGAATACGTTCACGAGTACCACGCTTCGCCTGTTCAATCGACCACTCCTGATCGTCATCCTCAACATCATCACTCTCAGATGTTGCATCTGCAACCGATTCAACAGACTGGAACGGTATCTCCCGTTAGTGTCGAGTACGACGCTCCCTCGAAGGATCATCATATTACCGTTAGTTATTCTGATCAAAATGCGGACACATTGAACGATGTGCAAAATGATGAGAATAGAAGATATATGACTACGGTCATTGATAGACATCATCGACAGGACTCGGATATTACGGGTAACGATCATCAAACGACTGCTTGGACGCCGTTGACACCACCGCCTGCCCCGCAAACTACGGCAATTTGATTGAAGTATGTTATACAATTGGTTTTGTTTAAGGTATAGAGATGATACTTGATTTATATACGTTTTATCTTCATAGTTAGGTGATTGCATATCGAGTTGCAGTACCCACTTGAGTGCAATAGAAACGATACGTGGGGGAGTAATTAAGATGAATAATTGATAAATTGATAATGAAATATTTTGGCAATATACGAACGTGAATTTCACAGATTAAATCCGTCCCAAGATCGTGTCTTAATATTTTTTAGATGATATGTATTAAGAATAATCTAATCATTGAAATAAAACATGCTAAACGTGCAAACATCGTTTCACCTTCCTCAAAATTAAAAGGAGTACGTACAATGAAATGTTGCAACGATTTGTTCATGGAAGATATACGATAATTTATTCATATACAGATGCCAGTACGTATTCAGATTTTTTACATAGAAAGCAGTAAAGGCACTTTCACATTTTGTTGGTAAGAACTTTCTAAAGTTTATATACAAACATAAATTTGTAACTGTACATGCATATATATATATATATATACGGTAAATAATTTAATCAAATCGTAGCGAAGATTTACAAAAACAAAAAATTTTAATAAATTCATCATTTATACAATTACAATGGTACACTGAAAATAAGATTATTAAAATGTTATTTTTCATTTTAGGAAATGTCCAGTTTCCATATCACTCCTTTCCAGATAATATCGTAAGTTGACTAACATTTACTTGATAATGAAAATAAATTATTGAGATTTCTTTTTTTCCTATACATTCATACAAATTAATAATATTATATTAACCGAACCAATGATTGCCCATGCAATCTCTTGTCCACTGAGTCTGACATACCCAACACCAATGATAACCACAACCTGCTCGGGTGCAAACCATGTGCATACATCCTCCTGAAACAAAATATTTTTTATAGATTTTACGATATAATTTTGTTGAACATTAAACAAACTGTTCAGTGAAATAGGATACCATCTCTCTCTGTTGGTGTCCTGCATTTCGGGCATGGTTTGGTTGAAATTTGTATAGTTTTCTTACTAGCTTCGTCCCATTTTGCCTGAATATAATAAAATTGAATAAACTCTTGAACTAATGCTCAATTAAAATTGAACTAATCTACGTACATCTTTAGCTCTTTGCGGATCAACCGAATATCCAGATTTGTGTACCGCATTGGAGGATTCGGATGGCGGCAATTCACATTCCCCTACATGAAATCCCTGTAAACATCTCCTGCAGAAGACATACTGAAACCGACAACGTACAATTAATATTTAGATTCTTAATATTCATCCTGCAAAATATTTTATGCATATAATTACCCCACAACCGCCGATACATTGAATTCTTCTACATTCGTCATTAGTACCATCATCTGGAGATGATGGTATAATACCCATGCCACAATCCGGTCTTGGACAAAGAAGTCCACCAGCGCGTAAGACGTATTCTTCGGTACTAAACCTTTGATACTGTTCATACTGCATGACATACATATACTGTTTGTTAACATTTAAATTTTCTTCATTCTTCAAAGTTCATTTATTCTCCATAAAATACCTGTTCTGGAGTTAGGAGATGAAAATGGTGGACTTCAGGGATAAAAGAATCTGGACATCCTGCTGGACATGGCAAAGTATAATACCCTTTAGTTTCATCAAACTGAAATTGACGTTCCCTTAAACGAACCGAGCAATAATCTCTAAAGCAATCAAGGCAAGTTACATGGCCTGCTTCGCATGGAAAGACTAACACCATATCTCTATAAAGGTAACTCTGTATGAAAATCTTGCTATTTCTTATTATTTGTATTATTTTTAATCTGTATGTTAATCACCTAACATCTGTACATGCAAGACAAGGTATCTTCCTTAAGTTAGGTTTTATGAGATAAAGAGGAACTGCTTCATCCTTTTCCCCTAGGCTAACATGTTTTGCACATTTAAAATAGAATCGTGCATACAAAACTTGACATTCTGTATCATTAGAAATTGATGTAGGTGCTGGACAAAAATCATTTTCACAGTGAACTGTTATCCTTTTAGGATGTAATACATCTGGCCAGCATTGAGGATCTCTGTCTACTGTAACAGCTCCACTGTTGCAAGTTGCACATTTCACCCGTAATTTTCCAACTGTGACAGCTTTACAAGGTGCAGAACAAAACACAAAAAAATGTGCTCTGTTCTCTTGTTGTTCTATAAACATAAGAAAATTTTGATAAAATTCCAGCTATCTTTAGTATTTCAAGAACTATGGTTAATGAATATTCACTTCAACCATTTGGGTTTATCCTTTAAATGGCTAGGATTATTCTACCTTCCATGGATGAATTTTCTTGCGTATCTGATTCGTCAAAAGGTAAATCAGTAAGAGTTTCGTTCATTGGCTTTCCACCGCTTTCATTTGACTCTGATAATTCTGAAGATTCTTCAATGGTACTGGTGTCTTTGCTTTTATTAAGCCTTTGGGGCGGAGTTCGAATTGCATGTAAGATGCTTTGTTGACCCAAATCACATTCCTAAAATAACATTTTGCATGAAACCATCAAGTGAGGTTATTATGTGTAAACAGTTTTCTGCTTCAAAACTATAGATTGTCAACGAAATTGACTTATGATACACGTAAGCTTACCTCTATTATCGTTGAATTATGCAGTTCTTTACCTGCAAATATTATTTTTATATCTTCAGGTGATATCCCCATTTCTGATGCTATTAACTGTTTCACGTTTTTTATATCCCATTTTGGATCTAAATCGACAGCAATTGTGCTTCCAGTATTTGTTTTGACAAATATACTCAGTGAATTTGTTACTTTTCGTCTACTGAACCAAATTAATTGCAACATCGTTAGAAACACATTCCGTATGAAGTCAAAAAAGAAACTCATACTGATTAATTCGAACGTCGTTTATTTTGATGAATTTTTAAGCAAGAAAGAGATAGAGAATGCTACAGTACTGACAATGAGATTAATTTTTTGGAATACAAGAATTATTTCAATCCAGTATATAATCTAAAAATAAAACAGTATGTAAATATCGTTCAAATGGTTGCGGTGGAACAACTAGGAATCTGAAAGAAATTTAATAATCATTCATCTTCATCAAACGTGGTGAAACATTATATGTTATACCACAAACGGGGTATAAAATAGATGTTTTATCTTATGAGACTTTGTGTCGCATGTTTTAAAGTACCGATTTGTGATCTGTTTTCGTTGGATAAGAAAGGGGAAATGTCCCTCGACACCATCTCTGGTACAATTTTGGAAACGTATGTGCTGGGGTAAATAAAGAAACTTAATGTATCGACACAGATTTAATTTTACATACATAAATGCCACCGATGGGAGTAAGTAAAAAATATATACAAAGTACATACAAAAGTAAACCGATTATTCAAGATATTTCAATATTTAAGGATTTTTTATCTTAATTCTTTTCCAACCATTTTTGAGTTTCTTGTATCTCGCGGTAGTTAATATTTGTACCAATGGTGGTTTTAATTTTGTAGTTATTTTCTGCCCCTTATCGACAGTTACCGTAACATCGGTAGCCTGTTCAGTTATTCCATTCGTAGTACTAGATGTCGCGGTAGGTTCAGTAGTTTCATCTGATATTTCGTTAGAAACTAAGTTACGAATTGTATTTATCCTTTTAATACATCTGTCTCCCTTATTTGCAGCTTTGTATCGTTGAAGGTATTCATTCAAACCCATTCTTATCCCAGAATCGTCCCACGGAGGGAACTTATATATATCGCCTCCTGGAATCCATTTTTGTGAGGATTTATCCCAGCGCCCTTGTACGACGTCCGTGCCCTTCGGAATTGTGGAACCTAAACCTAAGTAAATCACGAATATTATATTCATTATTTATTTATTGTTTAATAAATGATCACTTACATGTTTCTTTTATACTCTTCTTTTTAGACGATTTTTGTTCAGATTTCGAACATGCAGCCAAGTATTTGCGAACGTTTACATTGTTTTTTACAAAATCATCCCAGAGTAGATCGCTGGAAATTGTTGGAATCGCCAGATCTACCAACCATCGCTTGCTTTTGTCGATAGTTATAGGTTTCTTGGGCTGTTTCTTGTCCCTTATTCCTGGGTACGTTCTAACTATTTTTTCTTTTCCTAAAATTGAAATTAAATCAAAACGTAATATATCTCAAAATCAACTATCTAATGAAATTGAATTATTTACTTAGAGTTAATAACGCTTCCTCGTTATCATCAGTATCATCCCATGATACATGAACACGGGGCAGCTCCCTCGAAGAAAATGGCTCTTTCTCCGCAAAGGTGATCTTTCCTGGACTTCGGACCAGCCGTTTTTTAGATCCTAAAATTGGTGATTCCGAACGTTCCTCGACCCAGCATGGAGCTTCTCGAAGACGTTCCGGAGATTCTATGTCTTTAAACAGAACGTCGTTCGGTGAACAGGAAACACATGTTTCCCAATCGCTATCAGATTTCCTTTTCGCCCTTTGTTTCGGTTTTTGCTTTCGCGCCTTTCTTTTTGTTTCCTTATTTCTCTTTATAATTCTTTGTATTATATTTCCACTTGTTTCTTTAGTATTCGACGATGAACTTGATTCGATAGTGGACTCGCTTATACTGAGTTTACGAGACTTTTTCCGTAGCACAGGTGTGCTACAGAAACTTGAATATCTTTTTTGCTTCTGATTGCATTGGGATTTATCAGAGGAAGACATCCTGATATCTTACTTGATGGTATTATTCGTAACTACTGACGGTTAGCGAAAATCTTCGACTTTAAGTTTGACTTTGATTTCGTAAACTTGAATTTAAGTCGTGTGTCGGAATTAGTTCTCGTGTATGTAAATATTAGTGGTGTAATCAGAACTGTATATTTCATATAAGGGGCAATCATGAGAGAAATTAATATTTATATATTCTTTTTAACATATACTGTTGATAGGAAACGAGGATGAACGCGGAAGTAGATCGTGATTTTTAAAATAACTCATCTCGAGTCAGGCCATTTACGATATTATCGTGTTAATTCTTGGAAGGTTAATCAATCAATGCATCGAATTGGCGTCGATCATATTTCGAGAAAAAAGAAGATTGAAAATAGAAATATTTTCACATAAGTGGTGTTTTATTTCAATTATATTACATTTTTCTAATTGTTATTATAAATTTTGTTTTTATTATTTACAGTGTTCATCGTTTATTGTTTAATGATATGTGTTATTTTCAAATTCGTAGCTGCCGAAAGGATGAAGCGCCATCTTGATACGTCACTGGTTTCTAAAGGTAGCTACCCGAGATGCTCCGCGCACCGTCAGTCCACGCTGGATTCCCGCGCCGTTCGGTTCGTGGTGTAGTGCCTGTGCAAGGTTCGAATTTGACAAGTCTTATCAGAATTTTCGAATCGCGTCTTCCTTATTTTCTCTGCTATTACGATTAATACTCCGATTATTCTCGATTACGTGATTGTTTTCAACGCGTCTCGCGTGATTGAGATCGTAAAGGTTAGCGATAGACAATCGAAAGGGCAAAGGCGGTTAAGGGAACACAATGCCAGCGGATGCGGAACTCAGTAATCTGCTTAGCAGGAGGCAAAGGATCAACGAAGAGCTCGAGGAAGGGAAAGAAGTGAAAAAGCAGTACAAATTCGTGAACGTTTACACCGAATTCCACGAGCTGTCTCGTCGGGAGATCAAGCAGTACGAGCAGACCTTCAACAGGTGAGTACTCTTTATTCTATTTTTCTCTATTTCCCGTATGCCTGTTTATTGTACCGACAAGAATGGAATAATATTGTCGTACGTTGTCATTTTGGAATGAACGCCTTTGAAACGACCGCTTGGATCTGTTTGTATACACCCAAGGTGTACTGGTTCTAAACCGTTCCTTTGTGCGTAGAAAATTTTCAGTCTCGGATTCGTGCGACCGTAGTTTCTTAAGCCGGGTCTACACTAGCACATTTTTGTTTGCATCAACAGATTTATGTTACAGTGTGCGTACGCAAAAATTTCTGTATCGCATTCACATTCCAATTTTTACATAGAAATGTGCGTAAATTTGCAGTAAAAATTTTTTTACGATTTAAATTTTTACCAGTGTGGACTCAGTTCTAGGTTACTCATAGATCAAACATTTATTGTTTCTTTTATTATTACTCAAAAAATATTTATTATTTCAAATGTATACACATATTTGAATTATTTAAAATAGTCAAATAATTTTGTTCAGCCATCTTTGATTTTTGACAGATGGCTGACTCGATTGATTCAACTAAATCGTATCAGTTATTTGAGTAGTTGTAAATTTGAAGAAAACGTTATTTATCTTTACTATCAAGTAGAAATTGCGAGATAAAGCGTACAAGGAAATCGAAAGTGAATCACAGCTCTTGTCGCACTCGCCTGCGGTTTTGCTCCTTGTTTACATTTACTCGCTCGAGTTTACGTTACTACCTACAGGCAGATCGTGTTGCATTGGTGAGATAATTTTTATTATAACACGAAATGAAATAACCTATGGGTCAATTGTAACCCAATATATCCTATTCCATATATTATTTCAAATTTACAATCAACTATTTCTAATTAATCATCATCATCCTAATATTTCATCTTTAACCTTCAAAAATTTAATTTATGTTGTTGGTAATGCGCATGCGTACGCGTACGTACATCGAATTGTTAAAATCGATTTTTCTCGATAACCATTCTACCGTGGTAACTTTCGATTAATTCCACCGCTTTAATAATAATCGAAACTCGTTCTGTATCGCTTTACGTATCGATATCGTTATCTTTATATCGTATATTGAATTTGAACGTTCGTTATCCTGCGGCGTTTTAGTTTATCCGATGGAAACAAGGGAAAAACGAATGAAAATGGAAAAGTCACGCGCTAGTCGTTACGAAACCGCAGATGGCTGAATTCGTGACGTAGTTATTTCGTAGCACGAAGAAAAGACCGAAGGGAAGAGAGCAAGTCGTGTTGCAGAGCCAGCACACGCGACCTCGAGGTTTGTCCTCCGTCTCTCTTGTTCTTCTTGCAGGTATTTCGGAGCGAACCGGACAGCAGGTTTGACAAGGCAGAACCAGGGTGGACGGCCGAGCGAGAGCAGTTCGTTTATATACCGTGAAAAAGTTGCGTCGCGTAATATACGATTTAAATTTATAATCTCAAATTTTCATTCGCACTGATTCTTAACCGACGATACGAAAATCCCGCATCCGGTATGAGCCTTCCTTTATAAATAAAAATTACCATATTTAATGCTGCACTGAAATGTCAACGTATTAAAATTATAATTAAATAGGAATTAGGAATATTTTTCTCTCTGTTAATCGATTAAAAACTTGTCACGTTTCACAAAAGATAAATACGTATCGTTTTTCTGCGCTGATACAGATACAGGTTCGCTGACATTTGATAGTAAACGTATAGTTAGTCATTGGATGCGACCACGTAGGTTGCAGCTATCTGTTGACCACTTCCGGTTTCGGTAGCCGCCTTACCTCGATCAACCGGCGTCAAATTTTTTTCATCCTAATGACGAAATATACAACACCTTCCGCGGTTTTTAATTCTACTTATTCCCAGAAAAATCAGAGTGTAAAAGGGGGATTAAAATTCAATTAGAATTAATACACACTATGAAACTGCGAGCTTAGAAATCTCGACGTGAAATTCACACTAGCTAAACGACCTTTTACTTTTACCTACCTAGCTGTAGAAAGAAATCAGCTCGGTTCGGTTCGAACGTGATTAGGTTTCGACTTTTCTCTTGTAGAAGGATTTTTCAACTTTTTCTCTCTCCTTATCTTTTTCTCCTTTCACGACGGTTACGGGGGAGAAAATCGTGACCTATTCCGGCATGATCCGCGTGTTGCAATAAATTCTTCCCACGTGTAAAATATTATCCGTTCTGTGGTCACGCGTGGCTCACGCTATCATTGCGTATTAGCTAGATGAAACAATATGCAGGGATAGATCGCTTCCGCCTCGAGATCGTTAAAATTCATTCGTGTCCAGGCCGATGAATATCATTAGTAATCGAGAAAATTACTAGCTCCCGGTACTGCGGTACTTGGAAAATGAAAAAATTCTATATAACGAGAAAAAGGAATGTGTTTTCCATTGGGGTTTCGCGTCGTTTCCAAATTTCATATGCGAGAGGGGTTTGTCCGCTCGATACCGGAAGTCGTCAGCAACATGTCCCGGTGTGTTCTTTTCATGACTAACCACCTCGATGTACACGTAACACTTTGATTCACACGCGTGTCTACTCGATGCATGATTCACGATGCAAATTGTCAGGTTGCTCTCCTCTCCGTCCACGTTCATTTCCCTCGATAAAATGTTGAAACGGAACGCGTGATTGAATTAGGCTCGTTGGATAAATTGGACGGTCTCGTTTCGGAAACGCCAATGAAAATTGTCAGGCATACTTGATTTCTCGTCCCCTTTCAATGGAGACATTAATATTACTGTTTTCTCATGAAATTATGCCAGATTTTCCGTGATTTTTCGTATTTTAATTAATATAGTAAACGAGAATTTGGATAAATAACGTTGGGAGGTTCGTTAGATTTTATAATTCTAATAAATTTTATTTTCATTTTATAGTTTTGTGAATAACAGCGGATTGACAAAAGGAAGGCGGTAGTAAAAAAGGTGCAAATCGAGCGTGAATGGTGAATGCAAGTAGGAAAAAGGTCGACGATACAATCCTTAATACCAGCTAACTTCCTACATTGAAGATGTACTTGATTTTCGCTGAATCGCGAGACACCTAGCAGCGCGAATCGAGTGTAGGATAATCGCGAGTATTCGATGAACTCTGAACCAAACGAGGACGACGTAATTATCAAGCATGATATTAGGAGCGATAATGTGAGTTTATCAAAAAGTTCATTCAGTATTTCAATAAATGAATCTCTACTTTACTGTAATATAAAAAGAAAAAGATTGAGTAATTTTTTAATATTACAGTGGGTAGTGGAATTTCAAATTGATTACGGAATATTTTAATTTACGTTGTCGTTTTTTTTTAGGACGGAATCGAGAACTCGATTGACGAGTATTTAAATGATATTCTCATTGTCGGTATTTAATTAAATCGCTCATTGATTCACTTTCTCTGAAGGCATGGAATGTTTTTAAAATAATTAAAATAGAATTGGACGTTCTGGAAAGAAAATAGGTTCGATGTGGCGGCGAGTTTGGCGAAGTTGTCGCAATAAGCGAGCAGCAAACCGTTACCTCAAAACCATCTACAAAGATCACGCGTTCCGAATACATAAACGATGTTAGAATTTATTCGAGAATGCGGCTCGTTCGTGTCGTGAAAATATTTTATATCGATCAGCTTCGATGCTTTGATACGCGTATTAGGATAGGAATGCAATTGCACGTTAATGCTATAACAGTTGAATACTTCGTGACATCGATAGCTGTAACAATTTCATATTCCTTCAGAAGTATCTCTAATGATACGTTAAAAAATTTCAATTTTTCTTTGTAATTACTGAATAAATAGAACGCCGGTTGTTAAAGTGTTGATTAATAATTTTAGTTGAAAAAACGTTATCAAACTAACACGAGGAATGTAATTAGGGTTTAGCGCAATAAAAGTTTACCGCATAATCTTATCGCGAATGGAGTTTAATTAGGCCAGGTTGTTCGACAACACACACCAGCAGCCAGGTATTGTTATCGCAAAATCAATTCTTGCATTATTAGCCGAGCTACCGCGTGATTCGTTCGCCAGCATTTTCCAAGACTATCCAGAGAGAAGTGGGTCAAGGTGGTTGCTGGTACTTTGCTGATATGTTCCTCTTACCCTTCTACCATTCTTTCTGAGATCGATGCAGTCGCAGATTCTCCTTTTGTATTCGAAAAGACGTCATCTCCGATCCAACTTAAGTGACGATGAGATGCTGGTACTTACCATTTTTCTCTTGCCAAGTTCTTCAAATATTATTCCAATAATTCGAAGAGATGATTTGTAATAATTATATGATAGGTTCGTACATTTAATTTTGCTTATTTTTAATTCATATTATTCGATATAGAAATTAATAGGTAGCTTTAATGAAATGCTCTGAATCGATATTTCGTCGAAGCTTTTTCATTGTTCTCGATGAAACGAAGGTGAATGGTGTGTCAGCAGTGGAGATGTGAAAGATTGAAAGGTCAAGTGCACATTAAAGATGAAAAACATCGTCGGGTCAGTTTTATCTTTAATTCAGAAATGTCTTGTATGTATCTTTCAAATATATTTATTACATATCAAGGTATTAAGAACGGAATTACATCAGGTTAGATAACAATACTTCACTTTGATCGAAGACCTACGAGGTCTTAATATAATAACACTTTGAGATGATTATACAATGATTTAATGAATCACCGTTCCTGTGATAAGATGCCTCGAGTTACGTCTAAAAATATTGAAAGTGTTGAGATATCTGAATAATTAACCCAGATATCAGACACTCTCAAACAGCACTTTGCTAATTCCTTGAAATCTTATTACTGAATACAAAAACCCTAGCTCATTGTTATTCAAGTAATTAGAATCGATGTACAAGCAACTCATTGTTACCTTTGTAATTATGAAAAATACCATTTCATCGTTGAAAGAAAAAAATATGTGATTTTTGAAATGAGGATCGTGACTCCAGAAAAGGTCGTAAAGTGATTTCAAAAACCAGACTTTAAATGTTAATTATTAAGGAAAAAATCTGTTTTTTAATGGAAGAATGTTGTGAAACATCGAGACTTATCAATCGAACGTTGAAATTAGCTGTGAAATAGCAAAACGAGTGCCTTTTATCGCGCACTGTATGCGTGGGTGATACGATATAGTTCCCTCTCGCTCATATTGATCAGCCTTGCTTGACCATGCTTATAAACGCGTAACCTCGACCTTCGAGCGATTCTCCTCAGTCTGATCGAAAGAAGCTACTTGAAATTTATCACCTGCGATGCGAAATAAAGGATAGGCATAGAAATGAAATGATAATCGTATACAATTATCAAGGATGTTCGTTACGAAGCTGCGCTATCCGACCTAAATCGGTCTATATAATTTTCATATCTGTATAACTTAGTTACCGAGAGCCAGTGTAATTTAGTTGAAATTCACTTTGCGCATCGTAGCGTTCACTTATTACGCGAATAATCGTAACGAAATCGTACGAAGAATATTATAAAAGAAACAAACAAACAAGGGGTGAGAGCGCATCGCGTTCCCGCGACATCGAGTGATCGGATATTTAACGTCGACAATGTAGCTGGCTTTCCAAGCGGTCGCTAATGAAACTCGTTATTTTTTAATTAGAGTGCGAATTATAAGAGCGGTTAGGGAACGTGAGAACGATCGACAGCGATTTTGTGGCGTACAGATTTCGAAAGCGTCGGTGGTTGTGAATGTCAACGGTGCTCGTTGCGGCGTGTCCGGGAACCGGAAGCTCGTGAAATCGACTTTCCGTGTAAACGATCCCGATAGCCGTCTCGCGGATAGCTTTCCAGAGAATTACGATGCGTTCTGTTGATTCAACGGAGCGCATCGTTCGATAAGATCGAATCTTGGAATTCGGTTCGATCGAGGAGTAGCTGCATTTAGAAATCTTTCTCCGCCACGGTTATCCGTGATAATTCTTCGTGATTTTCTTCTTCCTTGTGCTTTTTATTAATAGTAATTATACATCGCAATATTTCTTTTGCAGATTCGATGCTGGCCACGATGGATTTCTGGATTTAGCCGAGCTGAAACGTATGATGGAGGTTCTAGGAGCACCGCAAACTCATCTCGGTTTGAAGGCGATGATACAGGAAGTGGACGAGGACGGCGATGGACGGATTTCCTTCCGCGAGGTTCGCGATTTCACGCGTTGATTGTCGTTCATTTTCGATGGAAACGATTTCCACGATCGGTGCACCTTTCTCCGGACGAGATATGTAATTTGTACGAATAACAGGAAACAATCGGCCTTACGTAAGCGGAAATCGATCGAGTTCACTATGCACTTTCTTTAAAACCATCGACGATTTTATTTCTTTTAATATTTTCGGGTCGAATCTTTGATGTGTTCGGTACTAAACGAAACTCTAGCGCCCCGTTTCGCTTTCTGCGTAGAAATTCTTTTATTTTCACCCGTCTAGCATCCAGTTTGATGCATGCCTGCACGTGCTACATAATCTCCATAAAAATAGTCCGGCCCACGGGGTGTTTCACGCGTGTTCTTTTCCACGATGGGTTACTCATTTCTCCCATCTGCGATCGTGGAATTTCCGGGGGTCGATGGGTGTTCTGTTTTAACCAAGCACTGTGTAAATAGGTAATGAAATCGTATTTTATGTACACGCGACTGCGAAAGGGTTAAATGAATGCAACGCGCATTCGTCGGCGGAGAAACGGGTAAATTGCAAATGCAAGGACACGAGTGCGTACGAAGGAAAGCCCTCGAACTGGATGCAAATGCACGGCTGGACATTCCTACGTGACATTTCGTGGCCCGCGAACAAAGCGTTCGATCTGCATACACGCGATCGGTTGTCTGTTTCATAGATCACCGTGATTCATCACTGAACGCTGCTCACTTTCCTGTTACTCATCCTCCGTGTAAATAATCATTGGATTGCGGATATTTTTGCGTTTATGCGTGACACGTATACGACGTGGAAACAGGGAAAATAGAAATAATCATTTCAAGTATTACAAGCATAGTAATAAGAATGCTTTTGTAATTTCGTTTCTTATCGTCGCTTATCAAACTTTCCAACTTGACTCGAGCGCAAGTGGAAAATTATTCAATGATTGAATTCCTTTCGAAAGAACGAATCGAACCGTTCGATCTTATCTCTGTACACGTGTGGTCTATGATCTGTTACAGTTTCTGTTGATCTATCGCAAAGCACGTGCCGGTGAACTGGAACAGGATTCCGGATTGGGCCAGCTGGCTCGTCTCACCGAAGTCGACGTGGACGAAGTAGGAGTCACTGGAGCCAAGCACTTTTTCGAAGCGAAGGTATTACCTTTCTATGGTAGAAATATTTACAGTCGTTTTCGTGACACTTTAAGCTTCAAATTGATGTATCGCAAGTGATATTTGGCGATATTTTTCTGTCATGAAATCTTATCAGACTGTAGATGTTTCAGACGTGATAATTGCGTTATCCTCAAATTATCAAAGAAGGTTTATTTGATTATTTTTATTAAGCTTTAAATACCATAAATGGTCTGGATTTGCGGAACATCAGGAAAGCGTGTCCGCGTTAATGAACGTTTCCTTTAAATAAATTACCCCCTTTTACAGATCGAGCAGCTACGGAAGACGAGCAAATTCGAGGACGAAATCCGTATGGAACAGGAGGAACGAAAACGAGAAGAGGAAGATAGAGCGGCGAGGCGAGCGCAGTTCAGACAAAAAGCTGCTCTGTTTGGCAATTGAAAAGAAAATTCACGGATCGAGAAAGTGCCGAGCCACTTCTGCACCTCAATGGAATTACAAACGGTTGCCTTAATCCGATTCACCTGTTTCGTAATGCGATACGTCGATCAACATTGTCTCGTTAGATCGGCTTTAGCGATCGTTGCAGCATTAGAGAGCGTTGATTCTTGGCAAGGGAGGAGAACTATTGTTTCTAAGCTTTTATCGATTTTCATCTTTTAGAGGAATTGTTTTTTTATACGCACTTCGAGTACTGTGACCAATAGTGACATTAGTTTTAGGATTGAGATTATTTTGTAAGTTCTTTTTGGTATGATAAGTATTAAGGAACTTTTATATACAGAAAAAATAATTGTGTAAAAGTATCAGCCTTTTCATTATTTCGGCAGGTTCAGTTATGCTTTTGGAATTTTTAAAAGCATAATTGATCATTTAGACGATATTTCTTTAGGTTTCGTACAATTAGATTCTTTTGGATACGTATAACGAATGAATAGAATAGGAGATTTTAACGAACGCACGACTGATATTCTAAATGTAACATGTACATGTGTGTATAATAATTTATATGCTAATTTCAATTTTAATTGTAAAGGTTGACGCACTGTTGAGAAACAAAAGATAAACATTTTGCAACACATTCTTGATGGGGTGATTTTGGATGATTTTATCATTGCTTATTTATATCTGCATCACTTTACTTTCAAAATGAAAAAAAGGAATTTTTATCGAAGATAGGATTGATGAATGTATTTTCAGTCAATGTGTACATGTTTTTAATGGTATCTCATTTTATATCGTAAAATTTTAAGAAATACGTTTTGAAATAAAATCACCAAGTCCACTGGTCAGTGTTGCGAATTGTACATATAAAATATAAGGGACAATAGATATGGCTTAAATAAGCCTGTAAAATTAGATTGTAAATAAATCTTTTTGTTCCAACAATTGTTTACACAATTTATTGATTCATAAGATAGTTACTATAGTAGTGTACTTTATATTGTGATAAAACTTGCACTACGTTAACGTTATACTTGCATATTGCAATTTGATGTAAAATAAAAAACCTGATTTATGAAAGCAACGGTAAACGCATATAATTTATAGTTTTTATATTTCCATATTATAAAATGTCGACATAGATTCAAACGTAGAAAATATTCAATTGTAGTGCTCGATCCTGTTCTTTTCTTCCTCCAGTCTCGCCAACTTCATGGATATTATTCACTATAAGAATATTTAATGAAAGATAAACAATAATAAATCCGAAACATTATACAATGTGTAATCTTTGAATGATACATAATTGTTGAAATAATTATTTACAATATGATACAATTATTAATTCATGATAAGATAAGCTGTTTCACATATTGTATTGTGTGTATACCAACGTGATTTTTATATTGATGCCCCAAAACAAAGAGTTTTATTTGAATAATCTATTTTTGTTAGATCGTATATTTTTGAAAATTTTACTAATAATAAATGTGAAACTGAAGGAAAAAATTCACATTCATTGTGAATAAACAGTGAATAAATAACCTTATTCAGTTTTGAAACAATATCCTCAAGCGTATATGAAATAAAATTATATTTTAGTTATCATTTTTAAACATGCGTGTTATCATGAATTTTTAAGATTGTTGAATTATTTGCATGTCTTATCAAAGTTCGATTCTTATCTCGTTTTCAAAGTGGGTAATATATATAAATACCTACTTATTGCTGTTTGATAACAGTGTCTGAAACTAACTTTTGGAGTAATTATTTCTCTCTGAAATGGGTTCAAATCAGGCAAGAGAAAGTTTATAAGAATACTGTTTTATATTCTGTAAAATTATTGTATTTATTATTGTATATTAATAATTTTAATATTTCATATTTTACAGATAGAAAAAATTGTTAATTTATACAAGATCATAGCCAAAAATCCATCTCTAAGTGGTGCAAGGATTTTAGAAGCTGGCAATAATGGAATATCAATTTTAAGCGGATGGTCACAAAGGAATTTAGAAAGAAAAACAAATCAAAAGTTTTATCAAACTCATGTTTTGAATTCAGAACTACAAGTACAGTCTGAAAGTTTTCCTATTGATGTTACAACAGAGTATGGAACTTATTTACTTAGAATATAATTTCCTATATGTATTCAAATTGTATTTTTTAAGAAATTTCTATTTTTCTTTGAAGACTTCTCTCTGCTTTTACTGCAGATGAACAGCGTAAAGCTGTGTTAAGACAAGCTACAGTGGATAATTCTACAAAACAATTCATTGAAATTTGGGATAAACAAAGACTTGTGAAGAATTATGACCTAGCTGCTTTGGATGTACATGGAGATGTGTACAGTGATTGTAATTATACCTTTAGAGCTATACTTTAGAATTTTAATAATTATTTAACAATATCTATTTTTATTTACAGCCGAATTTTCTTCTTTTGAGTGGTCCCCAGACAACACAAAAGTATTATATATTGCTGAGAAAAAACTTCCAAAATCAGATCCATTTTATAAACAAAAACCTCTTAATAAGAAAGATAAAAAGGAAGAAGATGAGGTAGCAGTGGTAAGTTCTGTTGCTTTTTAGAACATAAATGCAGTTTAGGCATTTCAAACTGAAATTAATGAATTATTAATGAAACAGGGTAATGAATATATTTACAAGCCTCACTGGGGAGAACAATTAGTAGGTAAACATCTTTCGGTTGTCGTGGTTCTCGACACCACGACCGACGTAATTTCAACTCTCCCAGGTATACCAGATGAACTTTCACCTGGTCAAGTAATATGGGCAGAAGACAGTCAAGGAATAGTTGGTGTAGCATGGAAACATGAACCAAGATATTTAGGTCTTATTGCTTGTACCAATAGACTTTCTTGGATATTTTTACTGAAAGATGGAGAGTACAGTAAGAACTCTTTTTTCTAACTTATTTCTTTTCATATAAGAGTTGTAAGTACACATTTGTTATCAGTTTGAAAATAGATACGTAAAGATGTACATATTTTCTAGAAAAAATTTCTAATGATGGATGTGCTGTACGTTGTCCGAGATTCAGTCCCGATGGAAATTATTTAATTTGGTTAGAAAGAGAAGCTGGTGGCCCGCATCATAATGCACACAGACTTATGCGTCTTGAATTTCGCTCTAAACCAAAGGTATTGCCGTATTTGAATATTTTCTACGATACTAATTTCACATAAATTAATGTTAGCTTTCCTGTTTAGCCTGATATACTTGTAGATATTGTACATACAAGTATACCCATTAAAAATGTTAAACATTTCTATGGTTTGTACGGTCGCTTACCATGTCGCTGTTGGAGTAATAATTCACAATATATATTTTTAACTACACCTCAACAAAATAATTCATGTTCTTACATTGTCGATACAAGTACGAAAGATATATTTCACTTTGATAATCTTTTCTTTGTTGTGATTATCAGTAATGAAAACATCATTTTTAGAAACGAAAACTATCACCGAGATTGTAAATGATAAGAGTAGTCTTACCATTTTGGACGTAAAAGATGATATTATCGCATTTTTGGAAACATCCATTATAGAACCTGCGTTCTTGACAGTAGGGAAGTTTAATTTAGAAGCAGTTAATAACGGTACCATAAAAAGACATGAAGTATCAGCAATCACGAAAATTCTTACTTCTCATAATTTCATGTATGAATCGTCCGAATATGACTATGATAATGATAATGAAATTAGTAAGTAGTTTAATACTTGAAAAATACAAAATATTTTTAATTAAATATTCACAACTTTTTAATAATTTTAGAGCATTTTAACTACATTTACTTTGGACCAAAAAATGGGGAAGACAAATCTGTACCTTTTGTAATTGTTCCCCATGGTGGACCTCATTCTAATTATGCGAATACATTTACACTCGATTATGTTTTGTTTGTATTATCAGGTAAATATTTTATGAAGACATTTAGAAAGAGTATTGTTTAAAAATTCATCACACTAATGAAATATTTATAAAAATTTTTAACTCAAGGCTTGGCAGTGGTGCAAGTTAACTATCGTGGCTCTACGGGAATGGGTTCAAAAAACGTTGAATATCTTCAAGGAAAAGTTGGGGATGTTGATGTGAAAGATTGTGTGACTGCCACACAAGAGGCTTTAAAGAAATATCCATGGTTGAATCCAAAACAAATAGGAATTAGTGGGGGTTCACATGGTGGATTTTTAGCAGCTCAATTGAGTGCCCAGTATCCAGTAAGTTTCAAAAACAACGCGGTACTTCTATTTCTATTCGACCTTCAAATTCATATGATAAATCTACTTTATAGGATTTATACAAAGCTATTGTTGCAAGGAACCCAGTAATCGACATCGCTGCCATGTTCACTATATCAGATATTCCAGACTGGTAAAACGTTAATGTATTTAAAACAAAACTTCTTTTCATAGTTCCACTGAGTTATTGTAATTATATTACAGTCGCAATGCCCTGAGTAAGGAAGAGAAAATTAAGTACCACCATGATGTGTAAGCTTAATCGTAGTACAAAAGTATAATAAAAAGTAAAGGGCTATTAACACGGAATATGATAGGAAATTACAGTGTATGTAAAACTTGTTTCAAATTATTAAGGTTGCGATGAATTTAATTCCAGGTGTGCCGCTGTAATCAATTACCCTTTCGACGAGAGTGTACCATTATCGGAATTGGATCAAGTTGAGATGCTTGTTAAAATGTTTAGAAGTTCTCCAATTATTCATGTTAATAAGGTTAAAGCTCCAACCTTATTATGCATTGGATCGAATGATTTACGTGTACCTGCCTCTCAGGGAAAGTTGTGGTATCAACGTCTTAAAGCAAATAACGTAAAAACAAAGTACGTAGAAATTTTGTAAATAAAAATTTTATTTTCTTAAGTTTACAGAAGTTTACAAATTATTATTACAGGATGCTACTTTACGAGGATAATCATCCTTTAGCATCAGGACCAGTTGAAATTGATAATGTTATTAATGCTTGTTTGTGGTTACACGAACATCTTTCAGAGAAAAAAGTTGAAGATTCAGGTTTACAGAAGTAATAATAAGTACGGTAAATATTATAATCATTTCAATATTTTTTAATAATTTTATTATGAGAAATGTAATGTTTATAGTGTCATCGTGTATACATTTATAACAAATAAATTTTCAAAATATACACATGTCCGCAGCATTGCATTTTATATGTTTATAAAATTTGGCATAAATATGCTACGTATAAGTAGTGAATATATATATATATATATGTATATATATATTTGATTATAAGTTGACAATATAGAGTACCAACGCTATACGGTACTCTAATTGCAAAACTTTATATTATTAAGTCGTAATCGATTAATAAAAATTAAAAAACAATCTCATAAATATTAAATTCATTAAATACTGTATCTTTTGAATATTTAAAAAAAAAAAGCTTATGAACTATAAACAAAACGTTATCCTATAATAAAGTATCGACGTTAAATCACTAATCAATTTCAGTTTTAAGTGTCGCTTCGTGTCTTATATGTATAAGAAATTTCATTCTCACATATACTTTAATAAAACGTTATCAAATGGTATGCATCTTACAAAATGAATAAGCGGCATACAAAAATGTTCATTATTACAAATAATATTGTATACGATATCCAAAAAATTTATATAAAACGCGAGAAAAAGAACGTAGAAAAGAATTAGTTATCTCTTTTTCGAGCGCATGTTTTTCTAATTATATCTCGTTCATTCAGAAAGGCACTCATTCATACCATATATCCGAAAACTGCATTGTATACAGCAATATCTAATTAAAACATTAGATAAAATGCTGTCGATATCGGTCAGTTACATAAAGTAACATGTCTTTCTAATTACGATCTAACGGGATTACTTTGTTCTGGAAATAACGAATCATAACTAGGTGGCAGGTCTTTGTTATTAACAGAGGAGGGTACAGCAACCTCTAATATGGGTGCCGAAGGAACTGGGGGATTCGTAGATCTTTCGGCTTCGGGCGGCACTGTTCTTGCAGCATTTTGATCGGTATAATCCACAGCCCAGTATAACTTTTGTGACCTTTTACAAATCCATAGACACATAACGAATATGATGAAACACAATATCACTGTAGTTACTGCACCTATCGTGACTTTTGTACCAGTACCGGTGCTAATAATTTCATTGAGATTAACTGGACAATCCTTTTCATCTGAACAAACACCCGGTGCGCAGTTGTAAATTCCGTCGCAGAAGTATTCATTTAATAAGCAGCCGCCGTGAAATATTGGCGCGTATTCTTTCTGGTTCACCTTGCTGCAATCTGAATATTATATTATAATTACAATTTATTGCATTAGTTCACTGTATTAGTTATAATAAGTGTAATTACTTTTAAAAACAGTGTAAGCAATGCTAAGAGACAAAAATTCTCCCTCTTGTAATTTTTCATTTGAAACAAATATTTCTGTTTCTAATTCAGCTCCAGAGCTGTGGCTACTTGGATCAAATTCTGCGTAAGTTACCAGCGACGAGCCATCAGAATCCTGAACTAGAAATTTTACCCTACTACGGTCAAGGTAACCACAGAACTTTTCTGTCCGATGATGATCTTTTCTTTTAAACTGAAATATGCAATATTAAACTGTTTAGTATT
The DNA here is from genome assembly GCF_051020975.1 of Osmia lignaria lignaria. Taxonomy (NCBI): domain Eukaryota; kingdom Metazoa; phylum Arthropoda; class Insecta; order Hymenoptera; family Megachilidae; genus Osmia; species Osmia lignaria. The sequence continues at coordinate 5,004,778 of NC_135038.1, forward strand.
CCTTCATTTAATGAATAAAATGACAAGTATTAACAAACCTGTACATAATCCAAGCACTGTGATCCATTTCGTCTAAAAGACAATTTCTGAATCACACCAAATAAACCATCTCCTTTAGCCGTTTTAATAACGAATTTGCAATGAACATTTTTACGTCCCTCGACCCACGGATCAAACATGTGCTTCGATCTTACTATTATCGTAGAATTTTTAATTTCGGTAGTTGTTGTTTTACCATATATATGACAAAACTTTTCCGAGTCCAATGAATCTGAAAAAAGAGGTTAGGAATTAAATATCCTTCATGATCAACAGAACCTCGGGATCGTGTGTCTTTTGAAAAAAAAACTCACACTCCACGTAATGATCATGAAAGGCGCATGAACTGTAATTCACGCAATTGTTTGCGAGAAATATTAAACATAAAAGATGTAAAATATCCTGTCGAGACATTTTTATAACTGTCAAAAAGCCATAAAGAACACGGTTAACGTCACTGTCAATTCCTAGGCGACTGAAGCCTATTAGTAACTCTACAGAGATCTTCCGCGAAAGGTGCAAAATTGGAAAAATTATCGTCAGATTTTTCCAAGAAATCATTTACGTTTCCTTATTCACCATTTTCGCGGATACGTCATCCTTTCGTGTCTTCGTATATCAAAACAAAACGAAGGTGTGCAAAAAAGATTGATAGAGATGAAGTCACGCAAGATCGCGAAATTCGAGATATATGACTCACAGGATTACCGTTTCAAACAAAGTTAGACGCGTTACCGTAAAATTATTAATTTCTACATAAATATTTATCAGGAAATCGTGGTGATTTTCGAAACAGAATGAAAGTAATTGAGCTTAATTACGGAGATGTGGAAGTTGGTAAAACGGCGGTAAAGACGATTGAAATATGGAACGAGTCCTGCGTAAGTAATTTCATTACCGCAATTTGAAATCAATTTACTTTTAGTGAATATTTTTCTTTGCTGCGGTAATATTTATAATTTATTTCTAAAAATTACATTTTCAGTATTTTAACGATATAAAATCATTGATTTACAGAAAGAGCAAATATATCAAGCCCAAAGAGACCCAACCGCGAATCCCTTGGATCATGTTTTTCATTTGCGTTCTTATAACTGGGCTCTAGCTGCTGAAGAAAAATTTGTATGCGAAATACGCTATCGACCGTTTGTCGTGTCTCCTAAAAATGTTGATTATTTTATGATTACCGATACCAGTGGTTCATGTACGAAGATCATTGTCCAGGGATCGTGTATCGGTACCTATAATGAATATTTTAATCATATAATTATCCATAATATTTTACACGTTAACAACATTGTTGTAGGTCCCGAAGTGGTTTGTTCAATGACGAAAATGTTTATGGGCTGTACTCAAAAATGTACCGAGGTGAAGAGACGAATAAAATTGATCAACAAATCTAAAGTAGCAGCAATTTTTATGATCGACATAGACGAAAAGTATCAGGTGTTTAGGACAAGCCTAAATTGCGGTACCATCGCCTCGTCTTCTTACAAATATGTCACCATTACTTTTTCACCCCCGGAAAATGGAAGATATACTTATCATTTAGCCATTTTAATTCTGCACCAAGTAAATCAACGATTTTATAATTATATTTAAAGTTAATTATATCTTTGTTGTATACTAAAATTTTCATCTAACCATCAGGAACCCATTATTATAGAATTACACGGCAGCAGTATCGCAACTGATTATAAAGAGGATGATATGACCTGTCTCAGTTATTCCTGGAAGGAGACCAATCCATTTGAAGGATACATGAGAGACACTGTTAACATATTAGGAGAATTGCCAGCTGTATCTTTATCCAAACATTATTTTAATTTCGGTCAAGCGGACGTCGACCCGGATAATATTATCCAAAGGATCCCTCACGCGATATGCTTTACTAATCATAATCAGTCGAATTTGTTAGTTCGCTGGGAAAAGGGTAATTCCATTAAGCTCGTCAGCTGTAGATTTATTTAATATCAAACAGTAATTATTTTTATCTATCGTAGATATCGATGGGATTTTTACTATAACGCCTTACAAAATGCACGTTCGCGCCAATCAATCGGCTCTCTTTGAAGTCACGTTCAATCCAAATGCGAGAAATAATCTTTATG